>NC_140494.1:17506790-18706790 GCF_964271855.1 Acomys minous | reverse complement strand
CGGAAATCCATCAATGTAATCCACCACATAAACAAAATGAAAATAAAAAACCACATGATCATCTCTTTGGATGCAGAGAAAGCATTTGATAAAATCCAACACCCATTCATGTTTAAAGTTTTAGAGAGATCGGGAATACAAGGCACTTTCCTCAACATAATAAAGGCTATATATAGGAAGCCAATAGCCAAAATCAAAGTAAATGGTGAGATACTTAAGGAAATTCCTCTAAAATCAGGAACAAGGCAAGGCTGCCCACTCTCTCCATATCTCTTCAATATAGTACTCAAAGTTCTAGCCAGAGCAATAAGACAACATAAGGAGATCAAGGGTATTCAAATGGGAAAGGAAGAAGTCAAATTATCCCTATTTGCAGATGATATGATAGTCTACATAAGCGACCCTCAAAATTCCACCAGAGAACTCCTACAGCTGATAAACACCTTCAGCAAATTGGCTGGATACAAAATTAACTCCAAAAAGTCTGTAGCCTTCCTATACACAAATGATAAGCTTGCAGAGGAAGAAATTAGGAAAACTACACCCTTCACATTAGCCACAAGCAATATAAAGTACTTAGGAGTTACTCTTACTAAGCAAGTGAAGGACCTGTTTGAAAAAAATTTCAAAACCCTAAAGAAAGAGATTGAAGATGACATGAGAAGATGGAAGGATCTACCTTGCTCATGGATAGGGAGAATTAACATAATAAAAATGGCCATCCTACCAAAAGCAATCTACAGATTCAATGCAATCCCTATCAATATACCTACACAATTTTTTAAAGACATTGAAAGTTCAATTCTGAACTTCTTATGGAAAAACAAAAAACCCAGAATAGCTAAAACAATCTTGTACAATAAAAGGTGCTCTGGAGGAGTCTCCATACCTGATCTCAAACTGTACTATAAAGCAATAGTAATTAAAACAGCATGGTACTGGCACAGCAACAGGCCGGTTGATCAGTGGAATCGAATCGAAGACCCAGATATGAATCCACACACATATGGGCATTTGATTTTTGACAAAGAAGCCAAATCCATTCGATGGAAAAGGGATAGCATCTTCAACAAATGGTGCTGGTCTAACTGGATGTCTATGTGTAAAAAAATGCAACTGGACCCATATTTGTCACCTTGTACAAAACTCAAATCCAAGTGGATTAAAGACCTCAACATAAAACCAGAGACACTAAATCACTTAGAAGAAAAAGTGGGGAAGAGCCTGGAACATATTGGCACAGGAGACAACTTCCTGAACAGGACACCAACAGCCCAGGCATTAATGTCAACAATTAATAAATGGGACCTCATGAGCCTGAGAAGCTTCTGTAAGGCAGGTGACACGGTAAAGAGAACAAAGCGACAGCCTACAAACTGGGAAAAGATCTTCACCAACCCCACATCTGACAAAGGTCTAATATCCAAAATATATAAAGAACTCAAGAAATTAAATACCACCAAACCAAATAACCCAATCGAGAAATGGGGCATGGAACTAAACAGAGAATTCTCAACAGAGGAATATCAAATGGCTGAGAAACACTTAAAGAAATGCTCAACCTCCTTAATCATCAGGGAAATGCAAATCAAAACAACGCTGAGATTCCATCTTACACCCATCAGGATGGCTAAGATCAAAAATTCAAGCGACACCACATGCTGGCGAGGATGTGGGGAGAGAGGAACACTCCTTCATTGCTGGTGGGAATGCAAACTAATACAACCACTTTGGAAATCTATCTGGTGCTATCTCAGAAAAATGGGAATAGGGCTTCCTCAAGACCCAGCTATTCCACTCCTTGGAATATACCCAGAAGATGCTCCAGCACACAACAAGAAAATTTGCTCAACCATGTTCATAGCAGCCTTATTCATAATAGCTAGAACATGGAAACAGCCTAAGTGTCCCTCAATAGAAGAATGGATAAAGAAACTGTGGTACATATACACTATGGAATACTATTCAGCTATTAAAAACAAGGAATTCCCGAAATTTGTGGATAAATGGATTGAGCTAGAAATGATCATAATGAGTGAGTTAACCCAGAAGCAGAAAGACTCAAATGGTATATACTCACTTATATCTGCATATTAGCCCAAGGGGCATGTCCCACGAAAGCCTTCACTTACCAGGAAACTGAGACAGAGGAGAGGACATTCTAGTGGGACTCTAGATGAGAGAAGCATGGGAGAAAGGCAAAGTAGAAGGACTCAGAGGGTCCTAGAAGCCTACAAGTAGAACATTATGATAGGCAGATTTGGGCCCAGGGGTCCCGCTCAAACTAAGGCACCAGCCAAAGACAATACAGGCGGTAAACCTTAAGCCCCTACCCAGATCTAGCCAATGGACAGAACACTCCCCACAGTAGAGTGGAGAGTGGAATATGACTTTCTCACATACTCTGGTGCCTCACCTTTGACCATGTCCCCTGGAGGGGGAGACCTGGTGGCACTCAGAGGAAGGACAGCAAGTTACCAAGAAGAGACTTGATACCCTATGATCATATAGAGGGGAGGTAATCCCCCTCAGGAACAGTCATAGGGGAGGGGAATAAGGGGAAATTGGGAGGGAGGGAAGAATGGGAGGATACAAGGGATGGGATAACCATTGAGATGTAACAAGAATAAATTAATAAAGGAGGAAAAAAAAAAAGAAATAGAAAGTAAAAAAAAAAAATAGAGTTTCCTAATGCAAAGCTCTTAGAGAGGAGAGACTAGAGTTTTGGACAGACCTAGGAAACCTCATGTTGCTAGATCCTAGTGAGTAAAGTAGAGATAAGAAGAATAAGGTCAGCAGGCAGAATCTACTGTTTCTAATGGAAATGGGAATGACTTTGATCTCACTCTTATGATGTTAAAATTCAATCCTTGGAAGGCATTCAGGAAGAAATCAGTAGATACTTGCATGCAGGATGAAACTGTTAGAATAGTCTAGTTGAGCAGTGAAGCAAGTACAGACCCAGGGTGTGACAGATGGTACTAAGAAGCTTTTAGGTGGTGCTGAACACCTAAGAAGCATATGCTGATCCCATCAGGAACCACTTATAGGGTTTTGGCATAAGACAGGTAAATGAAGCAATCATTTACTTAAGTGGGGCAGAGCCAAGTCTGAGCAGAATCAAGATGTATTTTTATTTGCAAAACCAGAGAAATGTATCACGTCAAACAATATAAATATGTTGTTTTTTCAGGGCACTGACTTGTATTATTTTATATAGTCCTCGCTACAATTCCCAGAGAGGTACAGACACTAGAATCTTCTTGGATAGATTACAAAATTGAACTTGAGAGGAAGCTAAATGGTCTCCAAGCCTATATAAATCAGCCAAGATATATTACCACAGCAAATCAGACATTGGCAAATATTGACTATCCTGCTGTATTCAAGTACTCTCTCTGGAGAAAAATAATGCTGAAATTTCCTTGAAGTTAACTGATGACTAGCTATATATCTGGTGTGTTCCTAGAGTGAAAAATATCTCCCAAGATACTTAGAAAACATTGAGAAATAGATCAAAGATTATATCAATGCAATAGTAATAACTAAATTTAAAAACAAATTATTTTCTCTCTCTTGAAGTGTTTGATGAATAAGAGAACAAAACTAGGCAATAACAAGCAGGAGAATTAATTTGAAAAGATCCTGTATAATTTGAGATGGTATGTTATATAATTAAAAGGCCAAGAAAGTCAGGCACTTTAATACACTTTTGGTAAGGCAAGATTAATTGCAGGAAGCAAATTTGTTTTACTAAACCTGTTTTAGAACCAAAGGTCACCATATTAAATTCAATCCACAGCTCTTGAGTGACCCAAAGCCTGGCTTTAATCCATGCCCCTAACCTTTCTGTAAAATAATTTCCATTATTAAAAATTATTAATGTAATTAATGTATCACTTTCAAGCCTGTTTTTTGAAATATGAATAATTTATTGGATATTTTGCCAAAGAATGTGTCACTAATTTAATTCATCATAACAAACTTAGATTAAAAATGTTTGGTTAAAAAATTGAAATGTTCATTAGCAGTCACAAGGAATTAGTTCCAGCCTATTTCTATGATACTGTTTCCTTTCAGGTTCCCACTACATCATGTACCTATTCACACAACATGTGTTTCTATTCCCCTAAATACACCCTGTCCTTTAAATATCTGAGCTGTTTGATCCCATTAAATCTTGTGTTGGGTACATTTTCTTTCTAAGTAAACCTAACCAGTTTTACTCGTTCTTTGTAGAATGAAAATATAAAAATGGTGGATTCTGTAGAAATAAAACTGGGCTGAATCCCCAATTTCTTCTCTAGGAACTTTGAAAACAGAATGGCAAAAACACACCCCACCCCTAAAAACCAGAAGATTATGCAGTTACTCCAAACCTGACATTGTTTCAGCACCTTGAGAACTCTGTTGTAATTGCAGCCAAAGGTGAGAGTATCTTGAGGCAAAATGTCCTGGCAACCCTACGGAAGCTGTGTGGTTTCCCCAGGTGTCCAGTAATCTGTCCCATTCTTTCTCTAAGTACTGAGTAGACCTCCTAAAGGAGGCATTAAGCTGAGTACCCAAAATTCTCCTGGTTTAAAAAAAAAAAAAAAACCTCTTTTTTACAAGTTGCTGCTCACCAGTGACCCATAACAGATGCTTAGAGTTCAGCCAGAACTGGGAATATTTTAGTTCCAAGAGAAGCAGCTCTGAGACAGCTCATTGCATGGCCTGTAGCACTGTGTGCTGTTGAAGACACCGGCTAAATTCAGCACATTTTCTGATCCACTCGAGTAAAATACCTGGATGATGTACCACAGAGAGTGATTAGGTAATGCATTTTCTTTTTGTAGGAGGGGCCACAGCATGATTAAATTTTTCCTTTCTTGTATTTGGAATCAATTTTTTGACCTTCATCCTACAATCTTTTTAAGACTAACTGGTCTACTAAGGGCTATGGTTGCTGACATTTTACCAGAAGTAGAAAGGACCTCTGACCCCGATGTTGTTAGTAACCCTGCACTTAGATGGGAAGTAGACAAGTCTAGCTTGTCCAACTCAGCTTTTGAGGGTGTTGGCATGAAGACTGCTCCAAACAGAGCAGTTAGTAATGTGTTCATAAAAGTGTGCAGACTTGCAAGAGACACATGGAGAACTCTTCCCATGTTGGGTGGCTGGACTGGATATCTTATTCGAATTAATGAGTTATTCCTGGATAACTTGTCCAGTGATCCTGTCATTCTAACTTGGTTATAGCTTACCAGTATGTCACTAAAATGAAATAATTACCCCTCAAAAGAGTAAGGTGCCACTGTGATACCATAGATTATTCCTACAAAGCACAGTAACGTTTGTGAGATTCCAGGCAGACAAGGCAAATGGGCACTGCCTGGTATGAAAGTGAGCAAGACAAGGGCATTACCAATGACTATGATGACAAACCAAGGACTGTTGATGGTACATTTTATTCCATGGAAGCCACAGGACCTCAAAGACTCAAATACTCAGAGCTATATACATCAGGACTAAATTTCTTGGTGACAATCAACTATACACTTTTATCTAAATATACTACGTTGATATGTTGAGGTATTTCACCATTCAATACAATGGCTCTACTGCCTCGAAAGCCTTCAGTAAGGCTTTGATTTTCTTTCTCTTCCTTGAATATTACACCTTTTCTGATAAATATAAGAAACTTCATTGTTAGTGTGTCAGGCACCAGTCCTACTACAGTTTCCCTTCAAAATGTTCTTCACAATCAAGGAAGCCCCTGTGACATTAGTGCACCAAGATAAAGTGTCTACACCAATCACTCTTTCAGCAGCATCTGCAAGATGCTCTCTACAATCAGAAAGACCTGTAACGCATGATGAACACTCCATGTGCTCAGGTAAAGCTCTTATGCTAATTACACCATCAGCAGCATCTACATGATGCTTTCCACAATCAGAAAGGCCTTATAACGTTCTATTCAAGGTTCTTACTTATAAGTAAATCTTCTATACCAACTGACCATTCAGCAGCATCTGCCCTCGTGCAAAACTAGGGTTTGAATGGTTCTTACCCACTGGACAGAGTTATTTGCCTTTCTCATTAAATATTTGCTAATGTACCAATTGTCACTCACTTCAGGAAAGATACATTTTCAGAACAAGTGTTTCTCTAATGTTCCTTACTGCCCACTGGCCTCCTTCATTCTGTTTTAACTGAAACATAATTCATGATTTTTGTCCCACAGGAGTTGGAGAAACTTGAGACCTGTCTTTACTCTTCCTTTTCCTTAAAGTTCATCAAATTGGCTTCCTTTGATGTAGCCCCAGATTTTAGTGGAAATTCAGAAGTGTTATGAAATTCACACAGCTGACTTCACAGTTGAGTAGAGGAAGGCGTGTTGACCAAAAAGAAGATCCTGAATCTATGTAAGTATGTTTTCTTTAAATAATATGAAAACTGCCTGTTTGCCCCAGCATGCAGACTTTTCTTGATTCAGGAAAGGGCCTGTTGTCCTTATCCAGGAAAGCTTTTAGCTCACAGCCTTTGATGCGTATAATATGAAATGTAATACTTAACTTAATGTCCTCCTCCACTTTGGAGACTGGTACTAGCAGAGCATATACGAAATTTAATCAATTCTCTTCATCAGGGATTTGTCTAAGTCATAGAGAAAGCATGAAGCAGCTTTGGCCAGGATCCCCCATGGATTGTACAGATTTTACTGAACCTGAGGAACCATCTTCCTGATTAAAATATAGCCCTAGAAAGACAAATCAAAGCAGTAAGGACCCTTGTGTGGAAGATCCTATTCCTAATAGCACCCTAGTAGCTTGAAGTAAGAAGCTGCATGTGACCTGGCTTACGTGCTACTATCTACATATCAATAAAATCTAATTTTTCTCACAGAGGCAAAGGCAAAGCCTCTATACTTCTTTATCTATGTCAGTGAGATTCTCAACCTGTGGGTCACAACCCCTTTGGGGCTCAAGTGGCCTCTTCATAGGGGTTACATATCACATATCCTGTATATCGGATATTTACATTATGATTCATAACAGTAACAATACGATAGTTATGAAGTAGAAATGAAAATAATTTGTAGTAGGCAGTCACCACAGCATGAGAAACTGTATTTAAGGGTCACAGCATTGGGAAGGTTGAGGACCACTGGTCTACGTGTTTACAGATCTCTATTGGTTACTCATCAGTGTCTCGCAGTACAGACATTTGACACCCGGCAGTGGATCCTACGCTGCTGAGGACTGGACTCTCCACTTCTCTTTTAGGACTTCACAACAAAGCACTCCTCTCTCTCTGGGAAAAGCCAGTCGGGTGGCAGCTCCTCTCATCACACTAATCCATTCAGCCGCCTACATAACTAGGTCCAGAAAGTGTGCAATGTTGAGATGTTGAGCAACATTTTGGTACATTTGACAAAACTTTGGTGTGATTTCAGTGTTCCAGAATTTGTTTTAATTAGATGATGGCATATTTATTTGAAGAAATCATGGTACAATAATGTGTTAGCTACTTTTATTTCCATTGTGACCAAATATCTGATTTTTTAACAAGGCCCAAAGTAAAAAACAAAAACAAAACCCAAAACTTAAAAAACAGCTTAAGAAAGAAAATATTTGCCTTGGCTTGTGGTTTCAGAGGGTAGTTTCAGGCCATGGCTTTCTGGTTTTGTGTTTGGGCAGAACACGATGGAGGTTGGGCTTGAGGGGGAAAAGAGCTGTTCACAGAACAGTAGGAGGGAGTCAACTGGGGACCAGATCTAACCTTCAGAGGTTACTCTGAGACCTACTTATATACTAGCTAGGACCCATTTAAATTATATATTCCCCCTCCCTCAAATAATGCTACTGGCTGAGGACTTACTGTTTACCACACGGACCTGTGGAAAACATTTTATATTAAAACCTTAACAGATAAAGTACTAATATATCCTTTGATATATACAATCACATTCCATTTCTTCTGGACTTTATTTAATCCTGTACAGAACTTTGAAAAGGCTCTGAGAGGTCAACATAAACCAACAGGAATAGATTCCTGTAAAATGTAGAGTCCTAACTCTTCAGTTAACACCCTGTGGCTTATGAATACTATTTCAATCAAGGACACAAAGTTATCACAAACAAAGCCCTAAGAATATGATAATTTTCTCTTTCATTCTAAATGGTGACTAGTCTGTTTGTGAGATGTACTTATTTGATTTGTTCTTCACATGGTGTCTCAACACCTTACTTGCCCCAAACAAACATAAAATAAATGTAACACAAAACGCTTCTACTCTTTTTTTCCACATCAACTTAATAATAAAACAGCTTAAGTATGGTCTCATACTTTCTTGTGTTCACAGTATTTTGAACAATAATCTATAGGCCTGCCGTGTTAATATGTGGATTGCGGAACCAGTAAATATTAAGTCAAAAGAAGCATCAAGTGAATGTGAGGTATTTTTTAATGATTCACTATGATGGAATAAACTTGGATCTGGGAATCAACTAAGAGACATTTTTCTAGAAGGACATGTAAGGGTATTCTCTTCCAAGGGACTCTCTTCCAGAGTGGGCAGAGCCTTCGGAGAGCATTCATATTTACAGAGGTTGGAGGGAAAGCAGTGTGATTGCTTGCTGGTGAATGCATTTACTCCTTGGTGGGTTTTCTTGCAAGCATCCTTTGCTGCCAATTAGAACCTGGATTCTTCAGATCTTCAGTGTGCACTGAAGACCAGTGGCTCCCCAGGCACTCAGAACCAGGTTGGGACTACTGAGGCATCCAGCCTTGAGAAACAGGAAGCTACCTACCTGGCTGCTGCCACTCTGATAAGCAGGTAAGTCACTGTTGGGTAAGCAGCCTGTGTCTTATGAGCTTATTTAGTTAAGTTCCATTTAAAACATGTATGGATTCTCTTTGTTCTGCTCCTCTAGAGGACCCTGTCTAATATAATCAGTTAATGACATTATATACTTTTATATTGCATATTAAGACTTAGCGACAATGGCTCATAAATGCCTTAGACTTAACAAGGACTAGTAATTCTTAAGATGAATGATAGCTTAATCCTAAGAACATTCATGGTTTTTACTAACAGTGTTTGTACAGGAATAGGTTGTCTTTGGAGTAAACAGAATACATGTAAAAGGCAAATAAAATGAAAAATAATGCGTAATATTATACCACAAAACTTCTTACTAGTGCTCACAGGCATCTAGAAATGTACTTTGTGAACTGCACTTTTCATTGGCTCTGCAGCTGAAGAAGCCTGGAGGGCCTCATGATTTATTTAAATATGCCCCCCAAGCATATCTAAGTGTATGATTCCCTAAGTGGCTAAGTGCCGTGATTTTTGGTTTACTATCCACATAAAGCTCAGATTATCCTGTGGAAAGAGACAGAAGAGAGTGTGTGAGTAAGATGTGGGTTAAAGGAAAACGTATTCCTAGCTTTCACTACTGAAACAAATACTATTACCCATCAAGAGTAATGCTGCCCCAGCACAGAATGGTGCTCTCATCAGTTGAAGCCTTCCAATCCATTTATTTCTTCAGCTGCTTCAGTTATAGTTTTGGTATTGAGTATTTTATACATCCTCATTTTTCAAGCTCATGAGGCTTTCTACTATTTTCTGCTATGTACTCACTAAAGAGAAATAGTTCCCCATCATAAACATGTCCATCATTGAAGGGTTATTTCAGAGGAGAAAAATGAAAAGAGTAGAGCTTCAGCCAGATATTTATGTGGAAGGCTATTGGTGGGGTAAGTACAGAGGACAAACTACTCTGTATTGGGTGTGAAGAAAAGAGCCCCTGACTGTTTCATAAAGACAGATGGGAACTACTCCCTTAATGTGCAGCTTCCTGTCTATTTATAGCACAAAGCAAATGCTTTGCTCCCAGCAGTGGATTGTAGAAAGACCACAGGACACCTTCTATCTGGAATCTGCAGAATCTAGGTAAAATGGAATTTTGCAGCTCTGCTTAAGGGGGTGCGCAGGAACAACCTTTATGATTTCCATGTGATACACTTTCATTTCTATTCACTTCATAATTCTTTTCTTAGTTTCCTTTGTGATTTCTTCTCTGGTAGTTGATTTTACTCATAATGGTGTAATGATAAATTGTGGGTATCCTATTTTCATTTCTGTTGCTGCAATAAAATATCCTGACTAAAATGGCATAAGAAAGGGAAACCCTATTTAGTTTAAAGTACCAGGATATGGTCCACTGTTGATGGAGGTTAAGTCAAGAAATTACAACTATAGCTATTCACATTGCAAACACAGTAAAGATCAGGGGGAAAAAGAATGTCCTACAATACTTGCCTTGCTTCCTTCCTCATACTAAGCAATATATGTTTTACATGGTGATATAAAGCCAGACTAGTTGTCAAATCATTGTTCCCGTTCCTGCTGTCTGGTTCTTTCCTCCAATTAATTAGTAAAGAGAGCATTAAGACCATGTGAAGACCATTTATTAAAAAGTTAGATGTAAAACTAACCAAAATGTGGGGAAAAGATAAATGGTAAAACCTTCAAGACACAATCATCGAAATAAATTGCAAATTTAACATAGAAACACAAAAACATTTGAAAGAGTAAGTCTTCCAATTAAAACCACAGTGGAAAACATTATCAACAAACATGATCAAGCGGAAGAAAGAATATCATGGATAGAAGAAAAGGTCAAAGAACTCCTATATTCATATGCCAATAGGGTCCCAGAAACCTACAAGTAGAACATTATGATAGGCAGATTTGGGCCCAGGGGTCCTGCTCAAACTAAGGCACCAGCCAAGGACAATACAGGCCGTAAACTTTAAACCCTACCCAGATCTAGCCAATGGTCAGAACAGTCTCCACCCTTGAGTGGAGAGTGGGATATGACTTTCTCACATACTCTGGTGCCTCACATTTGACCATGTCCCCTGGAGGGGGAGACCTGGTGGCACTCAGAGGAAGGACAGCAGGTTACCAAGAAGAGATTTGATACCCTATGAGCATATACAGAGGGAGGTAATCCCCCTCAGGAACAGTCATAGGGGAGGGGAATAAGGGGAAAATGGGAGGGAGGGAAGAATGGGAGGATACAAGGGATGGGATAACCATTGAGATGTAACAAGAATAAATTAAAAAAAAAAAAAGAAAACAATAGTTGAGAATAAACAAAGCCTTAAAGCGCCCTGTGGCATGAGAAATTCTTTTAATTCTTAGTTTTTTACTAAGATTCTACAGAGTAAAAGAATAAACAGATAAAAACTATGTAATGAAATTGTCAAATAAAATCTCCCAAATCTAAGAAAAGAAACATAAAAATGCTAAAGCTAGAGAATGAAGATTCAATATTAAAAGCAGTGAGGCAAAAGGCAGCCTGCTTCCAAGATGGCAGCGCAGATCACACAGCTCTTCTCAATCAGCAGGACAACCAGGACGGCACTGATTCCCACAGATAAATGCCAGCGCTTTGTTTCATTTGTCAAGCATTGGATATCACAAATGTAGCATACAACAATACAAACATACTGGTCTTACTTTGAATATAAAACTTTAGTGAGGCCTATCTTGAGTTTTGGAGTTTGTTTCATTTTTAAACACAGATAAGTATACCATTCCAAAGTTACTGAAATAATTCTCAATTATTAAAGGCAAGCAATTTTTAAGAACAAAGACAAGTTGTATTCAGGGAAAAAAATGGAAGAGCTAATTTGAGCTTTAGTTTCTACAAGTTAATTGTCAAATAAACACACTTAAATATACACATATAGAAGTATTATAATTTGGAAAATAATACTAAAAGGTACCAGACATTTCAGCAAAAAATGTCTCTCAATTTTCAGTGTATTGATCCTGAATGCTCATGTTGTCTCTTGTCGAAAACATTAACAATACCTTCATTTGTAATGTGATGTAATCAAGAAAATAACAGAGAATTAAATATACTCTACATTATGAGGAGAGCTATTTATAGGTAAGGTGTTTGCCTAATGTGTTTGCAACAAACTTGGCCTAATTCACTACTGGAAAACGAAACGCACTGCAAGGATTTGCAAAGCATTCTTTTCTTCAGATTAGAAGCCCTGCAAGCCTTGTAATATATGCAAATGATATTTACATGCTTTCAATCTTTAATGTTATGGTGTTGAAGCAACGCAGTTATGACACAAACTAGATAGAATTTTATGAATATTTTATTAAGATAAAGTAGCCATGCCTTCTAATGCATACCTGACATTACTTTTTATTGTCTCTGATTTTACATGCATTAGCTGTTGGTATAAAAAAGGAACTGCACAAAGTGAAATTCACTGGAATTGGAGCTCTTTTAAATTTTTTCTCTATTCTCTCTTTTTAAACAATCAACAATGAAAAAAGTACTGAACAATAACTATTTTGATTTTAAAAAGAGATTTGAGGAAACAAGAAATTATAGCACTTCAAAATATAGTGGTGCAAACTATAATGGAATTTATGTAACAAATGATGCCAAATATGTGTAATTATTTACAAAACGGAAACTATGTGCATGCCAAAAGTGGACTATATGTTGATGAATGTTTCTCATGGAAATTTCTCATGGAAATTTAGTCAATATGAAAGCCTGAACATTAGGCAGGAAGCATGAAAATACAAGGCGAAAACTTTTTTGCTTCTCAGTAATAATTAAAAAAATATCTGTTGAAAATCTATTGTTTCTCAAGTAAAGAATGCTTCACAAGGAGTTTCTTTACAGTGAGAGCTATGATGGTGAATACTGATTATACGTTTGATTGGACCAATAGCCCTGTGGGATTGGTAACACACAATTCAAGGTGTGCCTGTCAGGGTCTGTCCAAACAGACCTAGATCAATCCCCTAGCATTCATAACATGAAGAAGCTGGAACAGTAGTGAGGTCTTGCTGCAAGAATTAGCTCTCTGGAATTGTGCCCTTGGGGGGCCTCACCCTTGCTACTTCATGTTCTCTGGCTCTGTGTCCTGTGAGCAAAAATTCGTTAACACACTTGCTGCTATAGAGAAAGTCGGCTTCCCACACCATGAGCACGGAAACTGAGGCCAAGTGATAATGGACTGAATACTCTGAATACTGAATACTTCAAAAGTATAAGCCACACTTAAAATGGTCTTTCTTAAGTTGTTCTCAATAGGCATCATGCAGTGTAATGAGAAAAGTAACTGAAGTAATGACCATTTGGAATATATGTGCAAATCAATAGTAACCAATTTTGTGAGTTGTAGGAACTATGTTATGTATACACACTAGGTGTTAGTTTGTGTGGTTCATAGAGATTGAGACACAATATGGATTTAAGAAATTAAATACAACCAAATATTTCAGTTTAATATAATTAGATGAATATTAAAGATAATTATCAGAGAGGACTTGGAATGTTCCCACCACAAAGAAATAAACACCTGAAGCTGTATCCTACCTGTTCTCTACATGTTTATCGAAAAGTCAAAAAAAAGAAAAGTCATACTTTCCTTCAAAGATACTTTCAGTAAGTACCAATCAACACATATGACAGAGTTGTGTGGAAATATAATGGTTGAAAATGTCATTTTGTATGGTAAATATACCCAAATAAAGAGATCTGTCACATTATATTATATAAAATTTCAAGAGAGTGGACCAGTATAAGGGCTTGAGCAGTTTAAGAAATGCTGAAAGGTGCAAGGATAAGATGGAGAAGTGGGCACAGTTAAGTGAGAGTTAAGTCAAGCTGTGTTACAGCCGGATGCCACCCAGAAGCTAATCAAACTAAAATCATTTCTGAAGAAATGGAAGATGTGTAAACTCAGAAATATATTGAGATCACTGATAATTCCCCCTGCAGGAGGTGAGTGCTCTGCGGATGTAGAAGACCATGTGCTTAGCATGGACTGTGTGATGCTGGGAAAAGGGAGCAGGCCTGCTGCGTAACAGGCAAGTTGACTGGCAAGCTTATGCTACAGTACGCAGTCTTTATTGGTTATAATGAACTATGACCGTTCTGGTTTCACCTTCCCAGTAACGTGCTGGACAATACAGAAGGATTAAAATTAGTACTTCCATGGTTTCTACATGTTGAAACCCAAAAAATTCCTCTTCGAGGAAAAGATACTTTAATAACACCAACGCCACTCTATCATAGCATTTCTCTGGTTCTTTCTGCTTATCCCAACTTTTACTGTAAATGGAATTACTATTTTCACTCATGGCTTCAAGACCCATGAAATGCAGCCTGTCACTTAATCAAGCTCTACAAGCACCCTTTTCTTTCCGAAAGCTGCAGCCTTCTTTATACAATGCTCAACTTACTCATTTCCTGACAGTCCCTCCGGAGTTACCTAAAATCCAACACACACAGACATTACTGGTTTTATTTAGTTCTTCCTTACTAATATATGTACTTCTATAGGAGCCCAGGGAGAACTTGTATCCATTGTAATTTTTCACTATCTCTCTCCCTTTCCCCCTATCTCTCCCCACTTCTCTCTGTCCTTGTCTCTTATAATCATCAATGCATATTAGTTCTATTTAATAATTTTAAAATGCTACACTTCATGCCCCTGTGCTGCCTCCATTCAGACAGGCATCATCAATTACCTGGAATAGTTCATCATCATATGCCCTTTTTCTAATTAATCCCACATGATACCAGTTCTTATTATCTTTCTAATTAACAAATAAATTTTATCACTTTCAATGACTCAAATGCTATACTATCCTCCTGAGTAAAAAAAAAACACTGTACAGATCCCACAGATAAAAGCTCATATTCTTTTAAAATGGCATTTAAGACCTGCTACAATAGATACTTAAACCATTATTAGAAAATGTAAAGGCCAATAGGAGAAAACACACCATTTCCAAAATGTTACAGCATCTTTCTGCATTTAATTCTTTGCAAATTTATTTCATTATTGAGTGGCCTCTCCTTGCTTCTAACCATCCTTTAATTCAACTGCAACAGTGTCCTGCCCTATGCAATACTTTACTGTCACCAGGAGCAAGACATACATTTTGCATTCCAGTCTACAGCCCAATGCTACACTCTGTATAACTACTCTTGCGATAAACACTGCAGAATGAAATTAGTGATTTTAAGTACTTCCAATTGACTCTAATTCATATGCTCTCTACATTCTTTTGAATAAGTAAACAAATCAATACATGAGTTCATGAACACTGTCTTCTTCTGAAAGAGACAGGAAACCTAGTTCAAGTAAAACTTAACACAGGTAAATTCCCAACATTAAAAGCAAATTTAAATAAAAAATTATTAGAACTGATATAATAATACGGAATAAATATGCACAGAGCAAGACAAGTAAAAACATCAGTACAATGAATTCATTGAAAATATTAATGCAATTTCTAAATGTGTCTATGGAGATTAAAATATAAAACAATTATAAGTAAGAGGAAAATCAACAATATGACAAGATATCATTGCATAGTCTATAAATCTAAAAAAGCAATAAATGATTCTATGAGCATGCTTACAAAACAGACATGAATTTAAAAACTTTGGTGAAATATATTTTTCTAAACAAACTTATTAATGCACTTCAAGAGGAAACGAAGTTTGATAATGTAATTATTATTAGCCTTCCAGACCAGGCTGACCTCAGAATCACAGAAATCTGCCTGCCTCTGCCTCCCAAATGCTGAGATTAAAGGCCTGCAACACCATGTCTGGCTATAATATATATGTTTCATACAAATCAAATCCATAATGAATAACTTTTCCACAGAGAAGATTTAAGGGTACAGTTTAGGTTTCATTTTCTATCTGATATTTAAGGAAAATGAATAGGAATATTCTCTTCCATGAAACCCAAGAGAATTTGATATACAATTAATGAAGTTAAAATTAATATTACTTAAACAGAAAAAAATGGAAAAGACAATGTAGGGAAAACAAAACTATAGGCCATTATTCCCTGGAACTGAGGCATGGAATCTTTGATTAATTTACAAACAAAGTGTGATTATATATGATATAACAGTCTTTGACTGTTTTATATCAAAATGCAAAGACTTTGCTGAAAGTCTATGAATATAAACAACCATATAAACAAAGAAAAAGAAAAACAAGTGCTTTAATAAAGGCAGAAAAACGTATGCTATGGAAATAGATCAAAGAAAACCCTAGATTGTATGTGCTAATGAAGGGGCCTGTATTTCTTCAATCGTATCAGAATACCACATGAGTGATAATTTTGTCGTCTCCTACTCTGGCAACTTTGGAACATGGAACTGTGACATTTGAATGCAGACCACTGTAGGACGAATAAAGTCATATTGAAGTTTGAAAAGCACATACAAACAACAGAATCAAGTTTATCATCATAACCTTAGGAGAAAGACATCTCATAAGTTGCATGAATTTCTTATCTTCAAGTGGGCTTGTGGGAAATAAATTTTACATTCCTTCTCCATTAGTCCCTACCCATTGCTTATTCATTAATATGGTCTACTTACAACAGTATAAAATCTAGTCATTGAGCTCTTAACAACTTGAACTTCAGAGTATACATAAGTTTACTAACGCACAAAGGTAAGTACATTATATTTTTCATTCATCTACCTAATGAGTTTCACTGACAGGATATCAATCAACGTAATTATTCTTTAAATATCAAATGAAGTTACTTTGGTATGAAAATTCTGATGATGTTGAGATTGATGAAAATGGGGAAAATTGTGACTTGAGACAATTTGTGACAGGGAGTTTTCTGGCTTGGATTTTATTGCTGATACTTAATCAATAGTGACTATGAGTGTGTCATATCTCCTGACAACCTTTCTTCTAGTCAACGGTGTGATAAGCAAAGTCCTTATTTTCCCATAAAAGTGTGTGGCACCACAGTGCATGCGGTTCTCCTTGTAAGTCTTCTACAGTGGATCATTTTCATACCATTACAGGGACTGTTATCTGGCATCTTTATGTGTCTTCTGGTTCTGATTCACAACTTTCAGAATATACAAGGGTGCTCAAAACAAAGTGCATTTCCAAGAATCATTTACTGTGATGCCAGGGCTTGATTCTGGCTAATTTCTAGTCCCAATGGTCTTTTGACAACCTCCAGAGACTCTTCTTATACAAAGCTTCATGGATTTTTCAAATCATTACCACTTCTCACTTGAAAAATAATCTATGTAGCGTAGCGGCTAGACAGCAAAGTCTCCCTGTGGGTCCTATAATATGGGGAGTAGGGACTACCACTTCTGACATGGACTTTGGCCCCTGCACATTGATCAATTCCCCCATGGCAGGGCAGCCCGGCCCAGCCACAGAGGAAGAGGATGCAGGCAGTCCAGATGAGACTTGATAGGCTGAGGTCAGATGTTAGGGGAAGAGGGCTCCCCTTTCTGAGGACTAGGGAAAGGAGGGCGGGGGTATGAGGGTGGGGGGATCGGGAGGCAACAAGGGAGGGGCCTACAATTAGGATGTTAAGTGAACAAATTAAAAACAAAACAAAACAAAAAAATCTAATATGAGCTGAGGTATTTGGGTATATAAATCATAAATCATAAAAATTTATCTTAAAGCAATAATTTGTTTAGGTATTAAAAATGAATAACATTTTAACACTTACTAGATGTATATGCTTTTTATTTTTATATGAGAAAAAGAGTATTACCTGAAATTTGAAACTTGAAAATGTAAAAATCTGTCAACATTTTTCAGGTTGCTTAATATTCTGACTTTATAGTCATCAGTGCTTAGAAATCCACTTTTAAAAAATACAAGAAAAAAGTATGTTTACAGCCATTTCAGAAATTGTCAGAAATTTGTCCTAATATGAAGACAAATTTTGTTTAATGATTTTTTTAAAGATGAGATTCCAGTCAGGAACTCACACAGCTGTTAAAATTCTTGCACAGACTATAATAAATTGATAGACTAATTTCTTATTTAATATGCTAACCAAAGATAATAACAACTACTTTAACATTTTGTATTTTGTCATTAAACAGTGTGCTTCTTCAGAAAGGAAAACATTTTACATACGGTGAAATCTGTGACAGTTACAACATGTAATAGTTTGGGATCTGAATTCAAATGGTTCTGGCTATTTTTTGGTGCTCTATGCTGTTGGAATATGCATAGTGCATCTTTGTTGTTGTTGTTGTTGTTGTTGTTGTTGTTGTTGTTGTTGTATATTCTGGATCAACAAGCAGGTGGAATCTGTATGATCATGGCCAAAACTGCTGTAGATACTGCCTATTAGTTACGTGTTTGATTTCACATAACTTTTGGTAATATGTATTCAGAAGCCTTCTCTTGTTGCCAAATTTATCAAAAATACCCCCTTTCATTTATATGGTCTCATATGGGGTTAAGATCCACAGTTCCAGAAGCTATGCCTTAGATTATAACTGATGCTAAACTATGGGCCACTTGTAACAATAAATTCACACCTAATGTTATCTGGATGGTGCACACTGCACTCATGGACCGTGAAGATGATGGATTCTAAAGGATGGCTTACGACAACGAGTCGGCTGAGTCTCAGGCCCACAAACTACCAGCTAACAACGCCTGCACACGTACACAAGTGTACCTATGATGTGCATATGTGCCCAGTTCTATTGATAGGTTACTGAAGTGATAACTGAAACTGCCTAAGCTCCACATGAAACTTTAGTAAATATATTCTCTAGATTTCTCATAATAGCCAACAGCTTACTGTAGCAATTGTAGTACTAGGATTTGTACAAATCACCAAAATTTTAATGTGAACATTTATCAAGTAGACTGTTATATTCAAATGTTCATTTATCTGACATGGGTTATAGTATTAGCATAAATGGATTTAAGCTATATACACTGGCAAGACTATATAATATTAAATCTAAGATATTAAAATACATTCTGAATTACAAAACACTGAATTTCTGGATCTGTACTTTATTGGGTTATGCATGCTGTCTAAATTACTAAGGCATTTAAAAAATGGTAATGCATTCCTATAGACCATCGGAGTCATTGAAAACATTTAAAAAGTAGCTAGTGCACACACATATTAAAATGAGCTTTCTTTGGAAAGGCAATAAAGATGGCAAAATTACAGTCCTTGTGAAATAGCTGCTCAAGCAATTTCCTAGGACAAACAGTAATTTATGCTAAGTGAACAGTAACACGCTGAATTCCATTCAGTTCAATTGCTTTTGTGCTATCCAAGGTGAAGGAGAAACAGACGAGTTACAGTGGTGTTGACTTGATAAATCTGTACTCTTGCATGTTCTGTGAAAATCTAACCAAGAAAACATTACAGTCTTCAACTTCCAAACTGACCTATATTTTCAGACTAAATGCTGGGTTGTATCTGCTAAACAGTATAAGATCACTGTGGTAGTGTCCATCAGGAACATCCTCCTTCCATCCATGAAATTTCAGAACACCTCTTGCCTACCAAGTACAAATGCAATGGATGTCAAAATTTTCTCTATATTATTACATAGTAAATATTGCAATAAAAAGTGTTATAGTGAGTTTTGGGTGATTTAAAATATATTTTGCAGTACAAATAATATAACAGAATCACAGAAATAAGTAAAATAATACATTTTCTGAGATTTGGCTATTAAAATCGCAATGTGTTCTACCAGTCAAACAGTAATTTGAAAATCACTCCATAGTTTGTCTGCATTTATAAAACAAGCATTTTCCCTCTTGTCTAGCCACAATATACAGCCACGTATCCCAATAACATCTGCGAATTTCAAGAATCTTTTCAAATATTTCTAGGCTTAAACCCTGCAGTCTCTGGTCTGTTTTTTCTTTGTTTGTTTGTTTTGTTTTCACTTTTTGTATTTTTATTGTTTTCATTTTTTCCTCCATTAGTAATTACAGACAGTAAATTAAACCACTACAATTTAAAACACATATTTTGGAGCTTTTAAGACTATTTCTTTGCAAAGACCAAAATGTTGAAAGACTTGACATTTCCTTTTATTAATGTAGGAAGAAGAACAGGTGTACTGTAATCACTTACGAAAATTCTCTCATATAAAGTTTATTTTCAAAATGTCTACAAAAGAGGTAAAAAGGGACGGGAAAGAGAAAAGTAGCACAAGACACTCACAGCCAATTATTGCTCAAGGTACTATATATGATTTTCTCAATTACTTTTCACAGGGCTCAGTCAGGTTTTTTTTTTTCAGTTCTACATTTTAGAAAAGAGAAAAACAAGAATTCGGTAAGTGGGTTTGGCATCTCACACAGTTAACTAGCGATGCCAATATCCACAAACATGTCTATATTACGTGGATATGCTCTCAGGACACATTCATATTGCACTAAGCATCATGTGCAGTGGGCAGGAAATGATTATGCCACAGGCAATCCAAACTCTGAATGAGTTACTAAGCCTGCATCCTTATCAGGGGGAAGCAGCATTTTTCACTTTAGGCAAATATTTCAAGGAAATGAGTGATAGATATAACATTTCATAGCCATGTATATGCTAAACTGCAAGCATTTTTTTTACTATGAATAACTATAAATAATCATATTGACAAAGGAAAATAGGGATTTTCAATATATACAGAAAAAGACAAACCGCAATCAAAACATAGCTTTTACCATGACAAATATATTATTTATCGAAATTTGTTTTACATTTTATATTTTAAACAAAATATGTTATATATATGCCCTAGAGGAAATTTATTGTAGAACTTTACTTGGGAAAAGCAATAGTGATTAAATCCAAAACCATACACAGGTTTTTAAAAACTAGTCTCCTTTATTATACATAGACTTTATTAAATAGGTGTCAATATGATAAAATATAACACTGACTCAGTTTGCATAAGGGCCTTTTTCTTATTAAATTTCAGTTACCAACCATTTTCATTTGTCTCCATTTTCAATTAATAAAACTGCCATAAATATAGCTCTCAAATATGACTTCAAAGACTCAATAATAACTTTTTGTTTTATTTTGTTTTTAGAGATATGGTTTCTCTATGTAGCCGTGGATGTCATAGAACTCACTTTGTAGACTAGGCTGACTACGAACTCACAGAGATCCTCCTGGCTCTGCCTCTCAAGTGCTTGAATTAGAGGAGTGAGCCATCACACTCAGCTCTCAATAATAACTTAATATCACTTTGCTCATAAATTCTTTGTGGTATTGATCACTGCTTCCTGCTTCAGTCCAATTGCATCTTCATAAAGAAATGTGATAATTTTAAAAACTTTTGTTTTATTTTATTATTTTTGTTTTGGAGAAAATGGTTCATTGGCTTACAAATTACCATCAATCATCAAAGGAAGACAAGAAAGGTAGTCATGGAAACGGCCTGGATGCAGGAACCGAAGCAGAACCAGAGACGGTCTGCTTCTCATGTCTTCTCCACCTTCTTTCTTTCTTTCTTTCTTTCTTTCTTTCTTTCTTTCTTTCTTTCTATATTTCTCTTTTCCTTCCTCCCTCCTTCCCTCCCTTCCTCTTTACCGCCCTCCCTCCCTCCCTCCTTTCCTTCCTTCCTTCCCTCCTTCTTTCTTTATATTTTTGTTGTAATCATAGAAATAAAAACCTAATGTACTTTGAGAGTTCACCTTACTCCTGCCAGAATGGAAGATCTATAAAATAAATTACAACACTTTCTTTCAAAGATGATGAGGAAGGAAACACTTATTCATTGCTGGTGGGAGTGCAATATGGTACAGACATTATGGAGAACCTTCCGGAAGCTGAGAATTGATCTACCTTGAGATCCAGCTATAACACACTTGGACATATATTCAGAGTCTCTACATCTTCTTACAGAGATACTTGTTCATCCACTTTAATTGTTGCTTTATTCATAATAGACAGAAATCAGAAGCAGCCTAAATGTCCTTCAGCTGTTGAATGGATGATGAAAATGTGGTACAGTTATACAATAGAATATTATTTAACTCTTAAGAAAGATGAAATTATTAAATTTACAAGTGAATTGAAATAGGAAAAAATCATACTGACTGAGGTAATCACTATCTCAAAAGACAAATACTGTAGGTTCTCTCTTATATGTGCTTGTTATATCTTAAGCTTTCAATGTGGGATACAATCTGCATAACTATAGATTTAGGTACCTAGTAAGTGATCAGCAGGGAAGAGCGGATCTTCCAATGAAGGGGAAATAGAACATTGCGTTATAGAAACATAGTGTGAAAACTACAGTAGGAGGATTAAGTGGGGAGGAAGATGAGAGACAGGTAAAGGAGGGAATCTGGGGAGGGACAACTAGCACTAAAGGCCTTTGGAAAAACCATATGGAAACCAACAACTGCTGTAAAAGCTTCCTGAAATATATATGCATATGAGGAGAATTTAAATGGAGTCACCCCATAATGAGGAAGACAACATCCCAAATAGATATCTTATGCCTCCAAGTGAAACCTCCAGTGCCAGGAAAGACACTGTTTTAACTCTATCCATGCACTTCATTAAAATCAAAGGAAGCCATTTGGCTTTTCATTTCATTGGGATGCCAACTCCTCCTAAAAAGTCAGAATCCTGATGTATCCTCTAAACTCACAATGGAGTAAGTATTTTATAATGGTTTCACAGTTTAACCCTCCAAAATTCAATATGTCACACTTAGCACTTGGTATATTTAAGAATACATTGGAATAACTTCTAAATGAAGTTGAGTTTACATTAACTGATTACATGAAAGCAAATTAACATGCCCCTTTATTTTTATCTTCTTCACTTACATGTAAATATCACAATCTGGAAGGTATTAAAATGTTCAACTACATCACCTCCATTTTCAGAATGCTCCTTTGTGTGTAGTCTCTCTACTGTAGCCATCTTAACAATTTATGCCAGTGGTTTAATATAGTTTTCACCAATATATTAATATTCTTCTCAGGTTCCACATACTTTCTCATGTGTTTGTTTTCTAACACCTATGTGTGTTCATACTGAGGGAAAAGAAACCCCACAATACCCAATGCACTTCTGAGTTTTTCTATTTCCTTATTAATGTCTTAAGTACTGAGGTCCCAGCATGACTGTTCATTCCTACTAAATGACCCACAGCCCACACCAACAGTCTGCGTAACACCATCTCCTCTTTCACATGATATCTGGCCTGCCAGCTTCTCAGCCACATTCCTCATTTAACCCTACTGTGTGTGCTATATGGACCTCCAGCTGAAGGTGCTATTTCCTCAGAAAAGCAACGTGCTTCTAAATTCCCACACCTCTAATAAGTATCTCAAATTAGGTATCTTCAGTTTTTCCTACTAACACAATCATGGTTTTTAAAATATGTTCTCAACATTTACTCATAGCCTGCCAGAATGTATGGCACTTTCCCTATTTTCCTGTGTCTCCCTGACTTGTTATGAGGAACACAGGTACTTTTGTAAATATTTATTTTTATATTATGTACATGAATGTGTGCGTATGTGTATATAAGCATCACATTTGTTCCGGGAGCTACAGATACCAAGACTGTGTTGTAGACCGCCCAGGAGCTCACTATCCTAACCTGGCTGATATGGTAACCTCACTGATCTGTCTATTTCTGTCCTTTCAACACTGGAATTACCAGCTAAGGAATTATAAATGCACACCACTACTTCTAGGGTAAAACTCAGGTCCTCACACTTTAAGACAAGTATTTCAGCAATGGATCTATCCTCCCATTGCCCTCAGCAATCACAATTCTTAACATGCATTAAATACTATAAAAGTAAACAATGAGTTTAGCATAATTAACATTTGACATTAATTTCATAATTAATGTATAATTAGTATTATTTTATATGATTGCTTATCTCTGAATATTACAATATCCTCCAAAAGATTGTATTTATTTATCATTTAGTAGTTGGTGGTTAAATACTGAAATGAGTCACCAAAAATGTGTGATCTCCTACCTCTAGCATATTTTGAGATTATGTTTCACCAAGATCAGTAACTCACTTTTTTTTATAGATAAGGCTTATATAATATCTGCACAGACATTCTCCCTATACTCCAGTCCTGAAGGAAGGCTATACCTCACTCAAGAGGTGAATTAACTGAGGAATCCAAAAGACATTTTAAATACCCACCTAAGGAGACTTACACCTCAATGTAGTATTAGTATGCCTGTGTTTTCTTCTATGTATTCTGCACAGTGTCAGGACTATTATAGGCAAAATACATGTAACACTGTCTACTGAAAACCAGATAAAACTTACATACTGCTTTTTCTTTTTCTTTTCCTTTTTCTTTTTAGTGCTCTCACCAGTGTACAGATTCACGGTTCACACCTTACAATACTATCACTTTATATGTTATATAGAAAATTCTAAATAAATGGTTACAAATAATGTCTTTAAGAAATGACTAGATATTTCAGGATAAAAGGATGTGTGGACATTTCACATCATGAAGCATTTCAACATATACATATCGTGCTATTCAATTAGATATATACACTGGACTACAAAAGATAAGCAATTATAGACTCCTCACGATTTGTGATGGCTCCAGAATCCTTTGCTTGTATTATGATGGGAGAATGTAATTAACATTCACTAGAAACCATTCCAAACAGTTCCCATTTTTACTTTACCTGGTGAAGTAGCTCTCAGCCACCATGAAGGACGTGGTAAGGCATCTGGCTCACTGCTGTGTACCCTGTGGTTAAGCTGGGATGCTCGGCAGTGCAGGTGTACTTAGTGCACTATTTACTTGCATTGTTTTCAACTTAGTGGGAGTTTTATTAGAAGGCAACCCCCTTGTGTTTGGAAATATCACTAGGCACATAACCAGAATAATGTCTCATTAAGCCTCTGCTCTAGATCTTCTTTACAGTTGGTTAGAATACATGTGAATATTTGCGCAAGACTGAATCTTACTTGAAATCAGATTCCTTTCAATAGAGTCTTCCTTTATTTGACTTATCTAAGACACAATTGCCTAAGTAGAGAATTCAGGAACTGGTAAATATAACAGAGCTTGCAAGAAATGTGGAAGACACTTTTGTAAGTAAAGGCTTGCAAGATGCATTTTGGCTTTAGAACATTTTGCATTATGAAACAGTGAATTATGAGGAATTCATTTCATTCCCACCCATTTCCTTACCTTCTGCCCTCCACCTATAAAAACACAAAGCAAACACAACTGAGAACACACCTGTTGGAAGAGGAAGTGCCAATTCTTCCCTTGTGGAGTGGCGAGATGACAGGCAGTTCTTTGTAAGTACAATGTCATCAAGTGCGATACTACCATGGTGGCCTTCCCCAACTCTGCCTTCAAATTTGAGTTGAAAGTCTTCTTCACTGGATAATGGTAATTCTTTCCTCTGCCAGAAATTGCCTTGTTCTTCAGTGAGATTGAGGAGTACCTTTGTGTGATTTGTGACTGTCACCTGGAGCAAAATGAGGGCCCCAATGCCAGTGCCATACATGTGGTAATTAAAAATGATCTGTAGCAAAAACAGGAAGTTACAGATAATAAATATAATTACCTCCACTTCAGAAAACTATTTCAATATTTTCTTCTTTATTAACAGATCCGGAAGGCAAATGAAATATGCACATTCAATTGAGTTCTGCTCACTTTATCAGTGAATGAATGTAGGACAGATAGCCTTGAGTTATTTTCAGAGAAGATGGTATAATAAAGATTGAATAGAAACTCAGTAGAAAAAAGAAAAGAGTTTATTTTTCTATTTCTAAAGCAAGACTGCTCAAGGTTATAGGTTTGGTACTGTCTCTAAAATCCTCCTGTTGGCAATTAGCTTCCAATGCCAAAGTGCAGAGAGAAGGGAACTTTATGACATGATTAGGTCACTGGGGCTGTGCACATGAACGGACTGGTCACACTATGAGAGTGGCCTCATTATGGCCCAATGGGTGTTCTCAAAAGGAGTGTTTGTGTATACATTTTACCTCATTCTTATGCTTAAAACACATTTTTAGTTCTGTAACAGTCACAGGACTCCACACAGAAAACCCTGCAGAGCTGCAGTTACCAGATTTTGCCTGGGATGCTGGAAAGAGGCACCAGCAGCACAAATCCAAGAGCCTCTAAAACCAATAAAACTATTGACTTAATTAATGGATACATAATCCAATATGCCAGAGACAGAGTTTACTAGAGTATCAGTCATTGTTACACACTGAAAGGCAGTCAAGGAAAATTCGGGGAAAAAAGAAGAAAAACGGTTCTAAACAATAGTAATTCAGAGCTTTTGAAAGCTTTTATTTTGCCAGGTGCCTGGCAGAAAACGATTATAGAGAGAGCACTCACTATACAAGAAGAATGCACTATTGAAACACCAACAATTGTGCATGTAACACACTAGAGGAATGGAGTGAATGTGCTTAAAGAATGAAAGACGTGGTTAATTAATATGTGAGGTGGTTTACTACAAAAGCCTGGACTAAGAGAAGAAAGCCATGCCACACGGTTATTCAAATTCCCTAGCTGATGAAGTGTTTTTGTTTACAAATTTGTCTTCCACTGACTAACTTTTCCAATCCGGATTTTATGATGGTTTTTTCTTGGGACACTAAAACCTACCTGGCATTACTTATTTTAGTGCTGCATATAGACGACTGGACCAGTATCATGAGGCATCAACAGGCAGATACTAGGGATTCAGGACCAGCTTTGTGACTTACTGATGCGTGGGTCCCAGAAAGCCAAGGCGTCCTCACGCGATGTCCCAAGTTCCTTTCATCTCACTTATTTAACATTGTGAAACACTTTATGTCTTGATTTTAAGGTATTTTTAGCCATGCTAATGGGTTAATATAGAAACAAACATCATCTCCTTTGTTTCCAGGACAACTGCTTGAAGGAAACATCAACCATCTCCAGAGCAACAAGAAGGAATTGTTAGCATTTGCAATGTATTAAGTCTTCTAATGATTTTTAATAGAAAATTTCCATTACTTGATGATTTAATTTTTCTCATCGATTTTGTATCCTCCCTGCTACCTGATTTTCATGAATGAGGGAAGAAACCACCTTAATTTTCTTTGGTTAAAGATATTCCATAAGGTGAAAGAATATAGATAATTTTACTAAAATGTGTGGTCTACCTGCTTACTTCATATAAATATTTGTCATTCTAGAGACCTAGCAGTTCCCATATGACCTGTTCTTGCCTACTGTGTTCAATTTCTGTCATAAATATTAATAAGGTAAGCCATTTCTCTTAAAGGTTTGACACATCCAGTATCCCTTATTATTCTCAGACCAGTACTTTGAATAGGTGCAACCACAGTTTTGTGACCAAGAGGACATAGAGATGGATAAGATTTTTTGGTTACTTTTACATAAAAATTATTTTTAAGGATTTTATAGGAAGTGCTCAAATAGAAAAGCTTGGAAGTCAACCTATAACTTTTATATGTTGTGCTTTACTATTTAACTAGATGTGTAGACTAAAACTAACTTGCAAGTTTGAGATTTTCTAGGGATAGATGGAGCTAAATTTATAGACACAGACTTAGCATGTACAAAATCTGGTGCCTCAGGTTTTTAATTTTGAGGAAGTGTCAGTTCTTTGTAAGAGAACAAAGCACTTAAAGTGATGCCTTATTCAAACTCAATTTGGTACCAAACCAAAGTGTAATCCTGTTGTGTGACTTTTCACTTCCATACTAAACTTCTGGTTGAGTTCTTTGTATGTAACTCTCCTTCAATTCTCTTTTGTAAAACCCCACTGCCCAGCTGAGGGAAGAGATTGCTCTGCGAGAACCCAACTGTGAAGCCAGTTTAGGAAGAGACTGAAAATCCCCCTTTGATGAATCCCCCTCCAAGGATTAAGACAGATTGCAGTGATGAGCACTGCAGCAAGCTGATCACAACCATTCTGCGTGGGTTACAGGTACCTCTACTTTGCACATGGGTACAGCAAATAGCATGACTTTGAAGGCCAAAAGAGTTTGTATTGTGCAGCTTTCATATAGCCTGATGTCATCAGCAAACATCTCTTCGAATGCAATTTACTTCCTTTCAGTGTTTAAATATTGAGGAACACCAACTCAGCATATATATGTTGTCACGTAATTTTAAGGTTACATAACTCAGAGTACAAATAAGTGGTGTATTTATTTATCAGTTTCTTGTAAGTAAGGTAACATGAGAATCACGTTTGGGAGCTTACTTTATAGTTATTATTTTAAATTACTTATGTTGTGTCCTGTGGCTAAGACACCTAAGACATTCATTCAAATCTTCATGAGCTAAAGATGATGTAATGGTTGTTTTCTTGCCTGTAATTTTTCTTTCTTGTTTTAGGGAACTAGTTTATTCTTTTCCTCTTTAAAAGACTTTATCTCTTTTATAGCTAGCTTTAACTACCTCAAACATTGGATACATCATTTATATATTACCTGTTATTTATTTATATTTCTTGGTGGTAGTTGTTAAATTCTCATAGGTTCTGTAAGCATTAAAATCCAGAGGGAACAACACTGGTGTTTTACTTCTTTTGTGTATGTGTGTATATGTGTGTGTGTGTGTGTGTGTGTGTGTGTGTGTGTGTGTGTGTTGTGTGTGTGTGTGTGTGTGTGTGTGTGTGTGTATAATTCTGGCATCTGTATAGTGTATTCATGAGAGAATTTCTCCAACAGTTATAATAACTGTTCCCATTTATTTTTCTTCCCCTCAAATATATTGATTTATAACTTGGAACATATATCTGCTTTTTTGGCTAGGCATTCTCTTTTCTGTACATCCTTTTTAGCAGTTATTCTTTATAAGATGCCTGAATTTGCCCCTCATACCTTGCAGTCTTTGCTTCTCTTGCTTATAACTGGGCTGGATAATCTGGCTGCTCTCATGGGCTGCTGTGGGAAATAGCTTTTGAGAATGATGTAATGACCAGAGGGATTCCTCAGGGTGTGGTCTACAGCTGGCTCTGTGCTTGTGACTTGGACGTTGCTGGCTTTCAGGTTCCAGTCGGCGTCCTCATCCTGCTCCTGCTCCCAGGCACAAAGGTCGAACTCGAAGTCACAGCGCCTAGGTGAGGTACCTGGAAAAATTGCAAACTCAGGTAAAGAAAGAAAAACTATCTTTGAATCAACATTCCTCCCCCTAAATATTTTCCCACAGTTTTCCCTTTTGTTTAAAATATGTTATTTTCTCATATGATAAAACTGATTATATTTCCATTCCCTCTACATTTCCCATTCCTCCCAGATACCCTCCACCTTGAATCCACTCTTTTTTTGTCTCTCACTAGAAAAGAAGAGGCTTTTAGGAGGTAACAATTAAACATGACAAAATAAAATACAATAAGAGGTAGCAAAAATTATCATAAGGAAATTGGACATAGCAACCCAACAGGAGGAAATGAGTCCCAAGAGCAGGCAAAAGAGTCAGACTCACTCATTCTCATGGTCAGGAATCCCATAAAAATATTGTTTATAGCTGTAATACGTATGGATAAGACTGGTATATAATCCTTTTGGCCCTGTGCTTGCATGTCAGTCATCTTGAGCTCGTATGCACTTAGCTTAGTTGATTCGAGGGCCTTTATCCCCTGGTTTCCTCCATCCCTTCTTGCCCTTACAATCTTTCTGCCTCCTCTTTCACAAGATTGAGCTCTGAAAGGAGGAGTTTGATGGAGACTCCTTCTAATGATTTATTACCGTACTTAAATATCAATCCATTATTCAACCCTATCTGAGGGGCTTTTGTTTGCAGTAGATGGTATTTATCAAAAAGAATCAAATTAGCCAAAAAAAATTGGTAGCCCTCCTTTATATAAGCAATAAGCTAGCTGAGAAAGAAATTATGGAAACCGTTATATAAAATCATATAAAATATCTTGGTGCAACTCTAACCAAGCAAGTGAAAAATTTATATGACAAGAAGTTCAAATATTTGAAGAAAGGAACTGAAGGAGATATCAGAAGATGGAAAGATCGTCTATGCTCATGGATCACTAAAATTAACATAGTAAAAATTGTCATCTTATCAAAAGCAGCCCACAGATTCAATGCCATTCCTATCAAAATTCCAACACAATTCTTTCTTTCTTTTTTTTCTTTCTTTCTTTCTGACCATGAAAGAGAAAGTCTCAACTTTATATGAAAAAAAAAAAGATCTAAGATAGCTAAAAATTCTATACAATAAAATAACTTCAGGAGGTGGCACCTTCTCTAATTTCAAGCTGGACCGCATAGCAATAGTAATAAAACACTGTATGTCATTAGCATAAAACAGATTGATCAGTGGAATCTAATTGAAGACCCAGAAATAAAACCACACACTTATTGACACCTGGTTTTTTAGAAAGAAGCCAAATTCATACAATGGAAAAACAGAAAGCATCTTCAACAAATGGTGTTGGTCTAATTAAATGTCTGCATGCAGAAGAATCCAAATAGATCCATATTTATCACCCTGCACAAAGCTCTAGTCCAAGCCGATCAAAGACCTCAACATAACATGAGATACACTAAATATATTAGAAGATAAAGTAAGAAATAGCCTTGAACTCATTGGAAAAGGAGACAATTTCCTGAACAGAACACCAAGATCTCAGGCACTAAGTCCAACAATTAATGAATGGGACCTCATGAAACTGAATAGCTTCGGAAAGGCAAAGGACACTGTAATAGGACAAAATGGTATCCTACAGATTGGGAAAAGATCTTCACCAAGTCTACATCTGACAAAGGGCTACTATCCAAAATATATAAAGAAGTCAAGAAGTTAAACACCAACAAATCAAACAGCCCACTTAAAAATAGAGTTATAGATCTAAACAGAGCATTCTCAACTGAGTAATCTCTAATGGCTGAGAAACACTTAAAGAAATGCCCAACAGCTTTAGTTATTAGGGAAATGCAAATCAAAATAACTGTGAGATTCCATCTTACACCTATCAGAATGACTAAGATAAAAATTCAAGTGACAGCACATGGTGGTAAAGATGTGGAGCAAGGGGGACATTCCTCCATCGCTGGTGGGAGTGAAAACCCATACAGCCACTTTGGAAACCAATCTGGCCTCTTCTCAGAAAACTGGGATTAGCTCTACCTCAAGACCCAGCCATATTACTCCCAGGCAATACCTAAAAGATGCTCCACCATACTACAAGGGCATTTGTTCAACTATGTTTATAGCAGCTTTATTTATAATAGTCGGAAGCTGTAAACAACTCAGATGACCCTCAACCAAAAATGGACAGAGAAAATGTGGTACATTTATACAATAGAATACTACTTGTTATTAAAAACAAATACATCATGTAATTTGCAGGCAAATGGATGGAACTGAAAAAGATCATCCTGAACAAGGTAACTCAGGCCCAAAAAGACAGACATGCTATACATTAACTTATAAGTGGACATTACCCATAATGTATAGCAAGTAATACAAATAAGTATGTAATTCAACATCACAGCTATCTTGTTGTGTCAAGTAATAATCAAAACTCTACAATGATGTGTTCACAGTGATGTTTAGGCATAACAGTTTAGCTATATACAGTTATGAGCCATCACTACATAAATTAATTTTCTTTTTTTCTTTCACCTTTTCTATTTTTTTCATTTTTTAAATAATTCATATTACATCACAATTGTTATCCTATCCCTTCTATCCTGCCATTCCTCCCTCCCTCCCGCTTTCTCCGTATTCCCCTCCTGTGACTGTGACTGAGGGAGACCTCGTCCCCCTGTATATGCTCATAGGGTATCAAGTCTCTTCTTGGTAGCCTGCTATCCTTCCTCTGAGTGCCACCAGGCCTCCCCATCCAGGGGATGTGGTCAAATATGGGGCACCAGTGTTCATGTGAAAGTCAGTCCCCACTCTCCACTCAACTGTGGAGAATGTCCTGTCCATTGGCAATATCTGCGTAGGAGTCTGATGTTTACTGCACATATTGTCCTTGGTTGGTGCCATGGTTTGAGCAGAAGTCCTAGGCCCAGATCCGCCTGTCATAATAATGTTCTTCCTGTAGGTTTCTAGGACCCTCTGGATCTTCTATTTCTCCATTCTCCCGTACTTCTCTCACTTAGAATCCCAATAGGATATTCTCACATATATCCTACTTTCCAGGTACATAAAGACTTTCACGGGACATGCCTTTTGGGCTAGTATCCAGTTATAACTGAGTGTATAGCATTTGAGTGTTTCTGCTTATGGCTTAACTTGTTCATTATGATCATTTCTAGTTCAATCCATTTGTACACAAATTTCAGGAATTCCTTGTTTTTAATAGCTAAGTAGTATTCCATAGTGTAAATGTACCACAGTTTCTTTATCCATTCTTCTACTGAGGGACACTTAGACTGTTTCCATGTTCTGGCTATTATGAATAAGGCTGCTATGAACATGGTTGAGCATATGTCCTTGTTGTGTGCTGGAGCATCTTCTGGGTATATTCCAAGGAGTGGAATGGCTGGGTCTTGAGGAAGCCCTATTCCCAGTTTTCTGAGATAGCGCCAGATAAATTTCCAAAGTGGTTGTACCAGTTTGCATTCCCACCAGCAATGAAGGAGTGTTCCTCTTTCTCCACATCCTCGCCAGCATGTGGTGTCACTTGAAATTTTGATCTTAGCCATTCTAATGGGTGTAAGATGGAATCTTGGAGCCATTTTGATTTGCATTTCTCTGATGACTAAAGACATTGAACATTTCTTCAAGTTTATTTTCTACAAATCTAGCACTAGCCTCAAAGCCATTAAGAAAAATATTTTATTGTTACACAATTTTCTCCATGAAAATGTACTCAGTCAGTGAAATTAACTATTTCTTTTCTTTCATCTTTGCTTCTCAGTATAGAATTTGGGGCTGTTATTTTTATACAATAGAGTTCAATTTGAAAACTATTTTGTGGAATTAAAGTTATAACCCATCATTTTAATTGTTTATAAAAGTTATTTAATCTAGATATGGAAATTTTCTGAAATATAAAAAGCAACATATGTAATAACTTGAATTAATTATTGCAGTAAGTTGCAGAAATTAAAGGAGAAGTTATATTGAATGTCAAAGTATATACCAGATGTTCTTTTGAATATTACTTCTACGGTTTAAGAGGCTTTTTTCATCATTTCCAGGGTTGTGACAGTTGCATAGATATCTCTTAATAGTTTCATAATTGGCTATAAAGCTAAAAATACTGGTGAAGGTGTTTCAGAATTAAGCTTTATGCTACAACCTGTCATGACTGACAAATGAATGGTTCAGGACACTTTTAAATAAAAAGAACCTTTAAGTTTTTAATAACATATCATTTTACCCTTCACTTTCCTTCTTTAAAGCCCCCAAATATACCTTCTTATCTTTTTCATTAATTGTTGTTACATATATATGTATATATGTATATATGTATATGTAAAGGACATAATTTTAGCTTATACAGAACCAGAGTATGATTAATTTGCTCCAGTGTAGCAATAAATACCACTTACAATAATTTTGAAATAGTAATTTCTGATTAATTTGTACATAAATATTAATGAAGAAGTAAAAACTTCTGAAGGTATAAACATATGTGAGGTAGTATTCAGAAGCTGAAAGTCCTTGAGGAAACTTGTGCAGCACACCCACCACCTGCATTCAAACAAATATCACAGTGGCAAAAAAAGCTCATTTGGACAACTGCTTGAGTTATCATGAGGCAATTTTATCTAAGTGAGAATGGGTATGATTTTTACCACTGACATACCAGGAACCACCACCTTTAGCACACAGGCCAGACAAAAACTAATAAATGCATGCAGAGAGTGCAGCAATTTTTAGAAACATACTATCAAACAAGACTCTTCAGAAAACTGGGAATAAGGCTTCCTCAAGACCCAGCTATTCCACTCCCTGGAATATACTCAGAAGATTCTCCAGCACATAATAATAACATTTGCTCAACCATGTTCAGAGCAGCCTTATTCATAATAGCCAGAACATGGAAATAGTCTAAGTGTCCCTCAGTAGAAGAATGGATAAAGAAACTGTGGTACATTTACACTATGGAATACTACTCAGCTATTAAAAACAAGGAATTCCTAAAATTTGTGGACAATGATTTGAACTAGAAATGATCATAATGAGTCGTTAGCCCAGAAGCAGAAAGACTCAAATGGTATATACTTATATATCTGGACACTATCCCAAGGGATATGTCCCATGAAAGTCTGCACTTACCAGGAAAGTGGGACAGAAGGGAAGACTTCCTATTGGGACTCTAGGTGAGAGAAGCAATGAAGAATAGAAAAATAGAAGGATCCAGAGGGTCCTAGAAACCTACAAGTAGAATATTATGATGGACAGATCTGGGCCCAGGGGTTCTGCTCAAACTATGGCACCAGCCAAGGACAATACGTGCAGTAAACTTTAAGCCCCTACCCAGAGCTAGCCAATGGACAGGACATTCTCCACAGTTGAGCGGAGAGTGGGGACTGACTTTCACATGAACTCTAGTGCCCCATATTTGACCACGTTCCCTGGATGGGGAGGTCTGGCCGCACTGAGAGGAAGGATAGCAGGCTACCAAGAAGAGACTTGATACCCTATGAACATATACAGGCAGAGGAGGTCCCACTCAGTCACAGTCATAGGGGAGGGGAGTAAGGGGAAAATGGGAGGGAGGGAGGAATGGGAGGATACAAGGGACAGACTAACAATTGAGATGTAATATGAATAAATTAATAAAATATATTTAAAAACAGGTCTTTAAGTACTTTCTATTTTGCATAAGTAAGACTATTTTTTGCTTATGAATATATTTTTGTCACAAATCATATAAAAGTGTCTGAATTAGTAAACTATGTTTCTGTGGTTTAAGATGTAAGGACTATGCAACATTCAGGTCTACAATTATTGTAGTATCATTTGGAATTATTTAAATTTTGTTGTTACTTTTTATCATTTGGAAGGTGTTGAAGGTCTGAAGACATGTTCGGCCATCTTATCCTGTGGTTGTTTCATCAGAGCATAGCCCAGTAGCATGTCTCCTCTCTAATATTGTTCCATGATCTGATTTCTTAGACTATCTCATGTTTTATTAGTCTATTTCCATAAAAAAGAATTGGGACACACAAAAAGTATTCGTAATTCAAACAAACACATATACCCTGGGTGAAATATGGCTGCTATGCTACCTTCTACAAGAACAGTGGGGAACTGGAAACTCCCGAAGCCTACATCCTAGCCAACCAGCTTAAAATGCTTTGTCTAGCTACCTGCATGCAATGTGCTCCAAACAAAATCAATTATGTTTATCTAGTCAAAACGATGCAATGATGCTCCCCTGCCACTCCCTCTCTTCCGACACCTTGTGATTACCAGGTTATGGTAACAACCTTAGAAAGAGACTTCTTCACAGCCTGGTTGCTTAATCCAGACTGTGGCTTTGACCGGTCAATTTTTGTTCAGTGTTCAATAAACTTCCATCAATCTGAGTCTGGTGTTCAATTGGTTAATGTGTGGCTATTCCTGAACCTAGATAAGAGTAATAAAAGTTTATTGTGAGTAAAAGTCAAATCTTATTTATAAGTTTAATATAGGCATATCTGAGGTAGAGGTAAACCACGGTAGCTATAGCAGGGCCTAGGAATGATACCATTAGATATGTAAAACTACAGATGTAGTTTCTATTAGTTTGTAGAACTAACATTTACTGACTCCCAGTTTCCTTCCTCGATATTAAACTAAACAGAGGTTTCTGAATCCTTGTGTTACTTACTCTATGCACAGTGAGCAATATCAACTAATTTTAGATAAAAGCCTCCTTTTTGGGGGGTGATAACTTCAGATGGTTTCTTTTCCTCCTTTTCCTTCAGCTGCCTCCGATTCTGCCATTTTTATAAGTACTCTCCTTTTGATTACTGCTGGTATTTGGGAGTATTCACACTATTTCAGTAATCTATACTCTCTATGTTATTATCTAGAGACTGTATTTTTATTACCAGTATGTATAGCTGTAATACAATATATACATATTATACATTATATTATATTATATCATATTATGTTATATATTGTATATGTAATATTATATACAATATCATATATATGCAATGCCAAGGTTCTTGGCCACAGAAAACCCATAGGAATGTCTTTCTCAAGGCTGAAATCTCTGAGGCCAGTCCCCAGATGGTAACATCTCAAGAATATCAGATATTGGTCAGGCTTTAAGTCAATGCATGAAGTTGTGAACTCTAAAACTTCCTTGCCTTGTCCTTCTTTATCTAAGGACGTGGGATGAAATCACTAGCAGTCTACCCCAAAGCCCAGATATTCCCCACAGATAAGCAATTCTCACGTCTATAAGGTTCTACTCCCAATATAAGCTAACTATTGTCATTGAAAGTACTTGACCCAATTCTGTTAATAGAATGTGCAGGTGTCTTTCTGTGACTCTCAGTTTCTAAAGTTGTTTATATCATATGTTGTCAAAACTACTGTCTATAACACCAAACGTGATGGCACTTCCTTCCTGCTTATATTGTTTAAGTGACTTCTAAATCATCTGTCCCTTTGCATTGGTTCACATGATCCCTGTTTGCCTCCATTAATTTATATCTAGCTATACCCTACTCTCAAAGGGAATGTTCCAGGCTAACCATATCAATTCATGATAATCTCTCTCACCTTTGCATCTGTGCAAGCAACTCTGTAATTCTTGCCATCTGGAATTATCTTTTTCTATTTTTAAACAGCCACCTCGTAATCCTTTTTAGAAAAAAATCAACACGAGACCAATTAAAGACATATAAACTGTTAAACGTCTTAGGTTTTTTTTTTTTTTAATTTTCTAGCTAATCAAGAATTACAAAGATCAGTGTGATGGCATAATTATCACTAAATCAGTTCAGTATTTCTTGGATAGTTAAGGAAAAAAATTAAAAGATAAATATGACCAGTGGTAGAAAAAGAAGATTATAGAAGATTAGGATGATGCATATAAAATACCATCAAAGCCTTCAAGAATACCTTAACTGCCTTATTCAGAACATGATAAACAACATTAAAGTCATCTGTACTCAACATTACCAATGTCTAATACTTAGGCTTTTACTGTTAAGAAATAGAACCTTCAAGAATTAGAACAATGAAAAGGGCATACTAGAAAAAATATGGAAAAACTGTTTTAGTACTAGAAAAAATATTACTATAAAAAAGGGTACCTGACATCCACAAAAACTTTTTAATGTGAGACAGTATGTTCTCCATAGGAAAGAGTTCAAATGGGAAGTAACTGTCTCTTATGTTCTTCATTGTCACAAAGAAGTAATTTCTGTGACATCACAGATATTTATAGATATGATCTCTCTCTCTCTCTCTCTCTCTCTCTCTCTCTCTCTCTCTCTCTCTGGTTTTTTGAGACAGGGTTTCTTTGTGTAACCTTGGCTGTCCTCTACTCATGTGTAGAGCAGGCTGGCCTCAAACTCACAGAGATCCACCTATCTCCCATAGTGCTAGGATTACAGGCTAGAGATGATGTCATTATTGGCTGCTACTGCATTTGTCAATATATTTAAGAAATTTTTGAAGTGTTGAGGCTGATTGATCTGTATTTACACCCTAGAGGAGTTCTCACATTTCAAGAGAATGGAGTAAGTGCTAGGAGGGAACTTTTACAAAGTTGACATGATTATAATAGAGCAAAAATGAATAATTCCGAGCATTCTTTGTGTTAGATCCAGTTGTAAAAGGCTTGAAGTAACTTAAGGTTCACACAATTCTGTAATTCTACATAATTTAATCACCTCAACTTTGACATCTTGATTTTGTGTGCTTATAAAAAGGTTAATCTGTTTTTCTGCTAAGTCTTCATGTTTTCATTATTTTATTAATTGATATTATATATTGTAAAATGGACATGAAAGATATAGAGAACAAACAACAATCATATGCAGAACTTAAACAGGAGACAGAGATATTATGGCTATCAAAATTATGATAGTAGATTGGTCAGAGGATGTCTTTTGTATTGTGTGGATGTATTACCTGTCAACTTAAAAAAAAACTATGGCTTATAGGAAAGGGTAGAATAAAAGATAGGACATCCAGTAGGCAGAAAGGAGTCTGGGATAGACAGAGCAGAAGCAAGAGAGTCATCCAGGAAGATGTCAGGAGGGCAGGCACATGGTACCTGAGCAGAGGTGATCAGCTACGTGGTAAGATGCAGACTAGTATAAGTGGGTTACTTTAAATTATGAGCTAGTCAGGCTTAGGGTTAGGGTTAGTCTTTCGAAAATATAAACTTAAGATCGGGGGAACCATAGGATAGCACATTGAGAGATACAGTTATATAGTTACTCTTAAAACTGCAAGACTTGTTTTTGTTACAGAGATTTGAAGGTAGGAGTTCATTCTAAGTTGTCCACGCTGCATTTGGTCTACCTACAGTGAGGAATTTCATCATGGTGAGAGTGTATGGCAGAGAAAGCCACATAATGACAGTCAGGAAGCAGATAGATAGATAGATAGATAGATAGATAGATAGATAGATAGATAGATAGACAGACAGACAGACAAGCAGAAAGATAGACAGAATACACAGACATACATGATAAATCCAAGCATTTGAGAGGCAGTGGCAGATGGAGCTCTGTTCCCAGCCGCCTGGTCCACATAATAAGTTCAGCCAGAGGTACATAGTGAGATAATAAGATAGATCTGCATAGTAGAAGTTTGTGTCAGAAATTAATAATGATATTCAATATTATTAAAACTAAGGTAAATATGAATTAACAATCATCTCTACTTCATACTCGTGAGACCAGCAAGAATAAAACTAGTTAAAGTACAAAATGTTCAGGTGCTGAGAAGCAGCTTTCAGTGCTTGTGTTCGTGCAGGACAATACAGCTAGTATTAGAGAGAACAACAATGAATATTATATCTATATTCTAGAGTACAAGTAAGAGACTCAAAAATATATTTATATATACAGTTTCAAATAATCTCAATGGCATTAGACTGAGAGAAAAGAGAGAGTCTGTGTCTGAGGAGCCAATCTAAATTTTTTCTAATAATGATAAAATATAAAATTAGACATGAACATAAAACTCATGCTTTTCCAAAGTAAGACTGGTAAGCATAAGTATGGGATATAATGTAGCTCAGAAGATATCCTGTGAAGACAAAACCTGTGAGGTGTGGCAATGATTATAAAATGAACACATATAATAAGACAGAAGAAAGCTATATACTCAAGTTGTGACAAATCATTGTGTTAGTTGAAACTTTACTACAGTTCTGTAGTAATATATAATATATATCTTAGAAGTATATATTTCTATATATTATATATTGAATATAAACATATATATATATATATATATATATTCACACACACATATATAACCATCTATAACTGAAGTTTCAGGAAGTTGTGCACCCTCTTCAGGCCTTCATGGTCAATGCATCCAGGTAGCACACATACAGACATACAAAACATGCATAACACACAAATTAAAATAAATAAGTATTTAACAACATCTTGTACTCAAAGTATATTTACAAGCATATGCAAATATTAAAGGCCATAGTATTTTGAAAAACATTCCCCCAAATTGATAATGTTAATCTTTAGAAAATTTAAAATGAATTTTACATATGCAAAATATTTAAGTGATCAATAAAAGCACCTCATACATAAATTCTTATTATCTATTGATTCTCTTAGTGCAAAATATGGAAAATACCCTACCATGTTATGCAAAATACTGCATAAGGAAGAGCAAGGATTAGTCCTGATAATTTTGAAAAGACAAGGAAAGGTTTCTCAACTCCGGGGCACTCAGCAGCAGCCTTCAGTAATGAACTCCTAAAGCTCAGGGTAGCTGATCTTTCACAAGAAGCCTGGCTTATTAACATTATGATGCCTGACCTACTTTCTAGCACAATCTCCAAAAGACAGAAAAAGTTATTCCCAGGTCATGATTAATAAAGTGTCTGAAAACACACGAATTGTTCTCAAAGTGGTATATCATCTTTATGCAAGCCAATGTTGGAATTAGTGTTTAAGCATTACTTAATTATCTCCCTCTATTCTCTCCAGAAGTAATTTACACCTTTCTCTTTCTCACTTCCTTTACACAAATTATTGATCCTCAAATATTATTCACATCATATATTCTTTTCTTTGTTCCTGCCAGGGCCAGGTTTATTAGAATAATCAATGTTTACCACCCAAATAAAGGCAAGAGATTCTTGATACCAGTATGTCAGGTGGCATGTGCTAATTACAAATTATTCACATTGATTATACATAAATTTTGACTGAGTGAAATATGGGGTTTCTTGCATTTAATGGTTTGGCTTAGTTTCTTTGACTTTGTCATGTACAAAGAGACACACGTTGAGTAAAACTCACACTTCAGACTTGAATTTGGATCAGACTGGACTGGAAGCATGCCCTGAGAGTCTCATGATGCAGGACAGCTCTGAGTCGGTCACTCATGTATCTAGGGCACACAGCTTATATTCAATATTGCAGCACACTGAACAACTAAGCTCTAGTGGCTTGCAAATAAGGCACATTAAATATGTCTTGCTTAAATATATTTTCAATTTACAGTGAATTCAGGGGTGACACAAGTCCTATTTTTGTTTAAGAGTATCTTACACTATATTATTTGATGAAATTGTCCTAATGTTATAAAAAAAAAGACAAAGGAAAGTAGAAAAATGACTCAGATGGTAAATGGTGCTTGCCACCTAGCCTGGCAACATGAGTGAGTTTGATGCACAGGCTTTACAAGGTAGAACGGGAGGACTGACTCTGGCAACTTGTTCTCTCACATCTATGCATACTTTGCAACATGCTTGTGTGCACTCGTATATGCTAAGCACATGTATCTGAAACATACATACAATAGATAAACAAACAAGTAAATATAAAAAAGATATGATTGCTGACAGATTATTAGTATAAAAAGGTCTGCTTTATGTATTGCTTTCAAAATACTATAAATCATCTTGCTTGAACAAACATTATTTTCTATTTTAATTTACATATAACTTCTTAATAAGAACTGATATGACTACCACATTTAATCCCATGTTTCATCACTCTGAACAGTTCTTTCCTATAGTCTCTATTACACAGCACTATCACTATTATATAAATACATATGTGCCACTGTAATTACTGTATTATTTTCTAAATACTGTGTTTTACTTATTTTATTTGTTTGAGTTTATCACTACCAAAACAACCATGCACAACTGAAATTCCAATAAGTATAGAAATTCATTTCTAGTTCATGTCGCATCATCCCAAGCAAAACAGAATAAAACCTGGTACATAATAGATAATAAATATCTGCCAAAGGAATAAATAAATACTCATTTTTAAAATTTTGCTAAGACATTATAAATGAATGTATACTTCTATGTAAACACACACGTGTTGAATTTTGGCTCCTATCTTCCTGCTAATTTTAACCCTAGTAAGATACGCGTCAGGGATTGCCTGGTCCCAGGAAGATCAGAAAGATATCAAGTAGTTCTGGACACTACCCGTACATGGCAGTTTCCAGCAAGAATGTTAGAATTAATCTTGTCAAAATTGACTAAGACGCAAATGTTTACTTAGCCAAAAAAAAAAAATTAAGAAGAAAAAAGAACTCTACAAACATTAGAGAGATTCCCCACAGTATCTTTGACAACAAAGATGCAAAAATTCTCAGCATAAGTATTAACATGTCAAAGATAACACTGTATAATAATAATTACGCATCATAACCAAATGATATCACATATATGTGTAAGCCTGACTCACAACTCACAGAACATATGACATAGTTCATCTCATCAAGCAACTAAAGATAAAAAATCTTAATATTGACAGATAGAGAGTAACCAATTGTCAAAATTCACCCAAAACCTCTCAGCAAACAAAATATAAGCTGATACTTCTTTAACTTTATAAAACCCACATCAACATAATGCTACAAGTAGTATATATAACAGGAAAGAACCTGATGTGCTGCTGTGCTGCTGACATCACAAACAAACAAGAAAACTCGCTTTCATTCCCTTTGAGTGTTACACAGAGTGTGATAGGGCAATGAAGTTAGGAAAGGGAGTAAGAGGAAAGAAACAAATAAAATTGCCTTTATGACAGTTGACATAATGGACTATGTATATAAAAGAAATCTAAAAGAATAAACATCAATTGAGTCATTGAGTTCATAAGCAATTACGTTAAGGTAGGATTGAGATTAATGTAAACAAGACAGTTGCTTTCCTATACAAGTTTGAAAGTGGTAACATAATAAAATATTACTTTTATATGAGGAAAACAAAATGGATGATAGATCAGACAATAACTACAGGGTTGCTGTTTTCCACATTTCTGTATAAGAATACTGATTGTTGCCACAATGTCAATTCACAACTAGTTTTATCTTTAAACTCAATGAAATAACAATGAGGTGTTTCATGCCTGCTAACAAATTGATTATGCATTTGCTTAAGGAAGGGAAAAAGCAAGAATAATCAACAGCCCAGTACAGAGGAACCAAGGTCAGTGACTTCAGGCTTTGCAATGGTACACTTATCAGCATAGTATAGGTTTGTCACACACAAAAATCCCACACAGATCAAACAAAAACATATAAATGTACGAAGGCTGATTAAATGGCCAGTGGTAAAGATTTCTTAGTATTTTTTTTTTATATAGAACCAGAGTATGGATCCAAGAACCACACTGAGAAACTCACTAATCCCAAGACTTCCGCTCTCAACGATTCTTTTTTTTTTTTATTAATTTATTCATATTACATCTCAGTTGTTAGCCCATCCCTTGTATCCTCCCATTCCTCCCTTCCTCCCACTTCCCCCCTACTCCCCTCCCCTATGTCTGTGACTGAGGGGGACCTCCTCCCCCTGTATATGCTCCTAGGGTATCAAGTCTCTCCTTGGTGACCTATTATCCTTCCTCTGAGTGCCACCAGGCATCTCCATCCAAGGGACATGTTCAAATATGGGGCACCAGAGTTTGTGTGAAAGTCAGATCTCCTTCTCCACTCTCAACGATTCAATGTCTACTTCAGGCCCCCATGTGCACCCTCCTACCCCCACACACAGAGTAGATAAACAGACAAACAAATTCATACACATACATATACATTTAGACAAATAAATAAAATAAATATTGTTAAGTAAACAGTTGCATAAAAATACTAAGACACAGATATCTCAACAAAGTCTAGTTTTTCTATGCGTCACAGTAAAGAAGTGGACATTCAACTGGCAATAAGAACGTATACATATATTGTACACAAGGCAGCCCTGCTAGGGTCAAGTGAGCTAAAATCAGGCAACCGAGTCAATGACATCCCCTGCTCCACTTGCTAGGGGACCCACATGAAGAACCAACCATCAGTTACATATATGTAGGAGGCTGAGGTCCAGACCATGCATGCTCTTTGGTTGGTACTTCAGTCTCTGTAAGTCCTCATGGGCCTAGATAAGGTGATATTTCCCCCAATTACATCAACATGGGGTTCAAAATGTCATACAGTGTACAAATTTGTAGCCGTTGTATTCAGAATTGATGAATTCAGAAACAACTAATTCTTCTTTAGGTGAGTGGATAAATAAAATTCAGTATAGTCAATTAGAATATCATTGAACCATAAAAAGAAATTATCTATAAAGCCTACCATTAAATGTGGTCTGTATCGCTTTTTGTATTCCTTTGCAAGCCATTATCAATTGGAAATAGTCTTTTGGGTAAAGATGGGAGCTTGTGTCCATATCACCCTCTCAGTCCTGGGACCCCATGCAACTTGGAACTGTGTATGCTGGGTGGCTGATATTTGTAAGTCTAGCATTACTACTGTGAGATGGGAGTTTGAGAGGAAAATAATAAAGAACTCATTTGTAGAGTACTCAAAGATGCAGAACAGAGAGAGAGAGAAAGAAAGCAACTACCTCCACAAGTTGGGAGGAGAAACCTAATCCCTAAAAGCTGTTCTCTACCTTTCATCTGAACTGTAGTGAATATATGCTGTCATGTACACACACACACACACACACACACACACACACACACACACACACACACACTTATAATAAAAACAGTTAAGACAACATAGAGAATGATAATACACTTTTGAAAAAAATTATATGTTTAGCAATGACTTAATCTAGGAATATATGTTAAATTCTACAAATGGAGGATGGCTGAGCAGACAAAGTCATTTTTGTTGGCAAACCTCACAGTGGAGTTCAATGCCCAGAACCCACACTCAAGGTGAAATGAGAGAAGTCAATCTAATAAAGTATCCTCTGATTTCCACACATACATTTGTTTGTATGTGCCTACACATATGCAGGAACAAGCATACACAAAACCACTATATGTATAGATATAATAAGATGTTTATGTGCAAATGATTTCAGTGCTGTTCTCTTCTTTTTCAGTGTAGAAAAGGTTTTATGCTATTTTATTTTTAAACCCTTATTTATTTATTATCTTTCCATCCCAAACACTCCCTGTCCCTCCTCTCCTTCAGCTACCATGCTCCCATTCTTTCCCCCTTTCTTCCTTCCCTTGTACTCAGAAAATGGAAGCCCCCTCACCAACCCACAATAGACTCAGGGGGTTGATCCAGTCGCATCAGGACTAAGTGCATCCTCTTCCACTGAGGCCAGGCAAGGAAGCCCAGCTAGGAGCAAGTGATCTAAAAGCAGGCAACCAAGTCCACGTCAGAGACAGACCATGCTCCACTTGCTAGAGGACCAGCATGAAGACCAAGCTGCCTATGTAGGGGGCCTCGGTCCAGATTGTGCATGCACTTTGGATGGTGCTGCAGTCTCTGTAAGTCCCTGTGGGCATAGGGTAGTTGACTCTGTCTTCCTGTGCAGTGCTTGTCTCCTGTGGATCCTTGTATCCTTCCCGCATTCTTCCATGAGGTTCCCCAAGCTCCGCCTAAAGTTTGGCTGTGGGTCTCAGAGTCTCTTTGGCTCTGATGCTAAGTGGATTCTCTCAGGGGACAGCTGTTCTAGGCTCCTGCCTAGATTCTCAGCATCATAAGTCATTTGGTTTGGCTGTGATGCTGAGTGGCCTCTCTCAGGGGACAGCTGTTCTAGGCTCCTGTCTAGAGTCTCAGCATCATTAGTCATTTTAGACACTAACATTCATATCACAGTGAGAGTCTGCTCTAACACAGACACATTTCAAATGAAAAGAAGCCAAGCAACTGGTTCAAGAGTGGCTTAGATCCCTCCTCATTAGTGTTTATACGTCCCATATTGTTTACAAGCTTGCACACATACTTCTGTGTGCATCTGTGTCCACTGACATGTGCTCTGTGCACTTACATGCCTACACAGAAAGAATGTCTTGTATCTAACAGAAGTATATGCCCCTGAGAAAACCTTTTATGTTATTTATTGTTTATACTTACAAAACTCATACTTGTCCCGTGAACATTGATAAAATTGTTTTTAACCCTCCATTTTTCACTATTTCTTTTGACCTGTTAGCTGAATTATGAAAAACTTTACCAGCCTTTTCAAATTACCTAAATATTACCTTAACAAGACGCGTAAGATTTTTTTTTTTTGATTGCTTTATGACTCTTTGGCTCAAAACATTTTCTAATTTTGTTTTTGAGGAAAAGGTAAAATATCTTTCTAATCTTATCCAGTAAAAAACTTCCTGTCTTCTAATAGAATTCAGCCTATTTCTAAATATATATTAATGTGTCTTTAACATATATAAAGTTTTGAAATTACCTTAATGTTTTAAAATAAAATTTCTGATGTCTTTATATGCATATTCTCTTCATGTTTAAAATGAGGAGGAATCGAAAGCTGCTCAACAGTAGAATACATTTACAGCAGAATTCAAGAATTTTGATAAAGCCTGCTAAACTAGCTATTAAATACCAATAATAAATTTCTAATTAAAATATTAAGGGAAGAACAGTTAGGGTGTTTCATGCCTAAGGTGCAAGCACTTTTGTAGTGTTTGAGGCAGAAGAATCCTGAATTTAATGACAGCCTGTACTTCATAGCAAATTTTAGGCTAGTCTCTCAGCAATTCTCTATCTGATATGATTAATGAAATACAATAAAATTATAAGGAACCAAAATAATAAGTTTTCCATAGGAACCTTTATATCAATGATATTAAATTAGAGATTTACAGATTTTAGATAAAACAAATCAGTCATAGGGACTATTTCCAATAAATTAGAAATGCTATCCAAATGCTAAAGCAGCAAGCGGTTTTCATTTTCCCAACAGTTTGTGATTTCACAGTTTATGTGATGTTACATAAAATTAAGTAACAAGTAAGTTTTTATTATAATGTGTTATTTTCTCCTCCAAGATGAGACCCAGTACATGCCCTGATTTTGCCTCATCATCCTCGGTGCTATTTGTAGATGATGTGTCTCTAACTAACGACGAATGCTTCAGGAGTTGTCATTTTCTTTAGCAGTAATACATGTTTCAGGTTTATGTAGAACCCTCAATAAAAATGTAGATTTTTAAGCCCAAACACTTAATTGGTTGCCAGCCTGAGTTCTGAAATCAGCTATTATGGTGATTCTCTTAATTGTTTCTTGCTATTCTTCCAGATCTAATGAGAACACCAAGGTTTACAGCGCATGCAGGAGAGCATCAGCACTCCTCATTCTTCCAGCAGTTTCCAGCCACTGTAACTAAACCATAATATTCAAGGCCAGTAGACTGGGGATGCTGTGGAATGTATAGAGCATATGATAAAAGTAAGAAAGGCAATAAAAAAGAGGATCCCACTTCTGCAGTTAGAACCAAGTCAAATATCATGTCTTCTGAGGATCATTTTAACTTTTTATATTGGCTATTTTTATGTGGGCCATTGAAGACATTTTCCTTTGTCCTGTGCAGCCTCTGGGATAAATTTAACTTTCACGATTCTATGTTTTGATATACATAGGCCCAGTAAACATCAAGGCATTTAGCATGTGATCATCTCCAAAACATCTTCTGAAAGGCAGGCACAACAATAATTTTATCACTTGAAAGGCAAGGTAGGAGAATCACATGCCCAAAGCCAGCCTCAGCTACATGGAGAGTTTGAGGTTAGTCTGGCTCTAACTCAGGAGAACAGCATGTCTACTTTGTTCTACACAGGTGATCTCAGCTGCTATGACTGTGAGAGGGAAAGGAAGAGGGAGGGAAAGGAGAAGAGAGAACTGAGAACCTTTAGGATGGATTAACCCTTACCCATGGCTATTTCATAGAAAAGAATGTTCAAGAGATAAGGTTATCTATTATTACATTACCAAACTTCATAAAAGCCACAATCATAAAATATTAATAATATTAGAGCATGAATGCCATTAGAAAAATTAGGCAGTAGTAAATTGATGTTTTGAGTGCTGAAAATACATTAAATTATACCTTTTAAAGAGACAAAGGCTACAAGTGATTTTCAAAAACATATCTACTCTACTTAACTAATCCCGTAATAAATTAGCATCTTATGCAAATGAAAATGCTATCAAAGAAGCTAAAACAATCATGTGAAATTTGGCAGAACACATTCAAATGTAAAAGGTAAATATTAATAGTTATATATTAATAAATGCAGCATTCAAGATTAGCCAAATGCTTCTGCTTTGTTTACGCACACTTATGTCTTGTTTTTACATTTTCAAATATCAAATAACAAATATCTGTGTGACATAAACAGAAGGTCTACATCAATAACTATTAATGTAGATAGATGTTTGCATGTGTACAATGTATGCACATGCTCATGAATGTACACATATGCAGAGAAGTGTTCCTGCATGTCTGTGTGTGCATGAGTGGAGAGGCTGGAAATCAAGGCTTAGCATCTTTCTCCATCACTCTTCACCTAATTATTTTATTACAGTGTTTCTTATGGAGCCTGGAGCTCACTATCAGGTTAGGCTGCCCGATCAATAAGCTCCAAGGATCCACTTGCCTCCAACCCCAAGTGCTAGCTTACCAGACCTGTGCTATTTATGGACTTTTACATGTATGCTTGGGATCCAAACTTGAATCCTGATGCTTGCCAGGAACACTTTTCAAACCAGGCCATTTCCCAGGTCAATAATTTATCAGAAAGATTCAGCTTTCAATATGGTGATCTGGTAGTTTAAGCAGAGCAAGAGATCATAAGTCAAAGGACACAGGTGATAAGCCCAACTTATCACCAGTTGTAGTATTTTTGATGAAGCTTAAATGAGTCCTGTTGGTAGCTTCACCCATAATGGGAACTAATAATATGGACCTCTGAGGGTTTGCATGAAGAGCAAGTGGAGATGAGGAAATAAAGGTTTGTTTTTGTTTTTGTTTTTTAAGCTCTGTGTAACAATCAGTGCCCATGCTAAAGTTGTTACTGAAAGTACAGATTTGGATCAAGAATCAGATACATCTAACTGTAGCATTCTAGCTCAGAACTGGTAACAGTAGATTGACCTATAAAGCTCCATTTTGACGAACTATATTCAACTCATTTCCAATGAAATGAAGTGAATTGTGTCACACAATGTCACAGGATCACCTGAATGAACACACATGGCCCATTTCACTAAGGGATTTTTAATAGGTCCTGTCTAGTATGAGTTGAACCCAAACAACAGCTCTGCAGAGTTAATCTGAATCTATTGCAGCAAAATACTTTGTTATTGTAATGCATTTTCAGAGCGTTATTTTGTTTTCTTCATCAACATATCCTACCTGATTCGTCATATAAATAAATGTCAGCCTTTTAAAAATCAATCAAACCCACGTCCCCTGGAGGGGGAGACCTGGTGGCACTCAGAGGAAGGATAGCAGGTTACCAAAAAGAGACTTGATACCCTATGAGCATATACAGGGGGAGGAAGTCCCCCTCAGGAACAGTCATAGGGGAGGGGAATAAGGGGAAAGTGGGAGGGAGGGAAGAATGGGAGGATACAAGGGATGGGATAACTATTGAGATGTAACAAGAATAAATTAATAAAAAATTTTTAAAAATCAATCAAACTACACACATATAAATTGACTTTGATGGGAGCGTGGCCTCTTTTTTTCCAAATACATTGTTTCATGTGGTTAGTAGTTGTTTCCCTACCTGCTTTCCAATTTAACTCCAATTACCATATAGCTTTATGCAAAAAAAAAAAAAAAGCTATTCATCAATTTTCTGTAAATTGTGTTCAAAATTAAGTAATGAAAAGGAGGCATGGGACCATGTAAACACTTACTCACTATGGTTGCATGTGCCACTGAAACCTACCTAAAATTTACGTTTTAGTAAGGAACTCCAAGCAAGGACCTGAAAACCACTTTCACTTACCACAGATGTACATGGTCTCATCGGAATTATCTGCACAGTCATTCACAAAGTCACACAGCTTGTCCTCTGCAATGCAGTGCTTGTTAGCACACGTGAATTCCTCCGCAGTGCACTTCCTGTTTGTGTCAAGTAACGGGGAGCAGTCTTGAAAAGAAATATCGTCTATTGCCACATCTCCTATGTAACTAACACCACGTTTTGCCCTAAAGACAACCTAAAAAGATAAAACGAGTAAGAAGAGCCAATTAGCATCATGCCATCAAGAAGTTCAGAACACAAACAAGCAGGACACAAGTCAAGCACTTGTATCTTGGCTTTTCATAACAAAGAACCCATAATGAAAGTGACCTTCATAATGATAACGGCTCACAAAGTCTGACCATCACTATGTTGCTAACAAGTGAAAGAAAGTATTCCAGGTGCTGCCATTTTGTTTTCAGACACTATTTAATCATAAAGAAAAAGTACGTTCAAGGTCCCAGGCAGTAGGAGAGCTGGTGACTTCCGGATAGCTTCTAAGGAGATAGCTATCTGAGCCCATCCATCCATCTCTGGGACCACTTCTCCATTTTGCTGGCAAAGTTAAACTAGTTCATATTATCCAGACCCAGGATCCTACTCATATCCTAATTGGTGGAAACTTTCTTGCTTAACTTCTATGTCAAAATATGATTGAATAGTAATACAGCCCACCCTACTCTCCCTGACATTATGATTTCATTCTTTAAATATGTTGTGCAACGTCGCTTCAAGGTCAAAGTTCAACTCCCAAGATGTTCTATGACCCTGACCTTTTAGAGTAGCTAGATTACAATAATTTTTTTGTCATCCACATTGACCTGGTGTTTAAGTGATTTTGGATATAGGTGGACCCCATAACAAAGTCTGTACTATACTCAGTGCCTGAGAATATGAGGAAAGCAACACTACTGCCTAGTATGTGTATATATAGTTAGATTACAGTGCTTAGACCTTACGCAGGAGCCATACACCCACTTCCATTTCCAGTGATAACTCTCAAATCCAATACAAGACTATTTGCTTCTCAGACACACACACACACACACACACACACACACACACACACACACACACACAAAAGCAGGAACCCAGGCAGGCACTTCTGTGTCCCAATTTATAAACTGAAAATGTTCCTATTACATTATAAATAGGACAACTGGATGGTTGTCAACCCTAAATGAGTAGATACTCTTAAATACATGAAAAAGCCTTCAGTGCCCACACATTGTTTTGTTGTATGTATGTATGTATGTATGTATGTATGTATGTATGTATGTATGTATGATTGCTCTGGTTATTGTAATAAACCATTGTGTTTAAACAGGACTCTCCCAAATAATAATCTGCAGACTTCTTGATGTGTAATCCAAGGTTACACATTCTCATCTTTCTGAGTCTAAAGGAGAAGGAGTCATATGAATGAAGAATCATGAACAACGTGCTTGCTCACCACTGTCCCTTCCCAATGTATTTTGCACAGTAGATGTTCCATGCATTGTTCCTGAGGGGATGAGTAAGTCATATGAAAAAGCAAAGGTTTTTATCCCATCCATATTTAATTTCAAGATTAAATTAAAATGAATACACTTTTTATCCAAACTCAAGGTATAAAACTTTTGAGCCTAGGAAAAATGTATATTCATGTTTCTGTATGTTGAAATATCACTTAAATCCTTAGAATACAATTTTACATATTAATATTCTATATGCACAGAACTGATAAGGAATATTATAGCTGTCATGAAAACCTATCTCTGACAGGAGCAGACCCATGTAAGTATTCTTGCTCAGACTTTTTGTCTTCATTGATCATCTATTAAAGCTTAATATCTAGCCTCCTTCTAATGATAAGTCTTACATGTAAAGCTTTAATATATTCTCAAAACTTTATTTCTTTAGATTGAACCTTCTGCCCATACATTAATCTATCTCCAAATGCTTAATAAACTCGATAGTCAAATAGGGGGCAAGAAATATAAAGCATTTATTTCATATAACATTGCAGGGAAATGGGCACAGTGTAGGAAACATGCAGGTTAGCACTTAGACACATAGTTCCGGTAGAGCTGCCATGTTTGAAAGAAGCTTATCTATCTCAATCACGATCACAGAGATATTTGCTATGTATGTAAAACCACACTGTCTACTTGTGCTATGCAAACAAGACAGCAAATGGAACATATAACAATAATCTTATTGCTTGAATATTTTCAAAGTCTTGGAACTCAACTCCATATAATTAAAACGTTCTTCTTCATAAATGGTGTGGAGCTCTTGCTTCATTAATCTTAATAATCAGGATTCCCTCTTTACACTATATTCCATTCTAACAGAGCTCCAGATTCTTAATAAGCCCAACAAAGTGGAAACCAATACAAATGTCACATTGTGATACTCATTTTTAAATATTGCAATCTTTGTACTACTTGAAATTTTCTTTAATGTTTGGATACGTGTTGTTTTATACAGGGTAAAATATAAATACATATAAACCAATATATGTCTGGAAACATTTTAATTGCATAAATCTATTCAGTATAAGAATGTTCAACTATTAAATAAAATTTCAAAGATGGCTTTTGAAGTCACATTTGACATAACAGTACTATAATCTTCAAGGTTGAATCTCAGAATCAGGGGAGGTATTCTTTCAGTGTGAGAAGCTTGCTGAGAGAAAAAGGTGATTATCACTCAAACTAAGTGTACCTAGAAGTGTAGCTGTCTAATTGGGAGAAGTTATGGATTTCTAAAATGGCAAATTCTTTATGGAAAATGGCATATGGGATGTTAAATGTTCTGCATTCAAACAGCACATCAAATTGGAAATGGGAAGAGATGAAGATAATGAGAAAAAGAAATTAGTATTCAAGACAAAAATTAACAAAGCTCTTTCTTTACAAAATTCATTGGATCACAGACCTCCACATGTGAATGGATGCCTAAAAACACTTGTACTTTCTTCCACTGCGGCCCTTGCTGTCCACTCTGAGCCCACACTTTGGAAATCATATCGCCTTTCTTGATGAGTACCTGCAGAGATACATCAAGTAATAGGTTTTTTAATATTTAGGCTTTAAACATGTGGTATCTTTAGTTTTTTAATACCTGCATGTGGTCCCTGAGAGAAAAAAAATGAAGCATCACTTCATTAGATATCTTTGTTTTCTATTGTGACCACATAGCACTGTGCCCCACAGGGAATCTCACCACTTCTGTGTGATAAAGGTGTGCGTCAGTATCTGTCAATCACATCCCAAGGTGTCCAGGAACCATTTTATTAGAAATGTAACCTTACCAGCTTTATGAAAAATGTGGTAGCAGCAGCTGATACATCATATATTAAATAATATATAGGTGATTGAAAGGGAAAGTATTAAATTACTTACTAGAATGCTCTTTTGAGAATGATTTCTTTGTCTAATTGGTTTTAGCAGACAGTGATGTCATAATGCAAGCCAATCACAACAGCACAGATGAGGGTTATGTGCGTAAACTACCCACACTGTACGAGCTCCCAAGGGTCTTGAAATCAACAAAGGCCATTGTACTTGCTATAGTCTGTACTTGGCTACTGTCCCCTAAATGTACATGAGAAATGGCTTGGTTCATAAGGGGCATCACTGGGAAGGAGTGAAAACCTTGAGGGCCATCCTAGCAGTACCATATAGGTCACTGAGGCTGTGACCTTAACAAAGATCATGAGACCTAGCAGCATTTTTTTTCTCTTTTCCTTTCAGATTATAAAGGGTTTTACTATACCATGAAGTCTTTGTATGATGTGTTGCCTTATCACGTGCCCCTAAAAGCACTGTGGCTCGTCAATCAGACAACAGACTTAAAAGCACAACTCCAACTCCAAATAAACCTTTCCCCCTTATAGGTTAATGAAAGTCTTCATTATAGTGATAGCATAGTACTATACTCACTGTGAGTGAAAACATGGATTGCTCTCATTAGACATTACTACAGTTATTGTGGCTTTGATTTCAGAATTATGTAAAATGGACCAGCATACAGGCTGGTGAATATCAGGAGAAAGGGGCAAGCAAATCACAAGTATGAGGCCACCCTAGACTACAGGAAAAGATTAGGGCTACCATTAACAATATAGTAATGACTTATATTTTAAAAAAAGAAAAAACAAATACAAAAATACAAACATGCACACACACACACACACACACACACACACACACACATGAGAGGGGGGTGGAAATCAGTCAGATTATTAAAAAACACTTATAGTTTCTCTATTAAAATAACTAAGATGTTTTATATTTCATTACTTTTAAAATTGAAATTATACAATCAAATATTTATATATAATTCATGGTTTTAACTTTTAAAAAGGAAAGTAACAAGCTAGTGTGATGACTAAAAGGGTAAAAGTGCTTGTTCTACAAGAATGACACATTTTAATTGCTGGTGCCCAGGGCAGAAGGAGATAAGCAAGTCCTGAAAGTTCCCCTCTGATGTCCACACATATACACTTGCACTCACACAACATACCCATAAACAACAATAATAAATAAAAACAATGTAAATTAATAGTATCATGATTTTTAGATTACTTTATGCAACTAGAGTTATCAGGGTAAAATACTGCTAGAAAAATGGCATCAGATCTTAATCTATGAATATCTAATCTAACATAGTAAAGAAAAAAGCATAATTATCATTAAAATAAATCTATTTTTGAAGCACGTTAAAAGAATGTATAGCATATGACACAACCATTCTCATTACAAAGGTAAAATTTAAAACTTGAATGAACTATTGGAAAAGAAGTTATGCAGCTTGTCACAACCTGCTTTTTTCTGTTTCTTTTAGGAGAAAAGACAAGTAGACCAGCTTCATTTTACTGTAAATATGATAAACACAGGGTTCATAGTAAGACAAATAAACAGTATTTAAAGCCATAGCCTTTATCTACAGATTGTTTCTAGCAGGACTGTTTTAAAACTATTCACTATAACCAAGTTATGTATTTGAGAGTTAATGTATGGACATGGCAACTTGGGGAAAACAAATAAGCACTTAAAATTAGTATAATGTAACGGTGATGCTACAGAATTGACATAAATCCATGGTATCATCACCAAGTAATCTTGCATACAAGTCTGTACTAGAAAACATGCAAAGACGGAGGCAGAACATGCAGTGGGCATGGTTGTCTGGAAGCTCTCTCAGTTTTGGAAATGTATTTGAGTCATGTAAAAGAAATAAGATATGAATCAGTTGTAGTGAATTCCAGATATTTGCCTGGACAAAAGAAGCTTCAATTGACTATTTAAGAAAGAAAGAAGCATAAAATAAAAAGTGAAAGAAAAAAGAAATTACATACAAAGCGATGAGGCCTGTTAAAGAGATAGGGACAGATTCCCAGGCTGTCTTATAACTAAGTGTGAGGCAGTCTAGGTACCCAAGAAATAATAATGGGATAGACCCAGGCATTGAAAACACGGGCATGTATTATTTATACAAATATAAATATAAATAATGTAAGTATAAATATAAATAAATATTAATAGCATTTTCATTATTTTTTTCATGATTAGTGTCATTTATTCAAAGAGGGACCTGGAATGAAAAGATGGAATATGACCAGAGTGGAAATTAATCTCAAGAACTTTGGCTAATGGGAAAATTCAGAGCTATACCTACTTAGAAAAGGTAAGTATGTTGAAGAGGAAATGAATAAGAATATTGAAGAAAAGTCTAATATCCTTTACAAAAGGATGCACATTTATGCTCAAATGAGGAGAAAGCTAAGCCATTATCCTGACTTCAGTTTGAAAAAATACTTGGCAGAGGGTGGGGACGTGGGTGTTTTCAGATGAAAAACAGCCCATTATTACAGGTTCACAATGGAATTTTGTTATTTATACAGTGAAAAGACAGACGTTTCTTCATTATGCATTTTTACAAACATAAAATAGTAATTTGAGAATGTTTGATTTAAAACAGAAAGGGAAACTAGAAATGCAGGCAGAATAATGGAGCTAAATAACAGTCATAGTAAATTAATTGAGGCAATACACACACACACACATACATATATATATATATATATATATATATATATATACATATATATACACACACATACATATATATATATACACATATATACACACACATACACACACACACACACACATATACTACTGAAGACAAAGACTGGTCAATAAAATTGAGTCAGATAAAACTTTTGCAAGAACAAGACAAAAACACTTATTATTATAAAGTAGACAAAAGAAGCAAGGCCTATAACCATAAAGAATTGGCATGTAACGGCACAACATGATGTGAGATGAAATCGCAGCAAAAAATATACAGAGCAAATTTGACACTCTACAAAATGACTTGATTGCTGAATTTTATAATACCAAAGTCCTTGAAGCCTAGGGAAGAGCATGAAAATATTCATTGAAAAGTACTGGGGAAATGAGAATTATTGTGTGGTTTGCAAGAAGACTTATTTTAAGGGATATAGTGTGCAATTAACCAAAAATGGGATTTCTAATTAACAGGCAAACTTAAGTTGTAATCAAAATCTATGAAACATTTATTGAGTTTAATAATTTAAGGATTTTTTCCCTTAAAGAAACAAGTTGAAAAAAAATCTATTGGAAAATGAAGTATTGCACAAAGCACACCAGATTGTAGCACTGTAAAGAGTCACATATCATGTCCGCCTGATTACATTATAGTCTTAACATTCATGCTGAAGTCAACATGGTGTGCCCCAGTGTACAAATTACTGCACAAAAACCATAGGAAACAATCACACACTTCAGAAAAAGAAAATCCCTTTCCAGCCACAAATGTTCATCTCTGAGAAAGCTTTTTCCTACAGCTCATCATTGAGATGTTAATGAACTTTTCACTTGTTTTAGTTACACTACAGATTATGCTGTATGAATTTTCATAGAGAAATTTCCAAAGATAGCATTGACCACACAGTACCTGGAGAGACCCCACTGTGGCACCATTCATGTGTGTCCAGAACACCAAAGTACACCTTGGTCCCGTTTCTGAGATGACAGGCGTGAGAATATCAGCAAGGTCACCAAACTTCCCGTTTGAGCTGTCAGCATACAGGTACCAGCCATCCATGGTATTCCTAGGGGGGAAATCCATGATGTTCATAAAGAAAAAATGATAAAATTAACACAGTTTAACAACGTCCATATTTTATAGATATATAATTATCTTCTACAAGTATGATATTTTATTGCCTAGGGAAGTTCTGCAGAACAGGGAGCTGTAGGATTTAACGTTTTTCCTGATATTTTTTGTTTCCATTCTGGTCGCAATGTCTTGGTTCTTCCATATTGAAATTGGGATGTTTTCTCTGTCGTTTTTTTTTTTTTTTAACCGTATAGGAACTCAGAGTTAAGAGAATTTGAACTTTGTAAGGTGTTGGAATTTTTTAAAGCTCATGGATCTTTTAAAATTGAACAAACACTTACAGTATAAGATAAGTATAAGATTTGAGGGACAGGGGATGCAAAGCTAGAGCTTGAGTCGATGCCTTTCTCTTTCTGTATATGCTGGAGAGGAGCTTTCTATTACTGTGACAAAATAATATAACCTAAAGCAGCTAGGGGAGGAAAAGGTTTATGACATGTTACGGTTCCACATCACAGGCCACCATGAAGGAAGCCAGGGCAGAAACTCAAACAGGGCAAGGATCTGGAGGTAGGATCTGATGTGGGGTCAATACAGGAGAGCTGCTGAGTACTGGCCTTCTTGTCATGGCCTGTTGAGTCTGTTTCCTTAGAGCACAGGTCACAGCCAATTGCCCCCACCCTCATCAATCATTATTTATGAAAATGTACCACAGGCTGGCCCACAAGCGAATGCGGTGAGGGAATTTTCTCAATCAAGATTCCCTCTTCCAGAAATGATTCTAACTAATATTAAGTTGACAGAAACTAGCCAGCACAGTTAGCTGAAGTGGTCGGTTTGACACAGCCCCGAGTGAGGGTCAGTGAAGCACTGCATGGATTAGGTTGGCCAGTGAGAGTGTTTGTGAGGGATCAGAGGTGGGGGTAATGTACATGAGCAGATCTGTGTTGCCTGTAGGCGGCACTGGGCCCCAGGCTGGGTCCTGTAGGGAAGGCCAATACTAGGTGATCTGAACACAACACACACTAGCACATTCTGTCAGGGTATTTTATGGTAGCAACTGGAAACTAAGACAACAACTAACCTTACACAGTAAAATATTTGATATTTCTCAAAATAAGAATCTTCATAAACCCATCATAATAAACAGTTAAGCAAAAATCTGAGGGAAAAAACCTTCTCCAAGGAAATATGGCATCAAATAGTTGCTGCCTGGGCAGACATCCAGATGTGAAAGATGGTAAAAATGTCTATGCAAACTGCAATGCAGTATTAATTAAATGATTGCTTTATGTGGGGACTTGGGGAGTCAAAACCAGGGGGTGAACTTGTACATATAGTCTCCTTTATATTACTCACAAAGCGTTTATCAAAGCCACTCCAGGCACGGCAAGAAACTATGACCCATTTTTCTGGTGGCACAGATGGAAAGACGAAGGAGGGCCACTGCAGCAAGGCCACAGAGGCACCTCAGGAAGGCACATATAAGAACATCCTTAGAATATTTACATTTCCAAAAGCCGTACTACATCCTATTTTCAAAAATAGTGAGACTTTATCTTTCATACCAAACACAAAAAGCATCATAAGATGAAATTGGAAATTTACTAAGCTGTTTTCTTTCCATTTAATCTGTTGTCTAATTTAGTTAGAATCAGAAACATAAAATAGACCATTTTCTTTTAGTCAGAAAGATGGGCTTCATCCTCCTGCTGATCCAGTGGATTCTGGCAACAATAAGACACTGTTCCTATCTCCTACAGGATTTTTGAATTACACTTTTCAAGAAAAAAATAGGAAAAAAGTTCAATAACCTTGTGTCAGAGGTTAGGGATTTTGCTGTGAGGAGATGGATGTTTTAGTCCATGCAGGATTTTATCCCAACTATTTAACTTTCCTTTTTCAGACAAAAGTAACCATAGAAAACATACAAATGAGTGGGCAGTATATACTGTGTTCCAATAAATACTATTTCCAAAAGATAGGCGGTGGACTAGATGAGGCCTCCAGGCTTTTTTGCTGAATTGCTGACTCCAGTTCTATTACATCAACAGCTGCTCTGGTAATTGCCGGTGCTTGTTACAGAGACACAAGACAGGGCATAAACAAATGCCTTCTGGATGTTTCGGAAAACAGAGTCCAAAACTGAGAACACGGAGATAAATAAGGAAATTCCTAGAAGACAGTGAACTGCAGAGAAAATGAGTTACGTCTCTGCCTGAAGCCTTGGCTGACCACCAAATGGAGCACTAAACAATGCTGGAGAGCCACACAAACACTGCAGAGATGTTAGCAGCTGCACGCTATGAGCTGTGGAGCGGATGAAGTTCACTCTTTAAAACCAGGAATGTTAACCCTTCAAGAGAACAACGGTACAGTTTAGATACCCAGGAAGGGAACATAACCTACTGTTAACAATATTCACTTTTTTAATCAAAAGCCACTAGACAGGAGGTGAGCTATAAAATGTGCCCATTAAGGGCCAAAAAAGGAATGAGGAATGACCAGACCCTTTCCACAGGTAAGGCACTACTTTAGATAAACTAGACACAAATCCTATAGCACCTACGAAAGAACCATTCAGAAACCACAGAAAATATGTTTAAGAAGTGAAGGGAAAATTTTGGAATTACTGAATCCACAGATAATCTTGAGAGAAAAATATAAATTCTAATAGAATATACCAAAGAAATTCCAGATATTGCAAACCATAATAATTAGGAACAGGATGGGAGCCTACCATAGAGGTCCTCTGAAAGACTCCACCCAGCAGGGGATCCAAGCAAATGCTGAGACTCTCAGCCAAACTTCCACATGGAATGCAGGGATTCATATGGAAGGGTTGAGGAACAGAAGGACCTGGAGGGGTCAGGAGCTCCACAAGGAAGCCAAGGGAGCCAACACATCCAGGCAGAGGGGGAGGGTGCTGCTGAGTCTGATGCATCAACCAAGGACCATGCATGGTGAGGACCTAGACCCTCTGCTCAGATGTAGTAGATAGACAGTGCAGTCTCCTTGTGGGTCCCATAATATGGGGAGTAGCGACTATTTCTGACATGGACTCTGGTGCCCACTTATTGATCACTTCCCCCTGCTGAGGCAGCCTTGCCAGGGCACAGAGGAAGAAGATACAGGCAGTACAGAAGACAAGACACTTGATAAGCTGTAGTCAGATGATAGGGGGTGAGGGCTCCCCTTTCTGAGGACCAGGGGAGGGAGGAAGAAGGTATCAGGGAGTGACGGTGGGACTAGGAGGCGACAAGGGAGGGGAGCTACATCGAGATGTAAAGCGAACAAATTAAAAATGAGTAAATAAAGTTGCTTATAGTTAAAACTGTAAATGGAAGTCAAGGAATGATTAAGATCAAAGAGGGATAAGTGAGCATGAAAATATGTTAGTACAATGTTACCTTTAAAATCATAGAGAGATTGACAAGCAAGAGCACCAGCTCAGAGGCACAGAAGGCACACAAAAAACATCAAGAGGGAAGTAATTAGAATTCTAGAAGTTAGGAAAGGAGCAAAAAAGGATATCTGAAGAACTAATTGCTTAAAAACTCCTAAGTTTGATGACAATAAGGTACCAATTCGAGAAGCCTACCAGGACACATACAGTATCGTCACAGCATGGTGCAACAGAAAGGCAAAGAGAAAAGCCTGCACACAAAGAAAGGGGGCTGAGAAAATCAGCATAGATAAACATAAAAACCCCATCCTAACCCACCAAAGACATCAGAGTGACACACTCAAAGTTATAAACAAACTGAACAAGAATATTTAAAACAAGAGTTCAAAATTAAGAGAGAAATGGAGACATGCTCAGATTTTTTAAAAAATGGAATCATTTATCAGCAATCTCTCTATTAGAAATATTGAATGAAATATGGTTCTCATGAAGAGAGAAAAGATGACATAAGCTACATTCTGACCTACATTAAAGTTTTTTTTAAAGAACTCAGATATATATCTAGAGGAAGGAAAAGAGACATATTTTACTTTACTACAGAAAGGGATGAACTATACAGAAAGACTCTGCAAGATCAAACAACAAGCAATGAAGCCATTAGCCACCCACATCTATCAATTCTTTCCCATTCTAAACATTGTCCAGTCTTTTTTCTTACCAGTAGTTTTAATAAATAGTAGAGTTATCTAGAATACTAGCTATTGTCAGTTAAAAGTGAAGTATGAAAACTGCCTTCTGGAAACTTAATATTGATATTTATTTAATCAGTGAATGAATGTCTTCAATATTCAAAAGCAATCAGAAGAAAGTCTATTAATAACTGAGACTATGGAGAATGTACCACTTAGGAGCAATTACAATGAACAATGAATGAGTTTTTAATCATCCCACCCACACAGAAATGAGTTCATTTATTTTTATATGAACAACTTGAACATCATCAGACTAGTTAAAGTCTATGGTGGGTGATAGTTACCAAATTCTAATTCCGTCCTTTTGCATTTTAAACTCAATTCTCTGTTCAAGAAATATTTTTCTTGCCCAGCATAAAACTGTCAATATTAATTATACTTGTACTATGTGCCCCAACATATTATTATAATTACCCATTTATATATAAAAATGCTGTTCAATTTACTTAGCAGAAAAATATTCCACAGTTGGCTCTCTTAAGAAATTATTATCTGTCACAGCAATACCTGATCCATTCCACTAGTTATTAATATGTCAGTGAAACTGTATTTTCTGAGAGAATGTGTCAAATTTCCATTAATATTTAACATCTCCTCAGCTAAAGAGTTACAGCGACTAGCTGTGTTCAGAACTGTTCCTACATGCCTGATGCATTCTCCCTTGTGGCTGTTGGACTGCACATAGAAATTGTGCCCCAGTAGAATCAGAGCACAGGCTGTAGCCAAGTGTTTGGTTTAGACAGAAGTAATTATTAAGAACCACTTAATGATAGATTAACAGAATACAAGTGAAAGGCCATTGCTTCAAATGAGAGTTTGATATTTTTGTAGCTATGAGCAGTTCTATTCTTCCAAAGCTTGTTCAGTGATGAAAACAGCAGATACCTGACATAGCAGATGACAACCTGTCCTTTAATACATTTGCCTTATGTGTACAAATAACATTTAATTTGTAAACTCAGCTCAGGAATTTTTCACACTAGCTAATAAGAACAATGAAGGTAAGAACAAAAGGTTGACAGAAACACAAGCACTGCTATCTGGCCAATTAGCCTGGCAGACAAGATGACTATTAAGTTACTACAAGGAAGGTAGCATGGAGTATGGATATTCTCAATGCTGGGATGATGTAAGGCCCAGATGGGCTTGAGTGACCTGAGGCCACCCACTACTCACAATGGCACATATTGAAATCTTATAAGTAGTTCATTTCTAAAAATTTCCATTCAAGTTATTTGAACCTTGACTGACTAGGAGTAACTGAAACCATGAAAATTTTAGGTGAAAATGGATGCTACTATCATGACTAAACACTCTTACTATGCCCGTGTATTTTATTTGAACTCAAGATTTAGAAAAAATTATTTAGGGCTGGAGAGACGAATCATTGGTTATGAGCACTGGCTGCTCTTTTAGAGGACCCACGGTTGACTTCTAATACCCACACTGTGGTTTTCAACTGTCTGTAGCTCCATTTCGAAGGGCGTCAGGTGCTCTCTTCCGAACTCCACAAGCACCAGGTATGCAAGTGGTGCACAGACATGCATGCAGTTGAAACATTTAGACATGTAAAAAGAAATCTCTTTAAAAATTTGTAGAGGATTATTTATAGTGTCAGTAGAGGGTTCTTGCACATTATAACTTTTTCCATTGTATCATAAATACTGAAATACATTACTCAGCTTTCTGAGGTGGACTTTATCAAAAATTTCACAGACTAACCTTCTAACTATATGACCCAGGAGCATATACTTAGGTATGATACTTGCCCAGAGCAAGCTGGCCAGCTCTACATCAATTAATAATTAAGACAAAGACAAATCTGATCTGATTGGGGCAGTTTCTCAGGGAAGACCTTCCTATTAGATGACACTAGGTTCTATCATCTAAATAGGTGACAAGTAAAGCCACCTGGGACGCCCCACCATTATCAACACACAAACACATCATTTTAAACCATAACCTCTGAATTCACCATCCCTAAGATCTCATGTGGATGGCATAAGACACAAAAGCCTTCCTGGCTTTCACCATTCCATAGGGTTACTAACGACCTCCCCGTGCCTCAGAAAGCTTTAGTCTTTTCTCCTGGTTCTCAGGAAACAGGTTGAGGGATCTGCCCATTTCTCTTTCCAAGGACCCACATTTTGAGTTTTTGTAAATCCTTCTTACTGTGGTATTTTTAAGCCTCACTTATTTCTGCTCCAACAGAACCTTTCAGTGCGCTAAATTAGTGAGGGCTATTTGACATGTCAACATCCACATCCTCTCTTCCTGTCAGCATCCACCAAGCTGGGAGGGGTTTCTGTTTCTGTATTTTGATTTTTGTTGTATGATTGCTATTTTTGATTGAGATGGCACGGTTATTAGTTTTCAAGTGGACTGTAAAACTGAAAGAATATGGATGAGTCCGGAACAAGAAATTGGAAGAAAAAGCATTTGTCTGTGTTTCTATGCTGTTCTGAGCATTGAATTGCATACAGATGTTGGGAACTTTTTTTTTCAATATTGTGCTATTTTATGAAACAAATTTCTAGATGAGCATGTTATATGAAGTTTTCCATTCTGAAGTTTTTGCCCCTAAATTAAGAAATTTAACAACGGAAATTACATAGTTTAAACTAAAAAAGATTCCTGCATTCCATCAGTTTTCATGTGCCTGCATTCATATTATCTGTCAGCAATTAAGATACTAACACAATCCTTACTTCCATATAAATTTTCCTTTTTTATTTCTTTATCAGGAATCTCTCATAACAGATTCAATTTATATCTCTGTTATGCCTTGAAATTTTGTGAGTATTGTTTACTAAACATAGAATTAGCACTCTACCCCAACATGGGTAACTTATCAAAGAAGAAAAATGTTTGATTCTGACAAGCAAAAATCCCAACAAAAAGAAGTAACTCTCAAAGAGCAATAAACTGGATGAGGCTGGGCTTCCATTTTTACTGAGGAGAGCCATTGTCTCAGTCTTTCTCTTACTCAAAATCCTGGGACATTTCACATTCTCCACCAAGACGACCTAATTCTGAGCCTCTTTTCTAGTCTTACCGACTCCAAAAACATTACATCTTACCTTTCTCCTTGTCCTGCCCCTCTTCAAGTCGAGTACTTCCATTATCCTGTTAATGTCAAAAGCTTCCTAAGGCTATCATGATATCTCTCTCTCTCTCTCTCTCTCTCTCTCTCTCTCTCTCTCTCTCTCTCTGTCTCTCTCTCTCTCTCTCTCTGTCTCTCTCTCTCTCTCTCTCTCTCTCTCTCTCTCTGTCTCTCTATCTCTCTCTTTCTGTCTCTGTCTCTATCTCCTCTCTCTCCTCACTACTCCCCCCCCCCACCTCTTAACAGCTTATTTTTCTCAGGTATTTTTTTTATTCTTGCCCTTCTTATCAGCTATCATGTAAGAAATATGATTTGAGTTTCATAAGTAAAAATTTTACAACTACTTACAGTCAGCTGCAAAGTTCACCCCGCCACAAACCTCTTCTGCTCGGTTAGTATCTGTCCTTGTGCTTAGCAAACACTTGTGTTCGTTTGGGTCCTTTCATTATGTTTTAAGTGGTATCTAAGGTTTGATTTCCATATTAATCTCTATCACTTGGTTACTTGTACAAATTGTTTCTATGAACTAATATATAAAATGTAGCTATTGAGGGACATTTTAATGCTGTCAAAATATTTGAAGACAATAAATTTTACGAATATAGATGCTATACTATGAAACTGTATATATATATTAACAATGCTCTCATGAAATTCAACTAAAGAGGTAAAGTAAAGGCTTTTGTTTCTTTTGAGAACAGGTCCTACTGTGTAGCCTTGGCTGGCCTAGAACTTGGCAGCTGTGAACTTACAGTGATCTGCCTTTACAGTGCTGAGAACAAAGCTGTAAGGCACAATACCCACCTAAAAAATATCCCTTTAAAAGTATCTGTAATGCCATGATGATCAAAATATAGATTGTGGCCCCAAATTTTAATTTTATAATTCTAGAAACTACATTTTTATTATCATCAAATTTTAGGTCTAAATGTTGTTGATACATAAAGAAAATACCATCTATAAAAACTCCCTGCTTTAATATGAAAATTGTAGAATTTTAATAACCTTAATTATTTTATGATGGATAATTATAATGAGAAAATTGTGATTATTACATAAAATGAAAATAATTATCAATAAATAATAAACTATCCCAATTAAAACAAGGTTCACAAATTAGTATGTTTCTAATAAAATCACTAATATTGCTCATTTTATTTTATTAATTATTTCACTTAAATATCATTTTATTCCCAAATTATGATGCTTTTTACAAACATAATATACAGTATTATAAGCTAAGAGATAAGAACACAAATTCTTAACACACATATACAGTTTATATGATACTATATAATTCCTTCAATCTGGTTTAAACACCACTTCAATTTTCTCTAGTAAATTTTCATGCAATCCTTTTTAACTAACTCAAAAATTACCCTTCTTATACTTTTTCATTAATCTATTAAAACTACATATGAATATATAAAGCATATATATGTTGCATATGTTATATACACACATATAAGTACAAATAATCTGTATAGTTACTACTAAGAAAAATAAGCATTGATACTTTGTCATTTCAAAGATACAATATTTTCAAAGAGTTGACAACCTTATTCTCATTAGAATAAAAATATTGTTCTAAAACCTAGACTTCCATCGACAAATGAATAAACAGTGATGTGTCACACACACACACACACACACACACACTTGCACATATATACACATACAATGGAGTTTAGTCATAATGAAAAATGAAATTATATAGTTTTCCTAGAAAATGGGAGGACCCAGAGAATGTCAATCTAATGGAATAACTTGAGTCAGAAAAACTAAATATCATGCTTTCTTTCAAACAAACATACACACATGTTTGAATGTGTGTGTATATAGATATGTATATTTGGAGAGAGTGTGTGTACAAAAGAAGACATGAAAGTAAAAGTGAAACATAGAGAAAATGTGAGAAAAGGAGTAGGTTAAAGACAGGGTGAAGGAAGAAGAAAAAGCTAAGGAAATATTTGTTGTGGTTAATCAGCTACTATGTATGCATATGTTAATTGCCTGTCCCTTGAGAGTCTTACCATTCTACAAGCAAACCCTCATATACACCAAGTGATGTTGTGTATCCTTGCCTCCCAAATTATTCCTAATAGGGCAACACCTCAGTTTCAGAAAAGAGGAAGGAGAAGCCAAGGTTTGAAGAAGAAGAAGAAGAAGAAGAAGAAGAAGAAGAAGAAGAAGAAGAAGAAGAAGAAGAAGAAGAAGAAGAAGAAGAAGAAGAAGAAGAAGAACAACAACAACAACAACAACAACAACAACAACAACAACAAGAACAAGAAGAAGAAGAAGAACAAGAAGAACAAGATCAAGAAGAACAAGATCAAGAAGAACAAGATCAAGAACAAGAACAAGAACAAGAAAAACAGAAAGAACGAGAAGAACAAGAAAGGAGGAGAGGTCTCCATGAGAAGCCTGTGGTGGCCAGGAGGCACTTGCTCTGGGGAACTGACATGATGGAGGAAAGCAGCTCAAATGAAAAGCATGAGCAAGTATTTATGGGAATGATGGATGGGAAGTAGCCCAGATAGGAATGACTGGGACAAATGACTTGGGACGTGTGGCTGGGAGATAACAATGTAGCTTAAGGGGGTTTCTATCTGTCCAGCCCAAGTGTTTTAAGGTTATTAAAATTCTAACAGGTATTTTATAATAGTGGATTAAGAAATAACTGCTGCAGTAATAAACAAATCAATCAATATTAAATTATTAATAACCCTTCAACAGATTGGCACCCAAGCTTAAGACCTCCCAAATCAAAGGCAGCCTCCTAGGAGTCTGGGCATAGCCACAGGCAAAAGGCAGCCTGCTGCAGGCAAGGACAAATGCAAGACATTGAGTGGAGTCAAGGCTGGCTCCCAAGAGCTCAGCCACTGCTTCCTCTAGCTGGTCCTGCCCAGTACCTTCCAAGGAGACACAGACTAAAGCAGCCTGCATTCCATGGAGGGAGAGCCGAACTTCCAAAGAACACAGAGCCTGCAGGAACAACACATAGTCCTTGTTCAGCACACACTGTGGCCTTTGGGAAAACCGAAGATGTCAACCCGGTTTGGATCAAAGTGAAAGTCTCCTCACCCAGAGATTGGGCCTATGGGAGTGGCTCATAATTTCTCTACATAAGCCTTAAGCTGCACAGGACTACAACAGGTTAAAAAGTCTCTGCCTTTATAAAATAAGGGAGGGCATAATGATGGCTAAAAGATTAGCTCCAGAGGATCCAAGATGGCACCACCATCTAGCCTACAGTATCTGAACAGCTGGAGAGCAGTAACTGCAGAGCGACCCAAAGGCAATGCTGTGGATCCCAAAACTTCAGGTCTGTGTTTCCCAGGTGAGAGAAGAGCCTTCCATGAGGGAAACTAGTGGGTCCTACCTCAGGTCACCTGGTTAAACTCTGGAAAAGCTTCCAAATTCCCATCAGAGCATGGTGGGTCTTAGCCTCTGTCTACCTGTCTACACTCACCATCCCGTGGACCCATGTGGGTCACCTAGTAAGGGGAGCAGCTTCTGTCACTGACTTGGACTCTGTTGCCTGCTCTTTGATCACTCCCCCCTGGGGGGGTGGCCTTGCCAGGCCACAGAAACAGAGGGTGCAGGCATTCCTGATGAGATTTGATAGCCTGGGGTCATTGTTAGGAGAGGAGTGCTCCCCTTTCTGAGGGCTAGGGGAGAGGGATGGGGGAAGAAAGAGAGAGGTGGGACTGGGAGGAGACAAGTTATGGGACTGCAATTGTGATGTAAAGTGAACAAATGAAAGAAGGAAAGAAAGAAAGAAAGAAAGAAAGAAAGAAAGAAAGAAAGGAAGGAAGGAGGAAGGAATGATTAGCCTCCACTAATCCCTGCTCAGAAAGGTGACAGAAAAATCAGAGAAGCAGAGGAACAATCTGCATGCATCCTGCAGCAGAGAATCATTAGGAACATTTTAAAAAATAGTATTTCATACTACTCTGAGCAACCAACCAGTCTCCTTAGGTGTAGGACTCCCACAGGAGAACTGATAACTCAGACCAGGATAAGATAAATGATCTTAATTTACAATTTTTAATTTAATTCAAATAATTTAGTTAATTAAATACATGCCTTTGATCTCAATACTTGGGAGACAAAGATAACAGACAGGTTCGTTGTAAACTGAAGGCCTGTCTAATCTACAAAAAGAAAAAAAAAAAAATCCAGGATAACCCGAGCTACACAAAAATAACCCTGTGTCAATAAAATTGATAATTAGATAGCTCTATAAAAGAGTATATTTAAACTCCCTACAATCTTGTTCTAATTCAATAACATGAAAATGCATATAGTCAATGATATTCCCTTTGAGGGAAGTCAAAATATAAAAGATATAGATAAAATTTGTTCTTAAACTAAATCACTCTATACCTTCAATAACTTCTAACGTGGGGACAAAGGCTGTCATTTTGGTAGAGAGGCTTTATGTTCCTGTCAACAGGAAAGAAGAAAAGGCTTTAAATTCTAGCCAAAGTAATATGGATCTGATTTGACAAAAAGACCAAATAGGTAATGTATGTATTTATCCTTCAATATTGGAACAACTCTGAAACTGATTGGGGCACATAAATGTCTCCTGCTAGAACTTCAGCTCTACCCGGACAATAAATCCTTGGTTACAAAGTCCTCAGGACTCATCATTCCATCCTTCATATGGCATAAATAATATTTATCTTAAAACTTGGTCACAGTCCAAATTAGCTTATAAAAAAGGCAGGTGTCTTCTGCTTAAAGAACAGAAAAACATCCTTAACTGATCTGTGCATCCTGCACACTTCATACATTTATAATGATAGAGCTGTATATTACTTGTAAGAAATTATATGTTTTGGGACACCAGAAGTTGGATAAGACCTTACAAGATTCACCCTGAAGGATGCGGGGACACTGACGTATTTTATTCTAGCATACCACAGATCCATTTTCAGACTCCTGAAATCCTATTCCATGAATGATTCCTTCCAGGGCAGCTGCAAAGAAAGCTGCTGGTCCCAGTTGGTCCAGCCTTTCAGACTCTTCCAAACAGGATTTCAATTAAACCTGGAATTTCTCAACATTTAGGAACTAGACAACAAATGCTATTACTAGCTTAATTAACCATTTTACCAATTTCCTTTGGGCCCCTGCCCCAAATCAGCAGAAAGCAAGATGAGAGTGATGTCCCATTCCCACAAGTAGGTTTTGGTTATATTGGGTGATGGATGCTTGTCATTATAAAGGAGTTGGTTACAAGTTACTAACAATCTTAATAAGAGTAAAAACAAAGTATAGGAACTTAGACTCAGGGATTTATCTCCTTTCTTATCTTTTCTCTATCATTCTTTCTTAAGTAAGGGAAAGGAGCTTGAAAAGAAAAACGGAAAATATAGGAATATCATACAGAAAAATATAGAAGTAAAAGGAGAAAGTGAATCAGGTTTTCAACTATAGAATCATTGCTATTCTCAATGAATTTTGATACATTGGTATAGAATTATGTATTCAGATACAAATTTAAGGTTAATGTTGACACACATATACACGTGTGTGTGTTTGTGTGTGTGTGTGTGTGTGTGTGTGTGTGTGTGTGTGTGTTTGTGTGTGTATGTGTGTGTTTTCAACTCTGGTATAAAATATTGGGCCTATACAACTCATTTATAAATTTAAAGTTTACTTGCAGTTGTTTTAAAAGATGATATACCAAATTGCTTTGAATAATTAAGTAAAGCAAGTTAATAATTAGTCAATCAAACTAATAGTCATGTCACAAATATTCTATCACCAAATCATGCATCCTAGGTTGAACAGGTAATACATGGCTAAAAATCAAGCAACATTTGCATGTTTATAAGAAAGATAGATAGATAGATAGATAGATAGATAGATAGATAGACAGACAGACAGACAGATAGGAGTCTGCACATGTAAATATAAATATATAGAAGTCTTTAAAAACCTCAGATGCCTAGAAAATATGGCATTTAATGCTATTTTTATTACTTTAAAGCCTTTTTGACTTGAGGCATTTCAGCTCCTGACAACACCCTTTCTACTTGGATGAACATGATAACCATCATGAGAACTCCATTTGGTAGTCGGCTTCAACTACACAAAATGTCCCTGCTCTCTCTGCAGACCATATGGTGTCCAAGAATGGGCAAGACCTGGATTCAGGCGAAGTAGACTGCCTCAGCTCTGCCAAGATAGGGTAAGTAAGTCTTCATATTTCCTGCTTCACAATTAAGTCTCTCAGATATACTGGGCCAGAAGGCTGAAGCTGATGCTCTACTATTACAGAGAAGTATGGGGTGACCAAGCAGCAAACCATCTCTGTCACTTTTATTTGCATTGGAAGCTGCTTGCCTGTATTTCCTACTTTCTAATGTAATAATTTTATTCCTTCTCAAATCTCTGATGGGTTGAAGAGTTATATAGATTCACAGTTAGGCTTAAGGTGCTTAGGATTGAAGATGTTTTAAGGTTGATAAATATACGATATGTTAGAGAATCACTTATGTACAGAACTTATATTCACCAAGATCATATAGAGAGTATTTTCTTCCAGGTTGCCAAATACATATGGACTAATAGATCTGTTAATATTACCTAGTAATTTTTACAATTGCTTCAGAACTGTTTTTACTGTATGTAGTTTGTTTATATATATTTATTCATAGATAGAAGACAGATTAGATAGATAACTAGATAGATAGATAGATAGATAGATAGATAGATAGATAGATAAAGCCTTTTGAATTAGACATAAAAGGGAACTGTTACGGTTGATCTGGAACTACTGTGTATTCAGATAATAATTGCTTGACTCCTCACACCAAGATTCTTAACCTGATTGGCTGGAGAAAAGAAGAAAGATAGGAGAAGCCAAGGTTCACAGGCTTGAGAGGAAGAAGGAGGAGGAGGAGGAGGAGGAGAGACAGAGACACAGAGCAAGACAGAGAGATAAAGACACAGAGAGGCAGAGACAGAGAAGAGAAGAGAAGAGAAGAGAAGAGAAGAGAAGAGAAGAGAAGAGAAGAGAGGGAGGAAGAAGAAGGAAGATGAAAGGAGAGGTCATCATGGGTTAGCAAAAAGAAGCACATGGCCAGGAGGATTGGCATAATAGAGAGAAGCAGCTCAAATGAAAAGCGTGAGCAAGTATTTATGGAAGTGATGGATGGGAAGTAACACAGTTAGTAATGATTCCAACAAAGATATGGGATTGTGGCTGGAAAGTAACAAGGTAGCTTATGGGGTTTATACCTGCCCATCCCCAGTGCTTTAGGCTATTAAAAATCTCACAGGTGTCTGTGCACTTTTATTTTTATAATAGTGGGTTAAGGAATAATTGTTACATTAATAATTATATCAATCTATATTAAATTATTAATAATCCTTCAACAAATATTGATAAATAAAGCAAATTTTCTCCCATATATCAAATCTAAATCCAACTATACATGTAAATAGGTCACATAGAAACACAAGTGGGCCTACTTAGAACATGATCCCATAGGAAGAGAATGAAAAAATGCTAAGCAAGTTCCAATGGCATTCATAGTATGCAATGACATATAGTGTAAAAGTGTCATAGTGAAACTGATTACTTTATATAATAATAATAATAATAATAATAATAATAATAATAATAATAATAAATGGTTTGGTTCTAACAATTCCATACTTAAGCAAAAATGAAGTCAGAATAGTAAACATTAATCAAAGTCTTAAGTAAACAAAATCCAAACACATTATTCAGTCAAAATATCTCATGTTAAAACAGAGAGAATAATTTGTTTACATATACCTTCAGGAGGACAGAAATAAATTTGTTAACAATTATTTCAGTCACATCTCTAAAATAAACAATGAACAACAAATTTATTTTATAACAAACAGGAAAGATTTCCAAAGGTAGTTTTAGTTAGCAAACATCGTAAGTACCAATTCAATAAATCAGTACATGTGTAATCAGTAAGATAATTAACCTCATCTTTTATTAGCTAACTCCAGCTTATCTGGAGTTAATAGTGGCATGTCTTTGTAAAATATATACCTTAAATCCTTTACATTTTAAACCCTTTTAAATATTTAAATGCTGAAGAAAAGTCAATAAAGGCTCCAAATGAAATTAAAAATTTCAGGAAAGATTGTACAAGATAATAAAGGACTACAGGATGGGGAATTTGTATCATCATAAAGAAGCCACCAATGCAAAAAAAACAAAACAAAACAAAAAACACACACACAAGGAAATATATAAATAAGCATGTAAACAAAGATAATTGAGAGGACTCATTACCTTTGGGGTTTCATCAGAGATATAAAATTGAGAAAAATCCTGGAGGCATACATGTGGGAGGTGAATAAAAACTAAACATGAAAAAATTGTTAAGGGAAGCCACACAGTTTTTGCAGCCATTCTTCTGTTGACAAGGAACAAGTGGTTTGTATATTGCATTATCTGCTTTAAGTGGCTGGGTATTTTCCCAAGAGGCTTATAAACATACCAATATTTCTAGAATCAAAGCTTTTAATTAACTGAATGCAACTGAACTTGATGCTCTGAGTCTGACTTGGGGTCCGTATGTGCCATGGATTTCGTATCTAGGTCTTGTCTGCCTAACCCAGGACACATCAGAAAGAAACTTTTGTGGATCAGGTGTTTACATCTGAAGAAACTGAGGCTCAAAGGTGAATGGTTAAAGCCACATGTATCTACAGGTATAAGGATAAATATTTAGAATGCAGTTAGAAATATTACTTATCCAGTCCAAAGTGATAACTCATAAACTCATGCACAGAAAGGCAGCTCTAAACAGAATCAGTAGCGCTCTCTCCCTCTCTGTCTCTGTCTCTCTCTGTCTCTTTCTCTGTCTCTGTCTCTGTCTCTCTCCCTCTCTCCCTCCCTCTCTGTCTCTCTGTCTCTCTCTCTGTGTCTCTTTCTCTGTCTCTCTGTCTCTCTGTCTCTGTCTCTGTCTCTCTGTCTCTGTCTCTCTGTCTCTGTCTCTGTCTCTCTGTCTCTGTCTTTGTCTCTCTCTCTCTCTCTCTCTCTCTCTCTCTCTGTGTGTGTATGTGTGTATGTGTGTATGTGTGTGTGTGTGTGTGTGTGTGTGTGTGTGTGTGTGAATGATAATAAAAGAAGAGGCCATGATACTGAGACGAAATAGAAGGAAATGGGACAAGTGAGAAGAAAAAGGAAGAGGGGTTGGGAATGATGTAAACAAAACACTCATGTACAAAATCCTTCCAAAAAGTAAAAATGAAAGTCTTTTCCCCCAGTGGTAGAATGCTTACCAGTAGTGTAAAATGTGAGCCCCTCCGTAGAGCCCAGGCGTATTTAACAAGAAATTTCATAGTGTGTTAACCAGGTGTGAAAGTAACTCTACGGTGCAGCTAAGAACCACTGGCTAAGTTACACTTGATAGTGCAAGACTTTAATGTCAGCACCAGGTGACTGAGAAAGAGATGATCTCAAGGTCAAGGCCAAAATTGGGTATGTAATTAATCCTGTCCCTCTCCGCCACCCCCCAAAAAAACCGAAATAGCAGAAAAAGCTGGGGTTGGAGACGGAAGGTGGTAAGCACTACTGGCCAGTGGCCTAAAACAATGAGCTTGTCTCAACATGTCTAGAATAATGCTGCTCAATCTGTGGGTTGTGACCCTTTGGGGGATCAAATTTCATACGTCCTGCATATCAGACATTTACACTACAATTCATAATATAGCAAAACTACAGTTATGAAGTACTAACAAAATAATTTTATGGTTTGGGATTGCCAGGAGATGAGCGATTGAAGGATTGTAGCATTAGGAAGATTAACTATCACCGGCCTAGAGAAACAAAGCAAAATTCTATGAACAAAATGGAAATTTTGTATGTAAAGAAGAAATCAGGCAAGAAAGTTGGGGGTGTTGGATATTCCACAGGTTCTGTTTTCTGTCCAGTTTACTCTAACTCAGACTTTACCTATGTTCTTTTTCTTTGGAGCCCAAGTTAATGTGAGTGTGCTCTGTTCTTTCTTTATTTTTAGTAGCATAAAACTGTGATTGAGCGACACTATAAATCTTCTAGATGCTTGGATTTCCAAAAATGCATATCATAAGAAGATGCAGGATTGTGTTTAAGAGCAGACTTTAATATCTGTGAGAACCAGGTTCTCCTACACTGTGGCTCCTACATTGCCAAAAGAAGATCAAAGACAGTAGCCTGCTGGGTTTGAGCTCTGTTGTCAATCAAGAATACTATGAATGAAAAGTTCATTGGATTGATTTGCTGTGATTACATATGAAAGGTACCACACAATTTTTTCCATAGAGTCAACTTTCAAGTAGTACTGCTTCATTGCTAGAATGTTCTATTAAATAAAAACAGCTAATAGTTAGGTTTTTCTACTCTCTGTTTATAAATAGAAACTTCCTTAATGTTTTGCTAAAAGTTTCATAGTCTAGTCATTATTATTTGTGGGAGATTCAGTTAATTGGGATGGGTCGCAGGCATTGAACCAACAAACATATCCACATACAGCTTCCTCCAAGCCACACAACACTGCTGTATTTAGAAGACCCTGTACCAATACAAAAACAAATGAACGGATTGGATTATAGGAGATTAGATTGTTGTTTATGCTCTATTTTCCCATAAATGATGTCAGATCTCGTTGGTAAGGAGTCTGCAGAACCTACTTTCATTCTAAGGTAGCTCACTGATTCTTGATATGTTTTCATTCTGTTTGCAGAAACCACTAGATTAATCCATTACAAGGAAATTTCCCTCATATTGCTTAAGTTATTCTTTGACGTTGGCGTTAAATAGAGATTTCAAGTATAAAAATCATTTTGTTTCAATTGACATTCACTGATCCATAACTCACAGAAAAAAAGTGGCTGAAATAAGGGACTACTATAATATCCTCTCATGATACAAATTAAATCCATGACAATTCGTCAGCTCATTTGTTTTGGCACCCAGTCCACAAAACACTTGCTGAGTGATATGCGCAGCCATTTATAATTTTTAAACTATGTAGCTTCTTTGGAAAAATATATATTTTTTCCTGCAATTCCTCCCAGTTCATATGTACATCGATACTGTTGTCTCTAGAATACACCATTCATTTCCTTGAAGTCTTTCTGCCTCCCTGAACCTTGAGGGAGCAGTAGTATGAAAACATCCTATTTAGTAGTGGTCCTGTGGTCCTGTAGCATCCAGCTTGTAGGAGGCCTTCACCCAGTCGACTTCCATTCGCTGGGGACTACAACTCTTGGTGTGGTCCTCCTAGCCTCCCCAAAGTCCCTCTCCGACTTTCTCCTGGTCTACTCCAGTCCTTTGTAACCTCCAACTTAAAGAAACACTCTCTTCCTAGGACCTCAGAGCCACCACACTTGCCTAGGATCCAGAGCAGGCAACAGTAATAGATCCTGAAAAGTGTTATTTAGCTCGGAACAAAAGAAGGACTTCAGAATATCAATTACAAGTCTCTTCAGAGACCTCAAAGACATGAAAGTGGAAATAGAATCAGTAACCAAAACATTAACAAAAGCAAAACTGTTAGAAAGAAAGAAAGAAAGAAGAAACAAAAAACTTAGAACGTTAAACAAAAACCTCAGAGGTTAGCCTTCCCAACAGATTAAAAGATATGGAAGAGGGATTCTCAGATCTCCTCTGATTTTTTTTAGACTTTCCCTCAAGAAGTTGAATAGGCTAGCCTTGTACTAAGTCTATAGCCCAGGTAGGTGTTGAGATTACGTTTCCCTTACCTAAGTCTTCTGAGAAGTTGGGATTACAGCCCTGGACCACCAGGTTTGAGAGGACTGTATTCTTGTTTTACAAACATACTCAATATAATTTCTTTTTTACAAATACATTTTAATCAGTGTTGGAGTGTCAGTCCATGAAGAGATACTTGCATTTGAGTTTAAAATACAAGCTAGCCAATTTCCTAACCTCTACCTCCCATAATTTTTTTCTTTAAGCAGAAGAAAATATGTTTCAAATAAACTAGTTTGTATCTTTCCTATTTGAATACTGAAGTGAAAGGGCTTTTCATGGATAGAAAGGAGATAAAAACTCTGAGGAGCACAACTTCTGTGTGGTAACCTCCACGGAACACCCTGCATTTCATTATGACTAGAGGAGATAGATCCTGTAAGATGAATGTAACAGCACTTAGGCGAACGGGACTGTACCAGATAGCATTACTAAATGCAAACTACCTTTGCTCCGGGTTTATGGTTTAATTTGAATACCATATAAAACTCACAGGAACAATTTATGTTCCTAATGCCAGAGATATGTAGATAATGGCATTAAAGCCACATTATCTTGCAGATAAATATCTCTTTACTATTTGAAACACAATCATCACATTCAAGTAGGTAGTGTTGTGTCACAAAGGAAAGGCATTTGTTCTTCCCTAGCTCCTATTTTGGTTGCTCCTGACTGCATATACAGCAATCTTAGGAGGAAACTGTCTTTCTTTCTCCTCTATGAATGATCATAGTACACCTGCTGGGCTTTGTGTGTATGGTACTGTTAACTTTTATTCAATATACTTTAATCCCCTCAAATCCACAGAGAAGTTTAAATTCAGCATAATGAATTTGCTTTAAAAGGGCAGAACTAAAAAGAAAAACAAAAAAAAACATAAACAAAACCACTTATATAGTGATCCTTAGCTACTGGAAACATAGAAGGGATGGCTAATGTTTATATGAAGGTTGTCATGGAAACTAAAACCAAACCAACAAGGACAAGTGAAGATTGTGTCCATTAAAGAAGGTTGTCTAAGATGTATGCACATTGCAGTCAGAGAGAGTCAGCAAGGCAGCCAGACAACTGATGGAGTGAACCCAAGGGAAGTAGGGCAGAGGCAATGCATTCTTCTCCGATAGACAGCTGGAGGAAATCTACCTCCTAGCCCCCGTCTCTCCTTCCTTTCTTCTCCCACTTCTTATCTACCCACTCCCCTAAACTCTTTCTTCCCCTTCCTCCCCAACCCCATCCCTCAGATTTTAGCTCTGCCCTAACAGGGCTTCAGGGCATTTGGTTGCAGGAACTTATAAGGTACCTTTTGTGTGTTACTCTGTTCTAGAAGAGGTCAGTTGCCTAAGGGTATGACCAGGTTTCCCTCTCACAGGAAAGGGTTACACTGGAAAATGCTCTCATAGCTATTATCTGACCCTCATCCACTCGTTAGAAGAGTTAATGTTGGTGTATCAGTCTGGTGAGATTCATCAAAACCAACAACTGAAATAAAGAAAGAGCTGTATTACTCAGAGACCTACAGAGACACAGACAACATGGCTTGCCAGGCCGATGGGAAGTGGGAAGGATTTGTGCCTAGTCTTATTGTCATTTGTTATGCCATGATCAGTTGATATTGGTGGAGGGGGCTGCTCTTTTCTGAAGGGAAATGGAGGAGGAGTGAATATAGGGGAGAAAGAAGATGGGGAAAGGAGTGCGGAGGAGTGGAGGGAGGGAAAATTTTAGTCAGGATGTAATATATGAGAGAAGAATAAATAGGTGGATAGAAGATAGATAGATAGATAGATAGATAGATAGATAGATAGATAGATAGATAGATGAAAAGGGCAACAAAGGCATCATGTGATATTATTTATAATATTGGTCTGATTAATTTGTATTAGTCATTAGGAAAACGCAAACCTAAACTACATTGACATCCATCTCACTCCACTCAGAAAGGTTATCATAAAGGAAACAAACAAGAAATGCTGGTAAGGATTAGGGGCATGGAGTCGATAGGAAAGGACCTGTATATACTGTTGATGAAAATGTAACTTAGTTATGAACTATGATAATCTGTTCAGAGTTTCCTCCAATATCTAAAAACAGAGGATCAGGCTATACCACCCCTAAGGGAGTATATTATCAAAGGACTCCAACTCAGCATAGCACAGATATATGTGCACATGAGTGTTTAACACATCACTATGCCTAATATCTAGCATATGGAATGATCTTAAATAGCCATCAACAGATGAATGACTAAAGAAAACACAGTACACATGGAATAAGCTTTTATTGGCCAAAAGAAGAATGAAGTTAGTGATGTCTTTTGCATAGAAATGGATGTAACTGGAGTTCGTCATACCAAACAAGGCTAGCCAGAATTAAAAGGATGAATAGTCCATATTTTCTTTCTTATATCATCTATGTATTTATGGAAATATCAGACACAAAGCAAAATAAGGAGTATAAATTAAGAAGGGATGAGAGAAGTTTGTGGTAAAGGGCATCACATACACCTATGGAAGGACAAAATTGAAAGCAAGTATTTGACACTCTTACTATATACGAATAAGGAAAAACTGAGAATCTTTTCATGACATATTAAAGACAGACATCCAGCCAAGTGTAGCTTATTACCTGAGGTGTCCTCTAGAGAGAGTGAGAGCTTGCAGGCAATAGATAGCAAGTGGCACTCTATACTGTGCATGCAACTCTAGTCTTATGCCCAGTGTGCCCACACCTAGAGATGCTGTCTGTTTCAGAATATGGCCTTCAGATGGCTATGATAATGAAACTATGAGCCTGGACAAGACGGCCTTGGAAATTCTGGGCAGGAAATGTCTTTCCTGGAACTCTATGTCAGTGCCAGTCGCTGTTAGAAAATGACACTGTCAGTATCTACAAATGATTCATATGTTTAATGCCTTACCTCAATGAGAATTAAGCTTACTCTACTTTAGTATGACTGGAGAAAACGGTTTCCTTTTACAGTTGTTTAACTATGCTGACTCTACCGGAAATGAATAGATCTATTTTTTTTAAATACACAATGAAAATAAATTCTGATATTTGAACAGAATTGAAACTCTGATTAAAAACAATATATAATCAAGAGAGGATGTGGTCTTGGGTAACATCACAAATTTGTAGATTTTATTATCAACATTAGTAAATATATTAGAAAGTCTCCCTTTCATAATGCACTATAATTTTAAATATAGCATAGCCTCTTAAAATATAGTTACTTCAAAAACAGTTACTTACATTTTTAAGTAACTGTAGACATCTTTTTTAAAACTACCTCTCAAGATAAAATATTTCTGAATTAAATAAAAAATATGTAATATAATTCATTTAATTATACAAAACAAATGAAATACAAAAGTGAAAACTAAGAACTTAGAATAGTCTAATAAGAAGGGATTTTTCCCACCGTTTTGTCATTTAGCTTCCCACTCAGCTCTTCAATAACTAGCTGAAATGCCATTTGCCAACAAGTACCAAAACAGTCCATTCAATTTAGACTTTGAATATTTGTACTCATACTTATTACTGTAAAACTGTTTCTAAATGTTAGTATTTGTTATTCTAAATGTTGATATAAATGATTCAAAATTTAAATTTAAATATACTCTGATGTATATGTGTGTGTGAACATGTGTGCAGGCTTCATGTATTTTAATGTAAATATCTGCATATATATAAATTCAGGAGAACTGTTTTACATATACATATAAACTATGTTATATGTATAAAGATACATACATTTATTTAAAAGTTCTTGCTATTTTCAGAAATTTCCCCATGATGTTTGGAACACACTTAGAAATCACTAGCCTTGAGAGCACTAGATTTTTATTGAACACCATTCTATATAATGAAGCATGTAGAACTTAATGTTATCCATGGCCATGAGTCCAGGCTCATGAAAAATTCCTGTTCACTTATTTTTATCCTCTTTAACCTTGTGATGAACATTTAGTAAAACAGAACAGATTTATAGAGCATAGTCTATAATAGAAGAATGATTATAGCACTGCTGGTGTTCTCTATAAATATACATACTATCGTATGTGTATACTATGCTGAGCTAAAAGACTGGGTGGTTACGCTGACTGTACAGGTCAGAGTACAAGGTTCTAAGGTTTCAGAGGAAATAAAAGCTGGGAGAAATCACTGCACAACTCCTCCAAACCCACAGCATTCCAAACATGTCTAAACTCCAGAGAACTGTGTGACACTCAAGCCCAGTGTTGACTCAGTGGTGCACTGTTAAACTGATAGTAATTTCAAGACAAATTCATCTGAAAAAAAAAATGGTTCCAGACAAACTCCCTAGTAGTTTCCGGAGAATTAAAGGATATAGATTCATCTTCCTATTGCATTTTCCTCTCTTCCTTTTCCCTCTTTCTCCTCCACCCACTCTGCCCTGTCTCCTCCTCCTTTCCTTCCTCTTCTTTCTCTTCCATCTTGTTCTTCTCCTTTTCTTCTTACTGCTCCTCAACAGATCATGATACCTTCTCAAAAAATACCAAGAAAATAAATTTTCTTCTAAATGTTCTCTCTATTCATAATATTAAAGAAAATGAGATTTCATCCAACCCCACTTTAAGGAAAATGGGCAAATTTTAGGTGACTTTTATGTAAATCTTATTTTATTACTTTGATGACTTATAGTCAAGAATATTCCTTTCTTTTTGCCTTGTGGCAGTCTTGGGAGGACATCTTGCCAGATCTTATGCTATATGCATGATAAACGCCCTCACTAGCTTCTTGCTGTATATGCTTAGCCTTAAAAAATGGTAATCAGCTATCAAATTCATATGGAACAAATGAACTAGCCATATGAAATGGTGACATGCTTCTGAATACAAATACAAAATAAAAATGCAACTTTAATTTTACATCATAGAATTCATTTCACATGTACAAATTTTGTACTTGCTTATAAAAAGCAAACTCGACTTTGGAGTATCATTCTATTAAACATTATGTTATTTTCATGATGAAAAGCACACATTTTAAAGATCTTGTCTAGGACTCCAATATTCAGGGAAAAGTTCCCTACATATTCCCACCATAGCATGAATTATCTAGACTTTTTAATCGCCTCATTAAATGTTTAAAGTGGAAGAATATTTTGAAATATATGAACTGCCTTTTTCCTCTTGTGTTTGCCTGGAAATGATCTTTCCTGCGCTGAGCCAGAAGCGAGACTTTTGCCTCACATAGAGCTTGGGGAGCAAGATGGAAGGGAAGGATAATTGCCACAATCTTTTTTAATTCTCAAAACTGGTCTTGAAAAATTCTTTTGAGATAATGGCTTTGAAAACTGCCTTTGTGTTTCCAGAGACACACAGAAGAGGAAGGGGAAAGAAAGGCATTCTCTAAATAGGCAAAGCTTCCCTTCAAAAATGCACAAAATTTGGAAAAGTGAGCATGAAGCTGACTGTAAGCTACAGAATAGGTGAGACCAACCTCTTTTGGCGAGGATGGAGCTCAGAGAAAAGCTGAGAAAGACACAAGAAAGAAGATGTGGGCTTGAGGCCACTACCTTCTTCAAGGCTGATGGTCATGTGGGTATAGAAATTCAACAGCATCTGTTAAGTGTCCTTCTTTAAAATGAATTTAATTTTGTGCTTTATCTCCTTGTGGAGACTTACTGTGGGCCAGACAGCTGACGGCAATACAACAGATTGGGAAATGTAGTGCCTGGGACTCCTCCAGGATTTTGTAGCTTATTGTAAGTGGGAGGGTGGGGACACATAGAAAACAGCTGCTGGCTTATATAATATATGACACAATCCCATTTACACTTTCATTACTCCTATATGCAGTTCTAATTTAGTCTCTTTTTTTCCTTTGTAGCAATATACTTTCATAATATCACAGGCTTCATTTACACACACAATAGATGCTTCTTGGAATTTCTATTGACTTTAAGTCAGAGGGAAGCATAACCCAACACCATTAGGGATTTCAATCTGTTGCAGCTATGCCCTTACCATTTAAATTGAATGATGGCAAAATAAATCTCTTTACCAGAAGAAAAAGAAAGCTCAGAAAACAAAGATAAAAATTAAACCTAAAGACATTGCTAGATGCTAAAGACATGATGCCTTCCTGTGAATACAAGACCACTCTGACCAGCGAGATCAGGGATGGAGTAACACCTTTTCTTGAGGCACCAGCCATGGAAAGACTGAATGTCTTTCAACCTTACGTTGAAAACTATAACTAAGATAAACAGAGGTTCCTTTTCTGGGCTGCAGCTAGGTTTCCCTGAATTCTGACTAACAAAAGGATGACAACGGAGGATTGCAGGCCATGGGCACTGGGCTATACCTGTGGACTAGACAGCTGGACAAATGTTAGCTACTGAGCTCTGGAAAAAAAGACCAAAATAAATGTTGAAAAACAACAAAAATGGCATGGCAGAAGCTCAATTAAAATAAAGTTTAAGATGATTTTAAAGTGACCATGAATAAGAAAGTTTCATAGAAAACAAGAAAATGAAAGGTTGAAACAATATGGAAAAGTTGGAGACATGGGAAAATATTATGGTTATAATGACTGGCAAATTACGTTGTCATTTAAGAAAAAACACATATACTCACCTGAGTCAAACTATAACATTCCTCCCCTAACTTGTTAAATTTTCAGAGTTTTCTCTCCAGGTCAAATTAATATTCCAAATAGTGTATTAGATTCTGACTGCTACAAACAAGCCCTATTGCAAGGTAGCTTTAGTAATTGTACTCAAAGTGAATAACTACATAACTTCCAGGTTGGAAAGATTTTGTCCTAAGTATAGCATGTGAGGAACAAAACATCAGAGAAAGTCACATTTAATCATTAACAATTAGAAAGTATCCTTATTTTAAAGATTACCATGGAGACTTACTAGAAGGTGATGAATTCATCATCTGACAGTTGCGTTTCATCTTAGGTTTCGGTTCACTTGTCTAGTTAACTTTTAAGGTGCTTACATTTTAACATAACAGACACCCAAAGAGCATCAAATGAAAAAAATCTCCACTATTCAAAGAGATACACAAACAGTAAGGGAGCATAAAGCAGACAGATAATACAGAAAATGCAGACTTAGCCCAGGATAGGAAGGCATAATGTTTAGAGTCCTAGGGATTTTGCACTTTATGTGGTAGATGAAGAACAAGCCTAGAAAAAGAATTCTGTGGCATGACAGAGGAGAATTCAGAGGACATTCTGGCAAGGAGCTTCCATGACAACTTTTCTAGAAAAACAAAAAAACCAAACAAGGGTCTGGGAAGATGAGTTATCTTGTATACTTAAAAGATTACATTAAATAAATCACAAAGAAAATGAAGGATAAGGCAACTATTATTTTCAGTTTAAACAAAAATGTATAAATAATTTAATATCCAGCTAATGACTGTAAAAAGGTATGATATGATGAACTATAGTAAATAAATGGAATTGCCAGGTATGGGGCATAACCCCATAGTCCTAGCACCTGGGAGACAGAGGCAAGTGCACTTCTATGGCTTGTGGTCAACCTGGTCTTTATAACAAGGTCTGGACCATCCAAAAGTACACTGTGAGACCCTGCACCTCCTATAGAAAACAACACACACACACACATACACACACACCACACACACCACACAAATAAAAAAAAAAAACGAAGACAAAGTTAAATGAAATCATATACTAATATAACAGAAAGATGGGCAATAAGAACAGGAAATAGGGAAATAGAATGCCTATTTCTTTTAATAAAAATTAATACCCTTTCTTAATGAAGACATGGTTATAGAATATGAGAGCATGCCTCTTTACAAATATGAACTAATCAGTGCCCAATAAAAGAATGGGTGAACAATTATACAATCTTAGAACAGATTATGGTCTTTCCAGGATATTGGGTTAGGTTACTGCAAATGGAAGGGCTTAGTCATCATGAGACTGTCAGTTTTCCTTCACATTTTTTTTTATTTTACCCATGTAGTCACTGTCATGCAATTAATTTTTAAAATGCAATATATGTAAAATAAAAAGGAATCCAAGAGACAAGGTGGTTGCTATACTAACTATAATGTTTCCCTTCAAATATAAAAATATTCACAGATTGAAAAATGAGAAATATTACAGTGAACAAATTGTTTAATGGTGAATATAATAAAGAAAAATTGCATTTGTGATCTGGTTTGCTCTTGCTTTGTCTGTCTAAGAGTCCTCTCTTTCAGCACCTCAGCACTGTTTGTTTGTCCTCCGTGGAGAAAAAGGCTCCCTATCACATAGTAATCCCTTCTGTTTCTTCTTTGTCTATAGTTGTGTGCTAGGCTTTACATCATTGCTTCACTGAGGCCATCCCAGTAAGAACTGAACTCACATTTTATCATTTTTCCATCTTCCATTAAAGCAATGTTTCTCAGAAGAAGAAGAAGAAAAAAAAAAACCACCACATCCCCTTACATTCTCACAGCTAATACTATTATAGAAAATAAAATCAATTGGGAAGTCTAAGAATTGGGATCGGATTACAAATTATGAAATGACCCTTCAGTAAAACACAAATTAAGTCATAGAAAATACTTAATGGCATGATTTATCAAATACTGGACAAACTATGCTCATAGATCTATAAGGAAAGTCTGGATATTTGCCTGTGTTCGTAGGTATATAAAATACAAAACAATGAGAAAGGGAGAGGGAAAAGAAATTAAATTAATTGATAAAGAAAATAGATCTATAAAAAGATAGATAGATAACAGAACAATGGAAGACTTTCAGAGAGAAAAATGATGAAGATTTTACTTTGTGTGTGTGTGTGTGTGTGTGTGAGAGAGAGAGAGAGAGAGAGAGAGAGAGAGAGAGAGAGAGAGAGAGAGAGAAAGAGATGGTGTTCAGGTGTACAAACAAAGGTTACACATGCAACTGTGTGCATGCATGTGCAGAGGCCATAGGTTAACTCCATATCCTTTCTCAGAACATCATCTAGCGTTTTTGTTTGTTTGTTTGTTTTTTGAGACAAGTCCTTCCCTAGTCTGGAACTTTCCACATAGGCTTTCCAGGCTAGCAAGCGAGCCACAAAGATCTACCTGTCTCTGCCTCATAAGCATTTTTACTGAGTGAGATATCTCATCAGCCTCAATATTTTTAAACAACATATTAGCAGCAGTTTTTATGCAAGAAATGTGGATCAGTGGCAGAGTGTTTGACTAGAATATTGAAGGCCATCGGCAGAGGCAAACATTAATTAATTAATTAATTAATTAACAAATTGCTAAAAAATATCAAATTGCTGAGCTTCTCACAGAAAGGGGATAGTAAAATATTGTATAATTTCTTTGCTTTAATGTTTATGTTTGTGTCTAGTTTTTATGGTATTCACAGAACTACCATTTGATTTTAGGTGTAAGTGTGTGTGTATGTGTGTGTGTGTGTGTGTGTGTGTGTATTGTAACTCTATGAATATATATGTGTATGTGTGCACACAGATGCTTACATACAATGGTGTGCCTGTTGATGTTGAATGGGAACTGAGTCTCTCTTTACATCATGTATGTCCTGGAAATTGAACTCATGTCAACATGGTTGGCAGCAAATGCCTTTACCCAGTGAGGTACCTTATCAACCTGATTTCTTGCTTTTAAAGACTGTTTTTTCCTGGTAGAGTATGAAAAAAAATGCATGCAGCTCTCTTGTTCTTGGACACTACATTAGTCCTAAGAAACACTGTGGAAATATGGAGCCACTTACTTTGTGTGATCTACTGCTGGTCTGTGGTTTTCTTCCCCGTGATGAATGCTGATCCCATTGCCGAGTCCCCACCTGAATGTATTTGAATCATGGAGTGACTTTGCTGGTTTCGGCTGGTACCATTGACAAAGGTTTTTCTCCTCAAATGTACAAACCTCCAGCACTCGAATAAAATGGAACAAAGACAAGATGAGCAAATCACAATGAACATGGCAAGAAGAGGCGCATACTCCGCAGCACTTTCTTATACTTGGATTTAAAAATCATACTATGAGGAATGTGTGTTCATGAGGCTGCATGTGTGTATCCCTGCCTCCTTCTCTCTCTCTCTCTCTCTCTCTCTCTCTCTCTCTCTCTCTCTCTCTCTCTCTCTCTCTCTCTCTCTCTCTCTCTCTCTCTCTCTCTCTCTCTCTCTCCTCTCTCTCTCTCTCTCTCTCTCTCTCCCTCTCTCTCTCTCTCTCTCTCTCTCTCTCTCTCTCTCTCTCTGTGTGTGTGTGTGTGTGTGTGTGTGCGCGCGTGCGTGCGTGCCTGTGTTTCCCTGTGAGTACATGCTACAGATCGTCCTTGGGTGTTGTTTCTCAGGGTCTCTCTAACTTACTTTTTGAGGTAGGATCTTGCATTTCTCCTTCTATGTATCAATCAGGTGGGAACAGCTGGTCAGCATGCCTCAGTGAGTCTTAACCTTCCCAGCTCTGGATCTCTGGGCTTACAAGACTAAGCTGTCACACCTGACTCGTATGTGGGTTCTGGGCATCTAGCACAGGACCTCATGCGTACTCAGCCAGCACTTTACCAACTGGACCATCTGCCCAGCTCCTGTGCAGTAACTTTTAAGCACTGATAAAAGTATTTCAGCAAACATTTTATATAATCACAAGAAAAATGTTTTAAAAATAGAGGTTCAAAAAAATAAAAATAAAAATAGAGGTTCATTTGTATTTGAATCTCCACAGAAAGTATAATATGGGAATAAATGCATACATCAACAGTGTGTTCTCTCCAGGAGGTGAGATGTTAATTAGCTCCTAGAGCATCGGTCTCCCATTTCTTCCTAGTCAGCACTTCTGCTCCTTGTATGACATTTGAGCTCTAACCTATTGACTCTACCATGTCCACACTAATGTACTACTTGACTTCTGATCAGTCCCAAAAGATGTCAGTGCAAATTAAAAAGCATTTGACTTAAAGCAATGTGATTTATAGTAACATTTATAGAGGGTCTAATATCTTAAATGTTTTTAAGACCCTTGTAATGGTTGTGTCCTGCTATAAAAAATTAGAATTCCATTGCTTTTCATGTGAAAACGTTTTCTAAATTCCTTCTCCTTTTTTCCTTTCCCCTCTTGATGACCGTGCACATGTATCTTATGTTAAAAACACCACTACTTGAGTAAAATTAAAATCAACTCAACGAGTTCTTATGTGTGCTACAGAAAACCTGTTTTCAACTCGGTTTCTGGGTTCATTGAAACCTGTGGCATGCCACAGTTGAAAATCTTAAATATAGAAGTTAATACAAACTCTAACAAGGAAAGACATCCCTTCAAATTAATCCTTTTTCAAAAAGTGCAGGTGATTCATTGCATTTGGATGTTAAACTCTCATGTTAATATATGTTGTGTATATTTATCTTGTGATGAGAGTTAGGATTCAATAACTGTTCTTTACATTGTTGAAATGATACTAACTGTTTACTTGTTTAAAAAAAAGTCATATTAAATATCAATCAACAACACTAGGCTCTTAGAGGTCTGCTATGTGACACTGTACCTATAGTTGACAATAACATAAAATAGACTTAAAATATATTTAAATGTTAGATGTCATGATAAGTGTACATAACACAATTTTTAAAACATATTAGGGATTCTCAACCTGTAAGTTATAAAGAAGTTTATTATAATATTTCATCCTAAAAATAAATAGAAAATAGAGGTCACAGAGTATTTGAAAACCTTATGTATTCAAAAAATCCTCTGATATCAACAATTATCAGTAAATATTTTTATTTGAAAATAAAATCACATTAAGGTAAACATAAAATATGCTTATTATGTTTAAATAATCTATAATCTTTCATGTGTTAATACATGACATTACAAAAAGGCAAAATTGAAGGCTACAGCTTGTATTTTCTAGAGATACTATTATGTGCAACTGGTTAGGTTAGTGTAAACCTTTAGAACTCTTAGTGCTTACACCTAATTTGTGCCTTCAAATGAGAAAGACTGAATAGCACATCTTCTATCTAATTATCTTTTATTTGTGATACATAATATAATGTAAGTCCCAGGACACCTTGACAGAGTCACAGCCATCTCATTTATGGAGTGCACTAGTTCTGAGTTTATCACCTATTTAGTCTAGATGTATAGTACAGTTGTTTATTAAGACTTGCTTTTTTCTGAGTTAAAGTGAAAAACTTTTACTCTTCATATTTTTATTAAGTAATATATTCAGATTACATCTCAGTTGTTATCCCTTCACTTGTATCTTCCTGTTCCTGTGACTGAAGGGGATCTCCTGCCCCACCAAGTTCTTAAACCCTAAAACTTATTTACCCAGTGATGAAACAGATGAGGGCTTCACTATGCTTTGTGTCATTGGTATGTTTGTAACCCTTAACATGAAGACTTTTGATTGATGCTGCAGTATGATACATTTGCATACAAGTGGCTCCTTCCATGTGCATCTTTGACTTCAAAGTTCAATATTAAATTAATACTTTGTCACCGATCCACTTAGGAGAGGTATGAATTGGCAGGTAGTAAATGAGAATCATATTTTACCAAGACATGGGAACATGGCTTGCATGTATTAAAATTATTCTTGTTATAAACTCAATATATTTGTTATGTTATTCTTTATTTTTGTGTGCATTTGACTATGGGAAAAATGAAATTGCTAATCTAATTCAGGTATATTATAGTCCCCATTCCTAAATACTTCTCACTTGACAATATAGGAATACCCAAGAGGAAAATGGATGCAGAAGATCTATACTTCATAAAAATGATCATTTTTTATATAAAATATTCAATAATGGCACTTACCTATTCAGATCAATTGAAATATATGTTAGTAAGTATATCATAATTTTACATACATAACTCATACATGAATAAACATCGCTAAGCCATTCTGAAAACTCTGTAATGGTAATCTGTGAAATGCTGAGTTATGTCAGTACATATTTCTCTCTATTTTGGATCTATGTACATATTCATTACAGTATTCTTTATTTTTGTGTGCATTTGAAACAGCTAGTCTAAGTCAAGTAACTATAGTGCCCCATGCCTAAATACTTCTCACTTGACGATATAGGAACGCCTAAGGTGGGAGTGGATCCAGAAGTGTATGGCTCACAAAACGGCAGTTTTATATTTAAAACACGCAAGAGCTGGGAATTCACCTACCACAAGATGCCTCATCTGATTTGTCAGGGCAGTCATATCTGAAGTCACATTTCTGAATTTTTCCAACACAGTGACCATTAGACCTACAGACAAATTGCTCATCTGTACAGTTGTGTGGAGGCAAGGTCACTGGAACTGAAGTTTCTGGTGGACTTGGAATGTCCATTGGCAAGTTTCCTTGAGGAGAAATAAGACAGAGGCATCACGTAGCATACCTTGTAGTTATCTTAAATGTTTGTTTTTCAAAATTGACATTTCTAATTAGGCTACACATTTATTTTATGAGAGATATTTGATAATACTATTCCGTTAAATTCATTTAAGCATTTAAAATGGGACTCTGTCTTAGCAAAGACAGAAAGCTTGAGTATTTTTTTTTTAATCACAAAAGGAGGTGAAAGATTTGATTAAAAAAGAAAAGTGATTGAAAGTTAAATAAAAAGAAAGCTAAAGAAAATGTCTTGGGAAAGGAGGAGGAGCCAACACAGTGGTAAGTGCTAACATCTGGAGCCAGAGCAAAGGTCTTAGTGGCCCTCAACTATGATACATGAAACGAAATATATACACAACTTTATTCTTTCAGAGACCTCATAAATCTGTAGCTATTTTTGTTGGGTCAAGTTTTTAGGGACAAATCCAAACCAGAAGTCCTTTTTTCCTAAAAAAAAAATTTTTAAGTAAGTTTATATCTTTTTAAATTATAGAAAGTAAAACAAATTTATAGAAGTTTATTAATTTTATTAAGTTATTTGATAAAACATCCTAGTGATAACTCTGCATTATGTAGTAGTAGACACTGCAAAGTCTAAGGCAAATGATGATGCAAACGAATATCCACTACTGGCAGTAGCATCAGACGTACATTGTAATAGATCCATGGGGTACATTGATGATGGAAAGGATGACTCTCTTCACACATGTCTATTTAACATGCACAATTACCAGACTGTGGTGTGGGGGGGACATGCTCACTCTCACAGGCAAGTGAAGGGATAGAGTAAATACATGTCTAAGATATGGGAAGTAAGAAAGAATTCTTAGCAATGTGAGGCCAAAATTAACACTTCAGGAGTAGTACATTTATCAGGACAAAATTTGAAGGAAAGAAAGTCTTTATAGGCAATGGAAGGATAACATGTATGATGCAAGATGGGTAGACTGGACTGCTTTGGTTTTCCTTGTTTTTAATACAATGAGAGTTTGGCATGAGTACATTTTCATATGGTAAGAATGTACACTGTTGAGCCATTAAAAATGGAAGTTCAAAATAGTATCTATCTGTTGAAAAAGAGTCACTAGGGCAAAATTATGTCTGGAATAAATCCAAGAAGCTGTGGAGAAATAACAAGATATGAAATTCCTATGCCAAGATGTATTATTTCTTAATATTACTTTGGAGGATGCACTGGAGGTGGCCTTGACATGGAGGAACCCAAACAGTCCCATGATTTCTGTCATATGGGAAAGTAATAAACCAAAGCAAAGATGCTGAAGAACAGGAAACAAAAGCCTGATCTGTATTAAAGAACTAGGATCAGCGGGACTTGGTATTTTGGGTATTGTTGAAAATTTATGGAGTGCCTAATAACAGTACTTCATTTCATAGCAGAAGTTCTGAGACAATTAGGAACTAAGACTGAAGTATGTGACAGGCGAGAAGATTAAAACTCTAAAAGTTTTTGACATGAACTCAACACTGGAGAAAATGGTGCGTATAAAGAGATAAATGGTCTACACTGGAACCACAGAAACCAGAGCATCCCAAAGTTTCTGGAAACACAGTATCCCTGAATGAAAAGATTCCATATACAGGGGAGGAGGTCCCCTCAGTCACAGTCATAGGGGAGGGGAGTAAGGGGAAGATGGGAGGGAGCGAGGAATGGGAGGATACAAGGGATGGGATAACCATTGAGATGTAATATGAATAAGTTAATAAAATATATTATAAAAAAAGAAAAGATAGCAAGTAAGTACTGAGTGATGTTACGTTTTTATCTCAATAGAGCTCATGAAAGGAAAGAGTAACTGAGGAACCAGAAGCACACACTCAAGCTCTTTTTGCAGACTCACTGATCTACTGCTGCTATTTCTCCAGGAAATGTACAGAAGAGAGAAGAAACGGCAGGAATAAAGGGCTATTGAACGCAGGCTATGGATGAAGACAGATGACAATCAAAGAAACTGTGCTCTGCCATAATAGAGATTAGTAATATCGTTAATAATTATGTGGCTTACACTATAAGCCAAAATCTAGAAGATATGTAAATGAGAAGGAAAGAGCTTGTAATAAAAAGAGATATTTTCCCTCACAAGACATGAATTCAATATTAATGGATCAAGAAGAAAAGTCATAGCAGGGAGCAAGTTCACTCTCCCGTAGATGAAAATACCGACATAAACAGCACACGTTAGAGAAGAACTGTCATCAACCACTAAACTCAGATGAATCTGATATAAAATCTGAGAAAAAATAACAATAAAATGATTTAGTGTTTGAAATGTTGATAATTTTAAGGGGACTACATGGTTTGAATCAAAAGGAGCAACCACTAAGCTTAATGATTATTACTTCAAGGTAAAGTTAATCAAGATTGCCGTAGAAACCCTCTCCAAATTATCTGAAGTTCTGGTTCAGGCAACTGCAGTCTGAAAACACTAAATAGAAAATTCCAGAGTTTTAAATTGCACATGATTCTGAGAGGCATGATGAAGTAGTGTATCATTTTGCTCTTGCTGGTTAGGAAATGAATCAGTCTTTGTCCATCTTATCCACGCCGTTTAACCCCATATAACCCATTAGTCATGTTAGTACTCATCCCAGTTATCAAAAGGACTGTCATAGTATCAAGTAAGCCGCAACTTGGCACTTGTGATCAAGTTCTCCTTAGTACAATTAATAACATGCCCAAAACACAGCAATAAAAAATTGGAAATTCAGGTGTGCCAATGAAAACACGCAAAGGTGTGAAAATGTCTAAGTTCTGATGTAATAGTGAAACAAAAATGTATCCTTAAATCGCTGAGATCTATGCTGAGAACAAATTTGCCACTGCAGAAGTTTTAATACAGAAGGCAAAACCTGTGTAATTTTTGCAGTCACATTTTAAATTGCAAAAGTAATATTCAGAGGGCGTGATAAGTGTTCAGTCAATACAGAAATTTGCAAGCATAAGAAATGAACAGAAAATGTGTGTTCCCACTAAAAACAGTGATATTAAGCACCAAGCTTGACAAAAATGATTCCCTACAGTAAAGGGAAATAAACCCTTTTTAAAGGGAAAATATAGTTACACAGATTCAGGGATAGGTTGGGACTGATATCACGCAAATCACTGGAGAAGCTGTGCTGGCCAATAAAGAAGCTGCTGGCACATTCATGGGTGAGCTGATGAAGATGATTATGGAAAAAGAAGAAGCCCAGAGAAAATTAGCAACTAGGATAAAATCATGCTTTTTAATGACGCTTTCTAATAGGTCTATATCTATTAGAGTGCAAAGGAGCAACTTAGGCATAAAATGCAACAGAAATGACCTTGCTATAACATGGCAACAGTGCAGCGTGCATAGCTAAGCCAGAAAAAAAGGTAGAGTGAATAGCCCACACATTCTTAAACAAAAATTAGAATTATCTGCCCTGATCCTGACTACATAATTATAAATCATGGGTGACAGCGATCTCATATAAGGGAAGTTTCCACTAAGGTTCTAGTCCAGAAGTGGAGAACTATTTGAAACAGGAAGGAATAGAATTGAAAACTTTATTAAATAATGTATCTAGACATTCAGAGTCTATTGACCATGAAAATAAAAATCATCCAAAAGCTGATCATCCAAACCACAAGCAGGTTTGAAAGGAGTTTTTCAAAGATATTTAAAAACACACAAATGTGTTAACTAACAAATAGAAAGCATCTGTAGCGTCATTTGCAGATGAAGACGAAGACCCTCTGCAGTGCTGAGAAGAACTAAAACCACAGATGGGGCTGGGCAGAGAGCTCATGTGTAATGTGCACACACAGGCCTGAAGACCAGAATTCAGTCCTCAGAACCTGCATTTTTAAGAGCCTGCCATGTCTTCCTGGTATTCCAGAATTGGATAGGCAGAGAGAGGCTGGTTCCCTAATACTCACTGGCCAGCCAGCCTAGCTGTACTGAGGAACTCTAGGCTCAGCAAAGGATCCTGTTTTCTAAGACAAGGTAACTAACGATTGGGAAAGACACATAGCATTGACTTCTGGGCTGCACATGCACAAGTGCACATACATGTGCTCATACACAATCTAACAACTATGCCACAGATAAAAGCCAGTAACTCCTGACAGCACTGTTCTACCAAATAAGGCTAGAAACAAATGAGCAATTAACAAATAACATTCTTCCTCTATGAAGATCTGAGCCATCTATCATATGTGCTTGACATTCCATAGATGGCAGCTGAGGCTCAGTGATGCTGGGTTACTGGAAGCAAATGACTTGTCAGCATTTGACAGCATCCTTATGCTCACATCTTTTATTTCGTCCCATATCCATTATGTCATTCATGTTGGTACATGAGGAAGGGTAGTGCAGCATCATAGCTGTTTTGAAGCTTCCTATAAACCACTGTAATATAAAGTTACATTTTTCAATTTTAAGTTCTTAATATATTGCCCTGCCAAGTTATCAATTAAAATTTACCATAGATATAAGGAACAGTATACAGAATGAGCAGCCTGAATTTATAGACATATTATACACATATTTTATATATATATATATGAACCTTGAACTATATAAATATGAACCTTAGGCTTCATGGAGGTTTGGAGGGAGAAAAGAGAATGTGTAAATTATGTAATTATATTATAATCTCAAAAATAATTAAAATGTATGATAGGTATATAGCATAACATAAAATGCCATGCATATCTATATTATTTACATCCATATATATATCAAAACACCAATTAATATCTAAGCCCTTTTTTGCTTCTCTGTTGTTGTTATAAATACCATGGTTAAAAGCATTCACAGAGAGAAGAGTTTATTGGCTTACACATTATAGCTCATCAGCAGGGGCAGCCAAGGCAGGAATCTGGAGCCAGGAACTGAAGCAGAGACTATTGGTAAATGATGTTTCTTGGCTTGCTTCCTCTGGCTTCATCAGTTACCTTCTCTGTAGAATGTTAGACTGCCTGCCTATACGTGGGTGGCACTACCCATAGTAGTATGGACCCTCCCATGTCAATCATTAGTCAAGAAAATGTTTTACAGGCATGCCAGCTAGCCAGTCTGGCATAGGCAATTTCTCCGGAGAGGTTCCCACTTCCCAAGTGATTCTAGTTTGTGATAAGTTTATGAAAATTAGCAAGCAGACTCCATATAATTATCTATCTATGTAATTCAATAACTCCTGAGGTTTCAGGCATTCACTGAGACTCTGGAACACATTACTTGTGAATGTGAAGAGATTGCTATGGTAGATGAAATAATTTACTAAATGTTACAAGACATTCAATGCCAAGATTGCCTTCATATGCTTCACTGGATTATCAATGCAAATTTGTTTGTAGATCATCTCCCTAAAATGCTTAAAGCAAACTCAAGGAGCAATGAACTTAACCATTAAATGGTTTATGTCCATTAAATGGGTTATAACTTTTCCTGAGAACGGTTCGTTCCTACAGTTTTGTTGAAAACACACTCTGAAGTTAAAATTAATGACAAAAAAGGCATTGAAAATTCTGAGTTGTATATCCTGTATCAGGAATGTCATCCACAAGCAACACACATGCTTAGGTTCATATCAGCATTTATAACAGCATGTTTCTGCTCTGTAGCCCATGGTGCTCCAGATGCTGGATAATACAGCTTTAGTTTAAGATCTGGGCTGTGGAGCTGATGCCCGTGGAGATCCATATTGTTTTAACTTAGTAATGTGCTATAAGGTCTACTCCAAGCATTCACTGCAGATACGTTAGTTTGAGAGAGAGATCTTTAATTTGTATCCCAAGCTCAGGATATGCAAGAAGAATAAAAGCTTAGACAGTACTGAGTCATAAATGGTTTTTTTCTTGGCATTATTTTGCATTATACATACCTATAGAAAACTGTATTTTCAATTAATCATCTTGAATTCATATATAGAGGCTAAATTTAAAATCACACAAGCACTCCTTGACTACCACTTTAGCACTTGCTGTAGAATGCATACCTGACCACTGCTCTTGATTTGCTAATTTAATTTTTCTTTCATTGTTTTCTGTGTCTATACATGAGCACTTCATGGCAGGACAGAAGCCTCATGAACTAAGTGTCATGCCACAAACATTGCACAAGTTCAGAGATTTAACCTCTCCACACAGAGGAGACTACAAAGTAGTTGCTCAAACTTTAATGACATTCTCACTTTTTCTCTTTCAATTATTTTTAAGGATAAATAAATTTAAATATCAATATGCATTAAGAAAATGATATAACATATGAATCATCCCACAAGCAACGCTAAAGGAATGGTTACTAAATGATTGCATTACATACTTGTGCTCACAGAAGACGAAGAAGGGACAGAAGGAGGGAGTAAGAAGATTCAGAGGAAAGGAGAGACACAGGAAAACCTATACACTATTCTGACATCTACTCTTTCCCAAATGCCTCCAGGAAGACTACACATCCACATACCAAACTGTACTACTTTTATGATTCCATATGAAATTTTATGAGTTGATGCAATGCATGCAATCTTTGCCCCTTACTGGATATTTAGTACCGCTTAACACAATGCACTTGGCTCTCATTTGGTCTCCTAAGATTATTAGAAAACAGTATAAAGGATTGCAACTTAAACAGCTACCACTTAACTGTCAGTTATGGAGGATGGGAATTTCAAGGTCATGGTACCAGTAGGTTTGGAAAGAACCAACTTTGTGGTTTGCACATGAACACTTGATCCTTGTGTCCACAATTAATGAGGAGAAAAGAAAAAGCCAACTCTCCTTCGTCATTTTACATAGGTGCTGTGTGTACTTGTGGATTTTTAGGTCCTAAATATCCTGAAAAGATTCCACATTTTTGTGTGCCCACTCTATGGACTGTTATGGTGCCTATATGAAACATCCTCACAGGCTCATGTGTTTGAACTTTCATTCTTAGTTGACTGACTGCTGTTTTAGAAGTTTGTAGAAGACTGGAAAAGTATGCTGTAGCTAACACAAGTGGCTCAGTCAATTGCAAAAGCCTTCAAGGTCATATGCACTTATGTTCCAGAAATATCTCTGCTTCCTGGTCTGTGCCATGTATACTGCTGCTGCAATAAGCTCCTGACAGCAGAGATGAACCACTTGTAGCCATGATGTATTTTATAAACTATGAACTCAAATAAACCTTCCCTCTCTTAAGTTGTTTATGTTAGGATATTTTAATCATAGTGAAAAGTAATTAGTATAGAAAGCTAATCATAATGTTATTTCTTAATTATACTTTTTAATCATGTGTGTATATGCATGAGTAAACAAGAGTAATGGAAGACTTATGAATAAAAGGTGTAATAGGCCACTGACTGGCAAAAAGGCACATTGGTTAATTTCAGATTTATTTATTTTTATCAGTTATGAAGAAATTTCCTTTACCTATCCATGTATATATGTTGTATGCATATAAGTATTTACTTTTTGTAAATACTGATATATTTTATTACTGAATTTATGGTAAAGGTATTTTCTTTTTTTGGTAAAATACAGACATCTTCAATATGGTCATATAATTTGACATTCTTCCAATGGGAACAGGAGTGTTTGTTTATCTGCATCCTTGCTGGTATGTTGTGTCATTGATATTTTGATTTTGGCTATTCTAAAATCTGTGTAGTATACTACAATATTCTGATTTTCAACCTTAATGATGTATGTATGATAAACATACTATCATTTGCATACTTGTCCCCATTATAACTGTGAGAAAGAATCTGTTCAGATCCTTTGCTTATTTTAAAATTTTAACTCTTTTTATTGGCATATATTAATTATATATACTAGGTTACATTGTGACATTTTGATACATATACCTGCATTTCAACCATTACCCCCTTCTTATTCACTAATTTAAAATTAGGGATTTGGTACCTAATTCTGAGATATAAAAGTTCCCTGGATGTTTTCAATAACACTCTTTGATCACAAAGGTCTTTTTTCAACGCCTTTCCCAACATGTGGTGTATTTATTTTTCATTCTCTGGTATATTTTAAAGATAAAAAGATTTTAATTTTAATGAAATCCAGATAAGTAATATTTATTATTCAACAGTTCTTCCTTTTTGTTGCTGTACTTAAAATTGTCTATGAGCTCAATGTCCTCTAGATTTGTCATTTTCTAGGAGTTTAAGAGCTCAGTGACTTTTTTAAAGTCCATTTTTAAATTTTTAATTTTCTTAAAACTTATTCAGATTATATTCTTATTGTTATCCCCTCCCTTGTAACTTCCTGTTCCCATGCCTCTTCCTCTTCTACCCTATTTCCCTTCCCTAGACCTCTGACTGAAGGGGACCTCATCCCTGACCATATGACTAAGGCTTATCAGGTCTCATCTGAATAGCCTGCTTCTCCTTCTTCTGTGGCTGCAGGGCCTCCTCACCAAGGGGAAGTGATCAAACCTGAGGCTCCAGGATTCATGTTAAAGGCAGTCTCCATTCTGCTCACAACTGTGGAGAATGAGCTGTCCTTTGCCTAGTTCTGAATAGGGGGTCTAGGTTTACTTCATGTATTGTCCTTGGTGGGTGCAACAGTTTGTGCAGGGCCCCCTGAGTCCAGATCCACCAGCTTTGATGGTCTCTTTGTGGGGCTTCTGAACCCTCTATACCCTACCATCCTCTCCTTCTTCCATACCACTCTCATCATTCCACCTGGAGTCCAGTAGGGAGTCAGAGCATCTGTCTCAATTTTATGCTGGGTGGAGTCTCTCAGAGGATATCTTTGTTGGGCTAATATCCACTTATAAGTGAGTATATACTGTGTGTGTCTTTCTGTTAGTATCATTATTTCTCAGTTTAGCTTTTGGTTAATTGACCTGTGTTTTGGTGGAAGGGAATGTTGAAGTCTCTGACTACTAATATGTGGGGATCTATGTACGGTGTAAGCTTTATTAATGTTTCTTTTACAAATGTGGGTGCGCTTGTATTTGGGACATAGATGATCAGAATGGTGATGTCATCGCGGCTGAGTTTTCCTTTGATGAGTATGAAGTGCCCTTACTCACATCTTTTGATTAATTCTGGTTGAAAGTCAATTTTATTTGATATTGCAATGGTTAATCCAGTTTTCTTCTTGTGTCCATTTCCTTGGAAGACCCTCTTCCAGCCCTTTACTCTCAAGTATGTGTATCTTTGTGGCTGAGGTTTGTTTCTTTTATACAGCAGAATGTTGGGTCCTGTCCCATATACATTCTGTTAGTCTGTGTCCCTTCATTGGAGAGTTGAAACCATTGATATTTAGAGAGATTAATGACCAGTGACTGTCAGGTCATTTTACTTGATGTTGGTTGTGGTAGTGTGTTTGTGTGATTGTCTAATTTTTGTTTTGTTAAAGTGAAGTTATCTATTTTCTGTGTTTTCCTAGATGTAGTTAGCCTCTTTGTGTCGCATTTTTTCCTTTTAGTTTCTCCTATAGGGCTGGATTTGTAGAAAGATAAGGTTTAAATTTGTTATTGCTGTGGAATATCTTGTTTTCTCTATCTGTGGTTATTGAAAGTTTTTCAGGTATAGAGTCTGGAATGGCATCTATGGCCTCTCAGAGTTTGCAAGACAGATGCCCAGGCCCTTCTTGCTTTTATGGTCTCTGGTGAAAAGTCATGTGTGACTGTGATAGGTTTGACATTGTATGTTACTTGGCCTTTTTCCCTTGTTGCTTTTAATATTTTTTCTTTGTACATTTCGTGTTTTGATAATTATGTGGCAGGAGGATTTTCTTTTCTGGTCTACCCCCATTTTGGCATTTTGTAGGCCTCTTGTATATTTATAGGCTTCTCTTACTTTTAACTGTAGACATTTTCTTCTATGATTTTGTTGAAAATATTTTCTAGGCTTTGGAGCCAGACATCTTCTCTTTCCTCAATTGCTATTATCCTGAGGTTTCATCTTTTCGTGGTGTCCTTGATTTCTTGGATGTTTTGTTTCAGTAAATTTTTAGATTTAACAATTTCTTTGATGGTTACATCAAATTCTTCCATTATATCTTCTCCACATGAAATTCTTTCCTCCATGTCTTGTATCTGTTTAGCGATGCTTCCCTTTGCATTTCCTATTATTGGTTACTTTTTTTTCTTTCTAAGTTCTCTCTTTCTAGGATATCCTCAGTTTGTGCTTTTATTATTGTTTCCATTTTCATCTTCAGATCTTGAATCATTTTATTGATTTCTTTCACCTGTTTGCCTTTTCCTGAATTTCTTTCAGTGATTTCTTCATTTCCATTCCATAGGCCTCTGTCATGGCCTCTCTAAGGGCTTCAATCTGTTTGACTGTATATTTCTGTATTTGCTTATGGATTTCATTCATTTCTTTCATTATCATCTTCATCAGAAAAGATTTCAGGTCATTTTCTTGTGTTTTACATGTGTTAGAGTTTCCAGGGCTGATTGCTTTGGAATAACTGGGATCTGGAGATGCCATGATATTTTGGCTTCTGATGTTTGTGTTTTTACACTGGCCATTGAGAGCAGCTTGTAGGTGAGTGAATATAGGATCTCTTCAGGTGTATCAGGCAGGTGACCAGAGATCAGACCTGAGGAGTTTCCGTGTATCAGCTGGATGACCTGAGGTCAGATCTACCTGTTTTCTACACCATGATGTCTCCTCTCAGCAAGAAAACTCAGACACTGGTATTTGTAAGCACAATTCCTTCAGAGACACTGAATGCAGGTTCTAAGTGCTTCGCCAGGCATGGATCTAGTCCTCAAAGCCTACATTCATGCCAGTGTGGACCCAGGAACTTTATGAAGATTAGCCAAGTGACTTGGAGGTCAGACCACTTGTGTTCCAGACTGTGGAATCTCCTCTGGGCTAGAAGACACAGATGCTTGTATTTTTGTGGCCCACATCTTCCTCTGAGGCCCACACCTGGGTAGTATAAGGCTACTCCTTGAAGCCTTCCCCCATGCCTGAATGGACTCAGGAACTTTCTGTGGATTAGCGAGGTGGCCCAAGGCTGTACCCACTTGAGCTCTATACAGTGCAGATTCATCTCACCTGGGGACGACGAGCATTGGTGTTTTATGGTTCTCAGTTCCATCCTTAGGTTCCTGTGCAGTCACTGCTTTCCTGCTCAGCCAATAAGATATGTATTCATTGTTCTCCTTGTTGGGTTTTCTTAATATCACAGATAAGCGAGTTCAGTAACTTTTACATGTGGCTCTTCAGTCTACTTTGTGTTAATTTTCTGTGAAGGGTGCCTGACCTATGTAGAGACTCAATCTTTCACATGAGATGCTCAATAATTCCAAACATAACATTTGTTTTAAAAGACTCTTTAAAATTTTTCCTATTAATTTATTTACTTTATGGTCTAATCATAGCCCTCTCTCTCCTCTCAGTCCCATGCTCACACCCCCTCCACCCATTTCCCCCTTTTGAGAAAAGAAGATGACCGGATGGATAACAACTCACCCTGGTAGCTCAAGTCATAGCAAAACTAAGGGCACCCTCTCCCAATGAGGCCAAATAAGACATACCACCTAGGGGAAAGGGATCTAAAGGTAGGCAATACAGTTACAGACAGCCCATATTCTGATCATTATGGAGCACACTTGAACAACAAGCTGCACATGTGCTACATATGTGTAAGGGGTCTATATCCAGCCTATGTGTTCTCTTTGGTTGGTGGTTCAGTCTTTGTGAGGACCCATGGGTTCAGGTTTGTTCACTTTGTAGGTATTCTTGTGGTGCCCTTGATCCCTCCAGCTCCTTCTATCCCTCCTCCCACTCTTCCACAAAATACTATTTTCTCCATATTACTTCTTTATGTATGTATCTCTCTCTCTTTTGTATTGTTTATTCTATATTTACCTGTTCTTTCACAGGTACCATATAGTCTTTCATAGTATATCTTCAAGTTGGTTATACCCATCATCTCCTTTATTCTTTAATTTCAGCTGGGAGAGCCTTGTCCTGAGTATGTCAGCACAGGGTTCTCACAAAGATTACAGCACCTTCCCTTCTTCTCTTTATATGTCTTTGAAACCCATCTGCTGACCCTGCCTTATTGGTTAATCTAATCCCAACTACACCCCCAAAGCCCCATCTGTAAATATCATCAGAAAGAAGATTAGGATTTCAGTCTATTAATTTGGGCAACACAAGCATTCAGTTCATTGGAAATGCTGTAGGCTTTGTGTTTTGAACTATAATTGCTAAGGCTAAAGCTAAATGGGTAATAATAACAGAATTGGTTTCTTTAAAGAAATAAACAAACACAATGGGAGATTTTCCAGTTGAAACAAAAATTGCATAAACAACATTCAAATGGCATCCTTCCAAGCCCACTGAGAAGCAGAGATTAGTCTGCTTTGATCTGATCATCTTCCACATCGCTAAGCCACAGGGAAACCAAAACACCTGCACATCTGTCCTGGGGAAGATTTCCTAAATTGATGACTGAGGCTCCAGATGGACTCAATGTTCTAACTCCATGCTCTGTGAATTCCTTGCAACAAATATGATAAACTTCGGGCTATGCTAATACAATCTTTTTTACAAAACAGATTTTCTAGCTTCTTGTATCCTTGAATTCTCCCTCTGCAGCCATTCCCACACTGATCATTAAGCAAACAGGATGAATATCATATCATGCTTAGTCCTTGATAAAGCTTACCAGCTTTAGATATAACTATCCAGTTATATCTTAATTCTCAGAGCTGTTATTTATGTCTCTTGAGAGGTAACAGTGAATATGTTTTTCTTATGACCTTACATGTTAAGAAATGACTTTCATTTGAAATTCTAGAAGTTTACTTGAGCTTAAATTCAATAAATTTTGACACTATTGAGAATGTGGAACTATCTATACCTCCAGGGCCAGGGCACACAAATTTTCTATGGCACTGAAGACAATAGCAAACAAAACTCAGAATGAAAGAGCTCCATATTGTAGGATCCAATAAAGGAATGGATCTTAACCTTACTATTGCTGTGACCCTTTAATACAATACCTCATGTTGTGGTGAGTCCCAACCAAGGCATTATTTTTGTTGCTATTTCATCACTACGATTTTGCTAGTTATAAGTCATAATGTAAAATCTGTGTTTCCCAGCGGTCTTAGGTGACCCAAATGAAAGGGTCGTACTCTCCAAATGGGTCAGGACCCAAAGGTTGCAAAGTGCCTAAATAAAGGGTGTAAACTCTACATAAGTGAGGTCCAACACAGTTGCGGACCAGGTATGGTAGTGCATGCCTTTTATCCCAATACTGGGAAAGCCGAGGCAGGCAGATTATGGACTTTGGGTCCAGTGAGTTCTACATAAAATGTTCCAGGCCAAAGAGGGATAAATAGTGTGACCCTGTCTCAAACAATAACAACAAAACAAAATCCTACCAGTTACTGTTTAAAAATCATTTATAGCAATTACAATACAGCTATTTGCAGCATATTATGATATATTACACAGTTTATTTTTCTATGATTGATAGAAAATCTAGTCTTCTAAAATATGTTCACCTAACCCATCAAAGGTGTGCCACACCCTAGGCACTCCATTCCAGATCACAGATCAGTCTGCATATCCCGAGGCCTGCTGTCAAATAGGACAGACTTGTGAGACCCCTATTTCCCATCCTCTCTGCATCCTGGGTTCCCCTGGGTAAGACCAGCACTAATGAGATATGCCATGCTCCCTGTATTCTCCATTCCTGGCCCACATCTCTGCCTGTATCCCTAGGATCCTGCAGCCCCATAGACAAGAAGGTAAGGCCCATCGTCCCACCACCAATGCTCTAACCACTGGTCTCTTTAAAATATTCACAACAGAGGTAAACGACACCTGCTCCAGTATGACATCATCTGGCCCACAACTCAACCTGCATTATCTGAAGCATGTCAATACCAGAGACAACCAGATGTCTGAAAGCAACTATAAGGTCATAGTCAATAAGAACCTGAGCAATACAGCACCATGGGAAACCAGCTATCTTTCTACAACAAAACAAAAGTATATCCTAACACAGCTGAAGCATAGAAAATGACCTTCAATCCAATCTTATGAAGGTTATAGAGACCTTTAAAGAAGAAAAAAATAAATCCCTTGAAAAATACAAGAAAATACAACCAAACAGGTAAAGGATATTAATACAATGGTTCAAGAACTGAAAATGGAAATAGAAACAATAAAGAAAACACAAACTGAGGGAATCTTGGAGATGTAAAACACAGGTAAGAGAAGAGAAACTACTGACACAAGAGCAACCAACAAAACACAAGAGATGGAAGAGAGGATATCAGGTGTAGAGACTACCATAGAATAAATTGATACATCAATAAAAAAAGAAAATGTCAAATCTAATATAAAACATCCATGAAATCTGGGACACTGAAAAGACCACACCAACCAACAACAATTCATGCAGAGTACCTAGATCCCCCTGTTCAGATATAGCCTATGGACAGCTCACTCTCCAAGATTGTTGAGGTGCAGGGACTGTCTCTGACATGAATTCTGTTGCCTGCGATTTGATCACTTCCTCTTGGTGAGGAGGCCCTGTGGGTACACAGAGGAAGGGGATGCAGGCTATCCAGATGAGATCTGATAGGCTATGGTCAGACAGTGAGGAAGAAGATCACCCCACTTTCAGATGTCTAGGGGAGGGGAATAGGGCAGAAGAAGAAGGGAGGGTGAAAGGAATAACAATTGTACTGTATGATGAATAAATTATAATAAATTAATTAATTAATAAAAAATTTTCCAAAGAATAATAGGAATAGAAGAAGATTCCCACTCATAGGTGCAGAAAATATCTTCAACAAAATCATAGAAGAAATTTTCCCTGACCTAAAGAAAGAGAAGCTTACAGAATACCAAATATATTGAACCAAAAATCAAAATCCTCCTGCCACATAACAATAAAAACAATAAATGTACAGATCAAATAAAAAATATTACAAGCCACAAGGAAAAACAGTCCAAGTGACATATAAAGATAGACATACTGAAATTACATGAGACTTTTCAACAGAGACTTTAAAAGCCAGAAATGGCTGGGCAGATGTCTTGTAGTTTCTCAGAGACCACAGATGCCAGAGCATGCACAGACTATTCTGAACAAACCTCTCAATTACCATAGACTGAGAAAACATGATATTCCATGAAAAACTTTAAAAAAATATCTTTGCACAAATCCAGCCCTACAAAGGATATTAGAAGAAAAACTCCAACACAAAAAGGCTAACCACACCCAAAAAACCACAAATAAATGAATAAACACAACAGCAAAACAAAAGAAGGGAAACACACACACACACATTACCATACCATGAACAAATTTACACTAACAATAATTGGTCATTAATATCTCTCAACATGAATGGACTCAATTCTCTAATAAAAAGACACACCTAATAGAATGGATGCAAAAACAGGATCTATCATTCTGCTACATACAAGAAACATACCTCAGAAACAAAGACAGGAAGGACTTCAGAGTACAGGGGTAGAAAAAAATTTTTTCCAAGCAAATGCATCGAAGAAACAAGATGAAGTAATCGTTCTAATACCTAGCAAAATAGAATTTCAACAAAAATTAATCAAAAGAGATGGAGAAGGACATTTCTTACTCCTCAAAGTAAAAATTCACCGAGATGAAGTCTCAATTTTGAATATCCATGCACTAAATACAAATATACCCACATTGTAAAAGAAACATCATTAGCTTAAATCACACATCAAACCAAACACATTAATGTGAGGAAACTTCAACACCCCACTCTCATCAATGAACAGGTCATCAAGACAGAAAATAAAGAGATAAATAACAAATCCAACGGACCTTGTAAATCAAAAAGTCCTAGCAAATATATACAGAACATTTCATGCAAACACAAAGAATTTTTTTCTTATCACCTCACAGAACCCTCTCCAAAACTTACCACATAGTCCTAAAGCAAGTCTCAACAATTACAAAAAATGAAATAATTCCCTATATCTTATCAGACCACCATGAATTAAATCTGGACTTTAGGAACAACTGAAACAACAAAAAGCCTACAAACTCATGAAAACTTAACAACTCTATTCAATGATCAATGGGTTAAGGAAGAAATAAAAACAAAAAAATTAAAGATTTTCTAGATTTCAATGAAAATTAAGGCAGAACATACCCAAACTTATGGGAAACAATGACAGGAGTGCTAGGAGAAAAGTTCTTGATAGATACTATTTACCAAAATTAAATCAAGATCAATTAAACAATTGAAATAGCCTTATAACCCCTAAGGAAATAGAATCAGTCATTAAAATCTTCTGAGCAAAAAAACAAAAATAAAAACAAAACAATAAAACAGAAAAACCTTGGGCCAGACCAGATGGTTTTGGTACAGAATTCTATCGTACTTTCTAAAAAGAAAAATAATTTCAGACCTATTTCCCTTTTGAACATTGACACAAAAACATTTAATAAAATATGTACAAAACTGAATCCAAGAACACACAAAAATACCCTCCACAATGTTCAAGTAGATTTCATCCCAGGGATGCAGGGATTGTTCAATATATGAAAAACCAACAATATAATCCACCATATTTTTAAAAATTAAAGGAAAAAGACACATGATCTTCTCATTAGATACTGAAAACCCCTTTGACAAAACCCCAACACCCTATCATGCTAAAATAAATCTTACAGACACTAGGGATACAAGGACACTATATAAGCATAATAAGAGGAAAATTCAGCAAGGCAATAGCCAACATCAAATTAAATGGGGAGAAACTTAAAGCAATCCCACTAAAACCAGGGACAAGGCAAGGCTGTCCATTCTCACTATATCTCCTCAATATAGTACTTGAAGTCTTGGCTAGAGCAGTAAGATAACTAAAGGAGACCAAAGGGGTACAAATTGGAAAGGGAGAAGTTGAAACATCACTATTCGTGGATGATATGATAGTACACAAGAATGGCCCAAAAAATTCAACCAAGTAACTCCTACAGCTGATAAGTACCTTCAGCAAAGTGGCTGGATACAAAGTTAACTCAAAGCATTAGCAATCCTTCTTTATACAAACAGTAAATGTGCTGAGAAAGAAATTAGGGCAATAATACCCTTCACAATAGCCACAAATAACATAAAGTATCTTGGTGTTACTCTAACTAAGCAAGTGAAATACCTGCATGACAGAAACTTCTAAAAAAGGTGGAAGAAGATATTAGAGGATGGAAAGATCTCCCATGCTCATGGATCTGTAAATTAACATAGTAAAAATGGACATTTTAACAAAAACAACCTACAGATTCATCGCAATTCCCATCAAAAGTCCAACACAATTCTTGACAGATCTGGAAAGAGCAATTCTCAGCTTCATATGGAAAAAAAAAAGAAACCCAGGATAGTTGAAACAATCATGTACAATAAAATAACTTCTAGAGGTATCACCATTCCTGATTTCAAGCTGTGCTACAGAGAAATGGTACTAAAAACTGCATGGTATTAGCATAAATACAGAAAGTTTGGTCAATGAAATCTAATTTTTAAAAACATAAATAAGCCCCACACATGTACACACAGCTGATTTTTTAAAAAGAAGCCAAAACCATAAAATGGAAACAAAAAGCACCATGTAAAGCTAGTGCTGGTCTAACGGGATGGCTGCATGTAGAAGAATACAAATAGATCCATATTTATCATCCTGCACAAAAGTCAAGTCCAAGTGCACCAAAGACATCATCATAAACCCACATACACTAAAGCTATTAGAAGAGAAAGTGGAGAAGAGCCTTGAATGCACTGGTTCAAGCTAAACAGGAGACAACTACCCTAACAGAATACCAACAGCTCATTTTCTAGATGAACAATTAATGAAGGGACCTCATGAAACTGAAAAGCTTCTGTACGACAAAGGACACTGACAACAGGACAAAACATCAGCCTGCAGAATAGGAAATGATCTTCACCAACTCTACATCTGACAAATGGTTACTATCCAAAAAAAAAAAAAAATGTAATGAACTCAAGAAATTAAAGACCGAAACAACTCAACTAACTCAATTAAAAATGAGGTACACATCTAAACAGAGAATCCTCAACAAAGGAATCCCTAATGTCTAAGAAGCACTTAAATAAACGGTCAATGTTCATAATCACTCAGAAAATGTAAACCAAAACAACCCTTTAAGATTCCATCTTAGACCATCACAATGGCTAAAATAAAAAACTCAAATGACAGCACATGCTGACTCGGATATGGAGCAAAGGGAACACTCCTTCACTGCTGGTGGGAGTGCCAACTTATACAACCACCATGGAAATCAATCTGTCAATTTCTCAGAAATGTGGGGATAGTTCTACCTAACAAGTATAGATGCCAAGAATCACACCAAACCATTTAAAAAACAACAACAACAAAGGATATTGACTGTGTAGTATGATGATGTATATGAAGAGATAATAAACAGTATAAAATACCCTGATCAGTAATAGCTAGAATATTTTTAACAATTTAACATATCATGAATTGTAGAATGTAAAATTTATTTAGGAATAATTTCTAGGGGAAAATGAAGCGCTAATACGTGTTTTAACTACTGATAAGCATACCGGAAGTTTTACTAACTAATAATTAGAAGAAACCCATTGATATAAAACTACATATTGAGTAAGAAACAAAAGTTTTGTATACAATTAAAGTAAGTTGTCATTAGCATAAAATAAACTATTATACATATAAGAAATTAGAAAATAGAAGGAACATGATGATGTCACAGATCAAAGTAAAAAAAAAAACACCCCAAAACCCCCAATAAACCTACTGGGGAAAAACTGATGAACAATGAGTGCTTGGAGCTGAGAATCTTGCAATACTGCTGTCTTGGATGAGGTTCCTGGTAGACATAAGGGAATAGACAGAAAGATGTGGGAACTATTCTAAGTTGTAGTCAGCAGAATTTGCCGCAGGACAAGCATAGAAAGAAGTCAAAGGTCATAGCTGAAATTAAGCCTAGGGTTGTTGGATAAAAATGGTATCATATAAAGCAACAAGAAACGTGAAGAGAAAGAAAGGCTGCCACTGACGCAAGATAAATGAAAAATCACCGTGCTAGCTATTTCTATAAAATAACAGGTGATACAGAAAACATGGGCACTTCTGAAATTAGGTATATTATTTGCGTTGATATCTTCAAGAGTTTTAATTTTCATTCTACCTCATTGTACCACTTAACAATATAATGGTTGCTCAGTATTGAAAGCAAATTGCTGACCATAAATGAATCTACAGGCACTTGTCCACTATACCTGACATGATAACAGGAGAAAAGCAGCTGAGAAGTATAAAGAGAAATATCTTACTAAGTCTTATTTTTTGTTTATGTTCCTTGAACAAAAGCCTGTATGACATTCTTTTATGGAATATTCAGCTTCAAGGGACATATGGTTTGGACCAAAAACAAACCAAAAAAAACCTCCTTTGTTATGAAGTTAACACAGAGACAAGCAGTTCAGACAGGTTTTAAAGTTTCATATTTTTCTTCCCAAACTTGAACCAGAAAATTGGGACTGATGGTCTGTAACAGATACTTCCTGTCTCTGCCTCTGCCTCCAGCACCGCCATGCTGGCCACCTCTGCATCATCAGCCACAGAACGAATTTAGCAAAATAACTGGAGAATCTAGAGCTTCAGAGGTGAGCCGCCCTACTTTTCTGTATTCTTTTCTTCTTCTCCTTCAGTGTCCCCAAAGCCACAGCAATTCTAAATCTGAACTGGGAAATCATATAAGGAAAACCCTGGCCATTAAAGTCAGATAATTTTAGGCTGGAATATTCATTCCTGTCCTGAAATTTTATGGTCATCTGGATCACGTGTATCCTGTAAATTAATATTTTTTACGGTTGCAGAGCAGAAATCATGCATCTGATTATCAATGTGCCAGTGGCTCACATCATGGACTCAAGATATAGATACGGCTGGGTAACTTGTCGCTTCATTTCTCAGCGTAAAGCTAGATAGCTAAGCTACTGATTGTACTCAGCAGTTAACATCTATCGACCTTGGATTGGCTAATCACTATTCTCAACACTTAAAACATTATAGGACTGGTCTGGGACTGTGAATTCAGTACCATCGGAGTTGCCTAGCACCAATGGAATCCCCATCCCAGCCCTACCAGTACAAAAAGGATGTACAATTATGTAAAACGCACATTCTAATGTGGTATTATGAACCCTATTCACAAATCCTCTGTCTGGATATAAATTTATACATTTTCTGCCCTTACCAATCTCCCTGTAGATAGAGAATTGTTGCCATCACTCCACCGACAGGCCTAATTTCGTGACTTTTCCCCCAGTGGATGCGGGTACGTATACGCACACCATAACCGACTGTGGGGTGTGGTTGTGCTTCCCATCCTCTGGCTTGAACAACTGACATCTGAGACAGGAATGTGGCCCTTCAGCTCTGGTCCCAACGAGTCAGGACATGTGGAATGCAGACCCACGGCTTAGAACTTGAATGGGTTTGTTGAGCTCCAAATAAGAAATTGATATCATTGCTATTCCTGTTTTAACTTAACCTGCATGCTTGAGAGCAAGAAGTGAATTTTGTGGTTATATGGAAATGAGACTTGCCTTTCAATAAATCTGTCTAACATACAATAGTGTATATTTTTATGTGGAAGCATTTAATACCTAAGAAATAATAAACAGGATGCATAACGAAGGTAATTAAAATTAGCTTTCCCTTCAGAAAATATTTATTATTATCCCCGCCTGCCATTACTAGGCTAGTTTAGAGAGAATAGAATGGCCAGAAAATAATATACCTGCTTTTTTACAACTACCATTATTATTGGGGAAAAAGAGAAATTTCACTATAAGGGTAATAGGTGGTGCTTACAAAATAACCTTAGTGAGTAAAGATAGAAAATGCCAGAGAGAAAAAAAAAAACCAACAACAACTATGCATAGGACATTGTAAGGATCTCCTGAATAAGCAGAAGTTGAATAGAGCCCAAGAAGAAGCCCTGGAGGGGAACAAATGGACACTCAGAAGAAGCACATGCCAAGGAGAAGGAGAAGCCCAGACTACAAACTGACCTGGAGAGAGTGAACAAGGACTAGGTAGGACGTCTTCTTTTACAGTTGGGGAGCAAACAGACTCACTGTGAAAAGGGGAGTCAGGAAGTCGGAGGAAACCAGTCATCTGTTCTTCCTCAATCCTTACCCGAAGTTTGCTTTTGCTCTGAATAAGTCGGGTAGTCTTAGGAAGACGGTGATGACAGTGTGGATTTGAGCTTATTATCTAAGTTTAAAAGGACACGTTGAGCTGCTGTTGTGAGAATAAGGCACGAGATTCAAGGAGAGAAGCAGGGAGACAGTTTATAAAGCAAATTCAATCTCAGAGACAATGGTGGCTTGGGGGCAAGGGCAAATGAGTGGGTTGGTTCTGAGGTAAAAATTAAAATGACCAGGTATGTGAATATGTAATGGACACATTTACTAAAATATGAGGCGGTGACGAAGCATCCTTTTTACTGGCTTCCCAGAGAAGATTTGGTTGTGTATAGTGTTCTTCAGAATAGCTGGAGACTAGTGGCAGCAACCAATGCTGCCTGAATGATGGTGTGTGAAGAATCCTAACTACAGAGAAATGACGGCGTGGAGCTACTGAACATGCCTTAAGCTCTTCTAGCCAGGGATGCCAAGGTGACAGGGCAGCCCAGCTGGGCATGGTGATGTACACCTTTAATCCCATCACTCAGAGACACAGGGAGACAAATCTCTGAGTTCAAGGCCAGCCTGATTTACAAAAAAAAAAAAAAAAAAAAAAAAGTTCCAGAACAGTGAGAAAGTCTATACAGAGAAACCCTGTTTCAAAAAAACAAGCAAACCAAAACCCAAAAAACAAACAAACAAACAAACAAAGATAGTACCAATTCGGGTACTCTTGTGTCCCAGTATACTCATCAAATGACTATTTTCCATAGATATAAATAAAACAAAAGTACAGAAACTAGGTTGCAAACAATACCTAAGAGCAGAGTATAGCCAAAAATTTAAAATATCAGTGTCACTGAAGATAAATGAGATACTCATGAGGTTTTTTTTTTAATGCAATGTGACAATAAAGAATTCAGCAATTACTATATCAAAATGATTGTTTTTATACTCACAAATGTCATGAAATTGCAATATAATATCAGATATGATTTTGTATATGATAGTAGATAGAAATAACAGATTCAAACATCTTTACTATGTTTCAAAGGCTTAAGACTAAATACTAGTAATGATTTACAGTAAGTTTTCCACTGTCAATACATTTGAGAAACTTTAAAAGTGAAGACATGATAGGTTATTTCTAAATATAAAGCATTGATTTCCTTGGCAATTCTTCCAAGCAAATAGATTAGGAAATTCTCATTTATTTGAAATGGTCTCTCTTACCTGGGTAGAGGGTGCAATTCATAAATGATAGATCATCAATCGCAATATCTCCAGTGAAACCATCTCCCACTGAGGCCACTATCAGGATCTAAGGTATAAAAGAAAGGTGTTGAACTGTGAGTGAAATTATAGAAACCCGAGGAGGAAAAGGAATTCACAAGGCTGCGGAGAAGGCTCATTCAGTAAAGTGCTTTCTACGTGAGTATGAGGTCCCGAGTTTGATTACTTACATAAACATACAAATTTTGGGTGCTGTTGGGTCCCTTTAATCTCTGCACTGGGGAAGTGTAGACAAGAGGACTCTCGGGGTCCACTGTACAAGTGGTCTAGCCCAGTGGTTCTCAGCCTTCCTAATGCTGCAATCTTTTAATACAGTTCCCATGTATTATTTTCATTGCTATTTTATAATTGTTTGTTTGTTTGTTGGAAATAGGGTTTCTCTGTGTAGTCTTGGCTGCCCTGGACTTACTTTGTTGACCAAGCTGGCTTCAAACTCAGAGATCCACCTGCCTCTGCCCTCCTGAATGCTAGGATTAAAGGCATGTGCCACCATGCCTGTCTGCTACTTCATAACTGTAATTTTGCTGCTGTTATGAATCATAGTGTAAATATTTTGGCTAGACAAGATTGATGAAGGGGTCACAGGACCCATAGGTTACACTGGGATGGTATAACTTAAATCTCTGAAGCTTGTCCACTCTCCCCTCGTCCAAGGTTTCCTTTTTGTCTTTCAGCAAGAGTTTATCCACTTCTGAGGTTAAATGTCCTCCCTCTTCCAGAAGCCTCTTTCCCCTATTTACTTGATTAATGCGTGAAATTTTAAGCAATTTTTCCCATGGATCTGAAACTGGCTAATATGTATTGACCTCCTTTGGAATCACATTAATCACAGCAATCCGCATGACTTTGGTGCTGTTATAGGATCTGGAGTTCCACCCAAACCCCAGGAAAAAAGGAAATACTAGCAAACCACTATGGTATCTGGCAGACTGTGATTAAAGTTGGGACTTCTTGTAATAGAATTAATCATGATAAATTATTTTAATACTTATGCTAATGTTTGGCTTTCTTACTAGGCATCTAGCTATAATTTAATTAAAAAAGAACTCGTGGCAAGCCCAAAGTTTTTAAGAGACGTCCATTCTCTTTTCCACTATTAGAGGAAAATAATCTCCATTTCATTTTCCACAAACACTGAATGTGAAAGCTGAAATTTTATTTTACTTCTCTTGTCAAATTCTATCCTGCACTGAATGTTATCCTGCTCTCATCAACTGGTAACCCAGTCCAAGGAAGGAGATTTAAAAAGCCAAATTTGCTGACCTCAAAACTCTTGGTAACTCCCCCAAACTTTACTTTTTTCTTTTTTAATATTTATGAGGCCAGAACATCAAAACGATTTGTCAGCATGAGAAAGATTTAAGTCTAGGCAAATACAGTTTACCTGATATTGCCCAAGAAGAATTCGTGTACTTGAAAATGCATTGTTTGTATCACCATTGTGCTGGGGGAAAATGTTATATGGAGTTGCTCCACAGAAGGAAATCCAAACCTGGTCCTCTAAACTCACTAAAAATGCCGTGGCTGCCATAATGCTGTTGTTTAACTAAATTGACAGACAGTGCATGTTCATGGCCTCGGACAAGCACCACTCCTGGCCTAATTAGAGAAGCTTCTCTTTGCCACAGTAAATCATGAATGCAGAGACTTGTGACTGGTCCAGGTTCAGAGAATAAGTGACAGTTGAGTGCTCAGCCTGATAAAAGGCATTTATAGCATCCCCTCTAAGGTTCAGGGAACATTGTGGGGAAACAGTAGAAAGAAGACTTTCAAATGCACTTCAGGGCGTGAAAAGGCCACTGTCCCCATGTTTACACAACTTGTGCTGTCTACCCTACATAAGGTCTGTCAACTGCCAATTAAAGCTCAGAGAGGACTCGAGTTGTCTCCTGATGGATTCTGGTGAAGGAGTATTGATTGTAGTTGTGTACCACAGAGGAACCCACCTTAGTACCAATAGACAATTCCAAGTCACAATCATACAGGCAATACTAGTTAAAATCAGCTGGTAGCAAAACAAAAAGACATGAAGGTGGGAAGGGGAGGAGGGAGGGAGAGGAATGGAAGGCTGATATGGAGTGTACAGGCAGGGTGAGAAGAATCACAATGCATCGGACACCTGCACATAAGTGTCCAAAAGCAAATACACTGATTTTTAAGAGAAATACTACGGGAAGAGAGAACAAAATGCAGAAAATATATTCAGGGCCAGTTCCTACAAATATTATTAATTAGTAAGCAGAATTCAACCATCCAAATTGGTGAAAATGACTACGAAAGTTGTGTATTGAAGAAGGTCTATAGTTAGCTGCAAAATGACAAAAGATAAATAATAATATTATGCTTGGATCAATGCGTACACAATATAGTACAATGCAACAAAGTGAGGTAACAACCAGCTCAGTTCAGAAGTGAGAAAGGTGAGGATCAGGGAATCAAAGGCACACTGTGATTCAGGCACACAGGCTCATGATTGCAATTGGCTTAGTAATGAGCATGGAGCAAAAATTAATATCAGGATCCAATGCTTAAAGTAAAAATACAACGGTAACCCACTGGAAACAACGATACAGTAACCTTGGTTACATATACCATACATGGCTTCATTCTAGGCTAGAGACTCATTTGTCATCCTTATATAGTCACAAACTAAGGAACTGACTATTTTCATTGAAAAACTACAGAGATGTCATGTGTCTCAGAGTGTGCCACAATAGTTAAACAGCACATTTGGGAGGCTGCTGCTTGAGGGCCTTATTTCAGTTAGAGCCCACTCTATATAACCTGACAGGCATGGTGGTGTTGTCTCTTGAAGAAAACGGGCAAGTCTTGTCCTAACATGATTGAATCATACACAGCATATGTCAAAATAGCAATATGTTAATGGCAGGAATGCGAACACCCTTTAGAACTGATGGACAATAGTTTCAAGTGCCAATCCAAAAAATATGTCAAATTTGATCTTTACTGTTAGTCTTAATTTCTTAATGTCGAATCAAGCAAATCACTTAAAAGACACTTGGGAAAGGTCAGGTGAATCAGTAGCTAAAGGCTCTTGCCTCCAAGCCTGAGAGCCTGAGTTTGCTTCCCTTGACCTACATGTTGGAGGAGAGTACACATTCCTGAAAATTTGACCTTGACCTCCACACACACGCCATGGTAAGCACTGCCCTATCTGGGAAACATATATGATAAATGAATGACTGAATGAAGAAATGAAGAAAGCACCACTTAGTAACACATGTCAGCTTTAAAACTAATCTTCAAATATAGACATCAACTACTTCTGCTCTATATTAAGTGTATAAATAAATTCTTAAATTATCATGGGTAATCTGGAAATTAGTATATCCCTGCACACTGTACATCACTGTTCACACAGACTAAGTATCTCTGTTCAGAAAATTGTACTTTTTATATAGGGTTGTTTCTAAAGTAAATGGAAGAACACAGAAATATTGAGTGTTATATACAAGATAGTAATGAATTCTGAAAATTAGGGAAGTCACATTTTAGGCCTACATCCAGTTGCACGTTATTAAATGACTTAAGACACGATTGAAAACCCAGTTTAGTGTAAATGGTGGCTTTGTAAACTTACATGTCATAAATATGAAGGTTAGAAAGAATTGGGAAAGATTTTGACAAAAGATTTCTTGATGGACATAACCATAAGTTAATTTTAAAAAATACTAACCTGTTATATAATTGAGATGCCGTGAGAACAGTCACTTGTGTTGTGTCATATACCTTCCTATTTCACTGAATCTACATACACAGTATGTGTTTTTATGCCTTACACATGTTCAGGTAATATGTGACACCTAGGAACTCTTCCTGAAACACCCCAACTCAGATGCAGGACTAGTGCATGCCACAAGCTGAAGTGTTTTTAATTAAAGTTTTTCTGCTCTTATAGAAGTTCAACGTTTTAATGGCAGAAGAGTGATGGTGTATTTCTATCATCTCCAGAATATGGTGATATCAAAACATGTCATCTGACTGTTTAGGTCATGTACAAAAACCACTACTTGGTACTACTAATAATTTCTAAAGAACAAATATTTTCATTACTTCTTATTTTTTAATAGTTTATACTTATTTTTCATTTTGTTTTCCCTGTAAACAAAAGACCCTGTAAGTCTGATTTCACTAAGACTTTTTGAGAAATTGTCCTCAATTCCTAAGAAGACATTCAGAAATTCCTTACTATATATATCAAATAATCTGCAATTTGTGTGGGTTCCTTAGAGTTTGGTGTAGAATATGTACAATTGCCACATAATACACAAGAAAAGATTTGTTGAGATCAGCATTAGAGGGCTTTTAATCATCCTTAGAACTGCTTACATAACCCCCTCAAAAAAAAAGAAGAAGAAAACAATCTCTATAAAGTAAATCTTAGATTTGATCTGGCAAACTTTATGTATATAAGCCTATTTCTGTTTGGTCTTATTATAGACACAAAACACTGCATAATAACTGAAGTTTCCAATTATTATACTAGATATAAAAAAAGTACTTAACATTATATACTGACCATAAAAGTCACACCTAAACTATATAAGAAGCTAGGCACAGACATGGATAATAAAAATACAATTGTGGTACTGAAGATTTAAGTGAACTGACACAGACAAGTAGGCCAAGTACAATAAGAAGATGATTTCAAAAAAAAATAAGATGTCTACATAGTCTGCCTGAGTTCTTAAATGGGCTAGAAAGTGGTAAATATTAAAACTTTGTGTCCACATAGGCATTGTGGTGTTTCCGTGGTAAGAAAAAAAAAATCTATGCTCATGTTTGAATATGCAAAATACAAATTACTGAATAATGTTTCCTGGGCTAGATCCATATCATCAGAGTTTAATTTAACCTAAACAATTTTCCCAAGTCAAATAGGTCACCAATGTTCTAAATGCAGGATATTTCTCATGAAGATCCTGTTCCTTGGTTGTCACAGACCCGATTCTTCTTCTGCACCGTGCTGATTCTCTTATACTTGATATATGTCTGTCATTCATGTACCTTGTCTGGTTCCCAAAGGCATTCAATTCTGTGAATTCCTTCACCATGTTAAGTCAGAGACCAAAGCATCTGTGGTTTTGCTTACTTCCAAGGCAACAAGACAGTCTACCACGTAGCCATGTACAAATGTTTTTAAAATTTGCGTATTACATAGTAAAATAGCTATAGCCATGGAAAGTGCCTTCTACCATTTCCCCATTCCCAAAAGGTGACAAGATGAGAGACAAGTATCTCCGTGTACTGAGGCACAATTCAGTGTGCCTTAGGAGACACACGACCTTAGGAGACTCTGAGGTTGCTGGTAGAACTGCCCATTGTGGAAGGAAGGATGTGGCGGGGGCGAAGGACTGGGCGGGGCACTTTATTTTTACTATGTAAGGGATGCAAACATGTCAAGAGCAAGGCCATTCCAGAGCAGCCTTTAATTCCTTCTCACTGTATCTATAATTGAAATGTCTAGGCCAATGCCCCTCTTTTCACCTTCTATACTGTCTTATTTAGGACCAAGGGATCCTCTGTTGTTTAGATCTCAGAGACTGCAAGCAGCTGCAGTTTCTCTCTTCACCCAGAAAACCTCTTCCTATCAGTGCTTCTGCTGCGCCGAAGGCAGAAAGAAAACACTGAAGAGCTTGCCTGAAGAGGCAAGGTCATAGAAAAGTTAGACATGCCTCTTTGTATACAAAACCATTTGAAATACCAAGTGACATGTCTACACACAGACACACAATCTTACTTCTGTGTGTACAGGTCATGTGAAATGCATTTACTTTTTGGTTATTTTAAATTAATCGAGAAGACAAGGTTTATTGCAGCTTCCTTTATCACTTGAGACGTTCCAAAAAGGGTAAAAAAAAATATTTGATGGGATTTGCTTTGTTTTTACCTTTTATTCTTTTACTTCCCTCATATTGCTGCACCTTTCTGAAACTTCCTAAGTGGATCTTGAAAGGGATAAACGTTGATCAATTTGAAGCTAATTCGCTACTTGAAACTCTGCAAACCCACACACTGTTTGAAAGCATCCTCTGGAGACCGTTTCCGTGGAAGCTTTCTCACATCCCATTTATTATTTGAATGAAGACAAATAACACTCAGTTTCTGCAAGTCCTAAGAATTCATACAAAGCATGTTTGACTGCTGGCTACAAGGAAGCATTTAATTGAAAAGAGCCTGGTCGATAGTAGGGAAAGAAATGAAAAGGGGGATTGGCGCTATTGACTAAAAAGTTTTAAAAGTTGTGTTTTGATTATTAAGAATGGCACATAATGAGGTATATATTCTTAACAGAATATAATGCACTGCTGTTTCAATGACTTTCACACAAATACCAGAATTGAATTCTCCTTTAACAAGCATATATTTATAATGGATTAAATTTGCTCTTTGACAGTCTCATACATGTATTAATGCATTCTGATTATTCTTCCTTCCTACCCTCCTCTGTCTCCCTCCCATTCCTACCATTACCTCCCACGCTTAAAGTTCCTTTTGCATCTTATCTTTAAATATTATTTTTTAATCAACAGATTCAACCTTCTGAAACTCAAAAAATAACATTTGAGGAAAAGTGAATGTAATTCTAGTTTATTATTATGAATATGAAATAAGGTTTTATTTTGTTTTGTTTTACCAAAGTGTATCTTTTCAATCTCCTTGTGTAGGAAGCATCTAACTACCCTTTGTGATGGTTTTAATGAAAATGTCCCCATTGCTCAGATGTTTGAATACTTGGTCCCCAGTGTTTGCAGCTGTTTGGATAGATTTAGATCGTGTATGGTCTGGCTGGAGGATGCATATCACTGGGGACAGACTTTGAGATTTAAAAGTTTCTCGCCATTACCAGTGTGCTGTCTGTTTTCTGCTTATACTTTAAGATGTGAGCTCTCAGCTCCCTGCGCCAGATTCCATGGCTGCCAAGCTGCTCCGGCTGCCATGCCAGTCTACTGAATGCTCTCCCACCACGGTGGTAATGGGCTCTTGAACCTCTGAAACTATACGTCCCAAATAATCCTTTCCTTCTGAAGTTATACTGGTCATGGTGTTTCCTCACAGACAGAGAAAAGTAACTAATAAACCTTTCTATTTAGCAATTTAAAACTAATGCAGAGTTAAGTGCAAGTATACAGGAGATAGGTCTTAGTTAGGCTTTTATTGCTCTGAAGACACATCAAGACCACGGCTAATCTTCTAAAGAAAATACTTAATTAGTGTCTTTCCTACAATTCAGGGTTTAGTCTATTATCCTCATGGTAGGAAGCATGGCAACAGCATGAGGGCAGACATGGTGCTGGAGAGATAGCTGAGAGCTCCATATCTGGATCCACAGGCAGTAGGAAGTGATGGCCACACTGGGCATGGCCTCAGCATCTGAGACCTCAAAGCGCCCTAGTGATCAAGTCCTCCAACAAAGCAACAACTATTCCACAAGGCCACGCCTCCTAACAATACCTCTCCCTGTGGGCCATTTTCATTCAAACTACCATATCTTCCAATAATTAACATTTCTATTTTGCACTTCTGTTGTTTTGATAATCATTATGACCAAAATCAACTTGTTAAGGAAATGGCTTTTTTCACCTTAGATCTCCAGGTCTCAGTCCATCTTTGAGGAAAGTCAGGAAGGAACTCAAGTCAGGAAACTGGTGGCAGGAAGTATGAAGGGCTGACATGTACTGATTATGCTCAGCTGGCTTATAATACACCGCAGGCTGGTCTTCTGAGAGGTTGTGTGTGGCACCACCCAGAGTAGTCTAGGCCTCCCTACAGCAATCAGCATTCATTAAAAAGCCCCACAGTCATGACCATAGGCCTATCTGATGGAAGCAGTTCTTCAGTTGAAGTTCTCTCTTGACAGGAATGTCAAGTTGACAGCTAAGATTAGCCACCCCACCAATAACTGTCCTTGGCACCAGCAGTGTCCAATAACACTCACCCTATTTTATATACTGTGACTCAGGATGCTCTCCAATCTTTACCTTCCTCAGAGAACTCTCTTGGACCACTTGAGCCAAAACTGTGTTTCTTTTCCAAACTGCTTACAGTTTTGAATTCCATGTGTAGTTCTGCATTTAAATGCTGGTCTCTTTCTTCTATGACAGGAAAGAATAAGCTCCCAGACAGGCATTGAGGGCCACACAGTATTGTGCATAGGAAGCCCAAGCCCTGAGGCCAGCACATTGGAGGTGTGTAGGTATTTAGGGGAGAAAAAGAAAGCAGTTGCAACTAAAGCAATTTCCATCCCTCATGGTGAGATGGCTTATTCCCCACATTTTACATGGCAGGTGCTATAACTTATTCTAAACAGGTTTTGTTTATGTGGCATTCCAAAAGATCCAATTCTTCCTGACCCACCACAAGGTCATCTAACTTTCACAGAGAAGGAGTGTGTGGATTGGGAAGTCTTTACAAGGCATTTGAATGGGATTTAGGAAATTTAAATAGCTCACCCCTAAGCCCCTGGTAAGATGATGCCTGACATAGGGGAGGGGAGAAGGGGGGAAGTGGGAGGGAGGGAGGAATGGGAGGAAACAGGGGAAGGGCTAACAATCAAGATGTAATATTAATAAATTAATTTAAAAAAAAGATTAAAAAAAAAAAGAGGGTGAGCAGAGAGCAAAAAGGAAGAGCCATCTTTATTTGGATTCATTGATTTATCCATAATAATGAATGAATTCAGCTTTTGCAATTAAAATTTTTCAAATAAAATTAAGTAAAAACTCAAAAAAAAAAAAAAAAAAAAAAGATGATGCCTGATGCACTCCAAGAAGCCTCCTGGTTGATTTAAAAAGCCAAGTCTTTTCAATCAAACTTTTGCTGCTGCTGCCCCTCCCCCTCTGTCCTCCTCTTCCCCTCTTCCTCCTCCTCCTCCTCTACCTCCTCTCCCTTCAATGGCTTCCATAGTCTGTTACTCACCAGGATGACTAATGACTAAATGAGTAACTTTCATGGGAGTTATACAAACAGTACAAACCGTTTAAATATCTAAATGGTGGTTAGGTTTTAGTTGGTTTTGCTTTTTCTTTTTTAACTTGCTTTGCTGGGGAGGTGTGGAGACAGACTCTCATTAGACCACCCAGGGTAGCCTGGAGCTTAAGCCATCATCCAGAAATGCTCTGATTTTTAACCCTCCTGCCTCAGCCTCCTGAGTTCTGGGATAACAGGCATGTGTCTGTACTCCAGACAGTTACTAGTATTTAGAAAATGATTAGCTCTACTGTGAAAAGGAGACACCCTATCATGTGAGCATGGCAGTATGAGGAATAACTCCACATCGATATTTGTCACACTTTTATTGTGTACAGCACTTGATAATGGCCGTACCTAGCATACATGAGCGCATCCTGCATACTAGATGTTCTCCCAGTATAAACCCATTTGTAGCTTAAAATTTTTTTAAAAAACACTCTAATTAAAACAACAGTTGCTTTTGAAACTGAGGCTTTTAATGACACTTTGGTCACTAAAAACTCTGGCATGCCATTTAAAATGTGTCTTCAAATAAACTATTGTCATGGTCCCATCCCTTTGCGAGTTTCACGTCCTTAAAATAAAAAATCTGATTTCAATCTTCTCATCCACGCTACTGCAAATTTAACTATAAATAGTGGAGCTTTATTTCCAACTAAACCATTGGTCTTAGAATAACATGTTAGCATGATCTAGTCATTAATTTTAAAATAATTGGCTTGTGGGCAGAAACTAAGACATCAAAATCCCAGATTTAACATGTTGATGCTTTAAGATTGGTTAAAATATAAAACAGACACTAGAACCCGCAGATATCCAGATGGCATATTGGACTGTGCACAAATTTTGGAGATCCTTTAACTAGTAACTAAAATTTCTTCGTTAAATTACATGAGAAAATGTTGATTTTAATTATAGAAATGTACAGTAAAGGCAGGGCTAGAGAGATAGTTTCAAGGCTTTGCCTTGATTGCTCTTCCAGAGGATCTGGGTTTCCAGTGCACAGTGGCAGCTCTGTAACCACAGTTCCATGGACTCTCAGCCCTCTTTGATTCTACACGTGTATTGCATGAACATGCACACATGCAGATAAGATACTCAATACAAAGAAAAATAATATTTTACAAAAGAAAGTCAGTAGTAAAATGTGTCAGGTCCCTACCTGCTGCAGGACATGGCTGGCATATGCTGCCCCTTCCCTGAAATGCCCTAGCCAAGGTAGGGGCTTCTTCTCTTCCAGAGGCTCTACACTATATAATCCAGACATTTTGGTTCCTCCACTCTCTCGTTTGCTCCTTTCTCTCTTCTTGTATCTCTCTTTTTGCTCTTTGTGCAGCTCTCTCTCATATCTCTCTCTCTCTCTCTCTCTCTCTCTCTCTCTCTCTCTCTCTCTCTCTCTCTCTCTCTCTCCTGCTCCCAATGAACCTGTATTTTTAATTTATCTACTATAACTTTGTCTTGCCATTAGCTCATTCCATTACTTGAACCAAAATGTACTAAATATTTTATACTATGGAATGTCTTTGTAATAAAACTCACATTTTACTTATTTTTATTATTTATTTTTATTTTGTGCATGTTTTTCCTGCATGTATGTGTACCATGTGCTTGCAGTGAGTGCTCATGGAGGCAAAGAGAGGGCAGTGGATGCTTTTGGAACTAGAGCTACAGACAGTTGTCAGCAGCCATGTGGGTACTGAGAATCAAACCTGGCTCTTTTGCAAAGGCAGTCCGTGTTCTTAACCACTAAACAATCTCTTCAGCCCCAGATTATTTGATATTTTTAATATAATATTAAGAGAACATTATTAGTAAAACTGTTAAAGTTTTATTATGTTGAGGGTCATTAATTTCTTAAAGCTTTTCGGGTTGCTTCAGTCTGTGTGATTTTTATAAGATTGTAAGATGTAGCAGGCAGGCAGAGAGAGAGAAAGAGACACAGAAAAACAGACAGAGACAGCTATAGAGATAATCAGTTCTGTAGATATAAGTCTCCTGATATGTTATCCAGTCCCATGGGGTCAGCCCTAAACACATGTACATATATATAACAGAAAATGAACTTAGTAGAGTGAATAATAATGTGTAATTTATACATATAAAATTCATGTATCAATAAGAAACAAGGAAAAAGGCAAAGTTTGACAGAGATTCTGGAAAGGGACACATAGAAGTTGGAAGCAGTGGGAGGCATTTAAATGCTAGAAATATAGTACTCAGGTATGAAATTCTCAAGAATATGTTTCCTTTTTAAAAGAGTATAGTATCCACTATATCTGTTCTCCAATATACAATTTTTGGCTTCTTATGAAAAACAAAATCACTGTTCTCTATGTCATTTCAGAAAGCACTTTCTGAACCTTAAGGCTGGAAACTGAAGGTATCTAAACTGCTGTGCAAATTAAATTTCCATTACAGTTCCTTTATGTTTGACCTAAACTCAATTGTAAAACTTTAATCAAACAAAGTGGCAGTCATCTGGTTGAACCTATTTGTGTAACAGAACTGTTGATACTGGTATCAATCTATATCAAATAAAAAAAAAAGATAACAGAGTCAAAGGAAAGGTGGCGCCCTATTGGCCAGTCAGTTATTGGGCCTCGAGCCACATCTTCATATTGACCAAGTGATGGAGACTGTCCTTCCCTACCTGATGAAATTCTTCACTAGTGTTTTTCTAAATTCAAGCTGTGTGTGTGTGTGTGTGTGTGTGTGTGTGTGTGTGTGTGTGTGTGTGTGTGTGTGGTCTAAATGTAAACCTCAGATATCCTTACAAATTAACATTTTTTACTTTAAATCATGAAAGCAAAGGCTTCTTTCTCTAGACCTCCTCTACGAGTCTTGAAGCTCAGCAGGGTAGTTTGTCACTGTTTCTACTGAAGCAAGTCTATAACCTCAACTGACACAAGACAAGCCTGATTCTATTTTAGCCCTGACCAGGAGTGTCCAGTCAGCCTCAAGCAAAACTTTAAGTGCTGGGTCACAAACTCAAGATCAAGTTACATCTGGGATGTCCCCCTCACATCCACACAATCTTCAGTACACAGGAATCAGTGTGAGAGTCTTAGTCCACATGTCAGCAACTGCTGTCCTTTGCAGTATGCTAACCTTGGCTTTCTAGGACCCAGAAATTTCTCTAGACACTGAGCATAAAACAAAACTGTGAACTTACATATCTTAGATGAGAAGCAATTATAACTGTTATTCAAATATTTATCAAGTTAGGGCTATTTTAAAAATATACTTGAACAAATTTGGAGCATAATATAATTTACAATAAGATATGACAAAGTGCTCGCCTTCCAGAGAAAGTCTAGTGGGACCTCGAGAACACACGGTTCAAGCCTCAGGTCCACAACCATACCACCTTCCTGGGGATACCTGGTGGACTGGACCCCAGGATCATCCAGGTTAGACCTCTCACCCCAACTTCCTGCCTAGGGGGTCCAACTGGGTCACAGCCAGCAGAGAAGAGCTACAGACTATTCCCTTAGTTCCAGCCTCTGGCCAAGAGCATTACTCGCCTTTCCTAGGAAGTCTTCAGGGGCCCAAGATTATACATGTAGAAGAATGCAAATAGATCCATATTTATTACACAGCACAAAACTCAAGTCCACCTTAAACCTTAAACACCTTAAAATAAAACCAGATTATATTAAATCTAATAAAGGAGAAAGTGGGGAAGAGCCTTGAACTGATTGACAGAGGAGACAACTTCTGAATCTCATCAAACTAAAAAGCTTCTGTAAGGCAAAAGACGGTGTCAATAGGACAAAACAGCAGACAACAGAAAGGGAAAAGATATTCACCAGCCCAATATCTAACAGAAGGCTAATATCCAAAATATATAAAGAATTCAATAAATGTACTACCAAGAAACCAAATAATCCAATTAAAAGTGGGGTACAGAGCTCATCAGAGAATTCTCAACAGAGGAATCTTGAATGTCTGAGAAACAGTTAGAGAAATGTTCAAGGTCCTTAGTCACCAGGGAAATGCAAATCTAAACAACTCTGATGGTCCATCTTACACTCACCAGAATAGTTAAGAGCCAAAACTCAAGTGACAGCGCATGCTGGTGAGGACATAGAGAAAGGGGAACACTCCTACATTGCTGATGGGAGGCAAACTTGTACAACCACTTTGGAAATTGGCCTGGTGTTTTCTCATAAAATTGGGAATAGTGCTACCTCAAGACCCAGACATACCACTTCTGGGCATATACCTGAAAGATGCTCCATCGCACAACAAGGACACTTGCTCAACTATGTTCATAGCAGCTTTATTCATCATAGCCAGAATCTGGAAAGAACCTAGATATTCCTCAACAGAAGAATGGATTTTAAAAATGTGGTACCTTTACACAATAGAATTCTATTCAGTTATTAAAATCAAAGAACATCTTGAAATTTGCAGGCAAATGGATGGAACTAGGCAACATTGAGTGAGGTAACCCAAACCCAAAAAGACATGCATGGTATGTATTCACTTATAAGTGGATATTAATGATAAAGTACTGGGTAACCATGCTACAACGCATAGACCCAAAGAAGCTAAGTTACAAGGAGGGCCTAAGTGAGAATGCTTGCATCTCTCTCAGAAGGGGAAATAAAATAGGTATTGCAGGTGGATAGAGGGAGGACACTGGGTTGGAGAGGGGAGGGGAAAGGGAGCAGAGTGGAGGAGCAGAGTGATCAAGGAGAGAGGGCCCAGTGACAGAACACAAATCAGAGGAGGGTTATCTCTGGGACTTCCCAGAAACCTAAGGTAGGAAAGGGCTCAGGAAGTTTATTGAGTTTCCCTAGATGAGACTCCTAGCAGCGGAGGGTGGGGGGGTGAGGGTGAAAGTGGGTGTACGGGGGGAGTCTATGGATCCTTAAGTGGCCACCTCCTGTAGCCAGGCAGGACTTCTAGTGCAGGGATAAGGACACCAAACTACCCACAATATCTTCAAACTACCCCAAAATTTGATCTGACTACAAGATATGCAGGGACAAAGATGGAGCAAAGATTGAGGAAATGGACAGAAATAAAACCACACACCTACAGACATGTGAGTTTTGACAAAGGAGACAAAACCATACAATGTGAAAAAAAAAAAAGACGGCATCTTCAAGAAATTGCTCTGCCTTAACTGCATGTGTATATATAGAAAAATGCAAATAGATCCATATGTATTACTCTGTACAAAACTTAAGTCCAAGCGGATCAAAAAACCTCAATATGAAACAGATATACTAAATCTATTAGAAGAAAAAGTGGGGAAGAGCCTTGAGCTCATTGGCATAGAAGACAACTTCCTGAACAGAACACCACCAACTCAGGCACTAAAATCAATTAATAAATAGGACCTCTTGAAATGGAAAAGCTTTTGTAAGTCGCAGTACACTGTCAATAGAAAGAAACAGGAAAAGATGTTCACCAATCCTACATGCAACAAAGGACTAATATGCAAAATGTATGAGGAACTGAAAAGAATTAAACACCAACAGATAAAATAACCCAATTTTAAAAATGGAGCAAAGAGCTAAACAGAGAATTATCAACAGAGAAATCTCAAATGCCTGAAAAGCACTTGAAGAAATCTTCAATGTCCTTAGCCATCAGGGAAATACAAATCAAAATGACTCCAAGATTCCATCTTACACCTATAAGAATGGCTAAGATAAAAACCTCAAGTGACAGAACATGCTGGCAAGAATATAGAAAAAAGAGAACACTCCTCCATTGTAGGTGGGAAGGAAAACTTGTATAACCACTTTGGAAATCAATCTGGCACTTTCTCAGACACACGGAAATAGTTCTACCTCAAGACCCAGCTAAACCACTCCTGGACACATATACAAAAGATACTCCACCATAAAACAAGGAAATTTGCTCAGCTATGTTCATAGCAGCTTTATTTGTAATAGCCAGAATCTAGAAAAACATAGAGGTCCCTCAACATAAGAATGGATAACTAAACTGTGGTACATCTACACAATTGAATACTACTTAGCTATTAAAAATGAGGAAATCATGAAATTTGTGGGAAAAGAGATGGGACTAAAAAAAAAAAAACCTGAGTGACGTAACCCAGATCCAGAAAGACATGCATGGTATGTACTCACTTATAAGTGAATATTAGCCATAAAGTACAAGATAACCATGCTATAACTCACAGACCCAAACAAGCTAAGTAACCAGGAGGGCCCAAGGAAGGATGCTAGACTCTCACTCAGAAGGGGAAATAGAAGAGACAGAGGAAGTGGTTGAAGAGAGGAAACAAGGTAGGAGAGGGGGTGCAGAGAGAAATAAGGGTAGAGACCAGACCGGGGCAGAGCAGAGGGCAGGAGGACAGAGGCCTACGGAGAAGAGAAAATGTAGGTAGGGCCATATCTGTGACAAGCTGGAGATCCAAGTGAGGCTAGGCCTCTGGGAGGGTATGAGGGGAACTATAGCTGAGACCCCTAGTAGCAGGGGCCATGAGAATGAAGAGAATATCCTCTAACCAGACAAGACTTCAAGTGGAGGGAAGAGAACACAAACCCACCCACCCCCAAAAAAGCAAACAAACAAACAAACAAGACCCTTCAATCCAAAACTTACCCTGCCTAACAAGACATGCAGGGATAAAGAAAGAGCAGAGATTAATGGAAGGTCCAACCCAACCAATGCCTAGTCCAACCCAACACCCACCCTATTGAAGAGTGCCAACCACTGACACTTCTAATACTCTACTATGCTTGTAGACAGGAGCCTAGCAGAGCTCTCCTTTGAGAGGCTCCAGCCAGCAGCAGTTTGTAATAGATGCTGAGACTCACAGACAAACATTGGGCAAAGCATTGGGAGTCTAGTGAAAAAGTGGGGAGAAGGATAAAAAGACCTAGAGGTGACAAAGGCTCACAAGGAGACCAACAAAGCCAACTAACAAGGGCCCAGAGGGGCCTGTGGAGTCTAAAGCATGCAACCAAGGACAGTGCATGGCCTGGACCTAGGTCCTCTACACAGATGTAGCCAATGGGCAGCTTAGGCTTCTTGTGGGTCTTATAATAAGGGGAGTGGGGGTTTTCTCCAACATGGACTCAGTTGCCTGCTTTTTGATCACTTCCCACTGGCAGGACTGCTTTGCCAGGCCAAAAGGGAGGAAGACACACTCAATCCTGATCTGCTCTGATGTGCTGAGGTAGCTGGGTAGCAGAACCCACATTTTCTAAGAAACAGGGGATGGAAGATGGGGGAAGGAGGGTGGGACTAGAAGGAGAGGAGGGAGGGGCTATGACTGAGATGCAAAGTAAGTAAATGAATTACTTAACTTAAAAAAAAAAATTAAAGGAATGGCCAACCAAAGTCAGGCCCTACGTGAGACCCATCCCATGGGTGAGACCAATCCCTCATACTACACTTATAAATAGGAGTCTAGCATCACTCCTGTGAGAAACTTCACCCAGAAGCTCATAAAAACAAATATAAAGATCAACAGCCAAACATTAGACAGCTTGGAGAGTCCTGTGGAAGAGTTGGATTAATGGTTGAGAGAGCGGGAGGGGTCAAGGACCTACAGAATAAACTAACCTGGGCCTAAGAGGGCTCGCAGAGACTGAACCACCAGCCAAAGAGCATACTTGTACAATGAACAGGCCCTAGGCCCCTACAAATGGGCAGCTTAATTTTCATGTAAATCCCCAAAAAGCTGCAGTTGGGGGACCTTCTCTGACTGTGATGCCTCTCTTTAGACCGTGGTCTCCTAACTGAGCTGCCTTGTCTGGCCTCAGTGGAAGAAGATGAGCCTACTTCTGCAGCAATTTAATGTGCCAGGGCAGGTTGGTACCCATGGAACAACCCCCTTCTCTGAGGACAAGGAGGAGAATAGGGGAGAGGTAAGGAGGACTAGGAGGAGAGGAAGGATGCTGCAATCAGGATGTAAACTGAATGAATGAATAAATAAATAAATATTTTTTAATTGGCAAGGTTAGGTAGTATGAAATGTTTTAGGAACTGGTAGCCACATGTAGATGTGGACAGTAGTCTATCCAGCCGAAATGAAAAGCCCATTTGTTATAGTTATTTCTATAAAACTGTCTTTTCTCCTTAATTTATTTCTTAACCCAGCTATCACACAAATAATTGAGTCTTCTCTTTTATATAGAGCTGGGTCCAATAAAATCCTAATAAGAAAGGCTTTGATTAAGACTGTAATACATTATGTTCTTTTTGTAATTTATCTGTTTCTCATTCAGTATGCTTAAATTGACACCTTTTAAAATGCTATTTAAAGACAGAATATAGGCTCCCTAATTCTATTTAAGAGATAGGGTTGAACAAATTCACACATTTGCAGTCCTTCCCATGGAATATGAAAAGAGGATTCACATACTGACTGTGACACTTAATATAGATATCGTTTTATCTAATACTTCCTAAATATTTTACCACCAGAATTACCAATGTATTTTTTTTAAATCAGTGTTTAGGAACTCCTTTAGACTTCGAAATACGGAATGCGTAGAGACTGACAATTTGTTTTTAAGATTCTTTATCAATTAGGAATGTCTGAAGTGTAGCTCAAATACAAACCCTTTGATTAAAAGGCCCAAGCAGGTAAGGAGGTATAAGGTCCTCTGCCTGGAAGCTAAGATAGCAGTGTACACATTTGTGCATGCTTTCACAGAAGGTCTAAAATATAAATGGTGCTGACAGCTGACAAGAGAGGGGATACAAATGTATCTTAAAATGTTTTTGCAACCATTAAACTCTGCTGCATGGAAAAAATGTTATTCCTCCAAAGAAATTTTGGTTGTCATTTTTCTAGAGTCTCATAGTGGTATATAGTGACCTGTATAAGCATTAAATCCTTTCACAGAAAATTATTTTCAATTTGGTGAGCGTCTTTCATTTTACACTGCCCTACGGTTCTAGCCATTCTGTTTTTGTTTTTGTTTTTTTCTAGATTCCATCCACCTCTGCTATAGATGGACATAAGGCTTCATCTCACTCGGAACTCTCAATACTTAAGAATACCAAACTGTCCAGTATCACATTTCATATTGAAGCAAAATTAGAACAATCTGGAAAGTCTAATATCTCACTTATTTAAACTTGCTTCTCATCCCTACAATTTAAAAGGCATGCTAGTATGATAAGCAATTTCATTGACAGAACTCATGAGCTACCGTAAGTCAACTCAGGTAGCATGCTCAGCACTTCCTCCCTGATGTTCCCAGATCACTGTCCCGTCAGAGAAGGTAGACATAACACATTCAACTAGCAAGAGCAGCTGCTCAATTGTCCTTTGGCATGTATGGTAGATTTATCGTGACGCCCCACTCTTTCCTTAAGGTACCAAAACTCTGCAGATGTGTAGTCTCTGGAATAAAGTGGCATAGTCTTACATGCATACATTCTCCTACATACTTTAAATTATCTCTACATAGCTGTACATAGCTTAAATATGGCATTGTTTTGACAACAATGATACGAAACATTTCTTTATCTGTTCAATAGAGATCATTTACCCCAGATATTTTCTGTATTTGGTTTAAACTACACCAACACCACCCAACAGATTTAAAGAACAGAATAAGATCATTCTTGCTCATATAAGTAATAGTTCACCTCACAGTTTTACACAGGAGAAGCATGGTACCTGGATAGTAATTTGAAGGGTAAAACACTCACTTTCGTTATTTTACAAGAAATTTGAGGTACAAATGGGCCTCAACTTTCAAACCCTCACATTCATATATTCTGCCTTTTCTTCATACACCTGACATCGCTCTTTCTCAATCCAATGACCAATATGGGGGAAAAAATGTAGTTTCAATCTTTCCAGAGAACTACCTTCGTCTCCCAGCTTTCTGTAGCAGCAAACAAAGGTATGTTTGTACTGGATAATTTTAAAACTAGATAGTGACATGGTTTCTATTATGCCTCCATTTATTAATCAGAATGATCTATAAACAAATTAAGAGGGAAAAGACTGGAGAGTATGTGTCATCCATTTGTACAGACATTTAAACAAACCTGGCTAAATCTTAATGCTTAGAAGTGCTTAAAAGTTTCATTCATATTGCTAACCGGTAGCTCTGTGAGACTATATGCACAGGAATAACTACACAGACCACCCTGAAGACAGCATAAGCTTGCCAAGGTCAACAGCAACTGTGTCTTTCTGCATTTGGCAGGAGCCTAGGCCTTGTTGGGTACTCTTCCTGGGAAGCTCAGTCCCATTGACCACCAAATCGGAAGTGCACACTCCTCTGCCAGAAGGTCAGGGCTATATTGGTTTCTGGGTGGAAAAGGGTAAAGTGCAGGGCCAAAGGAGTTCACCCCTGATATTGATATTATGCACTACTCATAGATTGGCACCTAGCCCAACTGTCATCTGAGAGGCTTCACTCAAAAATTATTGGAAACAGATGCAGAGACCCACAGCTAAACATTACGTGGAACTTGGGGAATCCTGTGGAAGAGGGGGAGGAAAGACGGTACTAGACAGAGGGGTCAAAGACACCACAAGAAAACTTAAACTAACACAAGAATAAACTAACTTGGACCAATAGGAGCCCATAAAGACTCAGCCACCAAACCAGAGAGAACATGCATGGGACTGACCTAGGCTCTCTGCACATATGTAACAGTTGTGTTGCTTAGCCATCATGTGGGACTCCTAAGAGCCACAAGCAACGGCTGTCTCTGACTCTGTTGTCTGCCTTTGGGACCCTTTTCCCACACTATGCTGCCTCATCTTGCCTCAATAGGAGAAGAAGTGCCCAGTCTTACTGTAACTGGATTTGCCAAAGCTGGTTGATATTCATGGAAGTTCTCCCATTTGGAATAGGAGTGAGGGCAGCGGGGGTTGGGGGTGGAAGGTGGGAGGGTGGGGGTGGAAGGTAAGAAGGTGGGAGGGTCGGGGTGGAAGGACTGAGAGGAGAGGAGGGAGGTGAAACTGTGGTCAGAAAGTAACATAATTAATTAAGTAGATGAGTATGTAAAAATGATGCTACATAATAATGTGTATTCCTTTTGTGGAGACTAAAAATTTCCTCCCAGAGGTGTGAGGAACTTATGGAAATATTATATCAATGTACAGCATCTGACATGGAAACAATATTAAGTGAACATTAGTGATGATTATTCTATTTCATATCTGCACACATAAAACTTTTGTAGAAAAATGAATTGGAAGGAGAAGTAAAGCACCAAGCTGTGTCGTCTGATCTTAGTTTTTGTGACCAATCATGGTTATGGTTAAAACTTCATGAAAAACTATCGCTGGGCTCAGATTCCCTGGAAATGTCTGATATGGAGATTGGGGTATAGGATATTTCCTAAGAATGATCTGGAAGGGTTATGGCTCAATAGTAAAAAACACTTGTTGTACAAATATGAGAACCAGTGTTTGGATATCCAATTCTCACATAAGTGCTGGCCAGACAGGTTATCCTTCCTCCCAGAACTCCAGAGGCAGACATAAAGATTCACTAGAGCAAACTAGCAACTTAGACAATTTTAATTTGGTTCAAATGAGAGACTGCCTCAATATATAAGATGTAGAGTGATAAAGGAAAACATCTGACATCTACCTTTGTCTTACACACACACACACACACACACAGAGAGAGAGAGAGAGAGAGAGAGAGAGAGAGAGAGAGAGAGAGAGAGAGAGAGTGTCATACCTACACACAGGTTCATAGATATAAGCACACACACACACACACACACACACACACAAACACACACACACACACACACAAAATATACATGCAAACACTTGTGAAAAACATGAGACCAGAAGGCATGGCCAAAAAAGAAAAAATAAAACAAACAATGGAGGCCAAGAGAAATTGAGCTCTGACATAGTCAAAAGGAATTTCTCTAGTCCCAATTCTTAGGTGGTCCTTCAGAATTGCTCTAAAGTTAAGAAGAATCCTCCACATTAAAACCCTGCATATGAATGCCCTAAAATGACTCTGGCAGTCATAAATAAGTGAGAATCTTTTTTGATGGAAAACAGACAAGCTTCCCCTCAGAGGACGTTAGCAGTACTCTTAGGGTTTCCATTGCTATGAAGAGACACCATGACCATGGCAACTCTTATAAAGGGAAACATTTAGCTGGTGCTGGCTTGCACTTTCAGAAGTTTAATCCATTATCATCCTGGCAGGAAACATGGCAGTCTACAGGCACACATGGTGCTGGAGGAGCCAAGAGTTCTGCTTCTTAATCTGCAGCCAGCCAGGAGGAGATTGGGCATAGCTTGAGCACTTAAAACCTCAAAGCCCCATCTCCACAGAGTCTCACTTCATCACAAGATGCTTCCAACTCTTCGCAGTTGATCTCCCCATGTATCACCCACCAATGGCTCCCACTCCTTTTTATGGCTTTTGAACTATAATAGTAGAATCATACACTGATGTCTTTGACGCCAATGCCTTTGATGTCCATGCCATTCACTAAGCATAAATGCTTTTGAGAGTCTTCCACACTGCTATTGTTTCAGTGCCATCTCCCCTTTTCCTGCTGAGTGGCATTTCACTTACTGAGTTTCACAAGTGGTTCATCCATTTGAATGGATCTTATCCATTGTGAACTTCAGGCACAAACCTTTATTTCTTTTTGGAAAGAATGGAATTCTTTCACAAAATGAAAAATTTTGGTTTAATGTTATAATAAACAACGAAACTACCTTATAAAATGTTTGTAGCTTGTAATCCCAGCACTTGGGAGGCAGAAGCAAGTGAATCTCTGTGAGTTTGAGGCTAGCCTAGTCTACAAAGAGAGTGCAGGGCAGCCAAGGCCACACAGAAAAGCCGTGTCAGGAAAACCATCCAAAACAAAACAAAACAAGAACAACAACAACAAAAACTAAAACAAAATGTTTGTAGCTGTTTTCATTTCTTTGTTTTAGAGACCAGGCCCTATAGTCCTAACTCAGTAAACATCGCAAATATTCTAGAAATTATCACTGTTAGCATAGATCTCAGTCTGTTTTCTGTTGTGATTCTACCAAATGGAGATATGCTTTGCCATTCTGGAAGCTGCGAGATCACAGGTCAAGTTATCTAAATATGGCTTCAAGATTTACCACTTGAAAAAAGGTTAGTTTTCCTCCCAGCAACCATTAGTTGCCTTACTTGTTCTCAACTCAAAAAAATTTTTTGATTGCTTTTTTCTGTGTCAGTCACATGATGGGCATCACATCATAAGAGCACCTGTGTCACATGATGGGCATCACATCATAAGAGCACATATGCTGTGGAGCCTGTGCAGCAGCAAAAGCACAAATATGTCCACCTTATTATGTGTGTGAGAAGAAGAAAAAAGTAGACACACTTTTTAAACATAGCCACTGTCAAAATAACTAAAATATTCCTTTGGTTAGGTCGTACATCCCTTTCTGAATTTGGAACCCTCAACTTAATCATTTCACAATGGTCCTACCTCTGAATATCATAATGGCAATTAAGTTTTTTCATGGGGTTTGAATGGGGTTGTTTAAAGAAGATGAACATACGTGTGAAATTTTCATATACAGAAACTAATTCAGATACTGTCAGAAAAATCATTCCATCAAATCTTCAGAGTAAATAAGCAGCTGTAAGGCATTCCACGGAATTTTCTGATGCATGAGAATGTAAGAGTTACGCAGCCTAGGCCTTATTTTTTTTAAAACATATTTTCAATATCCATCTATCTTCCTCCTCTGTTCTCAATATCCCCAGGGAATGATTCAGGGCTATATAATTATCTTCACCTTAACAACTTCAGCATTATATTTGCTCATATTATTGGTTCCCCCTCCTGTTGTCAGACAGTTCTACATCATAGTATATATAATATATCTCCTGGGCAAGCACAACACAGTCCTAATAACTCCAAGTTTTACCTAAATACTTCAAGACAGTAGTAATGAAAAAACATGTTTCCAATACAAATGATGACATAATAAAGAAAGTTGGAATATATTTTAGGAAAGGAAAATATTCCGTAAATTATTGACTTCTATTCCAAGAATCTCAGATGGTAACATTCATGATCTAATTTCAGCTTGGCATAAGTCGACAATGCTGCTTTGAAGAGCTTAAGAAAATAATCCCTACGGTCACTCCACATGCATGTTGTAGGAAGAAAGACAATATTGTCAGTACCATGTAGTTAGGTTTTCATTTTAGACATGGACATTCTATAAGAGGCATTTAAAAACAACCTCCAGTAATTTTCTTTTATTCTGTGTATGCAAGGGAATATTTTAATAAAACCTTTTAAAAATATCTTTTAATTGAAATATAATTACATCACTCCCCCTCTCTTTACTATCCGCAGCACCATGTAGTCACCCTCCCTTGAGGTCCTCCCCTGAAACCTCACTCCTCCATGATACCCTCTGTTTGATTCTAATTAATAGACACATATGTACACAACACACACACACACACACACACACACACACACACACACACACACACACACCTGAAGTTGCTGAGTCTCTTGTTTGTAAATATATAGTTTTAGAGCACTATTGGACAACTAATAAAGGGGTCATGCCTGAGAGAGACAAATTCTCATTTCCCTAGAAGTCAGGTCTTGCCCATAATTCTTCCCTCACAAAAGTTTGTATTGAAACCCAAATCTGTAATCTGACACTATGAAAAACAAGAATGCATCATGCCCCTGATCTATTGTGAACTGCTACGTTCCATAAACAGTTCCAGCCTCAGAGGGCAAACTGGTATAGGTTGCTCTGCTCTAACAGATAGCAACACAATAGCTTCTGTTGAATGAGAAAAAGGCTGAAGGCACAAATCAAGATAAAGCAATCATTTGACAAAGCACTTCAAAAGAACCCCAGACCCTCTCCTCAGTGAGCACTATGTGACACATTGATTTCCACTGAAGATAAAGGCCAGATTCATGTGTCACCAGCATCAGCAAGAGGATTTGTTTCGATGTGATATAACGCTCTAAAAATGCAGAGAAAAGGCAAATCCGGCACACTTCTTGTGATGAAAATAATGTGGCTCCATAGAGCCAAGCCATTCGGGATATATTTCGTCATGTTATTCACAGAGACTGAGCGGCACATCAAAGAGCAGCCACCTGGCTTGAGCATCCACAGAGTGAGTCAATGTGATTAGGATTACTTGTCTCAGATATGGGATCGTGTGTGTACAATTTCCAATGAGATAATCCAGTCATGAGGATTTGACACACCTGTCCACCTTTCCACTGTGTGTCTCAACAGCCTTTCTACAGGTAGGCAAGCCAAGCAGATGCTGGCAGACTCAGCAGGTGGATACAAATCTCCACAGAACAACTAAATCCTACAGTAGAGATTTCCACACAATTGACAATCACCTCTGCAGCCTCTGGTTGACAGAATCTGCCAAACCATATATGTCTACCACAGATGCAAGAAGCATTGCTCACTTTGTTCTCCTGAGCCTACTGAGAGATCAGGGCAAAGGGGCTTGACAAGATACCTCAGTAGAAAGGACTGAAATTCTGGTATATGTGAAAGAATAAAGGGGGGAGCAATAGGAAGAAAGGGCGGAGGAAGAGGGGATGAAAGGAAGAGAGAAGGATGAAGGAGAGGGTGGAATATAAAAAGGGAGGAGGGGAAGGAAAGAAGGAAGAAAGGAAATTCAGACACAGCTTCATCAAGAATAAAGTAATACCTAAAATGAAAGAATTAAAAAGCATCATAAAATGAACTTACTCATGTTCGCATTTAGTATATACGGCTTTTGTTTGTTGTTTTGTCTACCAATTGACAAAATATGAAAGATTCACTTCTGATACCCCAAATCTTTCTCTCATCTGTTTCTTATTATGTAAATACCTGGATACTATCATAATTATACATTAATTTCAAATTTTCCTGCATATCTCCAATGAAAATAATCCTTAAAAACATCCTACTATTATTACAGAGGGTTTAATAAGTAGGTCCCACTTAGTGTTGTGGAAGAACTAAGAAGTTCAGGAGGATTAAAAGAATGGATTTAAGATATTGGATTTTTTTTTCTGAATAACTGGCCCTTTGATATCTTTGCTTTTGTTGTACTACTTGCTTTTTGTTTTCTGTTTTTCAGACAAAATCTCAGTGTATAGTCCATGATAGGCTCAAACTCCTGATGTTACTACTACTGCTCTTATGGGCCTGTGTCTTGTCACTATGTCTGGCTAACTGGTCACACCTGACTGGCTCCTCCCCTTCCCTGCTAACTGTTCTTTATACTCTTGTCACTTTGTACAGTTTTTTAAATAGGTGTGATAGAAAAGGCTGTGATAACATTTTGAAGCTGGAGAAACTGAAGGTGGTACCCTTCAGTTGAGGATCAAGATAGGCAGCCCATTGATGTTGGATAAGAAGTCTGGCTCGCTGCAGTGGAGCCTAGCTCACTGCACAGAATGAGAGTGCCTAAATGTCTAGTTTATGTGTGAACTCATAAAAATAGAACTGCACCTCAATAAACAAAGCAGGGGGTGGGGTGGGGGAATAAGGAATAAGGTTAGCTGAAAGACACTGGACGGTGGGGGAAAGTACTGAATTAGATTAACCTGTACACTTTAAAGATGATTTAACATCAGAATGGAACCCAGGGAATATGTTACATTGTGGAAGAGATTTTTGTCTATATTTCCATAGGTGATTAAAGACTATGGATTACATCAAAATTGATAAAGATGCAAATAAGAGAAGCATGCAGAGGCAGGTGGATCACAAAATGAGTCCAGGACAACCAAGACTACACAGAGAAATCCTGGAGAGAGAGAGAGAGAGAGAGAGAGAGAGAGAGAGAGAGAGAGAGAGAGAGAGAGAGAGAGAGAGAGAAAGAAAGAGAGAGAGAGAGAGAGAGAGAGAGAGAGAGAGAGAGAGAGAGAGAGAGAGAGAGAGAGACTCTTCCAAATACATGCCATGAGTCAATGAAGAGACACAAAAAGATAGCAATGCAGATGATGCAGAAAGCAAATCACCCTGTTTGGACACAGATCAACAAAGCAACTGAACAGATATGATCCTTCATAAGACTGGCAGACTGGAAAACTTTGATGCTAAAATGCACTGTTCTTGAAGAACAGATAATTAGAACTGCAGTTATGAAGAATCGTCACATCAACGGATTTGTGAGATTGATAACTGTTTCCATTGTAAAGTTAAACTGGGTACAATTTTTGGCTTATACAGAAAGAGGGAAACTTTAGAATAATTTTAATTGAGAACATGGCTACTCTGGCAAGACAGTCTAGGTATGTGAGATCCAGCTGGAATACAAACACTCCTTTAATCCAGGAGACAGAAGCGAGCAGATCTGAGTTCAAGGCCAGCCTGGTACAGAACAAGTTTCAGGTATAGAAAAGCTTGGGTCCAGGCATGGTGGTACCTGCCTTTAATCCCATAAAATGAAGGTAAAGTTAGTTTGTAGAAGAAACTACCCATGTATAAGAAAGTGATGTAGATTGAGTGGCAGAAAAAGTGACAAATCAAAGCCGGGCGGTGGTGGCGCACGCCTTTAATCCCAGCACTCAGGAGGCAGAGGCAGGCGGATCGCTGTGAGTTTGAGGCCAGCCTGGTCTACAAAGTGAGTCCAGGACTGCCAGGGCTACACAGAGAAACTCTGCCTCAAAAAACAAAACAAAAAAAAGAAAAAAAAGAAAAAGTGACAAATCAAAGAAAGACTTGACAAAACTAGGATACAACCAACTCTCACAATAAGAGAGGAAAGGAAAACTACTTAAGGGGCAACACAAAGAAAGAAGAGAGAGGAGACAGTTTTACTGGGGCAGTAATAGAGAGCCAGACTAATGAGAAAGCAAACTAGACACAGGTGAAGACAGAATGAGCCAGAAAATGAGAAGATGCCAGAAAATTAGAGCAGATTGTTGATTTAGTTTGAGACCAAGCAAAGCAATTCAGGAGCAAAGAGAGAAGCCAAATTGAATAAGCTAGGTGGGGGAAGAGTTGGAGTCAGAACAGCTGAGTTGAGGCCAGCCAGCCCAGAGCTTAGTAAGAACAAGAAAGGGTGAGCTCTTTAAACACTAAGTCTCAGAGGCTGAAAAGATTCTAGGCGTAGGTTAGATTGTATGGAGGTAAGATGCTTCCAAGTCTAGGTCTAGGTTAGCAGACAGAGGCAGTAAGTTCTGGTTACAACACAGATTGACGGAGCTGTGCACGGCAACACATCATTGAGTGCTATTAATAGAGAGTTCATGTCAGAAAATATCAATTGAGATCTTTCTGTGTAGATTCTAGCAAACTATGCACACTTGGAGGAAAAATGATATGCAAAGTGACATGAAATTTATACCATCAGCACCTCTGTATATAATTTCAGGAAAAGTGAAATGAACTTATCATCTGTTAAATATGGCCTTGCTTCATATACAACATAACTTAAGCAGTTTTCACCTAGCAGTATTGAAAAATAACACATCACTTCTACAGGCATATACCACGCATGCAATGCAATACCAAAATATTACAAATTAATTAAAATAGTATTCTATCTTTCACTGTAAAATCTACCTGCATCATTTCTCTGTTCCAGAAGACAACAGAAGTCTTTTTTAACATAATCAGAGGTTCTCTGTAGCCAAGGATAGCTATGGATGTGGGCCAGCACTAAACACATTATGAGACTTTTTGACCCTTTTCTGTAGCTGTGGTTCTCGAGTGTAAACTTAGTAGATGAAAATATTAAGAGGGCTGGGCATGGTGGCACATGGCTGTAATCCCAGCACTCCGGGCTGCACAGGCAGGAAGATCTCTAAGTTTTAAATTTAAGGCCAGTCTAGTCTACAAAATGAGTACAAGACAGCCAAGGCTGCACAGAGAAACCCTGTCTCAAAAAGCCACTCCCCCCAAAATAATAATAATGAAAGGTTAAGGCTCCTTTTATTTGATGGCTCATGTCTCTGCCCCAGGTAATGTGTATATAATTACATTCTTCAAGAAAAATTAAGAGAGGCTAGGAACAAAATAAGATTCCAATAGAGATCACTGGATTCTGTATTGGCAAACAATCAATAAATTGGAATAAATTCAGTTGTTGTAACACTTCTCAGGGAGTGTCATGCACACATAATCCATACCAAGGAGCTAACTCATGCAGGAGAAAAGCAAAGGAGAGAGAGAGGTCGCAATTCAATATAAGAAGGCATGTTCTGTCTATAGGCAGGATGGAAAAGATTCCCAAACCTGGTGGTGCTAGATCACAACTGGGTCAAATCCTTGGCGAAAAAAATATTAGACAATTCTTTCTTCCTTCCTTCCATCCATCCTTCCTTCGTTCCATCCTTCCAATCTACCTGTGGAGTGTGGGAATTCTGTTGAAGCCAAAAAGGGCTATTATATCCCCTAGAATGGGAATTACAAGTCACTGGGCAACACCTTGCATGAGTGCTGAGGATTAACATCTGATTATCTGCAAAAATGTGCTTGTAAATGTTGAACCATATCTTCAGCCCTCAGATCAATTTTAAACTAAAATAAATTAAAATATAATGTTCTATATTTTGATGTACCACTTTTGGTTATCCAAACACAAAAGTATCTGAAAATATCATATAGTAAATACATGAGAAAGTTATTTTTCCTTATATACCAAGAGTATCAATGTAAATAACACCATAACACATAAGTGATGGTGTGTGTGAATAAAGAGTTTATGGCTAGGGGTTTTCCTTTCTTAATGTTAGGGGTTTGCTGAGTGTATAAGCTGTGATATCCTTAGAAGTTAAACTTTAGGATATTTTTCAAAATCGCTGTGATAAAGTATCCCGTCTCTTTCATTTAATCCAGCAGCCCCTGCAATTGAATCTGTCTCAGATGCTTTTTTCTATTTGGTATGTGGATCCCTCAGGCCCTTCCCATGAGATGCTGCTTTGCTGCTGAATTGACTTTTCATGGAAATGTGCTGACGTTCAGTACCAGAAGAAAGTGAGATGTTTTACCTCAAAAGGATACTAGAAACTGTGAGTTCTGAGAAATTCTCAGTAACTTTTGTTTAGTGTAAAAAGCCTTGTTGAACATATCAATTGCAAAGTACTTAGAGCAGTAGGAATCCCCTAAAGGAAAACAACAAACCATGGTCAATATCTTTAGCTTTTAAGTCTGTCCACTAAGTCCCATGGAGAAGGATAGTATTTGATTGGCAAGTTCTAGGGCCGCAGATTATTATGTTGGTTCAGTGGCAATGTTCTAGAATAAAAAGAACACATGACAACATTAACATAAGGAATAGCAGCTTTGTAAGAATCATGTCATGCCTAGATACTCATTTCTAAGCCTGCATCAGCTAAAAGAAAAAAATTACTCCTGGAAAAGGCACTTGTCAGAACCTGCAGTGTCTCTAAATAAACCATCCTGTTTTCAGTATTGTATAGAGTTTAATAATTAGTATAAAAAGAGTATTGGTATATCATATTATTATAAAATTGGATCTCATGTTTGGCAACAACCAGATACATTCCAAAACATAGTTGGATGTTCAGAAGTTACAATATATAAACCAGTGTTGCTGTGGATTTTTATGTCATTATTTATTGTACCTCAAAAAAAAATATCTAAGAATGCTCTGCAAAAAAGCAGCATGGAAAATATGTTCATATTTGCATAAGCCATTCATTTTTAAAGTAGGACTTTTGGGATAATTGAGCCATTTTTCATGGCTCATGAATAAACATAGTTTTTCCGATAATCAGGATAGTGATTGGATCAGACAAAGTAATTAGTTTCCTCCACTAATTACTGGAATTATTAAGTTGCTGTATATTGGTTAAACACTTCGAATTGCTGAAGACAATGTTACATTTTAATTGTATAGCTCTTTAGTATTTTGGTTTTTCTAACGTGTATTTGTTTAATCATATAGGTAATGAGGACAAAATATGCTGTCAGTGTTAAGATCAGGGAGGAGGAATCCAGGAGTCTACAAGCTTAGCTTTTGTTTCTGAATACCTGTAAAACTTTAAAGAGAATAGCTTCATTTCCTTCAGCATACGGAATGAGTGGGACCAGATAACACCTCCCTGTTTATGAATATTTTAATTCTCTGTTTCAGCTTCCAGTAGAAAACAAGTCCATCTCCTGTGCAGATTGATGATGCAGATGAAGACCACTTTGCTTTGTGTAATTAACCATATCAATATTTTTTCTAGTTTTCTTTTATTGAAAATAAATCTTGTTTGCATAGTACATTTTATGATTATAATTTTCTCTTGCCCACCTCCACCAGAATCATCCCCATCTTTCCTCCCATCTGAATCTACCCTTCTCTTTCTCTCTTTTAGGAGCAATCATGCTTCTAAAATATAATAATAAACTAAACTATGATATTACAAAAACAAAGAACAAAACAAACTCAAGAAATAAAGAGCCAAACAAAAATATTAATTTCACCTGCTCTTAGGGACTAAGGATGCTTGACAAGGGGGGAATTTTGAATTTTTTTAGAATGAAAAATAACAAATATAAAAATTCTCATGATTCTTTTCTTCTTAACTAAAATTTGCAGGAAAATAGATGGAACTAGAAAATATCAGCCTGAGTGAGGTCACCCAGACCTAGAAAGACATGGATTGTATGTATTCACTTAAAAGTGGACACTAGCCATAAAGTACAGGATAACCATGCTATAACGCACAGACTCAAAGAAGGTAAGAAACTAGGAGGGCCCATGGGAGGATGCTTGAATCTCATTCAGCAGGGGAAATAGAATAGGCATTGGAGGTGGAGGGAGGGAGGGAGGAAACTGGGTAGGGGAGGGAATAGGAAGGGTAGCAGGAGTGGGGATTCGGAGTAAGGAGAGAGAACTGAAACTGAGATGGAGGTATCTTTGAGACTTGTCAAAGAACTGGGATGGGGAGGCCCCAGGAAGTCTATGGGGGTCACCCTGGCAGAGACTCTTAGCAGCAGGGGATATGGATCCTGAAGTGGCCATTTCCTGTAGCTAGGCAGGTTTTCCATGGAGGAATTAAGGACACCAGTCCACCCACAAAATCTTCAACCCCAAAGTTTTCCTGCTTACGAGATGTGCAGGGACGAAGATGAAGCCAAGATTGAGGGAAAAGCCAACCAAAGACTGGCCCTGTTGGACATCCATCTCATGGGAGAGAACCAATCCCTCCTATTATTAATGTTATTCTACTATGCTGTAGACAGCAGTCTAACATAACTCCTCTGAGAGGCTTCACCCAGCAGCTGATGGAAACAGATGCAGAGGCCACAGGCAAACAGATGCCAGGAAGTCCTGTGGAAGAGCAGGGGGAATGACCGACAGAGCCAGAGGGGTCACAGACTGCACGAGAAGACCTACAGACCCAACTAACCTAGGCCACAGAGACTGAACCGCCAACCGTGCATGGACTGCTCCTAGGTCTCCAGATACAGATACTGCAGATGCACAGCTTGGTCTTCATGTGGGTCCCCTAGCAACTGGAGCAGGGGCCCTCTCTGACACTGACGTCTGCCTTTGGAGCCTGTTCCCCTAGGTAGGCTGCCTTGTCTGGTCTCAGTAGGAAAGGATGTATCTAATCTTGCAGGGACTGTAATGTGACAGGGTGGGATGGTACCCATGGGGGACCTTCCCCTTCTATGAAGAGAAGAAGAGGGGAGAATGGGGGAAAGGGGTGTATGTTAGGGACTGAGGGGGCCTGTGATTATGATGTAAAGTGAATGAATGAATGAATGAATGAATGAATAAATGAATGGGAAAAAAGATGAAGCTGAAACTATAACCTCCTGCTGGAGATCTGCCTGGCATATATAACAGCCTAGTTCAAGATCTAGTGCTGCAAAAAGGAGCTATATGAAGTGATGCCTGTTGTTTCAGTTTAATGCCAAGAAGACATGGGGAAAGCTTGCTGTAAGCTGTATGATCATTCATACGCCTTACACATGTATATCATATCTGGACTTTTTTTAATTTCCATGTTTCTTTTCCTTAAACTCATTACCTTACTTACTATTTTTTTTATTTACTGTATGTATCTGTACTTGTCACACACGTGGCAGTAAGAGGACAGCTTTCCTGCTGGAGTTATTTTTTTTTCCCTTTTACTAAATGGCTTCCGGGGGTAGAATTTGGGTAATTAGTTTTGAGAGCAAAATTGTTAACCCACTGAGCTATCTTACCAGCTACCAAAATATTTACTTTCCAAAATGTATATATATAATTTATATGAAAACGGTAGCTTTCTCACAAGTAAAGGGAGAGGCATACTATTGTTAACTGTTTAGGGGTTAACTAAAGCTATTATTTTAATGTAAATCTAAAAACAACAGTAACCTATCAAAATAAAATGTATATATTTTACATAAGATTCATAATTATTGAGCGTAAGATACAAATAAAATAATGATATCCAAATATATGATAATAATTTTTTAGATTTACTCTGTGTGTGTGTGTGTGTATGTGTGTGTGTGTGTGTGTGTGTATGAACACATGTGTTAAGTGTGTGTCTGTTTATATGTGGGCATTCTCAAGCCATGTGTAGAGGCCAGAGGACAACCTTCTGTCTCTGTCTTTCCACCTTGTTTGGGACTCTTGTTTACCAGCAATAAGCCTACCTAGATGGACCATATACTTTTGAGAATTTGCCTGTCCCTGTCTCTGATTTCTGTATTAGAGAATTGGGAAGACTCACATTTACTACTGTGTCTGGATGTTAGGTAGTCTCTGGGGATTTGAATTCAGTCCATCACATTTATGCAGCAAGCACTTTGTATACTAAACCATCTCCCAGGTCTTTCAAAGTAATAGGGAAAAGAAAACCAACAAAAAAATCATAATTACTAAAGCATATTCTTATAAAACTCCATCCAGTCTTACCATAATCTAAGAAATTAGTTTGCCAGTTAAAAATTACTAGTAGATCATTTTTTTTTTTATTAATTTATTCTTGTTACATCTCAATGGTTATCCCGTCCCTTGTATCCTCCCATTCTTCCCTCCCTCCCATTTTCCCCTTATTCCCCTCCCCTATGACAGTTCCTGAGGGGGATTACCTCCCCCTCTATATGATCATAGGGTATCAAGTCTCTTCTTGGTAACCTGCTGTCCTTCCTCTGAGTGCCATCAGGTCTCCCCATCCAGGGGACATGGTCAGAGGTGTGGCACCAGAGTGTGTGAGAACGTAATATCCCACTCTCCACTTTACTGTGGAGAGTGTTCGGTCCATTGTCTAGATCTGGGTAGGGGTTTAAGGTTTACCGCCTGTATTGTCCTTGTCTGGTGCCTAGTTTGAGTGGGACCCCTGTGCCCAAATCTGCCTATCATAATGTTCTACTTGTAGGCTCCTAGGACCCTCTGGGTCCTTCTACTTTGCCTTTCTCTCATGAATCTCACATCTAGAGTCCCACTAGAATGTCCTCTCCTCTGTCTCTGTTTCCTGGTAAGTGAAGGCTTTCGTGGGACATGCCCGTTGGGCTAATATGCAGATATAAGTGAGTATATACCATTTGAGTCTTTCTGCTTCTGAGTTAACTCACTCATTATGATCATTTCTAGCTCAATCCATTTATCCACAAATTTTGGGAATTCCTTGTTTTTAATAGCTGAATAGTATTCCATTTGACTCTGAGGTAATAAAAATCAAATTAACGTGCAAAGAATAGTTATAGGTTTCTCCTTACTAAATATGAACTCACCATCCAGTCAGACAATCATTCAGGGTAACAGTTACTATACATCTGAGTTCCACACACTATACTAGTGTAGTGTAAATCATATGTCTAAGAGACTTCCATCTGTAATATATACAAGCTCAATAGTAATCCAATTTCAAAATTTTACAAAAGGCTCCAAAATATATCCTAACCACATAGTCACTGGACACCTAACATCACAAAAATGTGTTCAACAGCAATGGCAGTTAAAACTGCAGTTAGACACTTCCATCATCTTTAAAAGAGCTAAATTTAAATAACTAATTATATAATGGGGGTTGGCTTTAAACTTGAAACATCCATACGCTGTTGATAAGGAATGAAAATTGTTGAACTTTAAAGCCAGAGAAGAGTCTCCAAAAAAGATAATCATATGTCTCTCAAATGAAGATAAATCAGCTGTTCATCTTCTGGTTTTTCATCTATGGAAATGAGTCACTGTTTATGTAAATACATGTACACAACTGGTCAAATCAGATTTATTTATAATAGTGCATACTGCAATCAACAAGGTAATACATAACTGTGATTTATCCAAATGAATTATTGATACATGCTAACACATAAATAAATCTTGAAGTGCTTGTACTGAACGAGCCAGGTGGAAAAAGACTTCATGCACTCTGATTCCCTTTATATAAATGTTTAAGATTCACAGAATGCAGGTAGTGTTTGTTCAATGCTGAGAGGTCTAAACGATGTTCTAAAAGAGGACAGGAGGCAGTTCTGAAACACGAGGCATATGTTCATTGTCTTGATTGTGATATTGATTGAAGTGCCCAATATGTGTGGCAGTTCATATTCAAATACGTGAAAATTACTCATAATAAAATTCAAGGAGGGCGTGGTAGCACGTGCCTGTAATCCCAGCATTTGGGGAGGCACGAGCCGATGGATCTCAGTGATTTTAAGGCCAGCCTGGTCTACAAAGCTTGTCCAGGACAGCCTAGGCTATACAGAGAAATTCTGTCCGGAAAAAAACTACAGTTGGAAGTTTCAATAAATCATCTGTAATGATTTGTAGAGTCTTTACTGGCCACACTTTACAGAGCTTTGTTTATTCCGACTGACATGAACAGGCAAACCAAGAACTCCCATACATACAGCCCAAACCTGTCCTATTTGTTTCATTTTGAGGGAATGATCCAGAAATGTGTGTAAAATTTTCTTTTAAGCAAATACTTTATGAGAGCCTGTTATTTGCTGGGTGGTAAGCTAAGTAATTTTCCTTATATCGCAGCTAACAAAAGCAATGATTCTTCCATTGTTTCTCAGGATAGAAAACTAGGAGTAGCTGCTCTGCAACAGGGAGACATATCTTCTTGGTTAAACTGGATTACACTTTAGCTACCTTTTCCTATCCACACAACATGCAAAATATGTACTGTTATCATTTCTTGGGTTTCTTTTATTTAAAATAAAAGTCTAAAAGTTTTTATTTCCGAGTTTTTAAATTAAAAGACAGTCTGGTGAAGACCAAAGAGAATGCTTTCTATGCGACCTGTGGTTGGTTTCAAAATTCAGGCAACTGTCATGTTTAGGTTCATGACAAAGGATGTTTTGGCATGTCCCAGGTTCACCTGGATGTTAAGCCAGCTCTCAGTGAAGTGGCTTTCACTTGGAGACCAGTTATTGAGCAAACATTACAAGAAGAGTTAATGCCATGGATAAGAGTTTGGTCTAAATTACAAATGAGCTGAGTAGACATTAGTAATTAATTATTTAGTATCATTGACTGAACTGTACTTGCGCCATGCCTTTGTGGACGAACAGAAAGATACCACACTACCATGTGACTAGACCTCATGCTTTCAACTGACATGTCTCTGGACAAATCACCAATCCCTAAGTGCTTTTTACTGACTGAGTCATACTCAGTGTGCACCTGTAATTGTTAGCTGTTCTCAAAAGGTGTCCGGGAACTATCTATGTGTCTATAAAATAGGTAAAATAATTCAGTCATTTTGATGGAGAGAATTTTTCCAATGTTGTAACTGAAAGAAATTTAGCACATGAGAAAAAAAAATAACTTCAAGCCAGGGATAGATGCAGTATTCTTATAGTAAGTTACATACAGATATCTTTAAAAGCAGGACAAAGAAGAACACTCAGCGCCTACATGCTACAGGCTTCAAGAAGTAATGGTCGGAAGAGTGATGGCTGCCATTTACAAACCCTATGTACATGGTTGAGCAAATTTTCTTGCTGTGTGCTGGAGCATCTTCTGGGTATATTCCAAGGAGTGGAATAGTTGGGTCTTGAGGAAGCCCTATTCCCATTTTTCTGAGATAGCACCAGATAGATTTCCAAAGTGGTTGTACTAGCTTGCATTCCCACCAGCAATGAAGGAGTGTTCCTCTCTCCCCACATCCTCGCCAGCATGTGGTGTCGCTTGAAATTTTGATCTTAGCCATTCTAATAGGTGTAAGATGGAATCTCAGAGTTGTTTTGATTTGTATTTCCCTGATGATTAAGGAGGTTGAGCATTTCTTTAAGTGTTTCTCAGCCATTTGATATTCCTCTGTTGAGAATTCTCTGTTTAGTTCCAAGCCCCATTTCTCAATTAGGTTATTTGGTTTGGTGGTGTTTAATTTCTTGAGTTCTTTATATATTTTGGATATTAGACCTTTGTCAGATGTAGGGTTGGGGAAGATCTTTTCCCAGTTTGTAGGCTGTCACTTTATGTTCATAGCAGCCTTATTCATAATAGCCAGAACATGGAAACAGCCTAAGTGTCCCTCAATAGAAGAATGGATAAAGAAACTGTGCTACATATACACTATGGAATACTATTTAGCTATTAAAAACAAGGAATTCCCGAAATTTGTGGATAAATGGATTGAGCTAGAAATGATCATAATGAGTGAGTTAACCCAGAAGCAGAAAGACTCAAATGGTATATACTCACTTATATCTGCATATTAGCCCAAGGGGCATGTCCCACGAAAGCCTTCACTTACCAGGAAACTGAGACAGAGGGGAGGACATTCTATTCGGACTCTAGATGAGAGAAGCATGGGAGAATGGCAAAGTAGAAGGATCCAGAGGGTCCTAGAAGCCTACAAGTAGAACATTATGATAGGCAGATTTGGGCCCAGGGGTCCTGCTCAAACTAAGGCACCAGCCAAGGACAATACAGGCGGTAGACCTTAAACCCCTACCCAGATCTAGACAATGGACAGAACACTCTCCACAGTAGAGTGGAGAGTGGGATATTACTTTCCCACATACTCTGGTGCCTCATCTTTGACCATGTCCCCTGGAGGGGGAGACCTGGTGGCACTCAGAGGAAGGACAGCAGGGTACCAAGAAGAGACTTGATACCCTATGAACATATACAGGGGGAGGTAATCCCCCTCAGGAACAGTCAGTCATAGGGAAGGGGAATAAGGGGAAAATGGGAGGGAGGGAAGAATGGGAGGATACAAGGGATGGGATAACCATTGAGATGTAACAAGAATAAATTAATAAAGTAAAAAAAAACCTATGTAATTTAAGTCCTGTTTCTGATGCTTATCAGATCTTTTGTTGGAGGGCAAATGACAACTTCTCTGAATTTTTCTCCCTTATATCTACAGAAATGCAAAAAAAAAAGAGCGGGGGGGTTGGGGAGCCTCTGATTTAACCACTTAAGGGAATTGGTAAGAAAAGCCAACATAAAGCCTATACAAAAGTCTTCTACAAATTAGTAAAAAAGACATGTGCATTTGAAATTGTTAGTTTGGCTTTCAGAAGACAGATTAAACTTATAACTAAAAAAAAAAAAAGTTCCATAAGGAATAAAGATTTGTGGAGCAGAACTTGAGTTCTTCCTGGGAGAAGTTATGGGTTAACCAATAAAGTGTGCAGTCTTTCTAGTTCAGCTTAGTATTGGAGTACTGTGGGTTCTTTGTGCTAATTTCCACAGTGGATAGATGAACTTTCGTTCTACCCAGTAGTGTAGAACACTTGCTATTCATTTTCTTTTGGCTGTTCTATCTCAGCTATGCCACTCCTGGACCAAGAAGTAGCAGGAAACAACCAACCAACCCCAGGACTGGTAACCAAAGGACTTTAAGTCAACATACCATAGAGATACGTGCATATCCACGTTTACTGTAGTACAATTCACAATAGCTAAGTAATGGCATCAATTTAGGTGTCATTCAATATATGAATGAACAAAAGATGTGGCATATACACAATGCAACTTTATTGAACCATTAAAAAAAGATGAATTGTGTCATTTATAGGAAAATTGATGCAACTAGTTAAGTGACATAAGCTAGACTAAAAAAATCAAATAGTGCATGCTTTCTCACATATTTGGATTCCAGATATTATATACATAAAACAAACTAAATATGAAGGAAGTTTACTGCACGTATTTTCTTTGGCTGGTGCCATAGTTTGAGCAGGGCCCCTGGGCCCAGATCCACCCACCATAATGTTCTTCTTGTAGGTTTCTAGGACCCTCTGGATCCTTCTATTTCCCCATTCTCCCATGCTCTGTCACCTAGAGTCCCAATAGTATGTCCTCCCCTCTGTGCCACTTTCCTGGTGAGTGAAGACTTTTGTGGGACATGCCTCTTGGGCTAGTGTCCAGATATAAGTGTGTAAATACAATTTGAATCTTTCTGCTTCTGGGTTAACTCACTCATTATGATCTTTTCTAGTTCTAGCCATGTGCAGTACACTACTCAGATATAGCCAATGGACAGGACATTCTCCACAGTTGAGTGGAGAGTGGGCTGTGACTTTCACATGAACTCTGGTGCCCCATATTTGACCACATCCCCTGGTTGGGAAGGCCTGGTAGCACTAAGAGGAAGGACAGCAGGCTACCAAGAAGAAACTTGATACCTTATGAGCATATACAGGGAGAGGAGGTCCCCTTCAGTCACAGTCATAGGGGAGGGGAGTAAGGGGAAAATGGGAGGGAGGGAGGAATGGGAGGATACCAGGGAAGGGATAACAATTGAGATGTAATATGAAAAATTAATAAAATATATTAAAAAATAAATATGAAGGAAGAGAAATGACAGGGTAAATATGGTCAAATTACGTGACACATTTTAAAAAACAAACCTTCTTTTATGAAGCCCAGAACCATGTGAAATATATGCATTCCAGTTAAAAACTGCAAATGAGCGAAAGGAAAAATACACTCTGCCTGGATTTCAGCTGCTCACCTATAAAATGTTAAAATGTCAAATGATGTATTCAAAAGCATATATTTATGAGTTTGCAGTCTGCAGAATTCACAGATCGTGCCAAACTCTCTTTTCTTTTCATGTTTTAATTTCAGGAGAACGAGCATTTAACAGTGGAGGGACCTGCAGCTGTTTCCAGTGTCAAGTGCTCATCTGAGGAGATGTTAGACATACATTCTTGAGGTAGTCATGCAGCAAAGCAACTCAAAGAGCCTTAACACACCCTCCTATAAATGATGAATGTGTTTCAAAGTAACTTTGATCCAATTCCACCCGCTCTTAATTCAAGATTACAGTGATATTTCACACTCCTTAGACATTAGGAAGCATTTCAAATACATGTTATGAAACCCATTATCCTACCTGAAAGGGATGCCTGCTGGAAATACTGAGGTGTTTTCTTATCCATCTGTTGCCTTGATCCCCAAATATCTGCCACAGCAGCTGTCCCTTGGAATTGCTCCAGATTCTCTGGTACACAGCCAGCTGATAAATATGCTTTCCAAACATGTGGTAGTACAGGCGGAAGGTGCAGCCATTTGCATCAGTGGCGTTAAGGATTGGGCTGAGTAAAATAGCTTTGTCTTGAAAGACCTGTGGCCCTGACGTTTCTATGTAGAGGTAGTGTCCTTTGGCTGTGCCCAATGTGTTGTCCTTCATTGGGCCTGTGTTCAGTGTTGAAGTAGGACCCTGGTATCTGGTCCAGTTGAAGTCATCCTCCATACTTTGTTCCCAGTTACACATTCCATTTTCAAAGTCACATTGCAGTTCAGGTTCTGGGAATGACATTAAACATCATCAAAGGAGTGCAGGTAATAAATAAGAGTGATGGAGAACACACACTGATATTTCAATCACACAAAGGCAAGTGCAAAGAGTTTTTAAATGTGACATAAAGCACAGTGAAAAGACACTAATTCCTAGGCACCAAATAATATCTCATGGAGTAAAAATGAAATGCTTAGAGCATTACCTTTCAAATATTGTTAATGGGCACTCATCTTCATTTTTTATCACATTCCTCTGAGCTGGTGATACAGTTTAGAGGTAGAACCAATGCCTAGCATACACATGGGCCTAGGTTCAACCCCTTGTGTAACTATTACCATAAGCTCAGGCAAGTGGTCATGGCTGTTTCATAGTAACACATTTTTGACTGGGTGCATTTGCAATTTAGCTGCCTGTGCCAACCAGAAAACATTAAGAAAAATGAAACAAACAAAACCACCAAAGCTCAGAAGCCACATGTGAATTGCTTATTTAACTTGCTTTAAAACTGTGTACTGAGATTTTGATTGTGCCTTTGGAATGTGCACTTGTTTGTGTAGAGTATGTATGCCTTTATGTGTTCCTAGCTTGCTTGCACATGTGCATCATGAGGGTACATGTGTTTGTATGGAGGCCAGATATGGTTGCTATGTCAGATATCCATCTATTCTCTCCTAGCAACCTTCATCTAATTATTGTGGGGTGTGTGTGTGTGTGTGTGTGTGTGTGTGTGTGTGTGTGTGTGTGTGTGCGCGCGCTGCATAGCTGCATGCTAATGTTCACATTTGTACATAAGGGTACTCATTCCTCATGTGTATGTGGAAGACAGAGGAGGGCATCCTTGTCTTGTCTGTTTATTCTTTGCCTTCATCGTAGCCTAGGCTGGCAGGCAACAAGCCCCAGTGATTCCGAGGCTCTTCCATTCACCAGTGATTGGCATGCAGGGAATCATGCCAGCATTGGCACGGTTGTTTGGCTTCTGAAACACAAACTCCTGTTCTCAGGAAAGCACAGCAAGCACCCACTCCTGAGCCATCCCTTGGCCCTCACTGAGGAGCTAGCTACACTGCCCTACAAGGAGGCTCTTCTCTGCTCCTCCACCCTCAGTCTTACTGTTTTAGTTACATAAGATTTTCTGGGATTTGAACTCCCTGTATTTGAATTTTTATAAGCTCTTTCAATGATTGTAACAGCTTAGAGCTTTTATTCTCTAATGATTCTAAATATTTAAGATCACCTAGGTATCATGGAAAAGTTACTTACAATGACATGAAAAATCTCAAACAAATGCAAGTCCATTAGACAAAATTCACAGAATCCCAGGATTCTGATGAGGGATTCCTCACGTATCAGTCTAAAAGAGTCTTCTTCATTTCTACCCACCAAAACTCCTAATGTCTCTACACAGCCATGCCTAAATTAGACCTCCCAATGCCAACATAACCATTTCTTTCTCTATGTAAAATCACTTGCTACATTCCCACATTCCCAATTAATCTAAACTATTTTGTCTCAGCTCCAATTATAATGGTTTCTATTTCTTCCTTATCCATCTTTCCCCTTATCATACACTGTCTTTCCTATATGTGCTAAATATTCATGCCTTTCTCCATGTACAATTTTGCCTACTGTTACATTATGTTCCTGTTGACACTTCACTGGGTTTCATCAACGGTGTTTTTTTTCTCTCTCTCTGACATTTTTGGTTTTTTTCTATGTTTTATTTATTACTAGTACATACTAAATTATATAAAATAATGCATCTCATTATTACTTTTTTATAAATGCACATAACATATTTAGGTCTTATCTACTATCTTCTATTACCCTTCCTTAAGATCCTGTGTTAGTTTGAATAGGAATGGTCCCTATAGGTTCATATATTTGAATGTTTCATTTCCCAGTGGTGGAACTGTATGATAAGGATTAGGAGATGTGGCCTTGTTGGAGGAGGTACGGCATTGTGGCAGGTTGTGAGGTTTCAAAAAGTCCAGCCATTCCTCATGATCTCTTCTGGCTTCCTATTTGTGAATAAGGACATTAACACTTATCAATTACTCCAGTCCCATTCCTTTCTGCCTGTTCTCACATTCTCTACTATAATTGTAATAAACTCTCCTGCTCTGAAAAGTAAGGTCTCAATAAACTCTATTAAAAGTTTTTCTTCTACAAGTTGCCTTGGTCACCGTGTCTTACCACATCAATGGAAAAGTAACTGAGGCAGAAGTTGATACCAGGGAGTAGCTATTGCTGTGACAGGCCAGATCATGCTGGGGATGAATGTGGAAGATCTGGGCACTTTGCACTAGGGAAGTATACTATAAGCAGAGATTAAAAGGCTATCCTAATGGAAGCTTAGAAGACAATGTGGAGGCCCAACTCAGGAGATTTCATAGGGGAATGATATAAGCAACTGAGCCATATTTTCTTGTGATATTTTGTAAACAATGGGTCTGCTCTTTGATCTTATCCTAAGAATCTGCTTGAGGGTAAATTGAGGAATATTAGCTGAGAAGATTTCAAAACATCCTATATTGACTTTGTCCTGTGGTTACTATGCTATGAAGATCTACAGTAAAAAGGAGCAAGCCAGGCAAAAAGAAATACAAAATGTACACTTTGATGAGAAACGTGTGCAGGAAATACAATGTGGGAGCCAAGGCTTGTGCTGAAAGACAAAATGAAGCCAGATGTGGAAGGGAATAAAGAGGGTGGATCCTCAGGACAGGATCCCACGTAGCTAAGCTTCCAACTCATAAAAAGTAAAGTTCATGCAACAAGGAAAATCTTATGCAAATGTAATTCAAGAAGGAGATGAGGTTGAATCCCAAGCCTGCAGCCCAGTTTGGTAGCATTGGCCATGGGTTCTGGCTTTAGAAAAGATGCAGGAGTAAAGGGCTTTGGAATTTTCCTTCACAACCAAGAAAGGCCACTGAGGCCCGGCATGGCACAAGGGAGTCCCTTAACAAAGGCCTGGAAACTGAAGCTGTGACAGTGAAGCCTTCAAAGGATCAAAACTAATTACCTGAGTAAAAAGGAAGTGCAAGCTAGCAACTTCCAAAATGAGAAAATGATAGAGATAGTTTGCTGTGGGGATTGAAGACCAGATAGTTTAGTTTTACAATTAAGCTCAGTTGGTTAGGGTTTAAGATGTTTTTAGGTCTAGATAGATGTTTTAAGGTGATAAGAGATGAAATATGATGGATATTGATTTGCATTTAGAATTTTAGACTCACCAAGATAGGAAAGACGTTTTCTTCAAGGCTGCCAAATACAAGTAGTCAAAACAAATGTAACATTTATATAATTCCTGATTCTTTTGTGGTTCCTCTTGCTGTATGTAGTTTATTTTATAAGTGTGTAATAATAAAAATGTATACATAAAAAATTTTTTTAATGATGCCTGGATTGGTCTTGCGTACCCAAGATATTCGACGTGCCAGAGCACAAGGAATTCAGTGCAGAATTGCTGCAGGTGAGAGTGGGACCAGCCTGAGAGACAAGTGTGCTGTGGACAGCAAAGCAGAAGCCACAGCGCCATGTGTGCCCTTTGACATCAGACACAGGGCTACAGAATTTGGAGTTTGTCCTGCTGGATTTCAATCTTGCCTTGGCCTAGCATAGACTCATTATGACCCCATTCCTCCCTTTTAGAATGGTAATGTATATCCTGGGCTACTGTATGTTAGAAGTCCGCTTGCTTTTTAATTTTGCAAGGGGTTAATTTCAATTAACATCTCCTTGAGTCAACTTTGAACTTTTAAATTGCATTGTGTCTATAAAAGACTAGAGTCTTGCCAAAAATGGGGCACCAGAGTTCGCATGAAAGTCAGACCTCACTCTCCACTTGATGGGGAGGCCTGGTGGCACTCAAAAGAAAGATAGCAGGCTACCAAGAAGAGACTTGATACCCTTTGAACATATACAGGGGGAGGAGGTCCCCCTCAGTCACAGACATGGGGGAGGGGAGTAGGGGGAAAGCAGGAGGGAGGGAGGAATGGGAGGATACCAGGGATGGGAAAACAATTTAGATGTAATATGAATAAATTAATAAAAATTATTTTAAAATAGACTAGAGTCTGAAGTTGGACAGAGTGCATTTTATATTATGATATGACCCCAAGATTATGGGGGTCAGGGAATGGAATCTGTTGTTAGAATGGAAATACATCCCCCTACACTCATACTTTTGAATTCTTGGTCCCTGGTTGATGGAACGCCTTGGGAAGGATAAAGATATATGGCCTTGATGGAGAAAATATGTCACTGGAGGTATGGTGGGGCTTTGAAGTTTCAAAAGACACAGGCCATCTTGAATTAGCTTGCTCACCTCCTTCTTTGTAGGTAAGTAAGAAGTCTCTCAGATACAACTCCAATGCCATGACCACTTGCCTGCTCCCATGCTCCTTAGCATAATAGTCATGAACTTTCATCTTCCAAAAACTGTAAGCCCTCAACAAACTCTGTCTTATATAAGTTGCCTTAGTCATGGTGTCTGCCTTCCTTTTTTCAAATAGCCCCAATTAGATGCCATCAATTTTTAAAATATGTGTTTTTGTGTATATGCAGGCTTACTGTATCTAAGTGCATTGTATTCATGCACGGGGCCGTGGAGGTTAGAAATTTTATTGGATCACCTGGAAGTGGAGTCACAAACAGCGGTGAGGTGCCATGTGGGTGCTAGGAACTGATCATAGGTCCTATGGAAGAGCAGTAAGTACTCTTAACTGCTGTACCATTGCTATAAACTATCTCATCCCTTTTCCATCAGACTTCACACATGACAGAAAGGCTGGCATACTTGTCATTCAAAGTCTAGCTTATTTCACTCATTAGGATAGCGTCTGCTTTTAATCAATTTTCCTGTACATGACATGATTTTGTTCTTTTCTGACATACTTTAAAAATTTTAATTTAATATAATTTATTCAGATTACATCCCAATTGTTATCCCCTTGCTTCTATTTTCCTGTTCCTTCCCTCCCTCCCTCCCTCTTTGGCCCTATTCCCCTCCCTTAGACCTCTGACAGAAGGCAACCTTCTCCCCCATATATGACCACAACATATCAGGTCTCATCCGGATAGCCTTCTTCCCCTTCCTCTGTGTTCCCATAAGTCCTCCCCACCAAGGAGAAGTGAACAAATCGGGGGCACCAGCGTTCATGTCAGAGGCAGTCCCCTCTGTCTCCAGAACCATGGAGAATGAGCTGTCCATGGATATATCTGAACAGGAGAGAAGAATCTCAGGTGTAGAGATAAGATGGAAGAATTTGATGCTTTTGTTTTTGTTTGTGCCTGAACAAAAAAACCATTGGATATATGCACAACATTTAATATGTCCATTTATTCCATTGGAGAGCATTAAGGCAGATTCCCTAAGTTGGCTCTCATGAACAAATATAGCCATCTGTACAGCAATGCCCATTATAAAGTATCTTGTATTCCCTCAGGTATATGCGCAGTAGTAGTATAACCAAAATTAAGTGGTAGCTCAGCTCCATTTTTAGGTATGTTGACAAATCTCCATGCTGATTTCCATAGTGACTACTTTATATTCCCATCACAGCACACTAATGGTGGGCTTTTAAACTTCTGACATCATTCAGTCAAACTTAAAAAGAATTGACTAAGACCTCATCAATCAAAGACTCTATTTTTAGGATAGTATTGGAGCATGTTCATTTTTCAAGACATGAAGCTCTTGTTGGCACCAGAAATTTGCTTTAGAACAAATGATATATATATATATATTTGGAAGTCCTGGGCCAAGGAGACAAGATTTAGAATTCATAGGTAGTTTCATATTTTAGCTCCATTTATATGCTAATATTTTAAATATAAATGTCATCTGTCTTTTGACTATTCATCTTAGTGATGGCTCTTGGTGCCAAAGGTGAGCAAGCACCCTGAACAATCAATAAGAGTGCAGGTGAAGCAAAGCAACTGGGCGAGAACAAATCATCTGTGAGGACAGGCCAGAAGAGAAGCTCAGGCCTAATGAAGGGAACCAGTAAGCAGATGTCAGCAGGAAGATGGGCTTTTGTCTGATGAGTCCTCACTTGTGACTAGTCAAGCCAGCTGTGATGTGAACTGGGGACATTCCAGGTACTCCCCACATGTCAGTGTTTGGCTGTGAAGCAGAAAGACGATGTCAAATTGCAGAGTTTTTGACATAAAACTGACATTAAGGCCAACAAATTTTTACATTGATCGTTGGCACATTGACTCTACACTCAATCTTGATTCGAAAATATAACATATGGAACTCTACCCTTCACTGGAGGACCACATCTCCATGCACCCTGCAGCAAATACAATTTTAAAATTGGGATGTGTAATGCATAGTATATTGAATAAGGTAATGTCTCAATGTATGCCACTGCTATTTCTCTGTACCATTAAATAAGCAAGAAATATGTTGAAACTATGATTACATTTATTTATAGTATGATAACATCATACTTTATTCTACTAATATCAGGATGTTTGAAAAGCAATTTTGAGAACTTTAAAAAGCTAAAACTCTTCCTGAATTTGCAAAGACTAAATTAGATTTCTGACCAATTATATATATATATATATATATATATATATATATATATATATATATATATATAATATGATTACCACTGTCAAAATCAATGTTAACTCTATCCATTCAAATAAGAGTTGTGTAAATTTTGTGAGTTAGATAGTAATTTGGACTTTAATGTATTTTTAATAACACACATATCAAAGATCGCACACACACCACATTCCAGTGACTTATATGAAAATTCTGTTTTCTATGGGGCACTGAATATTCCACCATTTCAGTTTGGCTTCTAATGAGTTTTCTGATTTATGAAGCACATACGTTTGAAATTTATAAATTATCTTGAGACAAGGATAGGAGTCCAAGAATGATGGAAACATTTTGTAACAGATTTTTTAAACAAATAATTCTGTTAGTGGCTAATTTACTTTCAGATGTGAGCACAGGATCTGTGGGAGCCAGGCTCAGGAAACTGAGGGCCAGACCACAGCAAGACTCCTCAAACATTCAGCAGTTTGACACCAGAAGAATAACTGAGCCTCTGAACTTCACTCTCTCTTCCTAGAAAACAAAACAACAAAGGAAAACCCGCCCCCCATGCAGGTTCTTCCTCTGTACTTCCTCACTAGCTCAAGCCTCACTGACAAAGTGATTCCCTTTCAGAAATTATCCTGCAATGCTCCCTAATGTATCGCCTAAGTCTGTTCTCAAATCCACTAGTTCTATCACACCCACACTAACATTTACATATGTCAACTTTCAGTGCTACCACCACTCTAAACACCTTTAAAATAGAGAATGCTTTTTTCAGCGTGGATCACAGAGATCCTTGACCTTGTTCCTCCCCCATATCCCATCTCTGATTTGTGCTCTCTTTACACACTCCAACTTTCATCTGTCTCATACTTCACGGCTTCTGAACATAAGTCTCACTCGCCAAGTTGCATATCTTAGATAAATTATCACCTGCAGAAAATCCAATTTTATTATTCTATAAAGCCACACAATACCTTTTCCACAGTTCAAGCTAAAATCGTAATTATATATTTCATTAATAAATACTTAAATGTCTCTTCAGTTCGATTGTGAAACACATGAAGGCAGGAGCTCTGTATTCATTCTTACTGATGTATCTCTCCTGTAGCTGGTTGGCAAGCCTACTTAAGAATAGCAAGGAGGGTATCAAGTCTCTTCTTGGTAACCTGCTGTCCTTCCTCTGAGTGCCACCAGGTCTCCCCCTCCAGGGGACATGGTCAAAAGTGAGGCACCAGAGTATGTGAGAAAGTAATATCCCACTCTCCACTCTACTATGGAGAGTGTTCTGTCTATTGTCTAGATCTGGGTAGGGGTTTAAGGTTTACCACCTGTATTGTCCTTGGCTGGTGCCTTAGTTTGAGCAGGACCCCTGGGCCCAAATCTGCCTATCATAATGTTCTACTTGTAGGCTTCTAGGACCCTCTGGATCCTTCTACTTTGCCATTCTCCCATGCTTCTCTCATCTAGAGTCCCACTAGAATGTCCTCCCCTCTGTCTCAGTTTCCTGGTAAGTGAAGGCTTTCGTGGGACATGCCCCTTGGGCTAATATGCAGATATAAGTGAGTATATACCATTTGAGTCTTTCTGCTTCTGGGTTAACTCACTCATTATGATCATTTCTAGCTCAATTCATTTATCCACAAATTTCGGGAATTCCTTGTTTTTAATAGCTGAATAGTATTCCATAGTGTATATGTACTACACTTTCTTTATCCATTCTTCTATTGAGGGACACTTAGGCTGTTTCCATGTTCTGGCTATTATGAATAAGGCTGCTATGAACATGGTTGAGCAAATTTTCTTGCTGTGTGCTGGAGCATCTTCTGGGTATATTCCAAGGAGTGGAATAGCTGGGTCTTGAGGAAACCCTATTCCCATTTTTCTGAGATAGCACCAGATAGATTTCCAAAGTGGTTGTACTAGTTTGCATTCCCACCAGCAATGAAGGAGTGTTCCTCTCTCCCCACATCCTCGCCAGCATGTGGTGTCGCTTGAATTTTTGATTTTAGCTATTCTGATGGGTGTAAGATGGAATCTCAGAGTTGTTTTGATTTACAGGGGGAGGTAATCCCCCTCAGGAACAGTCATAGGGGAGGGGAATAAGGGGAAAATGGGAGGGAGGGAAGAATGGGAGGATACAAGGGATGGGATAACCATTGAGATGTAACAAGAATAAATTAATAAAGGAGAAAAAATGAAAAAAAAAAAAGAATAGCAAGGAGCTGGCATGGTGGCTCATCTAGTAAAGGCACTTGCCGCGGTGCCTGACAACTTGAGTTTGATCCCCATTACCCACATGGTAGAATAAGAGAACTGACTCATGCAAATTGTGCTGACCTCCACACATGCACTATGGCAGGCAGAAGCATTCACACAACATAAGGATAAAGCAGTCTTTAGTAATAAAAAAGACTGACGTGTTTAGTTAATTTGATTAATCAACCATGCAGTATTCATCAACTTTTCAACTATATTTTAGTCATTGGCTTGATTGCCTCTAAAGCAGAGAATGAATCAAGACCAAAAGCCCCAAACCACATAGTACAATCCCGCCCCCCCCCGAAAAACGTAACTTACCACAGTCAATCTCATCTGTGCGATCTCCACAGTCATCAACCAGGTCACAGAGCTGATGGATTCCAATGCAAGCCTTTGTCTGTCTACACCAGAAGTGATCTGGCTTGTCACAAAGCTCAACAGGAGGAGGAAGAGCACAATTCTCAAAACGGATGTCATCAATAGCAGAGACCCCACTGTAAACGGCCATACTGACTTTCTCTAGTGTCAGGTAGAAGGGCCCAGTGAGGCGTCCTAGCTGGACAGTTGCCTCTGACCACTGGTTGCCTTGGTTATACAATACTCTCCAGAGGGCTGTGGCATCCCTGGAATTTTCTAGATGTAGCTGCAACTCAGCTGCCCCCACTGACAGTCCATAGTTATAAAACCTGAAAGAAAACCAACGTGAGAAATGAAAACATTAGAGGAGACCAGAGAGTTGATCTTTGGACTCTTCCGCTCACGCCAGTTACTAATGAATTATGGAGATGGGCACAGTTCCTTCCCATAGTACTTGTGGCTGCCCATTTGCAAGAATTTGTCTGCTGAAATGCACATTGTATGGCTCTCATAATGCTGGGAGCCTCTTGCGAGACACAAGGAGACTCCTAATTAAGTTAAAACCCAATGGAAGACAGGAAGCCTTCTTTCACATTAAGAAATACAATGACCAAGACTGATAATATACTCTGAAGTTAAAGTTGCTTTAATTTAATGCAGTAATCACTGTAAAGTGCAACCAGGGGTAAAATGAACAGCTATCAAGTGCAGGGATCTGCCTGCAGCCATCACCTTACTAGGATAATTCAGCATCAGACAACAGTTACCAGAATGACAGTGTACACCCAGGCCCTGTCTGGCTGAAAGTCGGGCTCTGAAGTTTAGCAGTTTGAAACAAGTTGCTGCTGTTCTTCAAAATGAACATGAAATGCCCTGTGGGGATGAAAAAAAAAAAAAACAAAGTAGTAAGTTTACCTACTGGATTCTGCAACGCCATGAATGTTCTTCTGTCTCTTAAGGCAATGCCAAGTTTCTCATCCAGTTAAAATTAAAATTGCACATCAATAAAAGCCAATAACCATAGAAAAACTTGCTTTTTGTATTTAATCAGATGCATCTGAGTGATGTTAACAGTCAATTTATAATTTCAGTCAATACAGGCAAGAATGTATCAATTCCAATCATATCACATATAAAGCAATCAATTCCTGCAGACAGCACAACTGATTATCAGTGTCATCCTACCATGCTGTGATCTTCACACACACACACACACACACACACACACACACGCACACGCACACGCACACGCACATGCACACGCACACGCACACGTCTAAGCCAGCAATCAACAGACGTGTGTAAAGCACTGATAGCGCCTTACCTTTAGCTGTGCCGTGAGTGTGGTCTCCAGGTGGGGCTTGTTCCTTGAAATCAGCAGAAAGATCATTTGGGGAGCTCCACATCCAGTCAAAATGGTCAGCACCGCTGGCTTCAAACCACCCACAGCTGTCGGCTTCAAAGTCACAACCGGCAACTGCAGAAGAGAAAGGAGCCTTTCTTAGATTGCTCGCACAGAGTCACCTGCCTAGGGGACGTAGCACTCAAGTGCATATGCCCCCCAACCGTACTCCTTAAGTCACCAAGAATCACAGAAGGAAAAATACAGATCTTTCCCGGTCTGAAACAATGACATATTTTTCACACTGGAAATGGAGAAGGCAGAGTTCTCAACTTCACAGATTCGGTTTTCCCAAACATTCTTTCTGGGAAGCAGCATTACCCAGCTGCATTGGTTAAGGAATTTCTAATATTTGCTACTTCGCTCTAACAGTCATGTTATTTTCCCTCCTTCAACATTAAGTGGCAAGTCTGTTTCTACAGAGCATTTTATTTTAAAAAAATCATAAGTGACAGTCCCTGATTCAAACACTCCTACCATAAAAGCCCCAGATCTATGTCCTTTATACTTCCTTTATCTCCTTCCTGATTCTCATAGGGGTTGGTATTTCAAATATTGTTATGTGGGTCACCTGATTTGTGTAGAATGCTTTTCTAGGACACGTGCTTAGAAATTGGTTAACTCCCACATATTGAGTTAGAGAAGAAAGAGAAGAGAAGGGCGGGGAAAATACAAGCCATGAACTGCAAGAGGGTAGTAGCACAAGGGCTGACAGCTACTAAATTACCAGCACAAGAGACTCTCCGGAGCACTTTGTATAATCCCACAATAACCCTATGCCACAGGTGATGAAGACGGTGTTTCTTTATGGAGAAAGAAAAGTGAGTTTAAGATAAAGTGTTCGATGATGTTTTCTGTGTGTTGTGTATTCAAATTCTGATTTCTCTACCCAGAGATATGGTTGCAGTCTGGACTTTGGCATTGTCATTATTATAAAGCATCTCCTGTCTTGGTATTTTGTGAACATTGCTCACCACCACCTTCTGATTGGTCGAATAAAGAGCTGAACAGCCAATAACTGGGCAGGAGAGGATAAGGAGGGAGATCCCAGCCCAGGGAGAGGGTCTCACAGGGAGACCAGAGGGAGAGAGGAAGAAATCACTATTGGGACATGGATGAAGATATAGGTGGCAGGATGAGACTAAGGTGGCAGCCTCATGGGCCATGTGGCTGGGAAGTAGGCTAGGCCAGTATCACCAGGTTAGAACAGCTGAGGATCTGCCCAGCTGTAGTGTCTTAAGCTTTTAATAATATAATAGATCTCTGTGTCATTATTCAAAGGCAAGGTGGGCATAGAAAAAGGTCTTGCATTTCACATAAAGTAGTTAATTTTACCAGTGCCATATATGATCAAGTTGCAGTGTGGAATTAGACTTCCCATAAAATACTCTTTTATTAAAAAGTTGGAAAAAGAAGAAGGAAAAATTTGATCATTACATTGGAAAAAAGGATAAACCAAATAGCCTGATCTGAATTCACTTAATAAAATGTTCAGTCTTTTAAAAAAAGATTCCAATTTATGATTGATTCATTGACATCTTTCTCCACTGGGTACTTTTGACTAAGAATATGACCTGTATCTCTTAAAACATCTAAGGAAAGAATCAATCATTCTTTGGATGAAAATATGAAGTAAATGAAATTATTAGCATTTTAAGCTAGTGAGAAATCATCTTAAAATTTCAAAATGCTATTTATACAAGAGAAAACCATGTCACATCTAATATCTATGGTTTCTCTACAATATATAATATCAAAATATATTTCCTTTCTATGATATTTCCTGCCCAAAATATGACCTGTGTATCACTTCAACTCTTCTCAAAACTGACGGAATGTGTAAAACCATCTAAAGTACTTTTGAATACTGAGTACTTTAATAAATAAAACCCATATTTCAGTTAGCTCGTACAACTATAAATATGCAATATGAAGAATGCATTTCAAACCTAAAATAATGATTTCTTAAACTTAAAACTCTTGAGAAGCAAAATTAAATGGTATTCAAAATCGAAAAGGAATAACTGTGAGCTAAGAATAAAATCCAAAGAATGCTTAAATGTTTGTGGTTTAAAAGCTGTATCTATATCAACTACATAAATATACAAGTAAAATATAAATATACATAGATTTGAAAAGATCCAAAATATTTAGATGTGTGAAGCAAATGCTTTGAACCCTGTTTCAGATGAACTTCAACAGAAGATCTAAGAAAGAGTTCTTGCTATACAAAATCAGAAGAGAATACATTCTTGCTGCTATACCTCATACAGCCACCCATAGAGGAAACATGATTTTCACATAACAAGGGACATGATGCTGTGGACACAGTGAATACTCCAATGGTAGTAGGACTGGAAACACCTCTGAGTGGCCCTTTAGTTCTCTTAGAATTGGACCTTTCAACAACACTCTGTAAAAGGAATCAGATTTGCAAGAACTTTTGTAGCATTGTTTCCAATACGCAAGAACTGGAATCCAGGAAGGCAAAGCAAATACTCCATGCCCTGACTCCTGTGTGGAATCCAATACAGTTGATTTTAGAGTTTGATCTTAGAGTTGATCTTAGAGTTGAGAGTTGAAAGACGATACCAGAAACGGAAGAGAAGGAAGGGATGGGTAAAGATTAGCCACTGTTTCATAAGCCATGGATGGGATGGGACCAGTAGCTATGTTGAGCTATTGCATAGCAGGGAGACTGAGAAACACGATACTGCTCCACATTCCAAAGAAGATAAAAGAGAGTGTTGAATACTTTTACTACAAGAAATTTCAAAAATGCTTAAGGAGACAGACATTGTTTCCATGAACGTAATATCACTCTACGCATGTCTGTCTCCTTAAGTATTTTTTAAAATTTCTTGTAGTAAACGTATTCAAACACTAAATGGCACCATATAAGTATACAAAATTTTCATGTATTAAAGAAAAATAATTTTAAGAGAAAACAATTTTAATAAAAATGCTATTAAAACTCAGAGGTGTTTTTCTATTATTCTTCATATCCATGTTCCTATGTACCTTTAAAAAGCTTAATTACTTATAAATGTAATGATGTAGTCTCTAACCTAGCCACTAATTGTTCATACACCTTTCCAGAACCACCATGGACATTTTCCATGGCATAGCTATTTATGACCACAAAATCCAACACTCAGGGTGTATTTGAATAATTGAGGTTCAGAGATCTGCCACTGCTTCTGGGGGCATTATTGACTTCTGCAATTAATTCCACCACAAGCAACGCCTGCAAAAACAATATTGCAAACACCATTTACTCAGAGCTCACATGCAGGAAGCTTTGGGCTATGGGCAATTCCAGTTGTAACCGAATGCCTGTTGACACAGAATTTGTGAAACTTATGCTTGTCTTTTCTATGACTATGGGCAGAGAAGCTAATGACTCTACAATGGCTTTTAATTATTGTGAGAAAAATTACTCAAGTGGGCTATATTAATTATGTTAATTATAATTACATTTGTCGCCTCTGGGGAGAGGGTGTTGGAAGACAATTGGTGGTGCTGACAAATAGTTTCATCACTGTCAGTTTTGTAGCCATTTGCTGAGTCAGAAATTGAACAAGTGTAGTAACTGAGAACGCTTTGAATGGTAAAGATCCAGGCTGTCTATATAGCCCTGTCTTTTTTTTTTTTTTTTTTTTTTTTTTTTTTTTAGCCCTGTCTTGTTTTGGTTTTTGCTATATTGGAATTGCTTTGGTGGTTTCAATGAGAGGAATAAGCACAAAATATATAAAAGAGGATTCTGAACTGATATTTTGGGTATCACATAAAACTTCAAAAGCCTTAGCAGGAAATATGGCCTGATATGTAGTGGCATTGAACACAATATTCTGTCGTCTCAGCCATATAGGCAGATGCCGAGGTTAAGTTTAAAAGACCATAGTTGGAACTTGTGGATAATGGTTTTTAGAAGTAGGGATCTGGGACTGCAGTGATAGCTTGGGGGTTAGGAGCACTCACTGCTCTTCCAGAGGACTCTTGACTGTCTCCTAGCACCCACACAGTGCCTCCCAACTGTGTGTTCATCCACTTCTAGGGAGTCCAACACCATGTTCCAGCATCCCTGGGCACCAGGCAAACATGAGGCACCCAAACATCCCTGCAGGAAAAATTCCATATCTATAAAACAGTGAAATAAATTCAAATTTCAAAGGCCAACACTGTAGACCACAGATATCTGAGTCAACAGCCACTGATTCTGTGTGGAAAACATCTTGAAACAACTGCCATCTTATTTAATCCCCAAGGAATACCCAAGGTAAATTACTGTTCTGTTAACATGTTGTGTGTTTTGTTTATATTTACTTGTATGAAGAAATTGCTGCCTGCATGTAGCAATCAGAAGACAATTTGCCAGAGTCTATTCTCCTCATTTGCAATAGAAGCCAATTAACACAGAGAACTCCATCTGGTCAACATGTAGAAAATAAGAGTCTTTGGAATGCTGAACCCAACATAGGATGTTTATACCACATACCTGCACTTTAGGCTCAGGGTGCTTCAGAAAAGAAGAGAGAGAAAAAGTGTAAGAGCCAGAAGTGGCAGATACTTTTAAGGAAACAGTTTCTTCTGGACACTACAGGGCAGATGCACATATGAACTCACAATGATTGTGATACCATGTGCCCTTAATCAGAGAAAAAAAAATCCCAGCATGGAGTGGGGTTAGGTGGACACAAAACAATACCCTACTAGCTGAAGAACTGTTGGGATTTGAGAGCTTCTGGGACAGGGAGAATCATATTTCTTTATTAGTGTGATCCCTTGTATGTTGGCCCCAGTTCAGGGCTGGCCCCACACCCAAGAGTAGTTGGGTAAGAGAAACTGGCCTCAATGGTTTTAGAAGAGAGAGAGCACAAAGTTGGGTGGGTAGGGAGGTGGGAGTAGATCTGAAAGGAATTAGAAGAAAGAGAGATACTGAGTGTGATAAAATATGATATAAACTCTTAAAAAAATAAAAAATCTGTTATTTAAAATAACTTTTTAACAATTCTAACATGACCAGGTTGTAAACTAGATAAACATAGATAAGAATAAATCTATAAACTTGACTCTATCCTTCTTTAAAGATCTTTTTATTCTAAGGACTGGACAGATGGCTCAGTCAGTAAAGTGCCTGTCATGTAAAGTGCCCAAGTTTGATCTATAGCACCTATGTAAAAACTTGGAAATGAAAGTAAATGTCTGTAGCCTCAGTGCTAGGAGGAGGATCGGGTGGCAGGTGGATCCTTGCTGGTTAGCCAGAGCAGCTAAAACAATAGGCAGAGCTTCAGAGAGATCCTGTCAAAAAAATACAAGCTGGAGAATACTCAAGGAAGACACCTGATATGGATCTTTGACCTTCATACATATACATATGTAGGTACACTACACACACACACACACACACACACACACACACACACACACACACACACACAGTTACATACTAGTTCTCCTCCAGCTTTCTGAGTTTCTCTTTTTAAATAATTTAATTAATGTAATCAGATTACAACTAAATTGTTATGCCATCACTTGTATATTCCCTTTCCTCCCTCCCTCCCGTTTTCACCATATTCCCCTCCTCTAGGTCTATGACCAAGTGGGACTTCCTCCCCCACTATATGGTCATAGGCTATCAATTGTGTGAAGGATAAAAGTTGAGTATTCTAGTGTGGTGGCTTATGTTCACTAAGGCTGTGCTTTGATTAGGCAGTTACTATTTTAAAGTTCATTGTGTTAATACTATATCCCTATTTCACAGCATGTTCTCTGCTTTTGTAATTATTTTGTGTTTAACTTTATCATGCCTTCAAGTGATTATATGCTTTGAAGTTAAGATAAGGTTGAAATAATTGAGCTCTGAACTTCATCAACAGTTAATATTAATTAACTATTTAAAATGTAATATGTAACTCAGAAAGATTTATAATGAACTATGAAATAAAAAAGAAGTCTGTATAAATGGATAGAAAGAATGACACATTCTAAAGGAAAGCCAGTGTATATATAAAACACTACAACATTTGATCTTCAAACTTACTGCATTTTAAACAATAATGTTTCTTTGTATTATCATGCATATATTTTAGTATTTATAAATTTATATTTTCTTTATAAGTTACAATGAATTTAAAACACAAATGTCCCTATTAAGAGCTTATAAGTGATTAGAGGATGAGGTATTTGGCTACCTTAAGAGAGTCATAGGTACTCCCGCTGTTTACCCACACGTCATTGAGTTTCTTCACTCTGACATTCAGAGCACTGGGCAGAAATCACATTGCATCAACACCCACCACAGGCCTCATGATGCTTTGTTTTAATTAAACAGTTGGATTCCCCTAGTTCGCACCAGATCACAAGGAGACCATCAATGCTGGTGGATCTGGACCAGGGGGCCTGCACAAACTGCTGTACCAACCAAGGACAATGCATGCAGTAAACTTAGAGTCCTATCCTGATCTAGCCAATGGATAGCTCATTCTCCAGGGTTGTGGGGAGAGCAGGGACTGCTTCTGACATGAACTCTGGTGCCCCCTATTTGACCACTTTCCCTTTGGTGGGGAGGCCTGGTGGCACTCAGAAGAAGGGTAAGCAGGCTATCCAGAAGAGACCTGATAGGCTGTGATCATATGGTGGGGGAAAAGATCTCCTTATGTCAGAGGTCTAGAGGAGGGAAATAGGGTGAAAGAGGGAGTGGGAAGGGAAGATACAAGTGAGGGGAGAACAATTGGGATGTAATTTGAATAAATTATTTTTTAATTAATCTATTCAGATTACAGCTCAACTGTTCTCGCATCACTCGTATCCTTCCGTTCCTCCTACCCTCCTACCCCCACCCTATTACCCTCCCTTAGGTCCATGCCCGAGGGGGATCTCCTCCCCCACTTATGGTCACAGGCTAACAAGTCTCATCTTGGTAGTCTGCCTATTATTTCTTTAAGTGCCACCAAGGCTCCCTACCAAGGGGAGGTCATCAAATATGGGGCACCAGAGCTCATATCAGAGCTAGTCCCTGCTCTCCACATAACTGTGGAGGATGTCTTGTCCATTGACTAGATCAGAGTAGGGGTTCAGTGTTTACTACTTGTATTGTCCTTGGTTAGTGCAATAGTTTGAGGAGACACCCCTGGGCCCTGATCCACCTGTTACAATGTTCTTCTTGTAGGTTTCTAAGATCCTCTGGATCCTTCTATTAGCCCATCTCCAGTATTTCTCTTACCTAGAGTCCCAGTAGGATGACCTACATCTGTCCCAATCTCCTGGTAAGTGAAGACACTCATGGGGCATGCCTTTTGGGCTAATGTCCAATTATAAGTGAGTATATACCATGTGAGTCTTGATGCTTCTGGGTTAACTCACTCAGTATGATCGTTTCTAATTTCCTCCATTTGTCCACAAATTTCTGGATTCCTTTGTTTGTTTGTTTTTTATAGCTGAGTAGTATTTTTTAAAAACCCAAAACTTATAACTGTAATACGTATTTAAAAGAATCCTATGATGTATCCAGTAGGGATTCTTTTAATAGTCAATTCTACATGCATATTTCATGCTTCGGCACCCACCTAGGATAGCAAGCAATCATTGACTAGCTTTTAGTTTAAGACTGTTCTTTCAAGGATAATTAAATAGCAAATAGCTATGCTCTGCACAGGGCAACTGACTATCCTATGTAACAAAGGTGAACTTTTCATAAAATCCAAGTTGGTTTGCATAAACAAGTTGGTATGCAGTCTATTGTAAAAGAATTGGGCTGTATAAGCCTGAGATCCCCAATTGCTTTGTAAACCTACTTCATATACACACACCCCTGCATTTTTGTGTTCTCCATGTAAAGCGTCAAGAAAGAGCAGCTCAGACCTAATGCCCACACTGACTACCATATTCTCAAAGATGAGGTCATCTGCTTAAGGCAGGAATTCCCTTCTTCCACCAGTATCCCAGGAATTGCAGTGTGTGAAGTCGTTAATTTACAGAGAGGGTAAACTTTCAGAACATTCACAATTCTTGGCACATAACATGTTAAATATTATGCATATTCATATCCCATCAAGTAGAAAACTAGAATTTAAAAGTAAGTAGGTAATTGTGACAACATAACAATTACTATGTCTCATTTAATCATTTATTATCCACAAATTTGAAAACAACCTGATAGAGAACATGTAACAACATATCTGTAAATATGTAAGAAGTAAGATACACAAAAGTAGGGGGAGGATAATCATGGGTTGGAGAGATGGCTCAGTCGTTAAGAGCCCTTCCTGCTCTTCTAGAAGACCTGGGCTCTATTTCCAGGACCTAGATGACGGCTCACAAACATTAGTAACTCCAGTTGTAAATGCTATAGAATCACACTCTTTTCTGGCCTCTTTGGGCTTTAAGTATGATATATAGACAATAACACAGTGAAAATATCCACACCAGTAAAATGAAAAAGACAGCAAAAAGTAGGAAAATACCACCTTTCATATATAGGGATTGGTGAAGATGGTGTTAGCAGGAATAGATAGAAAATAACTGATGATACATAGATGGATATATGATAGATAAATAGGTAGGTAGGTAGAATATAGATGATAGATAATAGATAAATAGATAGATAGATAGATAGATAGATAGATAGATAGATAGATAGATCCAAGAGCTCCAATACTGAGGAGGTAGAAGTGTTAAGTGACCTTATTTATTCAGTATATGCTGTATCCATATATTGGAAAATCATACCCATAAACATACACATTTATTATGTGTTAATTTATTAAAATTAAATAAATAATATAAAATTAAATAAAAATATTAACCATCCAAATTTTACTTTTGCATATATATGTATATATATATATATATATATGAAAGTATAGCCCATAAATTTCATTTTTAAGTAAAAAGTATTCACTTTTAAAGTAGACTCTTTATTCTAGATCTCAATAGAGAACAGTGTGCTCTCTCTCACTTTCTCTGTCTCTGTCTCTGTCTCTGTCTGTCTCTCTCACTTTCTCTGTCTCTGTCTCTGTCTGTCTGTCTGTCTGTCTGTCTGTCTGTCTGTCTGTCTCTCTCTCTCTCTCTCTCTCTCTCTCTCTCTCTCTCTCTCTCTCTCTGTGTGTGTGTGTGTGTGTGTGTGTGTGTGTGTGTGTGTGTAGCAGCACAGGTTGGTCCTAAAGGCAATGATTCCCAGCAGTTGTCTAATCTTAGCATCCTCAGCAGCCAGGAAGGCCCGAGTGCTCGCGCGCGCACACATACACACACACACACACACACACACACACACACACACACACACATATACATACACACAAATTATGTCATTCAGGGCTCACAGGTGAGTAATGCTACTGATGACATGTTCCCCCAACGATCCTGCATAGCACTTTCTGAGGAACTATGACATTTAGCCAGTGTGGAAGAAGCTTGCCACTCAGCTTGAGTTTAATTGTTTGATGGTCTATGATCAAAATGTGTGACAGCGCCTGCAACAATAGCAGTTATACTAACAAGTTCTGGTAGATAGTCAAGAACAATGGAAATTGTCTTTGAGGGACCCAAGTACCCTCCATGGCCAACAATGCCTACAGAGATAGCCCACATCTGACTCATAACTTCTGGGAGAATCATTATCCTTTCTTGTAGTGTACCTCCATCCAAGTTCCTTTTTGTTTATTATTGTATTTTAATAAACTTACTTATTAATTCACTTTATACCGTGGTCATATACTCCCCCCTCCCTCTTCCCCCATTCCTCTTGCCCTATTCTTCAGAAAAGGGGAGCCCATACCCCAGATGATCAGGTCATATCAGGACTAAATGATTCCTCTTCCCCTATGGCCTAGTCCCACCAGAGCGAAGTGATCAAAAAGCAGGCAACAGAGTCCATTTCTGAGAGACTCCCACTCCTCTTACTAGAGGACCTACATGAAGCCTAAGCTACCCATAGGCTACATCTGTGTACAAAGCCTAGGTCCAGTCCATGCATGGTCCTTGGTGGGTGCTTCAGTCTCCACAAGCCCCTCTGGGCCTGATTAGTTGGCTCTGTTAGTCTTCTTATAGATTTCCTATCATCTCTAGGTTCATTTATCCTTCCCTTCACTTTTCTACAAGACTCCCTACATATCACCTAAAGTTTGGCTGTGAGACTCAGCCTCTGTTTTAAATTGCTGCTGGGCAAAACCTCTCAGAAGACAACTCTGCTAGGCTCCCTCCCATGCAGTGGATCTTGAGTTGGGCTAGGCATTGGATGGACATTGTCTTATTCTCTGCTCTATCTGCTCTATGTTTATCCCTGCATGCCTTATAAGCAGGGTAAGTTTTGGGTCAAAGTTGTTCTGTGGGAATTGGTGCTCTCCTCCCACTACTAGAAGTCTTGTCTATTTAGAGGGTATCAGAAAAGCACTTAAAGAAATGCTCATTTTCCTTAGTCATCAGGGGAAGGCAAATCAAAAGGACTCTGAGATTACATCTTACACCCATCAGAATGGCTAAGATAAAAAAAAAAACTCAAGTGACAGCACATGCTCGTGAGGATGTGGAATAAGGGGAACAATCCTTCATTGCTGATGGGAGCCAAACTTGTACAACCACTTTGGAAATCAATCTGGCACTTTCTCAGAAAATTGGAAATAGTTCTACCTCAGGACCCAGCTCCGGGGCATATACTGAAAAGATGCTCCATCATACAACAAAGAAATTTTCTCAACTATGTTTATAGCAGGTTTATTTGTAAGCCAGAATATGGAAACAGCCTAGATGTCCTTCAACAGAAGAATGGAAAGAAACTATGGTACATTTATACAATGGAATATTACTTGGCTATTAAACAAAGAAATCATGAAATTTTCAGACAAATGAATGGAACTAGAAAAGTTCATCCTGAGTGAAGTAGCCCAGACCAGTAAGACATACATGGTATGTACTCATTTTAAGCAGATTTCAGCCATAAACTACAGGATAAACATACTAAAATTTACAGATTTAAAGAAGCTAAGTAACAAGGAGGACCCAAGGGATGATGCATGAGTCTCACTCAGAAGGGGAAATAGAATAGAAATATGTAGGGGTTGAAGAGAGGGAACCAGGTAGGAGAGGGAGCGCATACAGAAATGAGGGTGGAGATCAGGCCTAGGGAGAGAGAGCAGGGATGGTGGGGCAGAGGGCCTGCAGGGGAAAGAGAAACTGTGGGGAGGAACATGACAAGCTAGAGACCTAAGTCAATGTAGGCTTCTGGGAGGACATGAAGGGGACGCTAGTTGAGACTCCGATAGAGACTGAAGAGGAAGCCCTCTAACTATGATTGTATTTTAATAATCTTTAGAATAGTGTTTCTCATTGAGTTTAAGGTTTATTTCATAGAAAGGAACTCACTTCTGGTTCTATAAACTTGACCAGGATGTCTTAGGTCCTAAGGAAGAGCCTACTTCTATCATTTTGTTAAGCAATCATACTGTCAAGCCTACTTCAAAATACTCAACTTTACACCTACCCATTAGTTCTGGATCCTTCTTTTCTCAGAGTAGCTCCTTGCTTCAGCAGTCTGTGGTTAATGAAGAACTAAGTAATTGGCCAAAGTACTTAGACTGAGTAATGGTGACAAGCTCTACCCCAACTACAACAGCTATAACACTCTCTTTAAAGTTCTGGGAACGTCATGGAAGAAATACCATAAAGAATATAAGAGCCAAGATGGGGAGATGTTTAACAAACACTGTCACCTGGACATGACATGGCCCTTACAGGAACTCACAGCGGTCGTGCTTATCTGCATAAGGCTTGCACAAGACTCGGTTCCGCCACATCTCATCATGCTCAACTTGGAACCACCCAGAGGATCTAGGAAGTTCTTACAAGGAACTACTCAGAGAACTAGGAAGTTCTACAGGGAGAGATTTAGGCTATTGCATTCTTGCCCAGGGGCTAGGGTGAGTGAGATAAGAATAGATCCTATTGACCTTGCCCTATATATCTTCCTGCTAGTCAGCAATAAAGTGAATCTTGATCAGAAATTTCCTGACTTGATTTGTTATCTCTCACATCTCTGTATCGTACTTTCAATCCCCACTCCCTCTTTCAGGTGAACCCTGATTCGATTTTTCCACAGGCTGGGACCGGACACTTATTCTAGAAGATATGAATGGAGAAGGAAGGACTCATGGAGAAGGGTGCTAATGGTGCAAAGCAAGGGACCAGAGAAAAGAATAAGATGTGAAAATATAAAAACAGCAAAATTGGCTTTAAAACAATAAAACATTTGTTGGGTAAATAAAATTACTTAACATTTAAAAATATATAAATCTGCATCCTGTTTTAAGAATTAGTGACTATAATGTACTTTAAAAAATAAAAACAAATTGCTTGAATGTTTAACGTTACAATACCCAAAGAAAAATAATCTTACCTTTTTCTATGTTGGTACTACGAAGTGACTTATATGAAATTTCACATTCCTGGGATATGCTGATGTCATCTACAGCAACAGTAGCATTTGATGACAGAACAGTAGCTTCTAAAATTAACTGGTATTGCAGAAAATAAGGTTATTAAAAATATACTATAGAAGTAAAACCTTAAGATCATTTTCTTTCAATCTAGAAACTCATTAACACCTGTTCAATTTTTCAATCTAATTTTAGAAAATTGTTGTGACCTGAGCATTCAAATTATAAAGTTACAGAGTCATAGCTGCTTTGACAGCCTCTTATATAACCCGAATATGGTAGGTAACCTTGTTTAAGTTGAAAGTTGCAACATTCATCACCAGTGAAGGGCATACTTCCCATTGGACCTATTAAGAGTCATATGCATTTAAAATGATCTCTTCAGGGTAATCAACTGTGTGGTTTACAATTCAATTTAATTGAGATATAAATTCATTATAATGCTTTGGCTAGAGTGATTCATTTTCACATCTGAATATTTAAAGATACATATATATTATGTATAAATATAGGAACACACTTGTATGTGATAAAGATACAGTCATTATCCACGTAAACCCTCATTATATTCATTTACTTAAGCGTCAGGAGGCATCTATTTATTTTTACTCCAAAACTCTGAATGGTGGCTTGGCATACTTTTGTTTTCTTTCCTATTAGTCACTCACATTATAACATGTTTATTCTACTACAAAAGGGAAGGAACGATTGAGAGAGAAAAACAGAGAAGCGGAGAAGATAAGGAGAGGAAGAAGGCTGGAAAAGATATGAAGGGAAGAGGAAAGGAGAAAGACACAGAGAAGAGAGAGAAAGTGAGAGGAGGGGAGAAGAAGATGAAGAGGAGAGAGAAAGAGGTGGAGTATTTCAGAGCCCTAAGGAGGTAGCTAAATGATACAGTCTTTGCACACACATCTTAGCTATAGCTTTGTCCTATCACTGAGAATATTTAATATCAAGAGAATAACACTTTACTTATGTTAAGGCTCAAAACCTGCTTCCCCCTTTCTGACATTTGAGACGTCATTCTGACAGTGTTGCCTTTACATTTGGTCACTAGCTGTATGGAAATCTTGAAGCTACCTCTCTTAAAAATAGGTCACACTATCACAATGTGACAGAGGACCTGCTCCATAACTGAAGGAAAGATCCCTACATAGAAGAGCCAAAAAGAACCTGAATAATGAGGCTTGGTGAAGTTCCTTTTAACCTTATCTCCGTTACATGACATATTTTTGTTCAACCATATATTTCTGTTTATCTGCCCTTACTCGTTGAACCCATGCATTTAAAAGGGGTGACTTTAGGTCTTTGTGGCCTATGTGAAATCAAACTTGATAGGCACTTTTGTTCCAATTTGCTTTTATTATCCTAATTTTGTGATCTCCACCAACCACAAAGGGCATAGCTGATATGCATCACAAAATTAGGTTAAACTCTGACGATAATTGAGATTGCAACCCAACCAAAAGCAAGGGATGCTGAACATAATGCTGGAAACCTTTAGGCATTAAGTACGTAAAGGATTTTAGACATCAACCAATTAACAGGATAATAAATGGAAAAGAATAAATTGGATAAGTTAGCACAATCTTAGTAGTGTCTAATTGAATGATGTTATTTAAAAGAAAAATAGCTTAGGATAAATAAGTATGCAATTTCTCTCCACTTATACCCAACATTCACACATTTTAGTGTTGCTTTTGTTAGTGGACACATATTCCCTTTGGCATACTATTTTTATTACTTACTTTTTCCATCTTAGTTATCTTTCTATTGCTGTAATAAGAAATCATAACCAAGGCAACTCATAGGACAAAGAGCTTATTGGGGCTTACAGGTTCAGAAGGTTAGAGTCCATGACCATCATGACAGAGAGCATGGCAAAAGGCAGCCAGACATGGTGCTGGGACAATAGCTGACAGCTTCTATCTTGATTCGCAAGCATGAGATGGAGGGATAGCTAACTGTGAATGGCAAGTGGTTTAGGTTTTTAAAACCCCAAAACCTGCTGCATGCAGGACCTTATGGCAGTGCCTACCACACACTATATCTGATATACCGCACGGATACCAGGGCCACAGACTGGAAGAACTGGAGAACACTAGGTGAGTGGGGTCCTGCACAGTGCAAACCACAGGCAGGCTTGGCCCTGGGTCAAACAACAGCCCATGGAGGACCTGAACCCACTCTCCAGGCTTTGGAATGGAACTCACCTGTGGAGTGCAGCCGGACTCTATAGCCCAGGCGCAGTGTGTGGTATGGTGCTCCAGAGCTCTTGGCCTGGGGAAGTCTCAGGGAAACAAGTAAACTGTCTTTGGACACCCCCACCCGCCCTACCCCAGTCCATGAGGAACCCCAGAGGCCACAGCAAAGCCCACAGTGCTCAGCAACAGTTTGCCCGGTCTGGGCAGGTCCGGCTAGAGCGACTGAGCTTGCAAAATTGGGCTGATAGAACCCAGCTCGGACAGTCCCCATGGTCTGGCAGGGACTACCATACTTGTGGGAGAAGCTGGACTGCCCTGAGGGTCTGGAAGGGGATCTGAATTGCAGCCAGAGCTCAGTGGGACTAAACTGCCAAAGGTGTGCAATCTAGGCTGGTCTACTATCTAGACTGATCTGAGCTGGAACCTGTCTGCAGTCCAGGCCTGGACAATTGAGAAGATAAAGCCACAGTCTCCATGGCCTGGCAGGGACTCTCACGCTCATGGGAGAAGCTGGACTGCCCTGGGTGTCTGGAAGGGGTTCTGAACTGAGGCCACAGCTCAGTGGGACTGAAACGCTGAAGGTGCGTAGTCTAGACTAGTCGGCTATCTAGACTGATCTGGGCAGGAACCTATCTGCAGAGCACAGCAGTCCGGATCTGGACAGTTGGGCAGCTGAAGCCTGGCCAGTACAGTCTCCATGGCCGGGCAGGGATTCCCACGCTCGGGGGAGAAGCTGGACTGCCCTGGGGGTCCGGAAGGTGGTCTGAATTGCTGCCACAGCTCAGGAGGACTGAACCACTAGGGGCATGCAATGTAGACTGGTCTGCTATCTAGACTGATCCAGGCAGGAATCTGTCTGTGGACCACGGTGGTCCGAGCCTGGACAATTGGGCAAATAAAGCCACAGTCCCCATGGCCCAGCAGGGTCTCCTACATGCTTGGGAAAGGCTAGACTGCTCCGAGGGTTCAGGACACAAAATTAAACAATGGCCCCTAACACAGCTGGTCTGAATCCCCTCAGTAGCATGACTGAGATCAAGCAGAAGCCTACCTCTGCTGACCCAGTCAGGAGCTTAAGGTGTAGAATAAAGTCTCCTGGAGCAGAAACTAGGTCACCTGCTGGTTCCAGAGAAGAACTCTCTGATCCCCACAGTCAAGGGCATAAGACCTATAATCACTTATCTACTACCCACTCTCAATGACCAGTGAATGACACCAGAAGCTACCACACAACATCAGAGATAGAAAGATGACTAAAGGACAGTGTAAGAATGCAAATAACAAAACCCAAAACAACTCGGTATCTCCAGATCACGGCTATCCCAAAGAAAGCAACCCTGAGTATTCAAACACAATCAGAAAACAAGAAAATTACCTCAAATCCTTAGTAATGAAGATTTTAATGGAGGAAATTAATAAAATCTGTAATCAAATGCAGAAAGATGTAGCCAAACACATGGAAGACATAAAAGAGGCCTATAGAGAGGCACTGGAAAAATTCAGAAAAATACAAACAACTAGATGAAGGAAATCAATAAAACTGTTAAAGATCTGAAGATGAAGATAGAAACAGCAATAAAAACACAGACAGAAGAAAAATGGGAACAAGAGACATTAGAGAAGAAAGTAAGCAACACAGAAGTGAGCTTCTCTAATAGAATCCAAGAAATGGAGGAACAAATCTCAGGACTAGAAGATACAATTGTAGAACTTGAACCCATCAAAGAAAACGCTAAATCTGAACAATTCCTGACACAAAATATCCAAGAAATCAAGGACACTATGAAAAGATGAAACCTGAGAATAATAGACATTGAGAAAAGAGAACAGACCTAACTGCAAGGCCCAGAAAACATCTTCAACAAAATAATAGAAGAAAATTTCCCCAATTTAAAGAAGAAGATGCATAAACACACAAGAGGCCTACAGAACACCAAATAGACTAGACCAGAAAATAAAATCTTCCTGATACATAATAATAAAAACACAAAATATACAGAACAAAGAAAAAATATTAAAAACATCAGGAGAAAAAGGCATAGTAACATACAATGGCAAACTTATCAGAATTACACCCAACTTCTCAGCAGAGACCATAGAAGCCAGAAGGACCTAGACAGAGGACCAGCAAACCCTAAGAGACCACAGATGCCAAGCCAGACTACAATATCCAGTGAAACTATCAATAACCATTGATGAAGAAAACAAAATATTCCATGACAAAAACAAATTCAACGAGTACCTATCAACAAATCCGGCTTTACATAAGTTATTAGATGGAAAACTCCACCCCAAAGGGACAAGCCACAACCAAAACTACACATGAAATAGATAACTACACCATCACAAAAACACAAAAACTGTCTACTGTAACTGACATCTAAAATTAAGGGACTTAACAGTCACTTGTCATTAATATCTCTCAAAATCAATGGTATCAACTATCCAATAAAAAGACACAGACTAACTGAATGGATGCATAAACAAGATCCAAAAATCTTCTACATTAAAGAAACACATCGCACCCATAAGGACAAACATTACCTCAAGGTAAAAGACTGGAAAAAATATTCCAAGAAAATGGTCACAAGAAGCAAGCTGGGGTACTCATGTTAATATCTAATAAAATAGGCTTTCAACCAAAATTAATCAAAAGGGATGATGAAGGACACTTCATACTCACCAAAGGTAAAATTAACCAAGATGACATCACAGTTCTGAACATCTACGCTCCAAATACAAGGACACCCACGATTGTAAAAGAACTATTAAAAAAGCTTAAACATCAATCCCCACACATCAATAGTGGGAGACTTCATCACCCTACTTTCGCTAAAAGATTGGTCATTGAAACAGAAACTAAGCTGAGAAATAACATCATTAACCAATGCCATGAGTCAAATGGATCTAACAGATATTTACAGAACTTTTCACCCAAACACAAAGGATTATACCTTATTCTCACTACCCCATGGAACCTTCTCCAAAACTGATCACATAATAGGTCACAAAGCAAGCCATAACAGATACAAGAATATTGAAATAATAGCTTGTATCTTATCACATCACCATGGTCTAAGGCTAGTCTTCAACAACAGAATTTAAAAAACGTGCACACACATGGAAACTAAAGAACTCTCTACTTAATGACATCTGGGTAAGGGAAGAAAGAAAAAGAAATTAAAGACTTCCTGAAATTCAATGAAAATGAAGAAACAACATACCCAAATTTGTGGGACACATTGAAAGTGGTGCTAAGAGGAAAATTCATAGCACTAAGTGTCTTTATAAAGAAATTGGAAACATCCCACATAAGCAACTTAATGACACATCTGGAAGCCCTAGGGGAAAAAAAAAGAAGCAGAAACACCTAAGAGGAATAGACATCTAGAAATAATCAAACTCAGGGCTGAAATCAATAAATTAGAAACAAAGAGAACAATTCAAAGAATCAACAAAACCAGGAGCTGGTTCTTTGAGAAAATCAATAATATAAACAAACCATTAGCAAAAGTAACTAAAAGGCAGAGAGACACTATCCAAATAAAGAAAATCAGAAATGAAAAGGGAGACATAACAAAAGACATTGAAGAAATACAAAGAACCATAAGATCCTACTTTAAAGGCATATATGCCACAAATGTTGAAAATCTAAGGAAAGTGGACAATTTTCTTGATCGATTCCACTTGTGAAAATCGAATCAAGATCAAATAAACAAATTAAATAGTCCTATTTCTCCTATGGAAATAGAAGCAATGATTGATAGTCTCCCAACCAAAAAAATCGCAGGGCCATATGGTTTCAGCACAGAATTCTACCAGACCTTCAAAGAAGAGCTAATACCAATACTCTTCAAGCTACTCCAAAAGATAGAAATGGATGGAACAGTACCTAATTCATTATATGAGGCCACAGTCACATTGATTCCTAAACCCACAAAGACCCAACAAAAAAAAGAGAATTTCAGACCAATTTCTCTTATGAACATAGATGCAAAGGTACTCAATAAAATACTTGCAAACCAATTACAAAAACATATCAAAGATATCATTCACATGACCAAGTAGGCTTCATTCCAGGCATGCAGGGATGGTTTAATGTATGGAAATCCATCAATGCAATCCACCATATAAACAAACTTAAAGAAAAAAACCACATAATCATCTCCTTAGATACAGAAAAAGCACTTGCCAAATCCAATACCCATTCATGTTTAAAGTTTTAGAGAGATCGGGAATACAAGGCACATACCTAAACATAATAAAGGCTATATACAGCAAGCCAATAGCCAACATCAAACTAAATAGAGAGCTACTCAAGGAAATTCCTCTAAAATCAGGGACTGGACAAGGCTGCCCACTTTCTCCATATCTCTTCAATATAGTTCTTTTGGTTCTAGCCAGAGCAATAAGACATCAAAAGGAGATCAAAGGATTCCAAATGGGAAAGGAGGAAGTCAAATTATCCCTATTTGCAGATGATATGATAGTGTACATAAGTGACCCCCAAAATTCCACCAGAGAACTACTACAGCCAATGAACACCTTCAGCAAATTGGCTGGATACAAAATTAACTCCAAAAAGGCAGTAGCCTTCCTATATACAAACAACAAGCATGCAGAGGAAGAAATCAGTAAAAATACACCCTTCATGATAGCCACAAGCAATATAAGATATCTAGGAGAAACTCTCACAAAGCAAGTGAAGGACTTTAAATCACTGAAGAAAGAGATTGAAGATGACATCAGAAGATGGAGGGATCTCCCTTGTTGGTGGATCGTGAGAATTAACATAGTAAAAATGGCCATCTTACCAAAAGCAATTTACAGATTTAATGCAATACCTATCAAAATACCTAAAAAATATTTTCAAGACATTGAAAGATCAATTGTCAATTTCATATGGAAAAACAAAACATCAAGAATAGCTAAAACAATCCTATACAATAAAGGATTCTCAAGCTGTATTATAGAGCAATAGTAATTAAAACAACATGGTACTGGCACAACTATAGGCTGGTTGATCATTGGAATTGAATCAAAGGCCCAGATATGAATTCACACACATATAGTTACTTGATTTTTGACAAAGAATCCAAATCTATTCAATGGAAAACGGATAGCATCTTCAACAAATGGTGCTGGTCTAACATGTAGAAAAATGCAAGTAGACCCATATTTGTCACGATGCATAAAACTCAAGTCCAAGTAGATTAAACACCTCAACATAAAACCAGAGACACTAAATCAGTTAGAAGAAAAAGTGGGGAAGAGTCTGGAACACACGGCACAGGAGACAACTTCCTGAACAGAACACCAACAGCCCAGGCCTTAAAGTCAACAATTAACAAATGGGACTTCATGAGGCTGAGAAGCTTCTGTAAGGCAGGAGACACTGTCAACAGAACAAAGTGATAGCCTACAGATTGAGAAAAGATCTTCACTGACCCTAAATCTGACAAAGGTCTAATATCCAAAATATATAAAGAACCCAAGAAATTAAACACCACCAAACCAAATAACCCAATTGAGAAATGGGGCTTGGAACTAAACAGAGAATTCTCAAAAGAGGAATATTGAATGGCTGAGAAACTCCTCTTGGTGGGGAGGCCTAATGGCACTCAAAGAAAGAGTAAGCAGACTACCAAGATGACAATTGATAGCCTATGACCATATAGTGGGGGAGGTGTGACTCTTGGTCTTAGACCTAGGGGAGGGGAATAGGGTGAAAACAGGAGGGAGAGAGGAATGGGAGGATACAAGTGATGGGATAACAATTTAGTTGTAATATGAATAAATTAATAAAATTTAAATTTAAAAAAAAAACCTCAAAACCCAATCCCAATGACACACCTCCTCCAACCAGGCCACACCTCCTACTCCTTCCCAAACTGCACTACTGATTAGGGACCAAGTATCCAAATACATGAATGGCATATGTGTTAAACCCATTTCTCTCCATTTACACTGAACACTCACAGGTTTAATGTTGCTTTTGATAGTGGATGCATATTCCCTATGGAATAATCTCCTTTTTAACATACTGTTTGTCTCTTTGAGCTAATATGGGAAGACCCTCAGCATGTGTCACTTTTTTAAAAATTTTACAGAAAAAACCAATAGGATGAAATTATGTAACAATTTTGTTTCTAGGTATATTTGATAAACAAATACATACACACACAATCAATAAGTAGAATGGATCAGAAATTAAGCTAAGGCAGTATGTTTGAATCAATAAATACAGGCTATGGTGGTAGATAATAACAGTGAGGAAGACTGGGTGTTTTATTTGCAGGTTTTGGTATTTTATCATGTGATACATAAAATTTGAATCATCTGCAAAGTTCTGATTGTACTTGGCTTTTTTAAAAGCTTGGCTAAGAAATCTGGCTTCCACACAAGAGGCAGAAAATAATGGTGCTAATTTTAGAAAAGAGGTTTTGCATAATAAATGCAAGCACTATAATTTAGAAAATGTTAAAACTATTAACTAATTATACTTTCTTTGTGGCAACTTTAAACTTGAAAATTCCCTTTTTATATTTAACTGTTACATATCATTGGTAAGTTGCATATATATTGACGATATGCACTGGTAATATCAATTAAAATTAAATGTGTAATTCTTCCTGTCCACAAAGAGATATTTATCAACATAGAAAAGGCAGAAGGTTGGGGGTATGATTCTGTTCCTGAAGAGAAATGTGGTTTTATTCTATAGATGTAGCTAGTGGGTCCTGGCTAGAGGTAAAGAAGGACAGTGACAAACTACATCCTGAACATTTGGATATTTCACCCCAGGTGATTCACTAATATTAAAATTTACTTTTAAGCTTACCTCAAAATTCAAAGAAACCTGAAATTCAGTCATTTCCAACCCCACTTGTTTACTCCTATGTAATTCAAGAGCACATATTGAAAGATTACAATGAAGGCTGGAGAGATGGCTCAGAGGTTAAAAGCACTTCTGCCCTTCCAGAAGACCTGGGTTCAATTCCCAGCACCCATGTGGCAGCTCATAACTGTTCATAACTCAGAGATCTGGCATCCTCATGCAAATACATATGCAGGAAAAACACCAACACACATAAAATAAAAATAAGAAAAATTTTAAAAGAAAGATTACAATGGTACTATTAATTAAAAATCAACCACTTCTATCTTCCCGTGACTGGGATGGGGGGGGGGCTCCTCCATCACTGCCTGACCACAGCCTATCAGGTCTCAGCGAGAGGATAACAATCAGGATGTAAGATGAATAAATTATAATAAATAAAAAATATATTGCTCACTTTTATAAAATTATTCCTTAATCCTACAATACATAACTATAAATAATTATCAGCTCATGTCTATTTTTATCTTAGAAAAACTTTTGGTATTTTATATGCAGGTACATGTTCGCCATGACACATTTGGGGAAGTCAAAGGTTAATGTTTCTGAGTCAATTTACAACTTCCAATCTGTAGGAATTAAACTCAAGTCCTCAAGTTTGGCAGGGTGTGCCTTTTTCACTGAGCCATCTCACCTACCCATTAATTTTAATCACTTGTTTTTATCAAGCAGGTCTTTTGTGTTGTGATTGAAAGTTGTTACCTTTAGGAACTACAAGACCTTTAATTAACACGTGTGGAACAGTGTATTTGGAATAAATGTTTCAACAATGAAAAAGGGAAGCTAAAAAATTCTGTTTAAAAGATCCTCAAGTAATCTTAAACCTCGGCTTTTTAATTAAATGTAAATGAACTTCCTCTTGAAAATTATTTTAAAACCTTGTTGATTTTGTTTTATTAAATTATAATAATACAAAACCACAAAATTTCTTGCTTCTACAAATTATAACTCATAAATGTTGTTAAGATTCAAATGATTATATATCAACAAACCTAGAAGCATTCCCAGGGAAAAAAATAAAGCATAACATCTCTCCCTGCTATGTTACATAAAACAATATGAAGTAAATGAATGACTGAACTAACAAGAAATAAAATTTGTTAGCAGTAAAATGAAACTAGACTGTGGGAGGAGCCATATTATCTGCAGAATTTACTATAGAGAGGACACAATCCATAGTTTTAAGCTTGTGAACATGGCATAGGTTTTGTATTCATTTTAAAGTGAAAGAAAAAGAAGCTTTGAAAAGTAACTGGCTAAATGCCAAAGAGCCATGGGAAAGAATGTGTACCCTTAGCCATTTTTCATTGCAATTAAACAATATTGCACATCTCATGAAGAATCGAGGTCTCTGTTGGCTAACAGATGGATCACACCGAAGCTACTGATCAACTCAAGGTTTCCTGAGGTCCTAGACAGAGAAGCCGAGGGCGCAGCAGCTTTACGTGTGCTCTAAATCTGACCGTCCCCTAACTCTTCTGGTAGGTGATGCAATTGTTTTTTATTAATAACAATAATTCTGATAGAGGACGTACATCAAATCACTCCTTGTAGACAATATAAAAGAGACATTTTCAGACAAACCTAAAATGTGAACTTACATATTAGACCAGTAAGAAATCAAGGAATAGTGCTCAAACAAAATAACGCTTTTAGATATTAGAATTTAGAAGAAAAATTACAAAACAAAATTGCAAAGTGCAAGGATTTCTTTTCATGGAAAGAGCTCAGCATAGCAGCTGAACATGAACAGACCAAGTTAAAACAGATTGGAAAGAATATAATTAACTAGTTGACTAAAATTCTTCCAATTCTTCTAGCTAGGTGATGGAGAGATTCCTGAAAGGCTGTTAAATTAATTTTCTTACAGAATCAACAGAGGGCCTAATCCTTTCCCAGCAGGAGAACGCAAGTCCTAGCAACCCAGCGTGATTATATCCTAGGAAACTCAAAGCAATTTGTTCCCTGTTATGGTCTCCAATTCACATCAAAGCACCACTCTGCATCCAAATTTCATGGTTAAAATGAAATACATAGGTCTCATAATCCAGGACCTCTCTTGTTGCCTTTGTTTAGACTGGATTAGATTGCCCTAAATAAATAGGTTCAGAGCTTAACCATATGGAGCCAGTGATGAAACCAAAGCAAGGCCACCCTTAAATGATGCAACCTTGGAGTGTTTCTAAAATACTCACTTAAAATATATTCAGATTTAAGCTCCAGATAGAATATCCATGGGTACAATATCATCTTTATGTGCTGTTATATGTGAGCGTGTATATAGAATCTTCATGTATAATTTCAGGATTTAAAACATATGCTTAGTGAAATCTGATAAATAACCAATATAATATCAGAATTTTTCTGGCATAGGTAAAAATATAAAAGGTACAAACTAGACCAAAACTATCTTTTTGAACAATTACTGTCAACATATTCACAAATAAAGTACTGACATTTACTTAAGATATGACTGCATATGTGTTTCTTTCTTTCCTATTATTGTCTATATACACATAATTATTGTATGTCATATCACTGCAGTAAATAAATTATTTATAGCATATGAGTATGCATACTTTAAATAATATATGTATGAGTGCACAAAATCTAAACTGATCCACCTATGAAAGTTAGTATAATTCCATAATTCCTATCCAAAGTCTATAGGGGCCAGATAGGTTCCGGATCTGTACAGTTTGGACTTAAGATTGTTAGTATAGCCTATGTGTTGTTTATTACTGTTATCACTATGGGAGATAAGCACAAGAGAGTACAAATAACTCATAGTAAAATAAATTGCCCAAAGACTTCGCGTTGATGCACATCACGTGGGGTTCTTAACTCTCAATTAATTTTCAAAAAATATTGATTCCCAAGTTTAATTTTTAGCAATTTCTAATTTGAGATGATAGATGGACAATAATAAAATGTGGTGGTAAAGGTTAGGGTATTCCCCCTTTGTTTCTTTTTACTTGTCTATATTGTCTAAAGCAAATGTATGCTACAGTGAGCATGTAAAAGGATTAACGAAAGACATAAAAGTGCAGAGGAGGATACCTGCCTGGTCGTGGATAAATTAAACACGTATGAGGCTCAGAGAAAGCCCAATGTCAAGGATGGTTGGAAAGAAGAGGCAAAACATACTGCTAAGTCACACCTATGGGACAGAGATCAGCAGGCCAGGGTCATGGGAGAAGCCATCACTGTCTGGGGTCACCACAGTACACACCAGCACAAAATCACTGGCCAATCTACAATCCATCAGTCTGCATAGCAGAGCAAATCCAAAACTCAAACCCAAAACAAATAATATTAAAAAGAATAAAGTCCACGCTTTGTTGACTCGAGTCACAGTGGAGGAGAACTTCCAGTCACAGAAAGGAACAGTGGGCACTTCAGTTCATAGTATCTCTCAGACAGCTGGACCTGTCAACTGTTACTCTCTTTTCTCCCCAGTGTCAGTCAATAACAGACTGTGAAAGGTTGTTTCGGTGAGTTTCTGTCTAAATAAACATGAATATTTTGAAGCTATTGAATGTATAATACAAACACTGGAGACAAAAAATAAATTGCCATTTTCTTGTCCTGTCACAGGCAATCGTAACTAATACTGAGATGGATCCATGGGTGATCTTTGTATCAAACACTTATCCCAACAGGAGTCATCAGAAGTTTTATCCATTAAATGTTAGCACTGAACCAGGAGACGTTCTCCTGCTACAGAGGATTCTAATTATTGAATCTGGAGTTTTGAACAAAAGGACTTCCCCTTGCAAATTATGAATGAATCCTGATATCTATTCCATATCCATTATTCCCATGCAATATGGAAGCAACAGCTACCACAGCAATGCTAATAGCTGCCTGGTGCAAGTTACTCAGTACTAGATTTCTTTACATGTATCTACACGTATTTAGTCCTTATAAAGTGAATAGTCAGAAAAGTGGATGCTTGCCCCGTATTCCTGCTGTGTTTACTGGGAGGAAGAGCCTTGGAATAGCACTGTGGCCACCTGAGGCTGCTCTTTCTGATGAAGAGAACACCATTTAACTAAGGAGGGATGGTAGAAGGATGTACTGAGCAGGCACAAATTTCAATTTCACCTTTCTTTATTCAAGCTTCCTGTTGCAGGGGAATCAGCTGCTTTCCAGGAGTGTGGTTAGTGTTAAATTTCAAATTGACAGGCTCTTGAATAACCTGGGAGAAAGGACTCCTCTGGGCGTACCTGTGGCGGGTTATCTTGAGTAAGTTGTTTGGACTTGGAAGACCTATCCTCCATGTGGACAAATCTTTCAAGTAGACAAGACCATTCCCTGGGCAAGGATCCTGATCAGTATAAAACGGAGAAAGCAATCTAAGCAGCAGCTTGCATTCATGTCTCTCTACTTTTTCATTGCAGAAGCAGTGTGACCAGCTCCTTCAGGTTCCTGTCTGCCACGGTGACTTCCCTGACATTTCAGTATAATCTTGGGCAATGGATAATTTATTTCTCCTTTAAGTTGCCTTTTTCAGTGTATTTTATCACAGCAACAGGAAATCAAACTAAGATACACGCATTCTGATATTATTTATTGCCAAGGACAAAAGGCTGCTGCTGTGGTGAAAGCCCAGCATTTCTTCAGCAATCAATTACTATCTGGGTACGATTGAGTCTGAGTGCAAGTCCTATTTTAAACATACAGCTGTAGAATTTAATAGCATCTGCAAAAAAATACTTTGTTTCTGTTTGATATTATCTTAACTGATTGTGAGGCAAACAGTACATGAACAGGTAGCATTTATCAACTCCGGCGCCAACAGTCAACCCCATACCACACAAATAGGAGAAACCAAAGTTTAGAGGCTTAAACAGGTTTCCTATACTCATATATATGGGTTTGGAACCAAGATTCTAAACTACACAGCCACCATCTTCACTGTGATCCCTTTACTATTCAGCCTCCCCGGAAGTACTTCGCTTATCATCACTATAGTGATGATCTATAGATGATCTCTCAGATTAGTAAACAGAAAGATACAAGACAATATTTGCAGTTAGCAACATCAACGGAGTAGCTACTCAGAGCCCCGACATTGAGGTAATGTCTTTTCAATACCCCGTTTTTTGATCTAGTTTCTAAAATGGCATCGTAGAGAAGGAAGCCACAGTCCAGAAAGGTGGGAACTGCCGCATCCACTAGAGTGCGCTCTAGTCACCTGCTTTTATGACTGAACAATGCAGCTATATCAAGGTTTAACAAGCATCCTTGTGTTATTAGATCAGAGCAAATGAAGGCACAATCCAAATCACTTTTCTTTACCTCAGATGTGCCAAGCCACTTAGGAAAATACACTTTTTATTATTTTTGACATTATCACACATGTATCCAATGAACTGTGATTATATTTACTCCTTACCCTGTATTATCACCCTTTCTCTATCAACTCCGTCTTATTAACTACATGCCCAATACAGAGAAAGTGAAAGTCCCTTCCCTTCAGCAACTTAATTCGCTACCTGCCTGAGAAAATAGGCACCTCTCTCGTCTATCCACAATGGATGCTGAAGGATCCGTCCTTGTTTAAGGATCCATAGCAGCAGTGTGTCATGGTGGCAACAGCTCTGTTGTATCTAAGGGGCAGTGGTTTCGTGGCACTCTTCCTCACCTTCCAGCTTTAAAATTCTTCCCAGACTTCTCTCAGCCACCTGATGTGAGTTTTATATCTGATAGTTGGTTATACTTCCATAAATAATTCTGAGGCATTAGGTCAAAGTAATTATCTTCTTGCCCCCGAACATTAACATGCTTGCCTGATTAATACAGTAAATATTCCGTGGATATGCTTCTTTGTTGCCTGAAATGACTAGCATGAACTACATACCTTCGGGTGTGATGCATTAATTCCTTCCATGCTTACCTGGAAAGGAAGAGAAGATTCTCCAGCTTTTTCATGGAGAAGAATCTCTGCTTGGCTCCACTGAGATCCCAAGACTCGGGTCACTTCACTCTGCTTTAGCAAACCGCCATCTAATGATGTCCTTGTGAAAACAGAGAGACGGGAATGCTCTGATAAACGATACCAAAACCGCACCTGTAGAGAAACACTTGGAGTTACCATAATTTCTGGCATATAAAATGATTTTTTAACCCCCCAAAAATCTGTGCCAAACTTGTGGGTTGTCTTATATGCTGCTGGTGCTGGGTACTTACCAATGATATGTCCAGTGCATATCATTGGGGGTGCCTCACTGTTTCCTGCTCTGTGTGGGGAGTATGAATCAGAGAGGAGCAAGCTGCACACAACTTCCTGTACCTGAGGAGGAGGACGTGAGCATGGATTGGCTCTCGTGCCTATGTGCTCACAGAGACTAAGGCAGCCTACATAGTACTCACATGCAATCCTAGAGCTGAAAGAAGTTGATATATGCCCACATTGCTGACCCAGAAGCTGTTTCCACTTGAAAATCTCTTGTAAAATAAAATTTAGTTTCCTTTAATGGGGTGGGGGAGGGGGGCTCAATAGGGAAACTAACTCCCCTTGCAGGTAGACCATGGCCAACAGAAAACAAACTGAATGGTATTTTGAAGGTTTCCATGTTTCATAATGTGTGTCAAGACTCTTATTTTTTATTTTTATTTTGATATATTTTATTCAGAGATTTTGCTCTTTTTATCCTACAGGTTCTATGGGTGTATATTATGGCTTTCCAGTTTGGTGGGTTTATGGTATGTAGTGGGTTGCTGGGCCCATGTCTGTTTCTTATGCCTTTTCTTGGGCTCTTCTCCTTCTGTTTGTTTGTTTTGTCCAATTTCAATGTGTTGGCTTTTATTTTGTCATATTAGGTTATATTATACTATTAATTATTATATTATTTACTATCATCCTTTAGAAGCCTATTTGTTTTTAAAGAGAGACAGGAAGCAGGTGGATCTGGATGAGGGGGGAGGGGAATGGGAAGGAAATGAGAGGAGTGGAAGGAGAGGAAACTGTAATCAGGATAGATTATGTGAGGAAAATTCTGTTTTCAATAACAGAAAAACAGAAAATAATAGGCCAGCAAGTTGGCTTCGAGAGTAAGCCTCTTGCTGTCAATACCTATGTTTAGTAGTCATGACCAGCTCATGCAAGTTGTCCTCTGACCTTCATACACCTTTACGCACACCTCCTCTAAGTACATATATTAATTTCTTTTAGAAATAAAAATTAAATATCCCAGAATACTTCAATAATATACATGACACTGATTTTTTTTTCTTCCCGTAGCAAAAAATTCTGGGCACATGTGTTTTTAACATTTGTCAAAATTGTATTAATAAATAGGATAAAAATGTGCTGCAACAAAGTAAGTTTGAGGATGTTATCTTTGCCACTATAGTCATGTGTCCTCCACCCTATACTCTACGTTGTACAAATTGTAATCCAAATTTACCACATTTGAAATAATTATGTATGCTATTTTATATTCAAATCCCAAGTGAGTAAATACTTTCTCTGAAAATAAGTGTTTTCAATACAGCAAAAGTATAACAAATAAGTTTGTTAAATTTTTCTGTTATCATTGATAAACTTGAATGTTCATAGCCAACTATTCATTAATAATTCAAGGCACATAAACTATCCTTAAGGATGCTAGATAAATGTGAACATTTTATTCCTAATTGTCATTGATGATGAGAACATCTAAGAGGCTGTAGCTTAACTAATGTACTAAATAGAACAAAGGGAGTTTTCTACTTCCTCCTAACATTAGTAACTCTACCATGAACTTCAGCACTCACTTGTCCTACCAATACTTACTAGGCACTTTCTCAGGACCTGGCACTGTGTACGGAAAAGATTAATCCGTTCAGTTTGGGGATGATACATTCTGCATAATATTTTTTCCACAAAATAATAGTTCAGAGGCACAGTGATCTTTCATCCTACCCATTATCATATAGAGAGAACTAAGGCTTCAGAGACATCTTAAAGAAAAATGAAACACTCAAGGAGGCAGTTGTTACGATGGTAAGAACAAGATGTATTTTTCATGCTCTGTTTAAATTCTTCAGTTTGAAACACTAACCACTTTGTGTCCCAATTTGACATTATTTTCCTGTGTAGATGCCATGACCACTACCTGATCAAAACATCCTTTCTGACTGTCCATTTCATCTTAGATTTTGTTGCCATGCTTACCTAAGTTCAGACCTTGACAGGTAAATTAGAAATGCAAAGTCAAAAGGAAGTGTTTAATTAAATACCACGGAGAGCAAGGGCTCCTTCCTCGGTGGCAATTAAATTTTAGAACCCTGCAGTAAGTCTCACCATGTTCTCAGGTTGTGAATAAGCAAATAGCTTCAAACCTGGTTGTGCAGGACATGCTCATAGCCCATCAGTATTTTGAGCTGCCAAGCTGTCACTCAGTTCTTCACTAGTGTGAAGTTATTTTAATAGTTACTAAACATAAATGCCGAGGAGATCCATATTCAACAGAAGAGGAGCATATATGTTATATTTAAGAGAATTTGCATTGTAGAGACTTAAATCCTTCATCCTAGCATAGATCAAGAAACCTTCCAAAGACTTTTCATATTTAGTACTGTTAAGGGAGAAGTAATTTAACTCAGCATTATACAGCTGGGGTTTGAAATAGATCCTAAATCAAGCGTGAAAAGCCGAAGGCTCTCAGTTGGGTATACACTCAATGGCAGGTCGGCCACTAAGCTTTCAAGCCAAAATCATGAGGCATGTTGAAACCCCTTGCAGACCCATTACAGCAATGTTTGTATAGGAGGTATTCAGTCAGCACACTGAGAGACAAAAAGGGAATACATGGGCTGTTCATGGGACTTTAGTTTCAGTAAAAATTTAGAGAAAGGGGAGTTTGGAGAAAGCGTGAGGGAATAAGGGGAACTGGACAGAAGAAGAGAGGAAAGTATCTGTATCAGATAATGCATAGTATCTTGGTTGTCCTTAGGAATCCAGAATATTCCATGGGAGTTGGTGAGGATAAGGGACATGAGGCTGCATGTGTAATAATAAAGGCACAACACAGTGTAGATGTGTAAAGCTAAACTGAAGCACAGCAAAGAGGAAAGCTCAGTGTCTCCGTGACACTCACCATCCTAAGTGCTTAACAGCAACGACCTAATGAACACATACTGAGCCTCACACAGGAAATTTCCCATCATAGGAGGACATCGCTTCAAACAACACTGCAGAGAATGCTTAAAACTGTACCATTAAAGACATTTGACTACAAAACTAATACGAGAGCTGACTTTTTGTGATAATTTAAGCACTAGGGCCACCAAGGCATAGAAATAGCATTTTTGAGACTAGCTCATGCTACATAGAGAACCTTTAAAAAAAAAAAACCTATGGAACAATAACTTCACTGAAAAGGAGAGAGAAAATTTAAACTCAATGTATTTTATCCTCTATAACTGTATTGTGATATTTATTTTAATATGAATCTCAAGCTTGGTACTATGGCATATACCTGTTATTCTAGCACTCAGGAGGCAGGATATCGAGAGTTCAATATTACCCTAAACACAGAGTGAGGTAAGGGTCAGTGAGGTCTACACGAGATAATGTTTCCAAAAGAGGGGAGGAGGTGGAAAGATGGTTTGGTGGTTAAGAACACTGACTGTTCTTCCAGAGGACCCAGATTTGATTAGCAGCACCCACATGGCAGCTCCTAAACGTCTGTAATTCCAGTTCCAGAGAATCTGATGGCTTTGTTTGGCCTCTGTGAGAACCAGGCAGGCATGTGGTATAGATATATACACGCAGGCAAAACACCCATACATATTTTTATCTTACACATGAAAAGTTATAAGCAAGCAAACATCCATAAGCACACAAACATAGGCATTTAGTACAAAGGGAAGACTCCTTTTCAGGTGACTGACACCAGCAATCCAGAAAGCCAGAGCTAGTGACTCCGCTACATAAGTTGATAGACAACACCTACGTACTTTACTTAGAATTTAAAGCCATTTCCTTGATATTCATGTTTTCTTTTTCATTTGAGTTTAACTTAGCTTCTTTTAAAAACTTGCCTCAAATTCTCTACTTCTTTCCTCATATCTCACAGTCTTAGTTTCATTTTTATTTTCTGTGTTGGTTTGAGTGAAAATATCCCCCCACGGAATCTGGCATCTGGACACTTGGGTCACCAGTCGATGGCACTGTTTGGGGAGTTTTGGAGGTGGACAACCTTACTGGTGGGGGTGTGTCACTGGGAGGTAGGTTTTGAGACATTAAAACCTCACACCACTCCCAGGTCACTGTGTTTCATACTTGTGGTTAAAGATGTAAGCTTTCTGATCCAGCTGACATGCCTGTTGCTTCTGGCCTCGCCTCTCCACCAGAGCAGACTCTCATGCCTCTGGAACCATAAGCCCAGATAAACTCTTTTTCTCTCAGTTGCTTTGGTCATGCCATTTTATCACAGCAAGAAGAGCGGATAGCGCACTTCCCTGTCTCAGAACCGCTCAGCACGGCCGTCTTGTCCTTTCTCAGGTGCATTCCCTACTCACAGCTGCCTCTGCTTTTCTGGCTTCACATCAGACTATATATCTTGTTTGTTCTTCTTTTTGTCACACCTGCTATATATTTTAGCATCAAGATTAAGAATATGAACATCTGAATGACAGGGATAATATTTAACATATAAGAACAGAAAAAAACAAAGATGTATAGGTTCTCTAAATTCCACTAGGAATAGTTACCGTGAGAAGATGATTACTCTATAGGTACACATCACCCCCCCAACCCTATGGTAACTGTACAGGTCCTGGTATAATTATATTTATACCTAGTATTCAGTCTCTGGGCAGGCCTAAGTGAGAGTTTAGCATGACCAGCAGCTGAGAGGCTTTTCTATTCACTGAAGTCTTTCATCTGAAAGTGATATGACTACATACTTGTTTAACCTGTTCGCCACCGGCTGGCATCATTCAGAACCCAGCAAAAAATACCTAAGCATCAAAACCATGGACAAGAGGGAGATCAGCCTTCTTGCTACACCCCAGAACCACACTTTTATTAACTGTTCTTTGATGTGATTTCATCACCTTACTTTTGGAGAAATTTCAAAACTGTCTCTGAGTTTTATAGTTATTAGTATACCACACTTTCTTGTCATGTTTTACACTGAATCACTGTATCCAGTATAGTTTGGACACTTAACACTAAGATAGTAGCACTTTCTACTAAATAGAAGCAACTTTAGGAGGTGAAGCCAAAGAAATAATGGCGCTGGTGGTAGGTTCTTTTTCCCTCTGACTTCTGTCTACCATGAGGTGAGAGTCAGTTCATCAGCTCAGCTACTCTCCTGCCATTATTTCTGGCTGATGAGCATAAGGCCAGGCAACCATGGCGCTGAACTCTTCGAAACCTCAAGTTGAAATAAAAAGTCCTTCATCCCTTTAAGGGACTTCTGCCATGTATTTTTTCACAGCAGCTAGCCCACTGTCCCTGACAAGCTTCGCGTGTTGTTAAGACAAACACACATTTAGTCTGTTGCTAGCAACAACTGGGATTGCCACAGAGTACTGACCCACACCAAACCACAGAGAGAATGTTTACACAGTGTTAAGCATGAGTTCTGAGAGGTAGGGATGTTTGTTTTTTGATGTTTGTTGTTTCCTTTTGTTTCTTGGTTTGGTTTGTCTGTTTGTTGTTAGGTTTTGCTTTTGACATCTTTGACTCTAAAGCATGCGCATCCCAGGAGGGCTGAGAAACCTACGTCCAAATGTGGAAAGTCCACTTTGTTGGGATTTTAGTGTGAAAGCCAACCTCCTTCACACCATCTACCTTTGTCCTGGTTTTGTACTATGCATTCCTTAAAAGATAAAAATTTAAATTACGTTCAAAAGAAGCCACATTAGAATAACTGCAAAGCAAGTTGGAATGTTAAATTTGAAACTTAAAAATACGGAAAGCTCAAGGTTCATATTATCAAGCTTTCTGTTTTCAACCGCAAAATCCTAAAAGTAAAATAACTGTGGCTTTTGTACAACAACAAATGTGAACTCAGAAAATATTAGTGCTTGCATTAATCTCTTTCATATTTCATATTTCCCAACTAATTATAACCAGTAACTACATGTCAAAGTCAATGAGAAGTAATGGCTTCTGGTCTGCATGTGTTCTGTTTGTCCTACCTCCTATTTGGAGGAAATGTGCCAAGTTTCCACTAATGGCTGAAGTGACTTTAGAAGCTTCTAAATTAAAGTCCACATTATGAAGAATGACAAGCTGCAGGAACAATGTACACGCTGGACCCATGTGTTGACTATATATAAAGTACAAGATACAAGGTAATTCTTACAAAATGACCCTAAATTGTGCTATTAGAAAAGGTGACTCAGAAGAAAGCTCATGTTCCTTTAAAGTCCTTTCAAAAACTACCCTTAATGGTATTAGCCTGATATGACTGTGTAGAGAGAAAATAAGCACATAATTTCATAAAATGGAGGCTTTAATCATATCAAAGTGCCCAGCTTGGGTTATTTTATTGCTTTCCTGTATTATTTTATAATGAAGAACATTTGTCCCGTAAACAGAACTATTATCAATATGTTCTGAATCAGAGAATCAGCCAGATTCTCCGGTTACCTAAGAAGACAGGAATTTGGTTTGGTTGCTTACCCTGTAACTTTTATGGAAGTATCATATACTACACTATGCTTATAAATAAGGACATTTTATACACTGAGAAATAAAACACAGTGAAAACACCATTTGTATCTCAGGCCACACATGGCCTTCCTTCCAGTCTCCTACTCGTTTCTAGGCTAAATATGTTATCAAGCAATTCAAACTCCTCTCCAGCTCAAAGATGGCTGAATATGAAGAAGATGCACCCCGAAAAAGAAAACCAAATACTCTGTGAGTCTATAGTGGGTCTTTGAAGCACTCTCATTTTCCACAAAATAGGAGACCCATTAAATCAGTATCTGAATCCACTGGGGACAAAACCTTAGTTCTGAGGTCATCCTCTACCTTCAGCAATGATGTTCTCACTGGGATCCATCTGAAAAACACCCACAGCAAAGCTATATACGTTACCAAAAACACAATTTACCCAACAGGAAATGATAAAAATTAGACATCACGATGACAAACAGCAATTAATGGTCATCAACAAGGATATAGTGAAGAAAACTGCAGGACATGTTCAAAAAGAGCATAATACAACACACACATACACACACACACACCACACACACACACACACCACACACACACACCACACACACACACAAACACACACACACACACACACACACACGGTTTTTCAGTAACACTCAATGAATCCTAAGAATCTTATACACTCTTAATATTTGTTCCCAAATACATGGAATGAATGTAAAATTAATATATCCTATTCCCATGCACTTAATGATTTTTGTGTCTATAACTTAGTGTATGACCTTGAATTAAAGCTAAATTAGCTTGGAAAGTACTTTTTAAAGTGTGGAGAACTGCTTCTGGGGGTTCCTAAGAAAATCTATATCATTCCATCACATAAGGTTTAATTAAAAATAAAGGAAAGGTAGAAACATGTTGAGGGCATTTGGATAAGGTGAAAACAGGGGGAGATAGGCAGTGGCTTTAATCTTCATTTCCACAAAGAAATGGGAGGGGGCAAAAGTAAAAAGACAAAAAAAAACAAAAAAAACAAAAAACAGTAAGGACAACCTATTAAGAGCTCCAGGAGCTTATCCCAAACTGAAAAGTTAATTCAATTTATACCTAAGGGTAGTAAGAAATCTATTATCAAGGATGTTCGAGGAAATAGCTACGACCCCATACTTCAAGGTATGAATTTACTGTGCACTTCAGTATTTATCTAGTCATTATTTTCTGATCAGTAAAGACTCAAAAATTAACTAAAATCTTGAGGCTTAGTGGTATGCTCAATCTCTGTAAAGGATGGAAAATAAACAAGATGGACACGTGTGATTTAAGACTTAAGTGTTCTAGAAAGTCAAAGGGCTAGTTAGTGAATACTGATTGTGTCAGCCACAATTCTTACTGTTCTGTCCCAAACACATGATAAACGCAACTTCCGTTCAGAAGGGCTAATTTTGGTTCCTGGTTCAGGTTACTATCCATCGTGAAAGGGATGCCATAGAGCATACACAGCCTCTAGTTGGGGCCAGATCCACTCCACATCAGCAGCTTTCCCTAAAGGAGATCCCACGATATTGGTATGCCCCAGGTCTTGGGTTCTCTTTTCACCTTAGGGTTTCCCATCCTAGCTCTATGCAGGGAAATATTCCTTGCAGGGGATATGATTCTGCCTGCCCCATGGCAGAGGAGTCTCCAGTACCTGAATTTTTTGCTTGCGTAGTGAGGAAAGAGAAAGAGGAACGTTAGTGCTCAGCTTGTTTTTACTTGCATGTGCTTTTAGAACCCCAGTGTGTGGGATGGGACCTTCCACAGCTGGGTAGGTCTTCCCATTTCTGTTAGGCCTTTCCAGAAGCACTATCACAGTCATATCCAAAACTGCATTTTCATGCTGGTTCATATCCTATGAAGTTGACCATAAACATTAACCATCACACCATACCTTCTATATGCAGAATACAGGGCAGTATATAATTCAATTTTCATTCATATGGCCATGTATAGGAGGTACACTAATGCTTATCATTTCACCAGGGACACTATCTCCACAGTCGTCATCAAGCAATATGTACCATAACTGAAACTGGCAAACCAGTGAGTTAAATGCCAGATGGCTGCAGAGGGATGCTGTCTTCTCCATTGTGCTGAGATCGAATGAAAAATTTACTGTCTGTTGTGTGTTTGGTAGCATACTGAATACAGAATCTCAATAAATGTAATTTTTCTGTATATATTCACCCGTTCTCATTTTTGTTTGCTTTTTCTCAGCAGGCATTTACCTAACCTACTCAATTTATACTCTTGAGCAAAGCAGGTAGTAAATTAAGGAAAGTACATCCACTTTAGATTATTCAAAGGCCCACATGAAGAGAATAAAAAGTAATGAAAGCTATAGCAGGCCCCATAAGAGAACAGTGTAAGTGACGTGTTGCAAAGCTATTTGGAAGGATGCTGCATTTCAGGATGAAGCAGCTACTGGTATATACTCACTTATAAGTGGATATTAGCCCAACATGGATATCTTCTGAGAGCCTCTTCTCAGTGAGGCATCGAGGCAGATGCTGGGAGTCGCTACCTAACTCCAGGTGAGAGTAGTATGGAATAACAGGGAAATAGAAGGACTCAGAGGATCTAGGAGCACCACAAGAAGACAATCAAGGCTGGCAGATCTAGACTCAGGGTCCCTGAATCAACTGTCATACTAAGCAAGGTCAATGCATGCAGTAAACCTAGATCCCCAGTTCACATCTATCCAATGGACATCTCACTCTCCGTGGTTGTGGGGAAAGTGGGGACTGCCTCTGAAATGAACTCTGGTGCCCCCAATTTGACCACTTCCCCTTGGTGGGGAGGCCTGGTGGCACTCAGAAGAAGGTGAAGCAGGTTATCTGGATGAGATCTGATAGTCTGTGGTCATATGGTGGGGGAGGAGGTCCCTTTCTGTCAGAGGTCTAAGGGAGGGGCATAAGATAAAAAAGGGAGGGGGAAGGGGAAGATACAAGTGAGGGGATAACAATCTGGAAGCAATCTGAATAAATTACTTAGAAGAAAAAGGAGGAGGAGGAGGAGGAGAAGGAGGAGGAGGAAGAGAAGAAGGAGGAGGAGGAAGAGGAGAAGGAGGAGAAGAAGAAGAAAAAGAAGAAGAAGAAGAAGAAGGAGGAGGAGGAGGAGGAGGAGGAGGAGGAGCATCCTGAAAACAATAAGAAAACATGTCGGGCATCTGCTATCAATGCAATCTGAATCCAATCACTTATAAGCAACCAATGGCCAAGGGAGGCTCAGAAGAGCTGTTTACCTGGCATGGAGTAGAGGCGGTGGGTGATTTGGTAAGGATAGGACTTCCAATCCTGGCCACTCCAGTGGATTGCTGTGGCCCAAAATAAATAAATGAGTCTGGAAAAAGAAACAGAAACAAATGTAAAGTCCTGTAGTTAGTTCCTAGTTCTGGTGTACCCTTAGCACTTTGCCCCCTTGGTCTCACTTAACTGTCACTCAGGTAAATGTAATCACGTTTTCACTTATTTGCCATTAGGCTCTGTAAATAATCAGAGAATTTCATATGCATGACATTAAATATCTTAAATAAAATTTAATTGATAAAAGATAAACTCTGAATCCAAATTACCTAAACAAACTTTTTTTTTATTGCTTTAACTCCTGTCATAGAGTTTGAAATCAAATTAAATGAAGCTTCTGAGTTTACAATTAGATATTCAACATGCCCTTAGGAAATTCTCTTGAGAGTTTTATTTTTAAGTCTCTTCGAAATGTACTGAAGGAGAGGAGCGTATGCAATGATTCTGGTTCCTCTGGGGGCTTACATGTTTGACATTGTTGTCTGTGCTGGAGGCGATGAGAGCTTAATTAAAGATCTAATCTGAACATTAGCAAAATAACTGCCTTTAGATTTTAACTGACGTGGATGTACTCACAGCTAACGCACAGGGGACAGCATCTTTTAGCAGCTCGGAATGTTACATGCTCTGAACCGCATCAGGGGTAGCATCCTTTAATATGGAAAATTCACAGGGAAAGCTACGCCAAACAATGTCGGGTGTCTGATCCTGCCCTTTGATACTCACAAAGCGACTGTCGTAGTATAACAACCAATGGTCTCTAAGCAACTTATAAAGCCAACTGTGTGACTTGGAAAATACCTCCTTCAGAAAGTAATTGTCCTGGATGCAGATTGATGCTGACTTTAAAAGGGAGTGATTTCATAATCAATATATGCTATTTTATAGATTCACGCCTACACTTATGCAGACATCCCCACCAGCTCATCTTTTGCAAACCCTACACCTTTTCCATGCAGTAACCTGGAAACTAGACTCTAAGAATGGAAGGACTGCTCTCTTAAGGAATATTGACAAAAAACCATAGGAAAACATATGTATGTTGAGTACACAAGCAAAAAGTAAATGAGATAAAATTAATCCCAACAAGTTTTGTTAAGGTATGCCTAAAATTGCTGTATCATTTGAGATTCAGTCTCTATAATAAAAAGAATAATCTGATGATCACATGACTATCACAAAAGCTGTAAAACTAATTTGACAAATTTTAACATATATTCATTAAAAATTATTAGCAAATTGTGAATCAAAAGGAATGTTACAGACAACTGGGTTTAACAAGTATGGTACTCAAGGTTGAATTTTTGACATTTCCCTGGTGATAAGAATAAAACAGGCAGCCAGGTGTGATGGTGCATTCCTTTACTTTCAGCACTCGGGAGACAGAGGCAGGCAGATCTCTGTGAGTTCGAGGTCAGGCTGATCTACAAAGACAGTTCCAGGGAAGTCAAGGCTACACAGAGAAATCCTGTCCGGGGGCGGGGGGGGGGGGGGGAGAATAAAACAAGCCCAGCAGCTACTACTTCTACTCAGCAATTCCCAGAGGCCTTATCTGTGTGCTCTATACAGAAACAGAAAAGTTAAAATCTCTCTCTCTCTCTCTCTCTCTCTCTCTCTCTCTCTCTCTCTCTCTCTCTCTCTCTACACACACACACACACACACACACACACACACACACACACACACACACACACGTCATGCATGAACTCACAGAAGATTTTAATTCAAGAAAGAAGAGTATAAAATTTTCGCTATTTACAGACAGAATAATAGTAGATCTATAGAGAAAATATAATTGTGAAAGGCACTGGGTTCTGGGTTAACAATTTTAAAACAATTACATTTGGGGTTGCAAAGAGATGATACAGAAGTTAAAAGAGCTGACTCTTATTATGAAGGGTCTGAGTTGCCAGCACTCACGCTGGTCAGTTCACAGCCATTTGTAACTCCAGTTACATGGATGCACCTTCCTCTTCTGGCCCTCTCAGGCACCCACACTCTTGTGGGTCACACACACACACACACAAATTAATCTTTTAAAAAGATCAAATAAATCTGTTATTATATATACAAGGACCACCTAAAAAGAATTTTTAGAGTGTGGCATTTATAAAGGCTGCAAACACCTATAAAATACGACAACGGGTTTTCAAAACCTCTGCACTGATAACTAGGAAGGATATAGTGAAATTAAGCAGTATCATCTCAATAAATTGGTAAGTTTGAAATTTCGTAAAGATTTGCTTTTATTATTTTTAATTATGTGTATGTGCCTCTGTGTGCATATATGCCTGTGCATACAGGTGCCTGCTGAGGCCAGCGTTGTGGGCTGTCCCTAAGGCTAAGAATAATTGGCAGTTGGAAGACCCCAACATGGGAGCTGGGAACTGAACTTTGGTCTTTAAGAGCAGTATGTGCTCTTAACCGCTGAGCCCTGTCTGCAACCTGAAATTTTATGGTGAGACACAAGCATGTGCTATGGAGCATGGAAGAGTGTGAGGCTGTCACTGTGGGGAGTGCTCACTCTCCCATTTCTGGTGCCCAAATCCTGTCCTTCTGTATCAGAACAGGAAGCAAGTTCTACACAGCTACTGTCTCTGAGATTCCTATGTACTGACCTGTGTACTGACGGAAGACCTCCTTGAAAATAATCACATTTAAAAGTGGTGGATGAGCATTCATTGCCCAGAGGTGACAAAGGAATCCCTAACCAACCCATATGAAAATATTATCAGCATTGCACAGAGAGTACAAGAGAAGTGAAAATACATATCAATCAAGACTGAGGCATGTATAGTGCAATTTTTTTCAGTTGACAAGTTAATAAATAAAATGGAATATTACTCAAGTATTAAAAAGAAATCATTAGCAAGAACAAATTTCAAATCCATGGTGCTGATTTAAGAAGGGTAGAATCCGGAGCCTGTATGAACTATTTACCTAATACCCTTTAAACAGACAATAATTTGGGGGTATATATCAACAGGTGCATGTGGCAGGATATGGGAGAAATGTCAACTACAAAGTGACATATGGGAGAATGGGATCATTCTAGATCTTGATTTGTTTGGTGGTTACAGATTGTATATAAGTTTTAAAACTCACTGTGATATTTACAAAAAAAAAGACTGTACTTTCCTATAATTCAACTGAAACTTAACACAAAGTTACAAGTAATTGATCATAACTTATAATGTGTAGAGATGTCTATGAGCTACACTCATATACATACTATGTATATATGTATGTGATCTGTGTGTGATTCTGTGAATATACACAATGGTAAAAGGTGATCTATGGGCTGTTTGTTTACATGTTTAAACAAAGAAGAAATGAGCAAAGAAACCAAGCAAAAGGAGGGAAGGAAAAACCAATAGTTTACTATAAAAACAAACATAAATACCCACAGCACCCAGATACTCTGAGTTTGTAAAATTGTATATAGATATGTACATGTGTGTGAGAAAACATGAGATTGGTTTTAAAAAGCTGTAACTTATAAACTTAAAGCTTTAAAACAAACTGGACTAGAGCACTGTGTGGCATTATAATTGATGTTTCCCTGTTCCTGTGAACTTCCATTTCATCACTTCCTTTTTCTTTCTCATCCTGATTCTCCTTCTCATCCTTTTTGGTTTGAAACCACTACTGGGGCAGATTAGGTGGCTCAGTGAGCAATGCAGCTTGCTACCAAGCCTGAGGTGGGTTCCTGGGAAGCACTGATTTCCAAAAATTGTCCTCTCACCTCTGACATCTGACCTGTACAAGCACATGTCACACACACACTCACACACACACACACACACACACACACACACACACAACATTTATTTTAAAGCCATTGTCGCAAAGACACATTGACACTAGTACTCAGGCCAGCATTGATACTATCCCAGCATTCCTAGCGGAACATAGATTGTCAATAGACAGCGCAGTCTGTTTGTGAATCCCAGAATATGGGCAGTAGGGGCCACCTCTGACATAAACCCTTGTGCCTACTCCTTGATCACGTCCCCATGGCAGGGCAGCCTTGCCAGGGCCAAAGAAGATGCAGGCAGTCCAGATGAGAGTTGCTAGGCTGAGGTCAGATGGTAGAGGAGGAAGCCTCCCCCCCTTTTCTATTCCAAATCTTTTATCCAGTCCTGCCACCAGATCTCATTTGCATAGCTCTCTCCAGCAAATATGATTGGTCACGGCCTTCCATCTGTCTAATGTGTTCTCCATTCTCCTCTGGACAATTTTCAGATCCTGGGGTACTTTCTTCTTTCCTATCCTCTACCATGTCTAATCATATACATGCCTCAAACAGAACTCCTATTACTGCTGCCGTTCTCTTGAAGATGATTCCCCTCATTCGATCATGTTTCCTTGGTTTTTCCATCTCTTCATAGTCCTTGTATCTTCCTTTCTGGCTCCTGTTTTCTTTAAGGAAGGCTACTACTGGAGAGTCATTCTCAGCTAAGCACTGGCTACCTCACTGTAACCACCTCCCTAAGTCTTAAGCCTTTCAGCATATCTGAATGCAATCCCTTGTTTACCTGATTTAGCTGCCAGACTCTGTCTGCTTCAAACCATGCATCTAGCTCAAACTCATGCTACTGGCTTAATAATTAGCTTATATTAAAGAAAAAGGAGGAGTACATATCAGCTTACAGTGAAAGTGGCTACTTCTATATATTTTAAACTTTAAGCTTCACTGTGTAGTGAGAATTTTGGAGTTTTGATTCCCTTAAAAAGCATGAAATATTATAAGAATATGTTTTTGTTTTAATCCCAGGTTGAGGGGTTGTTGGTTATTGTTGGGTTTTGTTGGTTGTTGATGGCTGTTTTGGGTCATGGTTCATTAAGTAAGTATGGGTAGAGAAGAAACAAGAAAAAGAAGAAATTAGATATCCTGATGGTAGGCTTGATTTACCTACCCCAAGGAACCCTATGCCTCTCATCAGCAGGAAGTACTCTAACAATAAAGTTGCCGCCATCCAACCCCAGACTTTAATCAGGGATCTCTTTCTTTTCCTCTGCATCCTTTTTCTTTCTCTCTTATCTAGTATTGGGGAATTGAAAGAAAAGAGGAAAAGGAGTGTAGAAGAGTGGAAGAGAGAAGTACCCACAAAGTAGCTAATGCTGGTTACAGTCACTGCGACAAAGAATATTAAATGGCAACTAAGGCTTACTGGGCCAATAAGCAAAAAGTCACAATGTCACAAACATGGACCAGCATTATAGGTACAGCCAACAATCTCCCTCCCTCACCCTTTCCAATGCCCCACCTACTCCAGTTTCCGAAGACTAATTAAGAAGCCTCCAAGATTTGTCACACTGCTTTGTAAATCTCAAAGGAGAAGCAGCATGAAGCCCAGTAAGGATAACAGTGCTCTAGATCCCAACTATGTGGTGACAAAGTTAATGTGACATGGAGGTGTGTGAAGCCATGCCACAGATATGTAAACAAAACAGAGAAGGAGAGAGCAAAGCCGTTATGTGTGCCTGGGAGTGTCACAGAGCATTTTCAGGACATTGTAGGTAGCTATGGCTCCTTGGTTTTACGAGCATCCGTAAAGGTTGTAATGATGTTTTGCAGTATATAGTCTACAGAACGTCCAGGCTTTATAGATAGTGGTAAATCCTCGCTCTCTATTTCCACATAGAAGATGAGTTGCCTGACTTGGAATGCTTAAAGAAAGGAAGCTAGCCTACTGTACAATTTATCAAAAATGTCATCTCCGTCTTTACAGCACCACTATAACATTAAAAAGTTGCAGCAATAAAATTGGTGGTTATCTCGAGAATGCTCTTTTCAGCACACACAACTAGGTATTAATTATTAATGAAGTCAGGAGGGGTTAAGGTGAGACAAACCATAGCTCCATTTCGTCTGTAAATAGAAACAAAAATACACAGCTTCAACGTTTCAATAGGAAGGAAAATGCCTTTGAAAGAGCAGAATGCCCTACCGTGGCTTGTGCCCGCTGTGTGACCAGCCTGAGGAAGCAGGTGCTCTCCACTGCTCTGCCCTTCCACTGCCACCTCCCAGTGGGACTCTTCTGTGGGAAATGGCTCCCAGCCACAGAAACCAGACTTGAAGTCCCAGGTGAGGTGACTGGCTGTAATGTGTGGAGAAGGAAACACTGAAATATGATGACAAGTTAGTCATTACAAGCACTTTTAAATGAAATTCTTCCTAAATGAAAACAATTTAACTACAAGACAGATAAAAACAACAACAACAATAACAACAACAACAACAACAACATTCTTACTTGAATTAATATGACAAGATAGCATTGTTCACAGCCCTCCCCAACCTGAAGCCTATTCCTCCTGGATATGCTTTCCTTCCCTTGGCTCTGGACTGGTACTTTAGTGAGTATGGTTATTGATTTAAAAAAAAAGTGAAAGTAACTCCCCCTACTCTACTTATTGACATAGTCATAAAATCCTATAAACTAGCTATGGTAGTTTCCTTGGCTATTTCCAGAATATTCTTTGGTCATCCTCTGTGAGCTTAGTTAGTTGTGGCATCACTGTCACGCTAAAGTCAGGAAGTGATGTGTGGAAAGAAGACATAAAATATAGACTTGATCTCAAAATGTACTGTAAAGTTCTAAAGTCTTGGCTGCAGCCGAGCCTTCCCATCTATTCCCAGGGGATCTCCTAATTCATAGGGATACTGCCCCTAAAATATAGGTCCTTTATAAAGTAATGACATTTCCAGCTAGAATTGTCTCCATTTTATGCCTGTTGCCTGAACATAATAATTAATACCTCTCATTTTCCTCTTATTTTTGCTAATTGGGTTATATGTTCAATATTACCATTAGGAAACAATAAGTTACATATTGTTGCCCAAAAGAATCAAGTCCGTGAAAATAATTATTCTCGGAGTAGCTGCTACTGATGCAACCACACTAATTACTTGCAAAGTAATGTGTGAAAAAATAGAGTGCCCCACATGATCCCTGCATCCACAAACCTTTGGGCAACTATAAAGGTATAAAGCTTTTCCAGATAAAAATGGCATTGGGATGTATAGATGTTGCAGTTGTCTACAAGACAAATGATGGAATCCGGCCTTTTATCATCCAAATGTTTTATCAGTTTAAAATGTTGGACTAAAGTAAAGCATGAAGGCTCTAGTTTGGATATACAGCCCGCATGGAAGAGCAGATACAGCAGCAGCACTGTGTGTCTGTAATTCCAGTCCTAGTAGGGTGGGCGAGGGCAGATCCATGGAGCTGGCCGGCCAGTATGGCCATTTAGTGTGGTCCAAAGTTGGGGAAGAGACACGGAACCCCCAATAAGAGAAGTTGTGCTTTGTGTTTTAATAGTGTTCAGATGCTGGTAAAAGAAGCCAGAGCAGCTAACAACATGTTTTCCAGATTCCAAGTGGAGGATGATGCTATAGTTTCTCTTGAATTAAAATTTTAGATGAACAAAGCAAAACGAAGAAACAAGGTATACAGCAATAGGGGGAAACACATTGCATGACCCTCCAGTTTCCTCACATGCCCATCCATCTGCAGGCACAGGCACACACACACACAGGAACACTCACAACACACACACACACACACACACACACACATACACACACACACACAACAAAGTAAATGTGTAAATAAAAATGAATGTCAGCTATTATGCTTTCCACAGAACACTAAACACTCACTGTTCTTTGAAAATTAAAGTTAAATTTTTAGAATCAATCACCATAAAGAGTTGGGAAAGCAATATGATGCTATAATCTCTGTGAAAACATGGCGAACCACTCAGGTGTTTTTATTGATGATATTTGTTCTGCTACTTTTACAAGGAATGGTTTTTTACAAAACTAGATCTTTTACACCTTAGTTCCTTTATAGTATAAAAATCTAATCATAGTCTCTTAATTTGAGGTTTCTTATTAATAATGCTCCCCTTACATATTTCATCAAGTTTCAAATAAAGTAGTAAATATCAGAAGGGCTGGAGCGATGGCTCAGAGGTTAAAAGCAATGGCTGCTCTTCTCGAGGATCTGGGTTCAATTCCTAACATCCACATAGCAGCTCACAAATGTTTGTAACTCCAAAATCTGGTATCCTCACACAGACATACATGCAGATAAAACACCAATGCATCATCATTATCATCATCATCACATCATCAATCAATCATCAAAAATATAAGAAGAAAGTAGGTTCAAAGATATACTGACAAATACAGTGTAGCAAATGCTACCAAGTGAGTCAAAATGAAAGGATATAGCTCTGTCACAGTAAAATACAATAATTGTAAACTGTAATTTTGACTATCTAGTTACCTTCAATTTGCTGTAATTATGGGGTACATTTCATTCCTTTTAAACAGTGTTCGATACTGTTCAGAGTTTCAAAGAAATTTCTCTCTGACTTAATTTGTTAGAGTAATGTTTTTAAATGGAAATGAAGATTTCTCCTGAATATTTAACTGTGATATAACATAGGCACAAGAAAAAGAATTTCACTGATAAAAAAACGTGGATCATAAAAGTAAAATATTTATGAATCTTTAGGTTCATCTCTTGATGATATAAGAAGAAATCTTTAAGGGAGCCGATGGAGACATCTTATTTAGTGACTGCATATCGGGTTCTCAGGGATAGGTTATACATTTGTAGCTGGTATTTATTAAACCTACATGGACCATTGCTCTGTACTTCACATATTGTTGAGTATAGCATACCTCTTCTTCACAGGGTTATCTTAGTATCTAGAAATATTTTAAACTTAAAAGGCCTCTAGAGTCCAATAGCAAAATAAAATGTATTGATAAAGATCCTTTGTCTACATATCTTCTTCCCCTTTAGTATAATGTTTAACTCATCAAATATTTACAATCCATATTAACATCTTATTAATTAATTTACTCATATTACTAGGTATTATATTACTGGGTAGCACAGGTTCACCTTAAAATTACCATTCTTTTACCACAGCCTTCCTAGTCATAGAATAATAGGCAAGCACATCAGCATTCTACATTAATTTAAATACCTTATAATTAAAGCAAGAAAGTTTCTTCCCAACCCAATTTCTCAAATTATCTTGATTTCAACACAGATCTGTCTATCCTTCTATCATTTTGGGGAACACAATACAAATATATGTATATATATATAATTATATAAATATATATATAAATATAATATATATTTATTATATATAAATTATATATGTATATATATACATATATATAATTATTATATATGTATATATAAATATAATATATATACATTATATATAATATATTATATATACATGCACATTTGGGCATTTTAATAGAATATACCTGACAAGGTACTTTCTTCATGATTTTCAGCTATAAAATTAGGAAGCATTAATCACGTGGTTACTGATGGGAAGGGAACCCTGCCCTACATCCCCAGAGCTTCATGTCCACCTAACAACAACTTCAATTGTCCCTTCACCACATCGTCTCAGTAACTGGCAGTCAACTTTCCTTCTGGTCTAGGTACCTCACCAAAGTGGCATCACATAAAAGTGACTTCTCCGTGTCTGACTTATTTCACTTTGCACAGTATATCCAAGATTTATTTGTGCTGCATTATGTCTCAGATTTTATGTGACATCACTTAGGAATCTGGCTAGTATCTTAGGGTATGTTTCTCAGACATCATATTTTAATACTTTTGATAGAAACATGTACTATAGTCAATATAAATGGGAAAAAAAGGTAAAAGGAAAATGAAGGAGAAGAGAAAAGAAGAGGAGGACAGGGAGAAGAGGTAAAAAGAAAAGAGAGTAGGGTGGAGAAAGAGAAGAGACAGGAGAGAGGGGGAGAAAAGAAGATGAATGATCCAGAATTTTCTCAGTTGTCACAAGAAAATCTTTTCTATGCCCATATTTATGTATAATTGATAAATTTAAAAATTTAAAGATATGTAGCATGGCGACATATTTTGTATATATACATATATAACATATATATCTTGTATATATATTTTGTATGTATATATATATACATATATATATGTATGTATATATATATATATATATAACAAAATGCTTATCATAAGCAAGGTAGGTAACACCTATGCTCCATTCAAAATTGTCATTTGCGAAACTGTAAGAGTAGTAAGACACTCAAAGCTACTCTTGTTCTCTATCGAAATTCAGCTCATCATTATCAGGTATATTCTGTACTGGATTATCTTATCAATGGGAGTTATCCTAGACCTTCCCCCTTGTAAACACTTGCCTTCCTGATTCTCTCAGATTGAACCATTGCCATTGCATGTACAGGTGAAATCACACAGTATGCAGCTTCCTACTCTGGCTTCTTTGACTTAGCAGAAGCCTCTTAGATTCATTCTTCTTATACTTGTTTTTATTCATCAGTAAACTTGACATAAATCTCACCTAATTTTTAATGTATTTATCCATTGATAGTTAATTAAGTCCATTTATTTTGGACATTGTACATAAGGTTACAATGGATATGGGGATGCAAATACACTTGAATATTCACCGTGTTTAATTTATACAAGATCATAATAAATGACAGAAACCTCTGCAGTGTGCCATCATGGAAATATTAGCTGTTGTGAATGATGAAGGCTTGGGGGTCTGTATTGTGCGAGGCCGCCGAGCACTATGCCTGTAGATTTTCCATCTGTTTCCTCCCTGAGCTGTTCTCTCTCTTTTTTTTTTTTTTAGAAATCTCTTTGACAAGATGGTTAACAAAGCTCAACATGTGGAGGAATCACTGGGAGCCACATTGCAGTGTTGCAGTTGGTTCTGTGGGGCTGGCATAAGGCTCTCTCAACCAAGTCTGCAGAGGAAATTCAACACAGCAGCATGGCTGCTCTGAAGAGGGATCACATCCAACCACCTTCTAGGTCTATATGATCTGGCTGCAATGCAGACACACTCTGGATTACAATGTGATTGGATGGAATACAGAAATGCCCTTAGTACACACCTTTAATTACAAACAATGAAGGTAAGGCTGGTTTATCGAAGGAAGCATCTATGTTTGAAAGTGAGAGGCAGACAAGGTGATGAATCAGAAAAGATTTGACAAAATGAGTGAGAAATAAAATATGCCCAATTTTCAGGAGAAGGGGACAGGAAAGGGAGGGTACTTAAGAGCAGTAAGGGAAAGAGATAATTTTTCTTTTTAACCAAGGGTTTCTTACTGGAACAGCTTTACAGAGACTAGTTACAGAGAGAACAAGTTGGACACAGACGAAGACACAACAAACCAGAGGATGATAAAGATTAGAACACATTGCCAGAGTGAGACCAGGCAGAGAAATTCAGTAAGAAGTTAAGAGAAGCCAGTTTGAATCAGTCATCCTGGAGAAGAGTTTAGGGCAGAACAGGTGATTTGAGCCAGACAGCGAAGAGTTCAGAAAGAGCTAGAAAGGCCTGGGAATGGCTCTCATCTCATCCCCACATCTGAGAAAATAAGACAACATTGATACAGATCCAAGGTGAATCTGGTTTTCAAGGACAAAAAGCAAAATACCACCAAACGAGTGGTGCTTTCCACTCCCAGGCCTTTGACAATCTCCTGTGTACAAGCTCAGTATGTGCTTTCCTCAAAAAGCACCTAAAAACAATGGCTCTAAAGAGCATCTAAATGAGTGTGCCTTTCCAGAAAGGCACACTGTGTATAGATTATTAACTGGAAATCTCCATAAATTAATATTTACTAAGTCTCTGGAATATTATAAATATTTATACAGCTGTTCAAATTACATACCCCATGCTGGGGGAAGTAGTTCAGTTATTAATATGTTTGCTTGAGGACCTGTTTTCAGATCCCATAATCACGGACAAAATCAGAAGGATCAGTATGCTCCTGTAATCACAGTGCTGTGGAGGTCAAGCCAGAAGGATCAGTGGGTTTGTTGGCCACCTAATCCAACTAAAGTAATGAGATTTAAGATAACTAATTGATGTCTTATACGGAGTAGAGCAATAGAGAAAGACACCAGATTTTAACCTCTTGCCTCTTCCTCTCATATGAATATAAGTACTCAAACAACACACAAACATACACACACACATACACACATGCAGAGAGAGGGGGGGAATGTACATACATGTTTAAAAACATATAAAGACATTTTACTTGTGTTACAAGCTTGGGGTTTTATTTTTAAAATGTGAATTAAAACTCAAATTTGAAAACAGAAACCTAAACTATGTGCAAAATGTTTCAGTTTAAAAAGCATTGAAGGATAACTCATTTTCAGAATATGCATTTGTGTGCACATATATTATACTTTAAGAAGAAAACACTGAAGTTACAACAATGCTACTAATTCACTGCAATATGGTTTCCCCCGAGCAAATGTAAATGTGCTAGTTTTACCATCACTGTGGCAAAACACAAGATGCATATAGGGAAGGATGTGTCATTTTGACTCAAGATGCCAGAAGATTCTAGATGGTTGCTTGGCCAAAAGACCATGCCACAAGGAATAGTTAGAGATGCTTCATCTGAGCTCAGACAAGCAGCAGTGGAGAAGACTGATAGTCACCTGGTTTCTCCTCTCTTCCTACGGGATGGTGTCACTCACATGTCAAGTGAGCCCTGCCCTTCAGCTTCCCTGCTCTGGAGATGTCCTTATGGGGGTGACTCACCAGCCTCCTGTGGGATTCTAAATCCTGCCAAGCTGACAATGAATATTAGGCATCAAAGTAGCCATAAAATTATTGATGTGAGATAGGCAGTTTAGCATCAGCATACATGAATATGTATATATAGATGACTTCCAAGATATGGCTATATATTAAGTGGGTCTCAACCTAGCATTAGAAATTTTCATTGGACTACTGAGTTTAAAGTGTTTGGAGAAGTTGAGGCAGAAATATAGCAGTATAGGTTGACAAGCACAGAAATCAGTCGCTCTACAGAACTGAAAGTATAGGTCTAAGATTGATTACATTAGAAAAATAACTTAAAAAATAACTCATGATATTTCAATATTTAAAAATGTACAAAATTAAAAATAAAATATCAGCTAATATTCCAGAGGTGCATTTGATTAGGATCCCTGCTGAAGTGTGGTGGGTGGTAAAGAATCATTTGCCATGAGGGGGTGCAGGGTAGAAGAAGCCAAGATGCCATATGAATGAAAAGGAACATATTTTCTCTTGGTCTTTGAAATAAAAAATAATAGAGGCTTTAAGAAATGTGCATTTCCCAAAAAGAAATGAAGCATATAGTCTATAAATTATTTAAGTCAATCATAGAAATGAATTTCACATACATTAGAGAAAATAAATTCTCCTTACTTGCTTTGAATGAAAAAAAGGTAATTGCAAAGCCCACTGAGATCACACTGCTTAGAAGATTATATGGCTTAAAGTAAGGTGATGGAGAAATTAATTGAACTTCTGTTTATAATCAGGCCCACCTGGGACTATTCTTTGTTTGCCCATTTTCTTCTCCCAGTATCTCCAATGCTTTTAATAAAGTCTTCACTGGCCCACCAAGAAAAGCATGTTGTGTGAAGCTCTTTTCATTACAAGGTGGCATTTATCTTATTGCAATATTCCCCCCTACATAACAAAATATCCCATGAGTATAAAATATTACAGGAAAATAAATGTCAAATTTTTAACGTTTTTTAAAAGCTTCTTCTTTGTGATACAGAAAACAGATACATTTATTGGAACTCATGGTTTCAAAAAACATCTCATGAATCTTAGTTGCTAAGCTACCTCATACGAGAACCACCATATGGATTCTAATATAAATTCTATTTTTGGTGAAGTACGATAAGGTTTGAATCATTAAGTGATCTCTCCTCTTTCCTCCTATCAAGGACACTTCATAAAAGGCCCAAAGGGAAGGTGTTGGCCAAGTGTGGCTTTCTTGAGTATCACAGATGGCTGAAGGTGGCTTTTATAGCCACCATGGCTGGAGCAGAGCAGTGACAGCCCATGTCCTCTTTATTCTCCCTCCTCAGCTTCCAAGATCATTATTTAGAGGGAAAAACACAAAAGTTGCCAATATATAATATATCTATAAAGTTACCATGATCTTTTTCTTCTTTAAACAAAGTATGCATATGTGCTGCACATGTGCATACCCATGCACTAGCACACAACACATACGCATGCATAACACCAACAATAACAATTTATTTGAAAAAAAAAACACAAAGAGGGATATTTAGTAATTTTAGCAGCAAACTCCAAACATTAAATCAACAGAGATGTCATCAAAGGAATAATGCTAATACTTTCAATGTGAGGATACAATTTCATTTCATCTCAAAGAAATTAGATTTCCCCAAATTAGCCAAAGATGATTTAAAGCTACACAACCATTAATAAAAGAAGACTAACAACTTCAGCAGGAGTTGACTTACTGCAAGCCTCTGAGTCTCCATCATTCCCACTGGAGTGGTCCATTCCATAGTCACAGGCTGAAGAGTGGGTAAGCCACCGTCCACTGGCACAAGTGGACTCATTAACAGGACAAAGCTGCTGGGAACGGGTCTTTCCACATGTGGAGACCAACAGCTGATCAATTCCAATAAAACTTCTCTGCCTCAAAACTGTGCCTTCCAAAAAAAACTTTATAAAAATTGATTAATTTATGAATTTATACTCTTAAAATATAAGGAAAAAAAAGCAGAAAGGTCACTGAAAAGTCACTGAGGGGGTTAAACTGTTTAAAATATAGGTAAATGCAACTTATGACACAGTTACTCTTTGACATTGTCTGATCCACATTCCTAAAGCTGATAAGCATGTTGGGTTCATGAAGGTTTCTGGGAAGCCAATCAAGAAGAAATAAAAGTCCAAGTAACCATGCAGATGCACTTTTACTGTAAACTTGTCATTTGAGTATCATTTTTACAGTCTTCTTTTCTTTATTTTCAATAATATTGTTATTAAATCCATGGAGCTATAACTGTGCCTCTTTTATAAAACTACTAAAATTAATGCTTGAAAACCTGGAGGGAAATATTAGGAAAAGATAATGAAGCACAGTGAAATAGTAAAGATATGGAAAGAACCAATGTAAAAAATAGTACAGCCACAGAAAAGAGCTAGTTTTCCAAGGAGCAAAGTATAGTCAGTTAAAGGGAATGGACCCCCTTTTGTCTAATGGGTTTCCTGGTTTTCCTGGAGATACAAAATGTTAATAAGTGGCTCCATCTTTCATTGCCAGCCAAATGCAAGACAATGACGATGCATCAGGGGTCCCTGAGGTTCTACTAAGTATAATGGTTAATAAACTGCATGAGGATGTAGCAGAAACAGCTCACTACATGGCAACCAATTTTTTTCCATCCAACTCAGTAGCCACTGGCTACTTATGAGTAATTAAGTTGATTGAAATCAGATGAGAATCCAATCTCTGAATCGCTTTAGCTCCACTTTCAGGTGTTAGTGCACTCACAGTATTGGCAGAGGCTATACAGCAGTGTCTTTGGAACTGTAGCATTCTCTTTTCGAGGGAGGACAGTGGCTCAGAGGACTCAGGAAGTAAACTTCACAAGTGTGTGAGATCTGACATGTGATTCTGAAGATTATAAAACCTTCCTCTCATGAGATTATAAAAGTTGGTAACTGGATGCCAAGCAGAAGAGACGCTTCTATTGGCAGAGGTGCCTGTAAGAGTTGCTCTGCCGGCCAGTCCTACCTGTAAGAGACTGACTTGTCAATCTCCTGCTGGTCCTGAAGACTGCTCTGCAGTTCAAGATTTTTTGTGCCCTCACCTAAACTGTTCTTGGCTTTTAGTGTTGCAGATGGCTGCCTTTGAGACCGCTTTACTCTTGAATGTCAGCTTTCCTCCACATTTCTCTCAATCAATCAATAAACCCAAGTTTATTGGGAAGCTGTTAAGCTGACTTTCATAGAATCGTTACTTTGGTCTGTCCTGTCATTGGTATACTTTCCTGGAAAAGTAAGTTCTTCTTCCCAGGAAAAGTCACATAACAAAAGAGAACTTCTCTGTTACTCTAGAGAACATGTCTATTACTATTTCAATAGAACATTACTGAACTTCATATGAAAGATCTACCAAAATACTAGAAATAAAGATTGACCATTTCAGTCTCACCCAGTTTATGTTTTCTGCATAGATGTTCATATTTTCAAAAACAAAAGACACACATTTATTATTTTAAAATGCTGTTGATCAAGTATCAGATGGCAAATATATTTAAAAGTTTGCATCAGAAGATAATTCTCAGTTCAAATCCCATGATGAGAAAAGCATGCATGCTATTACATCATTCTTTCATAATCAATAACATATACATTATTACGCCAACAGCTGTGCCTTTTCAGAGCAGCAAGAGACCAGTTATATGATTCATTTCACGTTTCAAAACTGATGAGTTTAAACTCTGATCTCCAAATCCTCCCATTTCAAATCCACATTTTAATTCCATCTCCTGTGCACATAGAAATGTATAACTCCAAAATGCATGCTCTTTAAATTTTGGCTTATTTTATCTTTTTGCCAAGTCACAAGGCCAACTCTACTTTGTGGAAAAAAATAAACTTACTGAATATGTCCTCCAGAGATTGTAAATATCACCTTATAAAATGGTACACTAGTGTCAAGATGTTAACCCAAATGACTGTAATATAAACCTCAACTTGTAAGACTGATATTAAAAAAATAACTATGCTTCAAAAATTCCAGGATCAGTGCACATGCAATGCTTATCCAAGGTTTTGGGGGAGATGTGTGTCAATACAGTAAGACCGTAAAACAAGTGGTTTTGTAAGTCACACATAAAGTCAATCTTATCTTTATTACTCATTCTTTAACATGGGCCTATGTACTGTATACAGCACAGAATCTCACCAGTTCTTTGAAGAGACAATCCATCAAGCCTTCTATATGTTTCAGGTGCATAATGGTTTAGGTAGTAATCTCAACACCTGCATTTCAACAGAAGTTTACTATCTATAAGCATCACTATGAAAAGTGTTTGCCTAGGGCAGTGCTGGGAGCCGGGAAACACGAGGCAAGAATATATGAAGAAGAGCAAGGTTTGAGCAAAAGTAGTCCCTCTAGAGTAGTTCCTCTGCCCATAGAAAACTTGGCCTGTTAAGAGTCAAGTATAATGAAAATAAAATCTAGTTACTGTCCACAAAGATACAAGTCTACTTTCCTAATTTAAATTTAACAGTGGATAAGTTGTCTATTAACAAAACAAAGTTTGTGTATTAACAAAACCTTACGTATTTGATTTTATACCTTTAATGCCTTCAGATCTTCTGGTATCAATGCATCAGCTTTTACCCACGTGCTGTGAGTTGATGTATTGAATGTCCACATCATTTTTTCTTCCTTTAATTTAAAATAGAAAGATGTCACTAATTTCACAAATTCTACTCTCATTCTCTCCTAGCTACATTTAGTTGATGTTTGGGTACATTCATGCTGTTAAATAGCGGGAAGTCGAAAGCACTACAGTAATAATGAGATAAATAATGTTTTGAAGGAAAAATATAGAAGTCATCATATCTGCAGAATAAAATTACTTTAAAAATTTCAATTTATCAATGCACGTTAACAGCATGCAGTATCAAGACTTGGTATGAAATTATCACATATACATCAGACAGTCAGTACATCCAATCACGTATCTTCCATTTTTTTCCCTGATTAAGAGGAAATAAGTAATTGCATCTTTGAAATAAAACCACGAAACGGAACTGGTAGCATCACCAGCTTAAGTGCTTGTCTGCTTATATTTTGCAACAGTGCTACGAAACTTCAAAGAAGACTCAACAGGACACAAAAATATTTAGCTGCACTTGCATAACTTTCTTGGATTTTTACCTATGAGAAAGTTGATGGTAGATACACAACTGAATCACGGTGTGAAGATTATATTCATATATTTGACACTTTTGGCAATTTTGCCTAAGAACCTTTTGCCCTTTCTTTACCAAGTGATATCTTAGGTTGCTATAATTATAATTTATTTTTAGCAATGTGAAGCAAGTTATTACCATGTGGTTTGAGCTAAGATCTTGAGATGAAGTTTATACTGTGCTGCATATGGTCACTGTGTTCCTGTACTATGTTTCCATGCTCTGAATTAATCCTGTGCTTCTTCACATATTAGCAAGCACTCAAGTTATTCTGACATTTCTCTGGAGAAAATAAACTAAATTGTTCATAATATAGGGAGCCATCATGTTTCATGATCCTCTAGTGGAAGTGTGAGGATGACAGAACTGCCTCAGGCTGAGCTCTGACAAGCCTTGCTTGCTTCAAATACGAAATGGAAAAAAAAAAACAGGAAACCTCTACTTCTTAAATCTTATGTTAGGAGATATATATTCCCAGGCTCTCAGATTCTCCCTCCTGAATTCAGTTTTACTTATCTCATCCATGTTCAAGATTTTCTTAAAATGACTCTAGCTGCAACTGCTCAGTGTACCTTCTGATGTTTACCCTGGGTTCCCACGCCTCAAAGACTTAAGAAGGTATTTTAGATCCAATAAAATGTATCTGCTGTCCCTTTTTACTCCTGTCTATGCCTGAGATTCCCACAGGAGAGAGAAGCTCACTATGTTGTTGACGTTGAGAGCTTGCATTTCACACTAGAATGAATTAGCTACAAGAAATTAAGACCTGCAACAAATTTCCTCACTAATTATTTCCACATACCTTCAGTTATTCAGCATGAAAACACTCCTGCAAATGCTTTTAGTGACATTGTGTGGCCAATTACACACATCAGATTCCCCATGATCATTTCAGAAGAATAATTTAAAACAATTTGCCTTTTCACACAATGACTAATTGATTTTCCTCTATCTGAAGATAAATGCCTTTACTTAAAAAAATAAATTGAGCAGAGCTCTTTCAAAATTTGAATGTTTTTCCATACACTAACTTAATTGTGTACTATGAATGAGATTGGAAGTTTTCCACTATATTTTTTTCTGTTTGAAAACACTAGCAATGATAAGGAGCAAATGTTTTACCCTCAGCTTCCATTCTGCAGTTCCTGATATTACACACAATATCAGAAAACCCACACATTTTCACTCTGTAGAATAAGGCAGCCTGGACACCTCAGGGCAATCCACTCTAATTAGATAATTATATGCCAGCTGTAGGCAAATTTTAGTCTCTTCTTGCACATCTACAAGGCCACTAAGAGAAAGTAATTCAGCTAATTGAAAGTAGCTTTTATTTTAATTCTTAATTTCAGGCTACCCACTTAGTTTGAATGAGTGTCCAGGTTCTCAGGTATGTTTTAAATTCCTGTTATCTTAAAAACCAATCACTGATCAGCTGATCAATCAAGAATTTTAAGAGTAATTTGCTGTTTCAAACCAGGTTCAAAATGCTGATGTACTTTTCAATACTAATCATTACTACTTGTCTCAGAGATGCCAGTCTCTGCCTCCCTCTCCCAGTGAAGAAATCAGACATATAACCTCAAAGTTTTGAACATATCCTATGATAAAATCATTGAACATGAGAGATATCTTCTTTTAATAGAACTTATACCCTTAGAAAAATGTATCAAACAAGAACATCAATACTTTGGAAGCCATTTCATTCTGATCAAGCTTTTATATGCATTATGTTTGATGGTAAAATATTAAAATATCATGTAAAAGTTACAATTCCAGTTCCCAATATTCATAAAATACTAGTACTAAAAATATCAAGACAGGAGTGTGTTCCTATGACTGCTGGCTTATAGACAGGGAAGGGTTCTAGACCCTACATAGCTGGACAACACAAACAGAAGCTGGAGCTCCAGAATGGAGAACATTATTGTTCACAGAAGACAAACGGTGGTTTGCATCAAGATACAGAGAAAGATAGTTGGTAAAGCATCAACGTATGACTTAAATGTAGTCTAAGGCAGAGTCTACATTCATGATCAACAAATACTAAAGAGGGGGATAGAGAAGACACAGATACTTTTAGTATATGGATGTTCTTAGGGGTCAATAAGTGACACACTCAGCCAATTCAGTTCACACACACACACACACACACACACACACACACACACACACACACACACACACACACACACACACAGGACACATTTCCATTCTGTAGGATAAGCCATCCTGGATGCCTCAGGGCAATCCACTCTAATTAGATAGTTAAATGGCAACTGCAGGCAGTTTTTTTTTAGTCTTTTCTTGCACAGCTCCAAGGCCACTAATAGAAAAAATGCCATTCATTTTTATTATGTTGTGTTGCAGGATATTTGATCACACGGTGAACTCTGAGATTGTGTACTGGGAAAACTTGTTTCTAGTTGTGGTGTGGCTCAGCCCTAGCACATACCTTTAGTCTAAGAGATTTCTGTAAACAGGATTAAATAAAGTCAACCTTGGGTCAAGAGGTGAAGCAAGCAACCAATTGACAGGGAATGAACATAGGAAAAATTATAGAGAGTGAGAGGAAGTCTGAAGGACTGATAGAGAGACACACAGGAAGTAGAAAGAAGGGGCATTCAGTTTCAGGAGTTTTTTTTTTTTACTTTATTAATTTATTCTTGTTACATCTCAATGGTTATCCCATCCCTTGTATCCTCCCATTCTTCCCTCCCTCCCATTTCCCCCTTATTCCCCTTCCCTATGACCGTTCCTGAGGGGGATTACCTCCCCCTGTATATGTTCATAGGGTATCAAGTCTCTTCTTGGTACCCTGCTGTCCTTCCTCTGAGTGCCACCAGGTCTCCCCCTCCAGGGGACATGGTCAAAGGTGAGGCACCAGAGTATGTGAGAAAGTAATATCCCACTCTCCACTCTACTGTGGAGAGTGTTCTGTCCATTGTCTAGATCTGGGTAGGGGTTTAAGGTTTACCGCCTGTACAGCATGGAGAAAGAGAAGGGACTTTTTACTTCTGAGACATTAGCTGAATAGGAAGGTCAGCTGGGTGCTTTCTGTGCCTCTCTGAGCTAGTAAGCTATCCCAGCATCTGGCTCCTGAGTCTTTATTGGTAAAAATCAAAGGGTTAGGATTTTGTTTAAAAACAACAATTATGTACACTGAGATTTTGAAAATCCTCCAAAGATATTCTGAGTATATTAAAATAATCCTGAAAATTAAAGCATGTATGATTCAAACATTTATTTAAATGTATGATGCCATCTCATTGGATATGCAAATAAGTATTCATGAGTTATCTGCCATGTAATATTATGGGATCATAGTTTTAAAGTATTTACAAGCATAATCTGAATTCAATAAAATCATTCTAAAATTTTTCACTAATCTTTCTTTAAATTGAAAAACTGAAACATTACTGAGGCGTGAATGGTACCAAAGTATATATAGATAAAAACTAACTTGGTTTGTGGTTTGTGAAGTGTTGTTTGTGTATAGTTTGGTCCATGCATAAGGAAAGTTGCCAATGTTACTGAAAATGTAAACAAACTATTTATGACAATCTCCCAAACAGCTTACCAAATTGACTGAAATACTTTAAACAAATGTACTGAAATAGGATGACAACTATTACTGAAAATGAGTCATGGTAACACATTAAAGACAGAGTCATTCAAGCTGCTAATGGAGAGAAGCAATCAATAGTCCTATTCAGTTATAATGGCAATAAACTCTAATAATAACTAGAATGGTAAATATTCTTTAAAAAGCACAATACTGGTACTTATGTGCTAGGTGTGTAACCAATAATCACCTTACTGGAATTAAGGATAGTTCAGTCAGAGGTAACTCATGCCTCGTTCAATATGAGATAACTCACACCTAATTCAATATGAGATAACTCATACCTGGCCTTGTAAATTTAGCTAAGTACTAGCAGCTTGTAAGGCCATGTAACTAGAGGATAACCTAATACCAGCATGGTCCTTACACAGCATAATGTCTAACTGCATCCTAAGCACATATGGTTATATCACAGAAAGGTACAGATCTTACCCCTCATCAAAGAAGCTTCTGTTTTCAACAGAAAGAGATTGTTACAGAAATCAACAGTGAACAAAAAGCAAAAGTCAACAGACCATGTGATGCCAGCCCTCAATTAATACATTTATAGCACAATGCCTACACCTAAGACTCGTGGAAAATATAGGAAGAGACAGTGGGGTATGATTGTAAGTCCTAGAAGTAAAATTTGTTTTAAATAATGAATACACACACACACACACACACACACACACACACACACACGAACTATACAAAAAGTAGTACCAAATACTTGCTGTGATATACACTGTTTTTATTTTTCCCTTTTACTTTTATTACTATCAACATATATATTTATCTTATTACACATAAATACAATAAACTACATAGAGCAAGAAGAACCACAAAACAGTCAGAAATTATAAAGATGTTACATTCATAATGTTTTGGCTATTTGAATTTGGCAGACTTGAAGAAAACATTTTCCTCTCCTGATGAGTCTAAAATTCTGAATGTAAATCAACATCTATCATATCTCATCTCTAGCAACTTAAAACATCTATCTAGACTTAAAAACATCTTAACCTCTAAACACCTAAGCTTAATTGTAAAACTTAACTATCTGATCTTCAACCCCATGAGAGACTTGAGAAGGAATAAAAAGTAATTGCCTGGCTAACCTGGAAGTGCAGGTTAGCAGCTTCCAAAATGAAAAAATGGCAGAGACAGTTTGCTGCCTATTTAAAAAGAAGAGGTGGGGACTGGAAGTGGTTTTGGAAAAAGGGGCTGAGTGGCAGGGGACAAATACGATCATTATATGTTATATGAGATTCTTCAAGAAATAATAAAAGTATCATATTTTTAAAATACTAGTAGCATCTCACCCCAGTAACAAAGAAGAACAGATTGTTCTATGTCCTAACAGTACCCATACAATTTAATTATCTAGAACTCTGCAAGTATTTCTTGAAGGAGCAAACAGAGAGGTCGGATATGATGAGCACAGTTCAAAAAGCAAAGGAAGAGGTAAGTAAAATGAATTCCTCCCCCTTTCTCAAGTATCTTTCTAAAAAGCATTCTTTTCTTTCAAGATTAATTATCTTTATACTTCAAGCTCCAGAAGGAATAAAAGCAAAATAAAATGCTGGTGACAGGTATTCTGTGCCACCAGACAAGCACATCTGATGAATATGCTTTTCTTATAAATGTGCCAGGCAAAAACCGTGAGGAAATTTCAACTGGATTTAACCAAAGCATTCTAAAAACAAAGGAAATTCAATTGGATAATCTCTCCAGTTGGATTTTCTGCAAAGTGTTTCCAAATTCTTAGATGACTGTAGTTTTCCTTCTGGTTTTTCATTCCTATAAATAAGTGGACTCTTCAAAACAACGGAGATGTATAGAGTATATCATATAAATATGAATCATAGCTAATTTCATTCCATTCTATTTAAGCTAGTAAGTAACGAAACTGCTTCACTCACTGGGATAACCATATTGTTCATTCTCCATAGCTGTGTGCACTTTAAGTCAACTCAAATGACTCATTTATGCTCAAAACTGTACTTACTTGCCAGAACAAGAATTTATTTCCATCATATTTATGATTTTAATATGTAGATATAAAATCTCACACAGAGTACATCAGAACTCTGAAGTAGACCTAATAATGTATAATATCAAATATCTCATTTCTATTCGGCCCATACTTTTAAAAATAATTTTTAAGTTCCTGAATTTTTATATATATGCCACAAGTATTTTTGTATTGATAGCATCTCCTAAATGTACTCCTTAAAAGTAGTTAGAATACACAATAAATAAAGTTAGGATAGAGATTATCTAATTCTAGTGCTGGATAGCTTAGTGGTTAACTTGCAATAAATCCTACTGAGGATGTAGTTAAGAAAATTATTGAGAGGCAGTCTTGCCCTTATTAGAAAAAGAGTGTAGGCAAGAAAACAAAAACTCTGTCTGTTTTTATATGTTACAGACACTGTCCCACACACATAGCACACAAGGATGCACACTGTTGTTAATGGCCAGTTTTACCACTGCTCCTTAGACTGAGCCTCCTTAAAGGCACCCTGGTTGCTTCTTCCTGTGTTGTGTCCTTTTGTCAGCTTTAGGGAATTACAGCTGCACACTGAAACACATAACAGCTATTAAGATGAACCGCTGATAGCAGGTAATGTGCAGCTAGGAGTTGTACAGATCTCTGTTAGGCAGGGAAATATGCAAAGAAGCCATAGTTGCATAATAAAGATGGCAAAGTGTCTGAGTTTTTATCCTTGTGACCTGAGACCAAGGCCTGGCAGAATTTTTCTTTCATTGTAACCTCACTCCGCCCTTCAGCAGAATACCAGTCTAATCTGGTCAAATAAGCTCGAGACTTGAGTTAAACCACCGTACATGAACTTGTGGGCCTATCAGCTTCCCTTTCTTTCTTTAAACTTATGAACCCTAAATTAGAGGAAGAAGACCCTCACTCTAGCCCACCAAAGACCATTAAAACCCCCAGCCCTTCAAAAAAGACTCAGCTGTGCCCTCCCTCCATCTTGTAGAGGGATTTCTCTCCTTGTGTCCTAATGTGTGTGTTTCTTCATCTTTGAAAGAAATAGTTTTCGTTTATTGTGAAAAAAAGGAACATTTTCTGCTTTTGCAAATGACCCAGGACTGGTTAGCATTATACATGTGGGGGGGAAAAGGCTGGTGACATTTATAACTCCAGATACAGGGGACTCAATACCTCTTCTGGTCTGTGAGCGTATTTGTACACATGTGGTACACATGACAACAAGCAGCCACACAGGAACACATAAATAAAAAGAAACAGAATTTCTAAAGTCTATACATGACCAAGAAATAGACAAATATTGATGAACAGAAATGTCATATACTCACTGGATTTGAAATAAATGCTAATTTTTCTTACCTCATTATTGTACAGCCTTACTGTCAAAACACTGCTTTCCATGGTGTAATAGAACCGAAGAAGGCATTTGCTGGCCATGCAGTGACATGCAGAGCTGTTTAAATATGCACTGCTCTCTGCAGGTCCCACAGAGGAAGCATGACTGGCTTTCATCCACACAAAGTATCCTAAACGTAAAGACAAAAGAAGCAACTTAGAAATACTATTATGTGTTGTATTTTTTTAAGCAAAACTTTCTATTAGAATCTTCAAAACCAGATGTAAAATATTTTACTTTAAAGGATATGATGCCTGAAACGGATTATCCTAACAATTGGTAAGCTTGCATTTTATGTTAACTCATTCCCAATTCCTCAAGTCAATGTTTAATGGCAAAGTCAATGTTGGAATTCAATATTTCCATAAAATAAATCTGTGATATCTAAATTCTACAGCATTAAATTAATATTCTATGTTGTGGATATGGATGTGGATATGCCATGTTCATGGTGTAAGTATATATGTATGCACAGATGGAAAGCAGAGGTCAATGTCAGTCATCCTCCTCAATGACAGTCCACTTTCTTTTGTGAGACAGTACCTATTCTGAGACACAAGGCTTAGCAATTATTCAAGGTTGGCTGGTAGGGAAGTCTTGAGGAACTTCCTCTCTCTGCCTCCCATGCAGCTTAGTTATTAACATGCCTGGCTTTGTTTGCATGGTTTCTGTGACCAGAAGGCAATCACTTAACTGACAGAGCATCTTGCTAGCTCAAATTTTTCTTTTAAATGTCACAGTGCATTTTTCTTTAATCAAAAATTCATTATTTTCCCTCTCTAAATTATTTAAATCTTTTTATGCTATATTTTTATTTTTCACATAAAAATATTCTGGTGTATAATTTAAAATGCTGTCTTCCTTACAAATCACATGGAAGAAGTAGTTATCTGCACTCTAATAACCACACTGATAGAATTTGCAATAAACAAAGTTATTGCCTTTTTTTCACATATTTAAAATGAATTTGGACTGTTCTTGAATCAATAATATTGATAATACAAGAACAAACAAATTATTCTGTTTTTATTTTGCAAAAGTAAAATCTGAAACGTTCCTTTCTCTGAAGGTTAATAGATTTTCCTACAGCTGCTCTATATAAACTATCAAAAAAAAAAAAAAGCCCTGTGTCAAGCATGGAGTATATCTTTTTAGGATGTCGGTCACTGGAGTCCCATAGGTAGCTCCACATGATATAGGCTACAGCTATTGCTCTTGGCAGAGAGGAGACAGGAAGACTAGTAACAATGCATTTACCAAATTATTGCAGAAACATCAAGAATGTCCTCTGAAAAGTGAAGCCTTAAATTTGCCTCAGTGGTCCAGGGAAGTCTTGAAGAGCTAAGGAATGCTATGACAAAACTCTCTATGTACACGTGGAGAACAAAGAGAAAACAAGATGGGCTGGAGGGGTATAAAGCTCACTGAAAGGTTTCTGGTTTCTAGACCACATGTAAGACGCATAGGATTTAGTACTCATTTCAAGGTAACAAAAATATGAACAAAATTAAAATGAATAACTTTTAACAGGTAGAGCAGAAGGTTAAGGTCGGAGTTCATCCTACGCCCTGTAACTGTAGAGGAAACAGACACAGGAACTCCCAAGTTACCAAAGCCATAGGTTAAAGCTGAAGAGGTGGGAAATTGGCCACTTTAAATGTACTTGAACTAATCTGCAGGCACCCACTTTCAGTCAGTACTACATCTACACTGGCAGGGAGTTGGAGGGCAGATGTAACTCCCTTTAGCCTTTCTGTCTGTCATCATAGAAAGACTGGTAAGAATCTCTTTAAATACCACAAAGCAGAGGTACAAACTCCATAGAAAACCATTGAGCTATAGATGCTTGCCTTTGCCTCACACATGAACCACTACAGAGCTCTATATTATTTAAAAACAAATCTCTAAGTGAACTCAAAGACAAGAAAAGAAGAGTAAAACAATGCTTAAAAAAATTAGCATCAGACATTACTAGCTACCATAGAGAGTAAGCTATTTAACACCAAGTGAGGTAAACTCAGTAACTCAAACTTTTAAACTCTTTTTTTATATAATAAATAAAGACTTCTTGATTTTTGATAGTTGGGAAATTTTATAAGGCATACCAAAAGACAAAGACAGCTTGAAAAGCAAAAGCAAGTACCAGAAGCAGACACACGTATCAGGAAATCTTGGACTAATAAGACTGGAGAGCTTCTGGAAATCTAAGTAAAACTGATGTTAACATCACTAATAGAAAAAATAGAAACAGAAAATGAGTTGGTGTGTTTGCACCATCCTGCAACAAACCTAGACAGACATGGAAAAAGAGACTTTCAGTTGAGAAACTGCCTCCATCGTGTTGTCCTGGAAGCATGCCTGTGGGCTTTTCCTTGGTTGCTTAGTGATGTAGGAGGTCCCAGCCTACTGTGAGTCATTCCATCCTTAGGGAAGTGGGCTTGGGCTCTCTAAGAAAGGTAGCTGAGCAAGCCATATGGGCAAGGCAGTAAGCAGTATTCCTCCTCCTCCAATTTCCTGACTGGGTCCTTCCCAGCTTCCCTCAGTGACAGACTGTAAACCAAAATCCAAGTAAACCCTCTCCTTCCTAGGTTGTTTTCGGTCATGGTGTCTTATCACAGCATCAGAATGGCAAACTAGAATAGACAGCATGAGTTGAGAGACATAGGGATCAGAAAGGTTCACTATAATGTAATGTGAAGAAGGTTTTTATGGGCGTGTGTAGTAGACTACTGTTGAGAGAAGACTCTCTAAGCTTGAGCACACTCATAGCGCGTCTAAAATTCAAACAAAAATAAATTAGAAAGGAAAAGAAATGTAAGGAAAAAAGCAATAAAAGCAATATTTGAATCAATTGCAACAATATTTATCCACATCATAGATCAAACCCCATAAAATATGAAGAAGTATAAATACTAAAAAAGAAAGGAAGAAACAAAGAAACAAAGAAAGAAAAGAAAAAGAAGACTAGAACACTAGAAAAGACTATACATAGATAATATTCTATCCAAACAAAATGGTTGAAAATCTAACAAAAGCCAGAGAGGAAATGTTTTACTTATTAAAAAATTGAAAATTTATCTTTTTAGAAAAAATTGAGAAGAGAATTAAATGAAATATTTAGTGTTTAGATCTGAAGATGCTTTCTAGGAACTAAGGCTGGCAAGAATCATGGATCTACCTACAGGGAAGAGTTGGTCTAGGAGAAAAAGACTTCCCCCAAAAGAGAAATGGAATGCTCACCAATCCATAAAGATAGTGGTGACATGCCTGAGAAGTGCAGAGAAAAAGACAGGTGAACATTCAAAAGAAGTAAGCAATGACAAACATGGTTGCAATCTTGTACCTCTCCAAATGGAAAGAAGATGGGTAGAAGCCCATTCAAATTGGAATCCAGGAGGCCCTGGTGAAGGTACTTCTCCCAGCCTTAGGAGAAGCCAGAGTTCTCACAATCTTCCAATTCAGTTGCTGGTTTACTGAAACAATGATGCCTACAGATGGCTAAGTAGTGGATAGTCTTTTTCTCTCATTCTATATAATTCTGGGGGCCATCTTTACAGAGGATCTACTGTTTAAAAGCCAACTATCCTCCTGGTTTCAGAACAAGAAACATGTTTCTTGAACCTATGTTGGGGACTTGAACATAGTCTGAATGTAACCTATGATGTCATCTATCCAGGGGCCATCAACACTTTTAAGAAGACATGTTTCTGTCTTCTGGTTTTAGCTTTGTGTAAACTTCTGTGATGTGATTTCCTGCCCTATTCCAAACATACTTGGGAGACAAACCCCAGCCATAAATAACATCAGCCAATCCAGGGGTGAAATCCAGAGTCTTGGAAAGGTTGAAGAACCTGCCCAGTGTACAGACTGCAATATTAAATTTGTCCAGCAGAGGCCTCTGGTACCGAAAGGATGGAAGCTGCTGAATTCTGGTAGGCAATAGGCAGTTAGTTATACAATAGAAGTCCAACACCATAAAAATCCTACGAAAGACAAGAGTCCACAAGTCCAACTAGCCTTCATGGGCCACATGGGCCAGCTATATGCACAGAGTTGTTATGCATAACATAAATAATTTTTTTAAGGGATGAGTAAGATTAACAAATCTACTGCTTTGGCCAAAACAACCAAATTGGAGAGAAAAAAAAAAAAAACTCATCCAAATCAGTACAAGAAGGGATAAAGATGGATAGTACTAGAAACAAATGAATTTCATCTGATCTTTAGGCAACACTTCAAAGGCAACACTGAAAACACCAAAATAAGAGGATAACAAATCATAAAATAAAAAATTAAGATCTTCATAAGATATGGATTTAAATTCTTCGAAAGCACTTAAGCTATAACTCAAAGAAATAAGTATTACAGAGTAGATGAAATTTCAAAATTTTCTCATATTAAAGAAGATGAATTGATAGGATGTGATGCAATTGGAATGAGAGGATCAAATAGGAAGGTGGAGGGAAGAGGTGAGAAAGGAAGGGAATATGGGGAGAGACAGCTAAAACTAAGAGCCATTTGAGGGATCATGTGAAAACATAGAAAACAGTAGAAGCTTTCTATAATATACACAAATATAGGGCCGGGCGTGGTGGCACATGCCTTTAATCCTAGCACTTGGGATGCAGAGGCAGGTGGATCACTGTGAGTTCAAGGTCAGCCTGGTCTACAAAGTGAGTTCAGGTCAGCCAAGGCTACACAGAGAAATCCTGTCTCGAAAAACTAAAAAACAAACAAACAAACAAAACAGAAAAGAAAACCCAGACATATATGAAGGAAACCTAAATGAATCAACAAACAACAGGAAAGGCAGAGCCCTATTGTACATTTCTTGTCACCAAATTAAGAGGTACATCTAATCATGTTCTTAGCCAAAGGGCTTCCCATGGGAAGCCACAAACAATCTAGGCTACTGCCAAGGCTATTAATGGCCCTGCACCAATGAACAATAAGGCCTCATTTCTAAACACAGTATCTGTACAACTGAGTGAACATGGAAAAATCCTTCTGGTGCCCATCTAAAGCCTTCACCCCTATGGACTCATTTTCATGGCATTGGAATGTAATCTTGCACACTACCAAAGAAGAGAGTTAAATACCAATGCAGCTATCAATCCTTTGGTCAACAATGGTGTCCTGACTGCAAGATACTTGCGCAATAGTGACACAAAGCTTGTGGGAGTAACCAAGCAACATCTGATTTGATTATGGACCACTCCATGAGGGAGTACCCATACCTGATGTTGTTTGGGTAATCAAGAACCTGAGATTAGATAGGCCAGGAACCTATGGAAAAACCAAATACTGCCGCTCTGATAAAGGAATTTAGTAACAAAATGATTCCCAATGACACCTTGCTATACTTATATATGAATGCCTTGCTTAGCCATCATCAGAGAAGCTTTCTCCTGCGTCAGATGGGAATAAATACAGAGACCTACAGCCATCAAATCCCTCCCCTCAGGGCTCAGGGAAACCTGTGGAAGTTGAGGCAGAAAGGTAACAGCCAGAGAAGTGGAGATCACCAAGGAAACAAGGCCCTATAATCAACAGGATCAGCATACATACAAACTCATGGAGACCTGATATGACACACAGGACCTGCATAAGTCCACTCAGATGGCACCCTAGAGCTTAAAGGAGAAATGAACACATCCATCTCTAACCTAAAACCTATATTCAATTGATAGCCACTTGCAAATGAAAAATTAGTTATCTCCAAGAGAGTCTCACTAGGGAAACAAACTACTCTTAAGGGTAGGCTCCAGGAGTAGATCAACACAGAACTCAAAAGTACCTTTGGAAGTTCTTCTTTTTCTCATAATGCATCTATATATATGCATAATGCATATATATGCATATGTGCATGTGTGTGTGTGCAGTGTTTGTACATGCCACAGAGGCAGAAAAACAATGCCAGGTCCCCAAGAGCAGGAGTACAGGCCATGGTGAGGCAACGCAAGTTGGTGCTGGAGACAGAGTCAGGTTACCTATGAGAAAGATGAGTCATCTTTCCATCCCCCACTATATGTTTTATTAAATAAATCCAGTATTCAATGTGTGCATTAAAAATAAGACTATGAAGCCAGTGGTATAGCTTAGCAAGTAAAAGTGCTTGAACGTCAAGCACAAGCCTGGTGGCCTCAGACCTGATACAAAACTTATCTGACAGAAGGGAAAGAGCAAATCCTCACATGCATCCCATGGCATACTTGTACACATAATGCCCACATTTATGTACATGTGCAGGAGTGCATGTGTGTACACGTGCGTGTGCACGCACACACACACACTACGCATACAATAATAATAAAAATTTTGGATTAAGAATATATATTAAAAGATACGTCAAGTAACATTTCCAAGAGTGATCTAGAGGCTCAAATGATAAGGTTTCAAACTGTGAAGTAACATTTCCAAACCTGTAGGGGAAAAAAGGCAAGTAGTAATGGAGAAGGAGGTCAGGGGTGAGAATGGTGGGGAGACGTGTAAACAGGTCTCAGGAGCTCACATTAGAATAACAGAAAAAAACCTTAGTACTGCAGTGATAAAGAGGAATGACTGGACTAACAGGCTTTGCTTTTATTTTATATATAGTAATACATCCAGACAATAAGAAAATAATAAAATTTAAGAGAAAACAGCTAATGTATCATAATTTTTTCACAGGGTTAAAAGCATTTTCTTTTCCACTTTGAGCATCTAGGATATAATATACTTTTATTAGTATATGTGCTTAGCAACACCCCAGGCTTAAAGACTTAATGATCATTACAATACAGCAGTATGCTAACACTCATAGAAACTACATTACATTTTATTTGGTACCTTCAACATTACCACTTTGGTCCTGCCAGGGCACAGAGTCCAGTGAAGGGACCTCTCTTGCCTTTGCGCATACCCAAGAAGTTTGCTCAACAGATACTTCAGTTGCCCAGTCACATATGTCAAAGTCGAACCCACAGGTCTGATACTCTAGAGAAGGGACCAAAGGAACTTGGTGAATTATTATGATCTCCTAGAGTGGCTTCTTAACCAGAAATGCATGTTATAGTTGACTAAGGGGACTTCTGCAGAAATACAAGTGCACATTACTATCTTGAACTTTTATTCAGTAAAGCTTGAACCCAGGCTGGTGTATCCAGCCATCTACAACTAGGACATGATGCTTTTGTCTAAAGTTCACGCTGGAGACCTACATAATTGCATTATAAAAAGACATCACATACTGTTTTAAGTGATTGTGTGTTTTGGCCCAACTCATAGCTATCCTGGGGTATAAGTGACCCACAGGCCAGACACAACTGCAAGAATACCTAATCCACTCTACTTTGCAAAGGCTTTTCATTTGATAAAAATACGGTTATTCTCTAGTAATAACTATTTCCCTAAAAGTGAGATTTGTATTTTTTCTTGCATCAAAGCTCTTGAATAAATTGTAAGGCTTCATAATGCTTCCTTTTAGCTGCTTTATGGAATTATATCCATTAGTTTACTTACCATTCATCATAAAATTTGAATCTTAAAAGCCAAATATTATATATCATTTTAAGGAAAATTTTAATGGTATGTTCTTATGAAGCATCATGTTGAGTAGATGCATTTAATCTTGACCACTGTTTTATTCAGCTGCAGACATTGACACTAGGCTAAAACTAAGACATTAAAGCCAACAAAGGTTGGCATGTACATGCTCCTAGGCTGGTCTCTGGGCCTTATAATTTGTGTCTATACCAACAAGATGGTCATCTCAATTTGACACTTACGTCCCACACCTTCATCCGAAGAATCAATTCTGCAGGGTTCCATATCTGAACAGTGTAAGTCCTGTGTGTTTTTTGCCATGTTGTCTTGACATGGTAAAATCTCATCTGTTAAATTTACAGAATAGTCACAAGTGAGATGTAGAATCTCTTGGAAATACATCTCTCTCAGAGTGTTTCTGCTCAATAAATACATTCTAAATACCTGTGTACCCAGATTACATATTGATGATTAGAAAAAAGTGACAGAGAGACAGAGACAGAGACAAAGACAGAGACAGAAAGACAGTGACAGAGAGAATAAAGCAACATACCACTGGTTCTATAGTAGATCGTGGTAGTGTCAGTCAAGCTCCAAATCAAGCTATCAATGTTTTTACACAAGCAATCTATACTAACACTTACATGAAGAGTATAGGATTGTAACTTGTTCCAGGAACTAATATTGTGGGTAACATCCTCTGTCATTGGAAACAAAGTCTACTTTTGAACTACCATCTCTGAAGCCCTTCCACACACTGCACTGGGAAAATGAGAGACATCAGAAGAGACCTATACAAGGCCCAGCCCTTCCTGCTATGTACTCCATATCTTCTCCCATTGATTGTCCATGAGCCTCTACGGATACCCTTTCCATTTGTACAGAAATTGCATATTCTGCCTATTTAAGGAACTCACTCCAGCAAATTCACCCTATGTCCTTTATAGCCACAAGTTCTATTTCCCTGTGAGATCATTCCCTTTGGTGCCCAAACATCAGCACTTAATCCATGTTCAAAAGACTCAAACTTTCAACTTCTCTATGTGCTGCAGATTCTCATGGATTCCAACTCTTTTCCTATGCTCACTCTTCATCTTGTCCCAGTGAGATGTTTTTCTTAATGTAAAATTCCTATTATATAAAATTCACTGCTTAAGCCATTTGAAACTGTTTACTTCTGTGCCATTTTGTGTATTTGTAGTGTTACACAATAAAAACCACTATGTCCTATGGCATTTCATCACATAAAATAAAATCTCATACCTGTTACTGGTAAGATACCACTCTCTCCACTGTCTCAGATGCGACCTCTGGTTACTATGGATTTACTGACTCTGTACTCCTCATATAAATGGAGTGATGTGACACTGCATGGTCTCCTGTATATAGCTTCCTTTGCCTAGCATGTGCTCATACTGCCTGGATGCCATGTATTTCACAACATTATCTTCCCACCCTTCCTAGTTGTTTCAAGGGAAGCTGCAACTATCAAGGCTGACCTTATAAGCACTGTATCTATGCGCTTTTCAGTCCTCAGCATACTGTTCAATAGCATTTGTCATACTCGGCTGCTCCCCATTCTTGATTCCTGCAGCCTCCCTGGAATGAGGGGACTGGAAGACTGAGGATGGAGTATTCTATAAGCACAGCACACAGGTTTCTCTTATGTGACCAGATGTTCTCTCTAAGCTGGAACTGCTGCTCTATCTCAGACCTGTCTGGACTCCAACTAGGACATCCTCCTGACATCGTGGCTCCTTCCCTTGGATGATTAAAATGTACCTCAAAAAACGGGCCATGACCTAAAGTGTATTTTTCTCTGCCCAAACTATCTCTGGGCACAGCTGCCTGATTAATCATACAAATGTCCTTGCACTTCAAAGCATGAAGTTTGTACTCTCTTTTCTTTTCAATCCCTTCTCTTTTTTCCTCTCCCTTCCTCTCTCTTCCTCTCTTAATAAACCCTATTCTCTCTCTATTCTCTCACCTTCTCCTCCTCTCTCTTAAAATAATCTCTATCAGAAACATCTCTCTTTTCTCAGCATAACCGACTCTGTTGTGATGATCAGCTCTGGCTCAGAGGAAAGCCATCTTCCTCCAGAGTGTAGTAACATTTTTGTTTGAGTCAGGGTATGATGCAGCCCATGCTCATCTTCCCATCCCTATCATATCTGCCCAGTGATTGCATTTCTAGACATGCGGGCATGTGCCTCCAGAATTTCTATACCAATAGAAGCAGAGATGTCCTGAATTCCCAACCCTCCTGTTTTTGAATTTCTCCTAAGGAGAAGGACATCTTTTCAAAGGATCTTCTTCTATGAGGGAGACAGAAAAGCTATTGCCCTGATCTCTAGTAACCAAGTGCTCTCCTGCAGGCGTCTGCATTTACATATCCTCCTTATATGCACATGTCTTGTTCTCTGGACCCTTTGGCACTTCTGCTCAGTTACTATCTGTGCATTTAAGGTCAGCATGCTGAGTATGCTATTTAAAATTACTCTCTCACCCTCACCTCTGACACTTTATCTCTTGCTCAGAACTTGACATAAAATACATTTATTTGAGTACTCTCATTTTATCCCTAATAAAAATGCAAGTTCCATGAATGTAATGAGTATTATCTTTTTGCTCTTGTTCATCCTTAATGTCTAAGAATATACATATGTATATATATATATACACATAATTACAGAATACAGGTGTTAAGTACATATTTATTTATTTAATAAATGAGTAACTGACCAAAGAAGCCAGATTGAAAGTATTTTAGGTCTCTAGAAATTGCTTTACATTTTATTTGTGACAAAAGTAAATCAATTGGTAATAGCAGTGATTTACCAATACCTACAGAATACGGTTTTCATTATGAGAGTTTGAAAATGGCGAATATGCAAATCATCTTGAAATAATATATACTGGAAATAAAACTGCACATGCAATTTAGAAAATGATGACAAAAAGTGAAGCTAGAATCAACAATAACAATTATCATGAAACAATTAAAGTGGTAATTGGGTGAATTCATATCAGTGCTACAAATCTTTTCTTCAGAGCTCCCATCATTGGGCCTAATTCAATAGAATGTTATATATTATCTCTAAATTACTACTATTTATACAAGACTTTACACATACTATAAGCAGAACAAGCAGCATACTAAAGTGCAAATTGCATTTAGTTCTGATGTATTTTGTATGGATAGGAATTAAATCTTTCTCATCTTTTTTTTTTCCTGTAGTTTAACCACTTTTAGCACTCTTCTCAACCAATTTTATAAGCACAGATAAAGGTTTAGGTTTGAATGTGGTTTCTTATATTGTCTATCAATAAATCTCCAGGACGCTGATTCCATTTTAATGTATTCAATCCAGTGTCTTGCTATCACTCCTAGTTATATATTTTTCATTCTTTCTTTCCCCCTTCCTCTCCCCTGCCCCTCCTTTTCTCCTTCCTCTCCCCTGCCCCTCCTTTCCCCTTCCTCTCCCCTGCCCCTCCTTTTCTCTTTCCTCTCCCCTGCCCCTCCTTTCCCCCTTCCTCTCCCCTGCCCCTCCTTTTCTCTTTCCTCTCCCCTGCCCCTCCTTTCCCCTTCCTCTCCCCTGCCCCTCCTTTCCCCTTCCTCTCCCCTGCCCCTCCTTTTCTCCTTCCTCTCCCCTGCCCCTCCTTTCCCCCTTCCTCTCCCCTGCCCCTCCTTTCCCCTTCCTCTCCCCTGCCCCTCCTTTTCTCCTTCCTCTCCCCTGCCCCTCCTTTCCCCCTTCCTCTCCCCTGCCCCTCCTTTTCTCTTTCCTCTCCCCTGCCCCTCCTTTTCTCCTTCCTCTCCCCTGCCCCTCCTTTCCCCCTTCCTCTCCCCTGCCCCTCCTTTCCCCCTTCCTCTCCCCTGCCCCTCCTTTCCCCTTCCTCTCCCCTGCCCCTCCTTTTCTCCTTCCTCTCCCCTGCCCCTCCTTTCCCCTTCCTCTCCCCTGCCCCTCCTTTTCTCTTTCCTCTCCCCTGCCCCTCCTTTCCCCTTCCTCTCCCCTGCCCCTCCTTTCCCCCTTCCTCTCCCCTGCCCCTCCTTTCCTCCTTCCTCTCCCCTGCCCCTCCTTTCCCCCTTCCTCTCCCCTGCCCCTCCTTTCCCCTTCCTCTCCCCTGCCCCTCCTTTCCCCCTTCCTCTCCCCTGCCCCTCCTTTCCTCCTTCCTCTCCCCTGCCCCTCCTTTCCTCCTTCCTCTCCCCTGCCCCTCCTTTCCCCCTTCCTCTCCCCTGCCCCTCCTTTTCTCCTTCCTCTCCCCTGCCCCTCCTTTCCCCTTCCTCTCCCCTGCCCCTCCTTTCCCCTTCCTCTCCCCTGCCCCTCCTTTCCCCCTTCCTCTCCCCTGCCCCTCCTTTCCCCTTCCTCTCCCCTGCCCCTCCTTTTCTCCTTCCTCTCCCCTGCCCCTCCTTTTCTCTTTCCTCTCCCCTGCCCCTCCTTTCCCCTTCCTCTCCCCTGCCCCTCCTTTCCCCCTTCCTCTCCCCTGCCCCTCCTTTCCTCCTTCCTCTCCCCTGCCCCTCCTTTCCCCCTTCCTCTCCCCTGCCCCTCCTTTCCCCTTCCTCTCCCCTGCCCCTCCTTTCCCCTTCCTCTCCCCTGCCCCTCCTTTCCCCCTTCCTCTCCCCTGCCCCTCCTTTTCTCTTTCCTCTCCCCTGCCCCTCCTTTTCTCCTTCCTCTCCCCTGCCCCTCCTTTCCCCCTTCCTCTCCCCTGCCCCTCCTTTTCTCCTTCCTCTCCCCTGCCCCTCCTTTCCCCTTCCTCTCCCCTGCCCCTCCTTTCCCCTTCCTCTCCCCTGCCCCTCCTTTTCTCCTTCCTCTCCCCTGCCCCTCCTTTCCCCCTTCCTCTCCCCTGCCCCTCCTTTTCTCTTTCCTCTCCCCTGCCCCTCCTTTTCTCCTTCCTCTCCCCTGCCCCTCCTTTCCCCCTTCCTCTCCCCTGCCCCTCCTTTTCTCCTTCCTCTCCCCTGCCCCTCCTTTCCCCCTTCCTCTCCCCTGCCCCTCCTTTCCCCCTTCCTCTCCCCTGCCCCTCCTTTTCTCCTTCCTCTCCCCTGCCCCTCCTTCCCCCTTCCTCTCCCCTGCCCCTCCTTTTCTCCTTCCTCTCCCCTGCCCCTCCTTTCCTCCTCCCTCTCTCACTTCCTCTCTTACATTGTACTTCATCTCAATTTACAGAAACACTTCAGAGTGGTAGTAAAAATTCTCGTATCTTCAATATAAGGGAGACTTCCCACTATGGCAAGGCCTCTAGACTAATAAAGTCAGATGTCTAAAGAGAGAAAGAGAGCCATGCTTCAAAGCTTATCTTACACAAACAGGTAGCATGCAATTGGCCAGTAATTCTTATTCATTATCTAATGAATTCCAGGTCTCAAGGCTGTGGCAATGAAAATTACAATTGAGATCCAATTTTGACCCTAGAGGTTTCAGACAATTTTTGTCAGTTTTCTTTAATTAATAATGGATTTAGATTAATAATTATTGGTTGTTAAAAGGTTACTAGAAAGCTAACATCTTTAAATGGTAAGTAGGATTTTAGTTGGTTAACTGGATAATATTTATCCACCATGAAGATTCTAATTAAGCAATGATTTGTACATTGGTGTCATTTTACAAATGGCACTAAAGCAAAGTCCTGAAAACCCAATCAAAAATATTCACAGAATTTCACAATATTCTCATTATGAGCCACAGCATGCAATCATTATAAAAATTATAATCATCAATTTATTCAAGAATCAATCAGTGTTATTCAAGATTCACTGATTAAACACATTTTATTTCATCATAGTCACAAGCCTTGATTTCTATGTTGTGCTTGCTACTTTGGAAGAGTCCAAATTGATATTTCTTCCAATAGCTGTACCATGAGCTTTGTACCTTGGGAAGGGCAGCAGCTCTATAGAATGGTATTTTTAAAAGTGATGGAAATTTCTAAAAGATTTTCTTAATACTAAAAAAGAAAAAATGTTTACTTTTATTGTCTCAGTTAAGATTAGCAAATGATAAAAATAAGAATAATTATGTATTTCTATAAAGATGTTATTCTATATTAAAATTAATATATTCATACTAAAACAATAGGGCTATTTCCCTCTGAACATATATTTACTAAGTAATGCATAAACTTCACCATCTGTATTTCTCAAATTTAAAAAGCTACCATCGTTTTATATGTTTATTTTTAACTTACTTCTAATAAACTCAACATTTATTTATTCTCGATAGCCTTTGTCAATATTTGTAGATTTCTAAGTACAAATACAACTCATACTTGGTACATGTATATTTAAGATTTATTTTTACTCTACTTCATGTGCAGCCATTTTTTTCTGATGTTGATTTCCAGTGGTTCATTGCTATTACATAAAGATAAATCTGATTCTTTTTCTGACCTTGTCATCTGCTACTATAATTTGGGAGGAAGACCCAAACTAGGCTGTAGCTGTAAAGCTTTAGTCCCTTAAATTTTCCCCCAGTTGAGGGCTTTGTTTGCTTTCTATGGTACCCCTTTAATGAGGCTGTTCCATCAAACATTGCATTTAACTGTTTGTTGTTGTTGTTTTACTTAACCACTGCATTGTGAAAAAATATCTTACTAAGTGTCAATTGTTACACATTGGTAGATCATTTTGTTCAAGTACATTATGTTTTTGATGACTTTCTGTTACCACTGGGGGTCATGTAGTGAAATCTCCTGGAACAATCATCTATTGCTTTTAATTCCAACAATGTTTTCTACATATTTTGAAATATTGCCAGTGAAGACATACATGTTGAAGATTGTGTGTTTTGTTGCTGTGGTGGTGGTAAACTTACCTTTAACCATTAACCAATACAATGTTCCTAGTCATCATTGTTAATTTCCATTGTACATTCCAGTGCACATTTCAACATTGATATAGCCACTCCCACTCCACCTTAATTAGAGATGTATGCTGTGTCTTTGTCCTCCTCCTCCCCCTCCCCTTCCTCCTCTTCCTCATCCTCCTCCTCCGCCTTCTTCTTCTCCTGCTTCTGCTTCAGGACAGGGTTTCTGTGGACCTTGGCTATTGTTCTGTAGACCAAGGCTGGCCTTGAATTCAGAAAGATCTGCCTGCTTCTGACTCCACAGTGCTGGGCTTAAAGGCATGTGCCGAAGGGCATGGTGGTGCACGCCTTTAATCCCAGCACTCAGGAGGCAGAGTCAGGTGGATCTCTGTGAGTTTGATGCCAGCCTGGTTCTACCTAGCGAGTCCAGAACAGCCTGGACAGCCTGGACATCCAGAGAAACCCTGTCGCAAAACACCAAAAAAGAAAAAAGAAAAAAAAAAAAGCATGTGCCACCACTGCCCAGCACTCCATCCTTTTTTTTTATGGTTGTTGTTCCATTTTGCCTATTGAGCAGAGTCTTACTGTAGAGCCCAGGGTATCCCTGAACTGTGATCCTCATGCCTCTCAGTGTCAGAAGAGCAGTCATAGAACTATCCCACCATGCCCAGTTGTCACATTTCCATGCTTTTGATTAATATGTGTAGTTATATTTAAAATGATGTTTCATAGAATAAAATTAGTTCACCTTTTTATCCAAAAGGTGACTCTAATAGTAACTGCTTTGGGATTAAAATGAAGTTGGTGATTTTGTTATCTACTTGTTTGTTTCCTCTTCATGCATTGCCTTTTTCTCACAAGAGCATCCCCTACAGTATTTTATCTTCACTATCTATTTATATTGGCCTTTGAATGGATTGCTTCAATCATTGAATATTTTGATACATTCATCTTTCATATACCTTATTGCCTTGCATTCACTATGGTTCTAGGGATATGCAAATTTTAACATTTTTCGTAGCTTGTTAGCAGTTCCAGTGTACAGCCGAAGTCTTAGAACCCTAGAAATTCTACGTTACTCACTTTATGCCATAGTTAGTGGTGTTACAGCTCCATTTATTGAGCATATAAAGGGATATGGAAATTTTCCAACAGTGTTGTGGGGCTTGGGGTGGTGAATATATCTAAAATGCAAATATAAATATATATCCCATATGCCATCCTGTGATTACCTATGCTTTTAGGGGAGAATATTATTCTATATCTAGATCTTTTAAAAATTGTTGTTCTTCCTTTATACTTGAAGGTATTAGTTTTTTATTTTATGTTCTTGGTCACTCCTGGAAAGACTGTCGTAGCATTTCCTTTTCGAGACATCCTTCTAGTGATGAATACGCAATCACAGAAACAGAGAATAAATGAGACAAAATGGATTTAGAAAGACAATAGAAAATAGAAGTTTACTCCTGAACAAGTGGATTTTCAGTTTCCAAACTGCTTACTTAACTCAAAAGCTGACTCCCACTGCTTATCCCTACTTTAGGAACCAAAAGTAAATATTCAGGAGAATTTTGTGCTCCCTAGCAATGAAAGGTGTCCATATGAGAATTGGCTGATCAATGACACATCCAAATATATGCACCCTTTCTCTATTTTTTGTTCTAGTCCCAAAATTGACATGTAAAGAGTACATCCATAAACCAAACAACATGAGGAAAACATTAAAAATGTCACTTTATCCTTGACTTGCACAGCAAGGAGAAGAACAGGCTAAGTACTTACGTCTTTATTTTATAAGGTAATATACCCAAAGTTATCTGTTTACATCCAACTAAATGCATGCCTAAGCCTAGCTTGTATTTGAAAGGATTTTCAGATGGAAGTACCCAGAAGACATCCATCTGGCTCTGTCTCGCTGCTGCCACCCAATCCCACCCCAAGGCATCAATAAACTAAATCGTAGACTCTCTTTAATGGGGATTCTGCTCCTTGCCCAAGAATCAGGAAATAACCAAGGCTCACACTTTGTAAATGCCAGGACTGAGCATGGCCTTGCTCATTTCACAGGAAATGTCCTGATAACCTAATTTAAAAAGCAGGTCCCATCTTCAGCGATCCTCATCTCCTGTGTCTGGAGGGAAGCCCGGTCCCACTCACTCCCACACGGGGTTCTAATGATTAACTACATTCTGCCTGTTATGCTACTGGAAATTTAATGCTTCTTAATTTAAGCAGCATTCACATTTCTGCCATTTACAGAAGGTAGCTGCACTCCAGTCCCAGTCCCCAGCAGTCACACACACTGAACTCTTTGCCCACTCTCAATCTACCCTCGTGCTGTTGATTTTTCCTTCCAAACCTTTAACTATGCTCCCTCTGACTTTTAAGTGATTTTTTAAAACAAAACACCAAACCTGCCTCTGTCTCCCGTGCGCTGGGGTGAAGGCCATGTCTTTTATAGCTTGCTTGAAGGTGACATCCTTTCTAACACCCTAGAGTTATGAGGTCTGCATTAAGCCTACCATGCTTCTAACTCCCAAACGTTGCCCTTTCATAACTATTGGTCCTTTTGTGAATAAAATGTCTTATTCATGAATTCTCCTGTATCACAACTGTGCCCTGCATATGCATATCTTACATCACACGGACTGAAGACCTCAGTCTTGAATTCTAAACCTTCTCTAGTCCCAACCCCAACATTGGTAGATGAAATCAACACACAAAAGGTACAGTTAAAAACAAACAAGCAAAAACCTTGAAATGTGTAAAGGCTGACTCCTTCCTAGTAACTTTCACTTCCACAGATTATCAAGTACATTGTGAGTAGAATGCCTCATTCTGTGAAAAATTATAGATGTTTGTGTTTTTGATCAGACCTCAGGTTTTTCCGCAATGCTCATTGAATGTTATCATCTATTTACTCTCTTCTTCTTCTTCCTCCTCCTCCTCCTCCTCCTCCTGTAGGTATTTAAAGTACTCACTACAAATTTTTACATTTATCTTTTGAATAAGAATTATACCTTTTCTACCTTGATCCTTATCCCAAAATGGTGATCACAGGTAATTAGGAAGGTTGCTTTAGTTTCCACAGCTAACAATGGAGAGAAAGTCCACATCTTAAAGGATATTAGGGTTTTATCACTGTCAAGCAATATCCAGTGATTTTCCAGTGGAAATTTGTAATGTAAATATAGTATCACAGGCAGAAACCCAATGGCAAGGCAAGGAAAAATCCCATCTATTGGCCAGTCACATTGCCTGTTTTTCTTTTGGGGAATATTAACTGGACTAGCCAAATAAATACGTCGAGTTCAAGATCACTTTGACAGACTCAAATTTCTGCAGAAAACAAAAAGAATACCAAAGCGAACAAGGTAAGAAATAAAAGCCTCATATAAACGACTGAGTGAACCCTGGCTGCATGCTTGATGTAGGAGTACCACACCAGGTAACAGAAGGAGAGAATGTGAAGGGAGATTTGAGCAGAAGAGCAGTAAACAGTTGTGACAGACTGCATCCTCTGGCCTAATCAATGCTACCCTCTTTTCCTGAAACATCTTTGAGGTTAATAATCTGATTATTTACTTGTAAACATGGCTAGCATGAAATCTATCCCCTGAATTATATACTTCATTATATCCTCAGGTGGTTTCTTATTTGATACAGGGTGAGGCTTGCTAAGTCCTTTATGTGTTTCAGTATTAGAAGGACTGTTACAGAGCCCATAAATCTTACATATCTGCAACATCTATCAAAGTAGAAATTACAATAGTCAAATTTCACAAGTAATACAGAAATTCATTAACATAATCTTTGTTCTATCTCAGGAAAACCTACATATCTCCTTGGATTCTGCATTATTAATTACCATAATGTTAGTATATTTAAACTAAGGTCAAACATAGAACTCCTTTTGATAAAATAATTTCTTTGGTATGGATGTAAGTTGAGTTGAATCCCTCCATGGTTTATGTTTTTCCAGTTTGATCATCTGTATGACAACACTAAGAGGTATTGGGGCATTATGTGGTTGATCTTGGTCAGGGAGTCATTGACACAAATAATACATAACTTTAGGAAGGATCTAATGTAATTCTCATGGGATCCCAGTTAGCTCTCATGAAGAGTTATAGAAAACAAAACCATGTTCCTACCATAGTTTCCTGCCCATTATATGCTCTTTCCCTCTTAAATACTCTTTTCTATGATGTCATCTATATGATGTATTCCTGCCATCAAGTTGTAACCAGAGTCAAGCATGTTCCCCTGAACCTCTAAAATTAACTTATTTTCGTTTTATCATACCTAATCTACAGAATTTCATTATATTAACAGAAAATTGACTACTATAATAGCTATTTTATTCAGCTATATTATATTAACTTATAATACAATAAAATGGAAAATTACAATAATATATGCATATATATGATCCTTGCTTATTTGAGTAAGTTTTTATTCTATTAAAACTAAATTTTAATACTGAAATTTCCATTGGCAAAATATAAAGAATTGCATATTATTTGAGTAATATAATCAAGAGGTCAATATTGGTGCAATCTTAGATTTGTCATACATAGTGTATCAATGTATTCTATTTCATTCCAAATAGAAGATAAATTACAACAATTATTTTTTTCCAGCTGGTGCCTTGCAGTAGATTATCAAACCTATTCTCTAATGAGGTCATTTCAAGTATGTGGCAGCCAGTTTCCTACCAGCCCCCTGGAAGGCATAGAGCTCTCTAGTTTAGATTTAGCTAGCCAGTGTAAACATCACTGTGAGATTAAAAGCTAACACTAAATCATCCTACTTAATCCTTTATAGCATCAGAGTTTGTGAAAGAGCCTATCTTCACATCCTGTAAAACAGTGAGTGTATCAGAGCAATGAAAAACACCCTCTATTGAAGCATCACAGAAAAACAGAACAGCTGAAAGTTGTTGTGATGCCTACATTTTTAGAGAATAAGAATCAAGATGAGACAAAAGCACTTACCATCTGCTGGCAAGCAACCTGAACTGAACGATATGTCATCAATAGCTATAGCTTCCTCTTGTCCATGAGTTGCAGGCATTTGAGCTTGAAAAAGAACCTGCATATTAAAGTCAAAATAAATCAAGAAGAAAAACAGAAATCAGGGGCATCACTGTCTCACGATGCTATAGAAGAAAGCCTGCAACTGAGACACATACCACTTCCTGAAAGTACTCGATACCACACAACTTTCAAGCAAAAAGGACCAGAGCAAATAATTTCAAAAGCAAACCAATGTACTTCCCTGTACTGTAAATACATGGGGCCATGACCACGAGCTCACATAGCTTCTCTCCTATAGCTACCTTACATTTTGTGTCTCAGTATATGCCATATATGTGTTCACATATTTAACTTTAAACAGCCTTTAAGCCGAAGATCCATCTTTATCACTGAGCCTTGGCAACTCGTTCCATTTTTTACTGCTAGCTCTTCACATTTTATTCACCATCTTGCCTAACTTGTCTTGACAACCTAAGTCTACATAGTAGGAAATATCCTGCTATAATGGATCACAGAAATCCAGAGAGAAGCCGCTCCATTTTCCACCTACATAAATCAGTAGACAAATGGTGAGTTGATGGGAGTTCTATCCCTGCCTCACCAAAGAATGCCAATGACACTTGTGGCTTCATTCAAGTGGGTATTAGACACGTGTGGACTGTTCAGCTTAGTTCAGAACATGAACACTAGCACTTCAAAAATCAGTGCTACTTCTTGGTTTCATTTTTAGTATGCACCCACCAAGTCAAATCCCTGTACTTAGCCACACTCACTTTTGACACTATAGATCATAATGTGTAGGTATGATTCCTTGCCAGGAAAATGTTGTCTGTTATTCTATAAAAAATCCAACAAAAAGCATGTAACATCTATAGAGTATCCTAAATATAAGTCTAAGAAATTCATATTCCCACACACGAAACAGAAAATATGGAAGGATTGCATAGAAAGCAAAATGATATCGAAAAGATGCAGAAGGCATTGTTAAAGATGATTCCAAAGAAAAGCAGTATTCTCTTCTTATGGATATGTAAAAGAGTAAAACAACACAAATGTCTCAGTGGCTAAGAGCAATGGTTACTCTTCTAGAGGACCAAGATTTGGTCCCCAGTGCCCACAAAGCTCACAAACATTCCTGTAACCCCAATTCCGGGGGACCTTTTCTGACTTCTGCAGGCATCAGACATGCAGGTGGTTTACAGCTATTCATTCAGGCAAAACACTCACACACATAAGATAAACTTCAGTGGAAAAAAATAAATACACATAAAATAAAAATAGACATAAAATAAAAATTAATTAAAACCTCTAAAAATCAGCAAATAACCCATTATGATATGATTTGAAAACAAACTGTACCTAAAACAGTAACTGAGACACAGGTAAGTGGGGGAGCACCTGCCTTGTGTGCCTGAGGCCCCAGTTGTGCCCCTCAAAACTCATTCCGTGCCATGCCAGCTAGACTTCCAGAGACACAGGAGGATGCAAAGTTCAAGATTATCCTCTGCCCTATAAGGAGCAGACGCTATCCTGAGCTTCATGAGGCCCAATATCAAAAGAAAGACAGGGGCTGGATAGAAAAAGAACAATGGCTACTCTTTCAAAGCACCAGAGTTTGATTCCCAGAACTTTGATGGTAGCGCACATCCATCTGTAACTCTAGTGCCAGAAGATCCAACGCCCTCTTTTGGCTTCCGCAGACATTAGGCATTCATGTATGTGTGTGTGTATATATATGCATATATATATATATATATATATATATATATATATACATACAAACACTTACATAAACATACAAAACAATTAATTCATTAATTAAAAATTTAAGAAATAAAACACAAGACTGAGTACATAAATAACATTAAATATTGTTACTATAACAGTTATTGAGATATGGAGGCTATCCTGTGAATCACGCTTGCAAATATGACCTTCAATATTTCTATAAATTGTTCTTTTATTTTTCTGAGAGCTTTCCTAGATGTCTATGCTGCCTAGCTCCTGTGGAGTTAAGCATATCCCCACAGTCACAATACTTAAAGTAAAAAGTAGAAATAAATGTCTGTTCCATTACCAGTCTCAGTTCTGCTTCTCCCCGTTCTCTCTGCCCAAAAGACCACCCATCACCAGAGCTCGGCTAGGGTCCAGCCCGAAGAAGCACATATTTTGCTTGACAAGGTCTGCCGCTCTCCCGGGCTCTCCCGCCATGCCTCTGCAGCCTGCCAGGCATTTCCCCTTAAATGAGAAAAGTTACTTCTAATTCATAATATGCTGAGCTTTCTCCTCAAATTGAACCTCTCACTTCATTCATTTGTTGACAATGAATCATGCTGCCGACACAGTGATGCTCAAACTCCAAAATGACCTTTAGAATCCCTTTCTCCTCAGGTCTCCTGTCTAATCAGCCAAGACCTATTAAGTCTGTTTTCCTTCTAGCCTTGCTCCCATGTCTATTTCCTCGTGCCTGATCTATCGAAGCGGCCTTTAAATTACCTTCCTGCCTTAATCCTTTCCTCATTAGAGTTTGCAATAGACATTATATGTTTATTTGGCTCAGCTAAATCACAAGCCAACCTGGTATAACTGAATAAAAGTTCTTGTGAAAGCTAGCTGCTATTTGAGGCCCCCAGCCCAGCCAGGGGTGCATTTTTCTTAAGAGAGGAACAGTTTCTGCAAGGGAAATTTTCTAATGGGTCTGTAAGGCTACAAACTACAAAGCAAGCCCATCAGGCTTAACTAAATGGCCTCACTAAATAGATTTAAGCAAAAAGACTTTTTTTCCCAGGGATGTTGGTTATTATCTGGAAAAAAAGACTTAATGCCAGGCCTATAAGAAAAAGTCAGTCCCATGGATGGCCAAGGTCAGAAGCTGGCCTGGCTTGTGGTAGTGTTATTTCAACAGGGAGAGTTATATAAATTTCTTGCTTTATCCAAAGTTTTTTCAAAGATTTTTTTTCCAAACATGTATTCATTTGAATGGTATTAAGAATTTTTTAATGGATCAAACTGGACCCAGAAAAGGAAAGAAAAGGAAAAAGGAAAGCAGGAAACTACAAGAGAGGTTAAGGGTTTACGGCAAATCAGGAGCAGGTGTACTCTACACTGATCCAATCGTAAAATGACACATTTATTTTCCCCCAGACATGTTAGAGGAAATGACCTCTTTTTAAAATTATTTATTGATTTATTCAGATTACAACTCAATTGTTATCCTATTACTTGTATCCTCCCATTCTTTCCTCCCTCCCGCTTTCACCCTATTCCTCTCCCCTAGGTCTATGACTGAAGGGGACCTCCTGCCCCGCTATATGGTCATGGGCTAGCAAGTCTCGGTAACCTGCTTATTCTTTCTTTGAGTGCCACCAGAGTTCATGTCAATGTAGAGTACCAGAGTTCATGTCAAAGTCAGTCCCTGCTCTCCACACAACTGTGGAGAATGTCCTGTCCATTGGGTAGATCAGAGTAGGGATTCAATGTTTACTATTGTATTTTCATTGTTTATTACAATAGTTTGAGCAGCCCCCACTGTTCCATGATCTACCCATCACGATGTTCTTCTTGTAGGTTTCTAGGACCTTCTGGGTCCTTCTATTTCCCCATCTCCTATATTTCTCTTACCTAGAGTCTCAGTAGGATGTCCTCACATCTATCCCAATCTCCTGGTAAGTGAAGACTTTAAAAACAAGGAAATCCCGACATATGTGGACAAACGGATGGGACTAGAAATGATCATAATGAGTGAGTTAACCCAGAAGCAGAAAGACTCACATGGTATATGCTCACTTATAAGGCACATCCCATGAAAGTCTCCACTTATGAGGAAATGACCTCTAAATTGAGACAAGTGGTTCACTCTAAGGAAACTTGATGTAAATGTTAGAGGAAGGTGTGATATCAGGTCAGCAACAGACCGGAGTTAACAATACGTACCTGACCAGAAACTCTTACACTTACAGAATCATAGTGATAAATGACACACGGATAAATGATAGAAAGGCACGTGTCACTGGAGCTTTATTAATTGATAGTATGAAATCAATTACTTTCCAATCAATCTCTTTTCTTTTCCTTGTGCTTTTAGACACTGTCTCCTTACATAGACCAGACTGGCCTTGAACTTAGATTCTCCTGACCCAGCTTTCCAATTAGTGGAATTATAGGCATGCGTCATCATGTCTGTCTGTCATTTCTCTTCCTTGAAATTCTAAAACAATACCAAATGTAATCATATAGATCTACAATTTTTTAAAGTGATTGAAATTCACTAACAATGAAATAGCACTCTGATTTCATAAAATGCACCATATAAAGCAATAGTTACTGAGTTTTATGCAGCATAATTGACTACTTTTGTATGTTCTGATTTGTAGCTACATCTTCCAAAACTGTTTAGTTAGACACGATATAGAAAATTATCATCGTTCAAGGACTAAGTGACTGACATCGGAAATGAAACTTTTATAGATTCTAACATGGTGTGGTGACATCATAGGTTAGTAAACTCTGTAAACCTCAAAGCTCTGGTGCCAAAATGGGACTGAGTCATCATTCCCCTCAGAGGATTTCCCTGAGGGACCAATTAGATTGGGCACAAAGTACTAAACACAATCCTTTCATTGTAGTAAATTTTCAATAATTGCTAGTTGCGCCTATGCCCTACACATCTTCAAAGCATCTATGAAACGCTGCTGGCTTTGTCCCTAAAGTCGGCTCCTTGTTTATGGACCAGCTCATCCTTAAAACTCAAACACTCTGGTTTTATTAAGGAATAAAGCTAGGGGATCTCTCCGATGAAAAAGGGAAATGGCGTTGGGTGACAAGTTTCCCCAACTCCCGTTAACCTGGGATGTAGCTGTCAGTGACTGAAATAGCCCATCTAGGTATCTCTAAAGAAAGCACGTGAGGCTTTAAGCTGTCAGAAGCCACCATGGAGGGCAAAGAGTGGAGAATGAAATAATTCCTGAAGGCTTCTGAGTTGCTGAGGCAGCAGAAGTAATGTGGAGGCGCTGATTACAAAATTCCTCAAAATAGTCTTCTCACAAAAGCTCTTCAGGAACAAGATGGTGGCTGCTGGTGCCATATTACAAGCACAGCACATCTCTGCAGCCGACCACACAGCAGTGAGTGAACATCCGCTCACTTGCTGACAGGACAGAATTAAAGATGTCCATAGATTTAAAGCATGGGTACAGTCTGAGTAGGCCTGGGGCTATGCAGTTTCCTCCCCGGTACAAAGCTTTTTTACGTTACAAGCATTATTTTTCCATAAGCGATAAAGTAATTAGGGAAACACGGTACTTATTCTGAGAAAGCATCTATGTTAATTGAAGCTGCTGCTGAACTTAAAGAACTCTCTCATGGATGACATAGGTGTCCCAGCCATAGTGGAACTGCCCCAGGGATGATGGAGTCTGCAATTTTAAGTTTTATATTGATGTGATACACATTTTGACCGACAAAATCTATAGCATTTGAATATGGGCACTCAAGGGAACCAAGGTCCAGCAAGGATCACCTTTGCCCATCATCCAAATCTATGCCAATTAAACTAATAAAAACCTTGACCTAACGATATGAACAACTAGAAACTAAAAGTGTGTTAAGTTGGATAAGATCATGTAAAACTTTCTTAGTATCTGCTGTTTCAAAGTTTAAAAAAATGAGTAAGTATTGATTAAAACACCTAAAATGATTCTCATCTGTCATTAAAACTGACACATGACCAGACCAAATGGTAATGGGGCAAACTGCATCCCATTGGAGTGGCTCATTCTTAACCAAATCAGTGATGCAGGAAAGGTTTTAAGTACCATTTTAAGAGATGTTTGCTATCTACGGGGAGCAGATATTTGGTATTGCAGTGTATTTAGCTGGATGTGGTGTGTAGTGAGTTCCCCTGGAGACCAGAGTTCACTGTGACTACTGAGATGTCATTCAATGCTAGAAGAGGTACGTGTATATTCCTTACTTTCCAGCCCTCTGTGTATGCCTTCTGCATCATGCCAAGCACATCTCAAGTACTTCATACAAATCATACTTAAATAAACAAAGCAATTGACATAAAAACTATCTCATAGTGTAAGATGGCTCCCGCACAACATAAACAAACATGGATGTTTGGTCTCACTAGATTATAAATTCTCAAACTGTAAAACTATGTCCAACCATAAAGCTATTCCATCTGTACAACATTTAACCAGATACTAAATTATTTCTGATATCTTCTTTGAATAGTCTTTTAGTTTAACAACGACTGAGAATTTCAGGTACAGTGATTTCATGGCATCAACTAAGAAAACATGTCACTCATGTGTCATTCTACATTTATAACAAGCATAGATACCTCTTATTTATCCATTCTTTTCCCCTTGTCACTCAAAATTAGCTGAAGGTTAAATTGAAGCTAGGTCATTCCATAGACCTAAATAACTGGATATATACCATCAAATCAGAGATTTCTATATAAAATTTATTTTTACATGATATTTATAAATAGAAAGTTAAGGGCACCTTACATCTTTCAACCTTCATCACAGCAGTTTCTATTTACAGTTGATTGTCACTAACACAGAGATCCACAAATGGTCAATGGACAGACAATAAGGGATTGTGGAGTGTTCAGCTCTAAATGGAACATCTCTATCATACCCACTTCCCCCAACACGAAGGGGTCATCATGGAGCAACGGATGGGAAGATTTTAAGAATTACAAATAATGGACACCTTCAGCGAAAGTTTTGCTGGACAGGGCTTCTGCACACCTCAATTCACAGCATCAGTGACTACGTGTACAAAATCTACACAAGGTCAAGTTAACTAAAATATCAGTATGAATGAGGAGGCTTTCATGAAATACCACCCCTACTTGGAAATTTAATGGAGCTAGGGGAGAAAATGTCATTTTTCCAGCTCCTTAGATGGTACCCATGCTTCAACAGTGGTCTTATATACAACAACATAGAGGCAGCATTAGTGGTCACAATGTTATTTTTTTAAGCACATGTAGTTCGGAGGAAAACCTGTGGACGGGGTAGCGGAGGAATTTGGGGGGAGGAAATAGTTGCTTATATTTGCTCAAAAGATATTACATGCATGTGTAAAATTATCAAAAAATAAATAAGCAAAACTAAGAATAAAATAATTGATGTTATTCTAATAATAACTCATAAAGAAAATCCACTTGGGCCGGCTGCTCCAAAAAAAAAAAAAAACAGGTTTAGAAAGTAATTTCTTTATAAAAAATAATATGCTTTAAACTCCTTCTCATCTTTAATAGGAAAATTTGCTTGGCCGTCCCAAATGTTTAAATATGCAAAACTTTCTCAGGAAGTCTTATAATAACCATTATATTATAATTTCTGTCACGCATAGCTTTTATTAGGCTGCATAAATAAGCTTGTGTTTTATAGGCTTGTGTTGGATTTAATTCATAAAATTATTTAGGAAAATAAAAGCTGTGTTGAAATGAGCTTAACCATGAGATGAATACAAGAATTATTCTACTTCAACAGCATCTGGAATTAGTATGCAAATTAAAATCTCTTTATTCATTATTCAAAAGTATCCTCTTCTCTCAAATACACAGGAAAAGTTACAAAGTAAAACTATTCTTGGGAGGAAAACACATAAAGAAAACAAGTATAAAAAGTAAATTATGAAAATAAAAGGTTTAAGAAACCAAGGAGCTAATTTCACAGCATTTTATAGGATTATCATTAATCTTTATATTACTATACCTTAAAATATGTCCATTTTAATTCATAACATAAACTCAGAACTTTGCAATGAAAATGCTTTCTTAGGTGACCAGCAATCCGACTTTGCCCAAGACTTGAAAAATGATGCAGAATCCCAATCCCTGGTAGATGAACTGGCCAGGTGACTTGTTAATTGGCCTGTTCTGAGAGTGGCTTCTTACAGGTTTTCATCAAAAGCCATAGAGATAAAAGCATACCTGAAACCGCTGTGAGCTCTGGATTGTAATAACATTTCTGTTCCACTGACTCTGAAGCACTTCCGTCTTCCGCCATACATGCTGGACAGGACTGTCACACGTGGTTTGGAAGCCTGCTGTCAGTGTGCCATTCTGGTGACTGGAGAAGTCATAAAAGGTAATCTGTAAAACACAAGTCGTATCTGAATAACTGCAATAAGGAAATTACTAAGCATGGCAGAACTTGAATTGCTTTGTGTTTTCAAATACCTGACAAACTTGCTGGTCATTGGTTGGAAGGAAAACTCTACTTCTTAAGTTTGAGGAGATGGAGTCTGCTCCGGAGACCAATATGAGAAAATGGGCTGTGACAAAAAAGAATTATCAAATTAGACTCAAACTGATTACTGTCACCTTATTGTAAGCACCAGAGGTAATTACTGTTGTATTTAAATGATTAAAAATAAAACAGAGTAGTGAAATTTCTAATACTTTATCTTTTATAATGTAAACTTCAAAAGCTAATAATGATTATACAGTTCATAACATTATTATAGGCAGCAGTCTAAAATAAAATGCAATCACATTTGAAGTAGTAAGTGACACCTCCATAAAGAAGTAAACCAGGAAGAACACAATTCTGGGACTGCCTATTAAAATAAGCTCCTCAGCAAAACAATTCAATGAGAACATTATTTTCTACACCTTTGTCACAAAGGGCTTGGGGGAACATGTTCCTAGCTTTTTCCAGAAACATAAAAAACATCTTGGAACCCTGATATTTTCTCAGGTGTAGAATCATTAACATATATCTCAATGTTTTAGAGCTTCTAATAAAATATATACTGGGTATTCCCTGGACTGTCAGAGAGTCCCTGATGTTCATTACCAGGGCTATTATGGCTGGTATAGAAGCTTCTGTCATCTGACACTCTATTTTCTACACTGCTGCTTCTCAAATGAGTGAGGACAAACAGTGTTGACAGTGGTTATAATAACCTATCTATCCAAGTCACTCTGTAGTATTTTAAAGCCAGACTGGAAGTCAAATCTAATTGTCACATCAATATTAATATTATGAAGTCTAGCCTTTCTGGTATGCTGGTGGAAACATTGGGCAGGCATTAGCTTTCTGTTAGAGTAGTAACCAGATGTTGTGAAAATTACTAACTAACAAGCATAGGCAAAGTAGATATTGTATTGGCTTTAAACAAATTATTAGCTCTACAAATGGAAATCACTGGGATTTAAATTGTTGCTTTAAAATATCATCCATGATGAATATAATATATAATAATATGTAATATAATGTATAATATATTATATATAACATATAATATTGGTTAGAGTGAGGTATTGAAGTCTCCCACCATCAATGTGTAATGGTCAATATGTGATTTAAGATGTAGTGATGTTTCTTTTATTAACTTGTGTGTTCTTGTGTTGATGCTTGGTATTTGGTGTGGTAGTATTAACATATATGTCACTGTTTTAAAGTTTCTAATAAAATATATATTGGGCAATCCCTGGACAAATCAGAGAGTCCCCGATATGCTTTAACAGCACAATCTTGGCTGATACTGAAGCCTCTGTCTTATGAATATATATATATATATATATATATATATATATATATATATATGTGTGTGTGTGTGTGTGTGTGTGTGTGTGTGTGTGTGTGTGTGTATGTGTGTGTGTGTGTGTATTCAAATGAGGGAAAGCACAGATATACATAAACACATGAGTGCACACACACACACACCCTATCAACACTAGAACAACAAAATAATGGGAATCAACAAACACTGCTCACTGATAAAGCTCCACATCAATGGTCTCAATTATGGAACCAAACACCACAGACTAAAATAATGGATGCAATAACAGTGTAGTCTTCTACTGCATCCAAGAAACACACCTTAACATCAAGGATAAATACCATCTCAGAGTAAAGGGCTGAAAAAATATTCCAAGCAAATGGACTAAGAAGAAAATTTGTGTAGCCATAATATCTCAAAAATAGACCTCAAACCTACATTATCAGATGAAATAGTAAAGGACATTACATACTCATCAACGGAAAAACTCACCAAGATGACATTGGAATTCTTAACATTTATTTACCAAACACAAGAACATCGATGTTCATAAAAGATTGTGGTATTGAAGTATCTGAACAATAGACAAGTCATACATACAAAAAAACCAAAAAACAAAAAACAGAAGTGTTCCAGCTAACTGATGTCATATACCATAGGAAACTAACAGATATTTACTTAACATTTCATCTGAACACAAAAGAATATACCTTTTTCTTAATACCAACTGACCACATAATGAGACACAAAGCAATTCTCAACAGATAAAAGAAAATTGAAATAACACCCTCCATTTTATCTAACTACCAAATATTAAAAATGGATATCAACAACAGAAAGCATGTAAATTCAAGGAAAATGAATGGTTTACTCCTGAGGAAAAAAATGGATCAAGAAGGAAATTAAGAAAGAAATTAAAGACTTTTTAGAATTGAATGAAAATTAATACACAATATACTCAAACTTATGGAACACAATGAAAACATGCCTAAGAGTCAATTTGCCTCCATAGGAATATCGGAGACACAGCTACCTGAAAGCTCTAGAACAATAAGAAGAAATTGTAGCCAAAAGGAGTAAATAGCAAAAAAAAAAAAAAAGTCAAATTCAGGACTGAAATCAACCAAATAGAAACAATAACCATGACAAAAATATGAAAATCAATGAAACAAAGAGTCAGTTTTTTGGCAAAATCAATATGAGTAGCCAAATTAAGTAAAAGGTGACTAGAAGATCCAAATTAACAAAATCAGAGACAAAAGGGGGACATAACAATAAACATCAAGGAAATCCAAAGAATCATACTTTAAGAATCTGTACTCCGTTGAGTTAGAATAGCTTTAAAATTTTTTACAACATATACTACCTACCAAAGTTAAATCAATATCAGATAAACTATTTATACATACCTAAAATGCCAAGTGAAAGAGAAACAGCTATTAAAAATTTACCAACAAAAATAGCATCAACCATATTAAGTTAGTGCAGAATTCTACCAGATTTTCAAAGAAGAGTTAATACCAACACTCCTCAAATTATTTTACAAAATAGGAACAAATAGAACACTGTCCTATTTGATACACAAATCAAATAAAGATCCAACAAAGAAAGATTAGAGACCAATTTACCATATGAACATAGTTGCAAAAATTCTCAATAAAACACCTGCAAATAGAATCTACGAACAGATCAAAAATATGATCCTCCATGACCCAATAGGCTTCCTCTCAGAAATGCTAGAACGGACGAACACACATAAATTGATAAGTATAATCCACCATATAAACACACTGAAAGACAAAGACCACATGATCATCTCATTAGATGCATAAAAGACCTTTGCTAAAATACAACACCCCTTCATGGCCAATGCCTGGAAGACTAGGAAACAAGGGACATATCTCAAATGCAGTTTTCAGAAAACTCATAGCTAGTATCAATTTAAATGAACACAAGCTAAAAGCAATAACACCAAAATTTGTAGGTGATATGATTATTACATAAATGACCCTTCTACCAGGAAATTTCTAAATTTGATAAACACTTTCAGCAAAGTAGCATGATGCAAAATTAACTGACAAAATTTAGTAGCATTCATATATACAAATGAACAACAGCCTGAGGAAGAAATCAGGAAAACAACACCTTTCACAATAGCCTCAAATAATATAAAATATCATGGGGTATCATGTATCAAGCAAATGTCTGGAAATTTCATTTTTGCTATGGAACCCAGAAAAACACACAGGAAAAAAAAGCATCTTCAAATTGATCGAACAGATAGTCAAACTTTCATCAAACTGGATGGCTGAGTGTAAATGAAACCAAATAGAGCCATACCTACAACCCTGCAGGAAAGGCGACTCCAAATGTATCAAAGACCTCAACATAAAACCAGATACACTGAACCCCTAGAGGAGGTTTTGGCTACTATGACACAGGGAAAGATGTTCTGAAGAGAACACTGTTAATACAGGCACTCAGATCAGTAAGTAATGAATGAGACCTCATCAAACTAAAAAGCTTCTTCACAGCAAAAGACAACAACATTCAGACAAAGGGGTAACCTACTAAATGGGAGGGTAGCTTCAGTAGATTGAGGAACTTTTAATTTATGACTTAATTTAAAATAAAAACAGCTCATGCTAGAGAGGATGCAGAGTAAGGGATACACTGATTCATTGCTGGTGGGATCGCAAACTTGTACAGCCACTATGAAAGTAAGTGTGGTGTTCTTCAGGGAAATAGGAATGGATCTACCTCAAAATCCATCTATATAACTCCTTAGTATATACCCAAAGGATGCTTCATCCTACCACACTTGCCCAACCATGCTAATTGCTGCACTATTCCTAACAGCCCAAAATGGAAACAATCTAGGTATCACTCCAGAGAAAGATGAATAAAAAGAAAAATGTGGTGCATTAACACAATGAAATAGTACTCAGCCATGAAAGAAAATGATACCATGAAATTTGCAGGTAAATTTATGGAGCTAGAAAAAAAAATCATCCTGATTGAAGCAACCCAGACTCAGAAACACAAATTTGGTATGTATTCACTAGTTGATAAACCAGTGATTGTCAAGCTACCATCTACGGAATCACAGAGGTTAGGTATAGAGTAAACAACCAGGTGGGCAGATAATCTCTTTAGGAAAGGGAAATATGGTATTTAACAATAGATGGTGAGGGAGAGAAACCTGGCATTAGATGCTTAAGTGAGAAAGGAATACAGAGAGAGAGAGAGACAGCTAAAATCAAAAGCCAATTGATGGTCATATGGAAACCTGATGCAGTTGAAGCATGTATGTGTGTGTGTGTGTGTGTGTGTGTGTGTGTGTGTGTGTGTGTGTGTGTGTGTGTGTGTGTGTGCGAGAGAGAGAGAGAGAGAGAGAGAGAGAGAGAGAGAGAGAGAGAGAGAGAGACAGAGACACAGAGACAGAGACAGAGAGAGAGAGAGAGAGAGAGAGAGAGAGAGAGAGAGAGAGAGATTCTAAGTGAAACTGTCAAATAACTGGGAAGAGAGAGCCTCAACTGGACATCTCTTGTCACTAAATGATGCTTCCAGTACTGGGCATAAGCTACAACTAATTCAGTTGCTGGTGAAGGGAGTTCCATGGTAACTCCCAAACTACCCAGAAAGGTGCAAATACTATAGGCTGCTCTCCACAAACTTACGGCAAGGCCCTGTTGGTGAAGATTACAGCTACACTACTAGTTGATCATGGAGAAGTCAAGCTATGCCTACAAAGAGTCTTGGTCCTATGTTCTAGCACCTTCGGTATAAGAAGGTACTCTGCATGCTACCAAGAGAAGCATAAATACAAACCCCAGTATAAACTTCTCAAACTACAATGGGGTCCTGCCTGCAAGATATGCTAGTGCAACGGTGGGGTGAAACTTGTCAGAGTAGCCAACCTAGATCTGACTTGACTTAAGCCCATTTTACAAGATGGAAACGCACATCTACTGCTGCTTCCGTGATCAAGAACCTGAGACTACATAACCCAAGTATGTAGATTAAAACCAAATACTACTATTCTACTAAAACCACATAGCAATACAATGATTTAGTGACATTCTGCTCTACCCATAGGTCAGTGCCTTGCTCAGTCACCATTAGAACAACTTCTTCTGGTCCAGATGGAAACAAATACAGGAACCCACAGCCAGACACTACGCAGAGAGTGAGAGACCTTGGGACACTCAGCCCTAAATGGGATATTTCCATCAAATCCCTGCCCCAGGTGCTCAGGGAAATCTACAGCAGAGAGTGTGGAAAGAGTGTAATAGTCAAAAGAGCACCAAGAAAACAAGGCTCTCTAAATCAACATGGGCAAAATTCCTATAAACCCACAGAGACTGAAGCAGCATGCAAAGGGCCTGCATAGATCTGCATGAAACTGGGCCCTAGAGTTGATCAGAGCAGTAGACATGTGCCTCATTCCTCACCCAGGAGCTCTCTGCAATTGATAACCACTTGGAAATGAAAATTTGCTTTTCTTCAAGAGTGACTTGCTGGGGCAACAGAACTACTCTTAATTGTAGTCCACATGCCCAACAGCAGACAGCCATCAGAAAAACAAACAAACAAAACCTCAAGTGCATCTTGGGAGGTTCCCTGTCTCATAGTGTTGTGTTGGGGATTTCTTTATTTCTTTATTTTCATTATTATTTTTTATTTTATTTATAGGTTTTTTTCCTTTTGTCCCATACAGGTTCTCTGTGTGTATACTTTCTGTGGCTTCCAGGTTTGTGCTTTTATAGGATTCCAGTGTGCGTGACTGAGTGTGTCTCTGCATCTATATCTTTGTCTTGGGAAGTGTTCTTTTTCTTCTGTATGTTTGGATTGTCCTATTGAGGTGGTGGGTTTTGTTTTATCTTTTTAAACTTTTTTTAAATTTTATTTTATTCATATTACATATTACATCTCAATGGTTATCCCCTCCCTTGTATCCTCCCATTCCTCCCTCCCCTCTCATTTTCCCCTTACTCCCCTCCCCTATGACTGTGACTGAAAGGGACCTCCTCCCCCTGTATATGCTCATAGGGTATCAAGTCTTAGAAGCTTCCTTCTTTCCTAATGAGGGATAGAAGGGGGTGCATCTAGATGGAAGGGGAAGTGGAGGAGGAACTGAGAGAAGCAGAGAGAAAGGGAAACCATAATCAGCATCTGTGACGTATGGATGAGAAACAGCATTCATCTGCCAATTAATTACATAAATCAGTCATAATTACTTAATTACATAATTCCTTAAACATTGTAGATTACTAATTTTATGTGTATGAGTGTTTTACCTGCGTGCATGTATATGCACCATGTATATGCCTGGTGCCCACAGAAGGCAGGTGGGTGTAAGACCCTTTAGAGTTACTGATGCTTGTGAACCACTATTTGGGTGCTGGGAGAAGAACCCTTAAGTGTCCTTCTCTCTAAGCCTTTTTCCTGCTTTCTGTCCTGTGAAGACAGTCTCTTCAACTTAGACATGACCATCTTAAAGTTTGAAGTTGAGACCTGCATATGAGAGTGATCTTGCTGTGCTAGTTTTCCAGGCTTGTGTGACCTCACTGAGCACAATATTTCCCAGTTTCATCCACACTCCTTCAAATTTCACTATTTCGGTTGTATAGTACTGAGTAAAATTGCATTGTGTGTCTACACCACATTTTGACTATCCATTAATCAGATGATGGATGAGGTAAAGAAACCAATTCAGGACCTAGACCAAAGTGTATGAAGTTGTTAGCAATTTGGATGAAAAATTCAAGCATGTATAGAAAAAAAATCATGAGAGAAGTTGAGACTCTGAAAAAAAAAAGACCCAAATAAAGAAGACTCAATAAAAATAAGAGTTCATCAATCAGATAAAAAAAACACCATGTAAGGTATAATTGACAAGCAAAGCAAGTAGAAGAATGAATTTGACAAGAATACACTCATCCCATCTGGAATACATCTGAGACCAGGCCTAAGAGTCCACAGTGCAGAGAAAGCGCAAATAAAGGTTAAAGGCACAGCCGATGTATTCAATGAACTTACAGCAGATTCCCAAAACCTAGAAGGAGAAAAACATATCCAAATGCAAGAGACATTTAGACTCCAAATAGACACGCCTGGAGAAGAGCCTTTTCCTGATATATTATAGTCAAGATGGCAAAGGGATCTTTGATCAGAACCGTATTACCCAGGTAAACATGTAAAGATACATTTCATTCTTGGAAAGTAAGTCACCATCAACCAAGATTGCTATATCCAGTAATGTTATCTCTTAAAATTGAGAAGCTGGAAGTTCTCTTCAATTGTTTACCACTTACACATCACAATTTAGTTCACTACAAGGGAGTCTTATTGGGGGAAACAAAGCACTCTTAAGGGTAGGCTACATGCCCAGCAGTAGATGGCCAAGAGAAAACAAACTCAATGGTATCTTTGCAGGTTCTTTGTCTCATTATTTTGTAGAACGGATTCTATTTTTTACCCTATAAGCGGTTTGCCTGAATTATGGCTTATGGTTTTGTGTTTTTATGGGATTCTCAAGTATCAGAATAAGTGGGTCTCTGTTCCTTGTGACTTTTCTTGGGCTCTTTTCCTTCTGTTTCTTCGTTTGTCCAATTCTGGTGTGTGTGTGTGTGTGTGTGTGTGTGTGTGTGTGTGTGTGTGTGTGTGTGTGTGTATGTGTGTGTGTGTGTGTGTGTTTTACTTTATTTTACTGTATACTTATCCCTTACAAGCCTGCTTGTTTTCTAATGAGAGACAGATGGGGAGATTAGTCCCCATGGGGTGGGGAAGTGGGAAGGAACTGGGAGTAGCTATATGGGGTATTGGGATAGGGTATATGGGGAAAATCTACTGTCAATAAAAATTTTAAAACACTGTGAAGTTGGATCAGACCACACTGATGGAGAAAAGACATAGCTACTACCCGAGTTAGAATAAATACACACACACACACGCGCACACACACACACACACACAAATTCAAACTATTTTCATCATTTTTTTATCACACTCACTTCCCACACTCCTCCCAGGGTTTTCCCCTTACACTTGTGACATCCTACACACACACACACACACACACACACACACACACACACACACACGAGAGAGAGAGAGAGAGAGAGAGAGAGAGAGAGAGAGAGAGAGAGAGAGAGAGAAGAGTCCAATTTGTGTGCCTATATATTCACTGGAGCATGGTCAAACTCCCAGTGGACAGCCCTCTAAAGAAAACTGAACCCTTCCCTTCCCACACTCCTGTGTGAAGGCCTCAATAGTGGAGAGCTACACATCAGCATCCTTACCACAACTTTTAAGACTTCTCTTACATGGCTTTCTGTCTAGGCTGTTACTTTTGAGGAGTGTGGTAGGGGTTGCCATAGAAATCTTCTATGTCCCTCTTGATCAACTGTGAGTCTGCAGTCATTGATATCACTGCAAAAGTAGCTACTTTGCCCTTTACTGTCAGCAGGAGAATGGATCGTGGACTTTCACATGGTTCTGATGACAGCATGGACCACAGACATCTACATGGTCTCCAGTGTCAGCACATACCATGGACCTCAGTGTGGACTCTTCTGGCAGTACCAACCATGAACATCAACAGGACCCTCTGCCACAACACAGGCCACAGATATCATCATAACCCTTGGCCAAAAATATCAATGGCCAGAGGTGGCAGTTCAGGCTACTCACATCCCCCTGGCCTCTGGCAGAGCACTGAGCTTGGGCATTAACAGGGCATCAGGCAGCAGGATAGACCATGGACATCCACATGGCCTTCAAAAGGAACACCGGCCACAGACATCAACACGCCCTGGCTACTGTACAACCATGGACGTTGTAGGAAGCTTGGGCTTCAACACAGCCTGGGGCAGTGGACTACAGATCCCAGCTGACTCCTTTCTAGTTCTGCCTCTTTCTACTCGCACTCACTGCTCAGTCCCTCCATCTTTCCAACATTTGTTTCAACTTTTGAGAACTGTTTAGTTCTATGACTCGTTGTAAATGGATCATCTTTTTCTTTATCTACAGGTTTTTGTTTTAGTTCTTTAGTACTTTATGCTTTCAAGATAATAACCTTATATTATATACATTGAGGGTGTACATTTGGTTAAAAAATATCTTTTCTGTATTCTGCTTGTCTAAATGACAGCGTCCTTTCCATACAGAACATTTTTAGCTTTGTGAGGTCTCATTTATTAAATGTTGGTCTTAATACATATTCCATTGTTGTCCTATTCAGAAAGTCCTTTCTTGTGCCAATGGGTTAAAGCCTATTCCCTATTTTATCTTGTGTAAGACTTAGAGTATCTGATCTTTTAATTGGGGTCCTTAATCCATTTGGAGTTCTGTTTTAAGCATGGTGAAAATATAGGTCTATCACAGACCTCCCATTTCCTCAGGAGAAGGGGATAAAGGGTGAATGAGTGTCAACTGGTGAGGAAGAGGTAAGAGAAGCTGCCTTTGAGATGTAAAGTAAACAAATAGCTAAATTTTAAAAAAGAAAATATGGATCTATTTTCATTGTTCTCCATTCAGCCATTTAGTTTAACCAGCATAATTTATTAAAGGTATTGTTTTTTATCCTGGGTCTATTTTGGGCTTATTTTTCAAAGGTCAGGTGTCTACAGGTATGTGGGAAAATGTCTTGGCTTCAATTATATTCTATTGATTAACATACCTGCTTTTATGCCAGTGCAATGATGTTTTTTATTACTAAAGTTCTGTAAAAGAACTTGAAACTGAGGTGCTGATGTCTCCAGCAGTTGTTTTACTACTCAGGATTGGTCTAGGTATTCTGTTTTTGTTGTTCTAGTTTTTTGTTTGTTTGTTTCTACATTAAGTTGAAGATTTTTTTTACTTTCTATAAAGAATTACGTCACAGTTTTGATGAAAAATGCATTGAATTGTTTTTTGTTGTTGTTTTGTTTTTTTGTTTTTTGGGTTTTTTTTTTTTTTTGTAGATTGTTTTTGGTAGGATGGCCAATTTCACAGTATTAATTCTACAAATCCATGGGCACTATAAGGCTTTTCACCTTCTGGTGCCTTCTTCAACTTATTCCTTCAATATTTTAAAGTTTCTATTATATAATTCTTTCATTGGATAGACTTATCTGTTTGTGGCTTTTGAGGCTAATGGGAAAGGTACCATGCTCCTGATTTCTCTCACATTATGTTTTTCATTTGTATTTATGACTGGTACTCAGTGTGTGTGTGTGTGTGTGTGTGTGTGTGTGTGTGTGTGTGTGTGTGTGTATGTGTATGTGTATGTGTTAATTCTGTATCTTGCTACTTTCTTGGAAGTTTTTATCAGATATAGAAGTTTTCTGGTAAAGTACTTAGGGTTACACACACACACACACACACACACACATAATTTTATCATCTGCAAATACAATTTAAAAATTGATGGAGAAATAAGATATATAAAGAAAACAAAAAAATGAGGGAATGCTATGACAATTAGGCAAGATCTGCATAAATTATTTAAAGAAACACTGCATATAGAGGAAAGGACATTTTCAACTCTAAAATTCTGGGAAACAATGCAATTTAATAAAAGTAATATATGAACAAAGGAGAGATAGAAGGTAGCCTGCCATAGCTGTCCTCTGAAAGACTCCACCCCACAGGGGATTGAAGCAGAAGCTGACTCTCACAGCCAAACTTCAGCAGAGTGCAGGGTGTCCTATGGATGATTTGGGGGATAGATGGAACTGGGACAGGAACTCCACAATAAGACCAACAAAGCCAACAAACATGGGCACAGGGAGGCCTGAAGATACTGCTGCACCAACCAAAGACAGTATAGAGGACCTAGGGTCCCTGCTCAGACGTACCCGATAGGCAGCACAGTCTCCATGTGTGTCCCCTAGTATGGTAACCATGGGATGTCTCTGCCACGGACTCTGTTGTCTGCTCTTTGATCACTTCCTCCTGGCAGGGTGACTTACCAGGCCACAGAGGAAGAGGATACAGGCAGGCCTGATGGGACTTGATGAGCTGAGGTCAGTTGTTAGGGGAAGAGAATTCCCATTTCTGAAGACTAGGGATGGGGCATAGGGAGGAAGAGGGAAGGAGGGTTGGACCAGGAGGAGACTAGGAAGGGGGCTATGATCAGGATGTAAAGTGTGTACATTTTTAAAAAACTAAATTTTAAAAAAGACTGGGGTATTGAGAGAGAGAGAGAGAGAGAGAGAGAGAGAGAGAGAGAGAGAGAGAGAGAGAGAGAGAGAGAGAGATTGACTCTCCTTCTTTGAGAACCTATCAAACACTAATAGCCATCAACTACGTATGTGACTTTATGGTAGGTTTTCTTCTCCATACTGATATTCTTCTGGCTTAAGTCCAGATCTTGTGCAAATTGCCACAACTACTGTGAGTTCATATGAGAAATTTCCCTTCTGTATTCAGGGAAAAAAATTAGAAACAACCTGATACACTGTGGTGATCTACAACATCTTGCTCTTAATATACTTTATGTCCTGACTTGGCTACTTTTTTGTTGCTCTGAAGAGACACCATGATGAAGGTAAATTATTAAAGGGGGGGGGGGGTTATTGAGGACTTGGATACACTTTGACACAGTATCTCTATAACCACCATGGGGAACATAGCAGCAGGTATGTATGCAGGAATGGCTCTGGATGAGTAGCTGAGAACATACATGTTGGCCATGATGATGCAGACAGAGAGACACAGGCATACACACACACACACACACACACAGAGAGAGAGAGAGAGAGAGAGAGAGAGAGAGAGAGACAGAGAGAGACAGAGAGAGACAGAGAGAGACAGAGAGAGACAGAGAGATAGAAAGAGGGATAGAGGAAGAAAGTAATAGAAAGAGCAAGAGAATTAAGTATGGAGAGGACTTTGGAAACCTCAATGCCTATATTTAGTGACACACCTCCAACAAGGCCACATTTCCTAATCCTTCCCAGAAAATTCCACATATTGAGAACAAAGTATAAATATCTGATCCTGCGAGGGCCATTCTTAGGAAAACCATGAAAATCCCATCTTCCATATTGATTTCTGAGCTGGGAGAGGACAGGTTGTGATATAAATAACCATTTAGAGTAGAGTATTTTGAAGTCTGTATGTTAATCACTATCTATTGTAAATATTAGCTTCTCTAATGATGTTTGAGAGGTTAATAATTAATATGTTAATTTATGGGTATAATGCTTTGTCATTAAGAGCTGTTTTATTAATGTGTCTGTTTGTGTAAATAATAGTAGTATGTTCATCTACTGACCAGCCACAGGCTCTTAGCCCCAATATTGGAGCTAAATATGGATTTCATTTCTGCAGTGCAATTTGAATTCAAACATGAAGTGGTTAGTTACTCCCTATGTTGTCCATACCACTATTGCAACTGCAGGCATGTCTTGCTGGCCATATCTTGCTGGCCATTGTAGCTCTCAGAGTGTGTATCTCTGTAAAAGTGATGGATACTTTTCTCTTCCAGTAGTATGTTCAGCACCCTCCAGCATTATGAATCTCCAGGGGAGATAAAACTTCCAGATAACTATCAGTTTGACTTACCCATATCCCATGGCTCAACTTTGTGCTATCCTCATCGATGGGTTCCTACTGGCAAGTTCTGAAAATTAATTAGTATCATTGGCAATAGGCTAATGTTTAAGGGGCTATTGTACTTCACCTGTCAACAACTCCAAAATAGGTAACCCACTTATGACACTCGGCTTTTTTATTTGTAGCTCTGTTACAGGACAACTCCTCCATTTTCATTGTTTTCTCATATATCCATATTACTTATCAAAGTTCTTTCACATTATTAATTGATCCTTATATTCCCCCCATTACCCTGTCCTCCTTGTCTTCTGAGTTTTGAATTGTTATAATAACTATGGAAACAGAAATAGCAGACACTGACCCTTAACATTGGACATGTTTTAAACATAAAGGCATTAGAAATTATGACAAGAATGTTGATAGTAAATGAAAAAAACTGGAGGAATTGTACCATGTAAAAGGAAAAAAGACAGCACATAGGTTTGCCACAAAATCAATCTGCTAACTAATGTTCAGGTGGAGTCAAGAACACAAGACTCCACAATTCAAATGTATATTTTATTTTTGCTGTACCAAATAAAAGAAACATTATAGATGTTGAAAAGTTAATTATGAGCATGAATGGATAATCAAAAGATTATAAACTTTCTTTCCCTAAAATCTTAGAAAATGGTAGGTATGCTCTCAGTCATTGCCAGCCCTCAATTTTCATTACTGTGGTAACAATCTACTTTGCAGTTAGTTGCTGAGAATAGCACAGATCTATTATCTCACCGTTCCTGTGGGCTACAGGTCAAGACACAGGGGGACTTAGTTGAGTCTTTGCTCAGATGTTCAAAATGCTGAAATTAAAGCGCTGGCTGTCTTTCTTTCTCATGGCTCAGGGGATGAATCTGCCTTCAAATCCAGCATGTTGTCAGCACAATTCTGTTCTATGCAGGTATAAGGCAAAGGCCCCTCTTCATCTGCTGGCTGTTATGCGATGCTCCACCTCTGAAGGCTATCCCACCCTCCTTTTATGCTTTTTTCTATCTGTATTACGTCCACCGCTGCATGTTCTCGGGCTTGTGATCCTTCAGTCTCCCAGATGCTCCCTTCTACCTTAGCTCTCTCATCTTTCTCTTCTCTTCTTAATGGCTCCTCTGATTACTTTTGGCCTACTTCTGTTGCCCAGGATAATTTCCTAATGTTAAAGTCAACTAAGTGATGATCTTAGTTATATTTACAAAGTCCTTTCACAGCAGTACCTGTGTTTGATTTCATAACTGCGGCATAAGAATCTTGCTGAAGTGGGAATCATTAGAATTCTGCTAACCATGGCCAGGGAGATATTATTTATTTCTCTTATTCCTTATGCTATGATTCAAGGTATTGACCAAGTTTACAGGGGTTAAATATTGTGTATTGCTGTTATGTTTTCTTGATATGGTGTGGGGAATTCAAGTGAGTGTTTATGACTCTTCTCTGACATACAGGCAGACAATTGACACCTGTCTGACTGGTAACATTCCCTGCTACCATATTTGACAGAATTTCATTCTAATTCCCTGCTGGCTATCATTCAAAAGCAAATAATTTAAAATTTCTATTGTATTCACTACAGTATGCTATTACTGAGTTTATATATTTCCACTGAGTATGATTGTTTTACACTTATGACTCAATTAATCTGAATAAATTTATATGTAAACAACACATATGTCCATAAAAATACAATTCATAACAAAACAAAGCAGATTATGCAAAGAAATATTTCTACATTTCAATAAGAATCAAACCATGTATCATTTTTAGCTATCAAATTAAGTTTATACTTTGTTGTTTGACAGTTTGATTACTAAGGTTATATGATGGCATTATATTGATATTATATCAGTTAATTTATGTATCTAAAACCTTCATTGACACATACCTCAACTGAAATAAAAACAAATGGAAAAATGAAGTGATGTTCTATTATCTGATATCCAATAGCTGTCAAGTTTGCTGGGGAACTCTGAAAACCCCATGTCATTTATTCTCTTCAACTATGTAAACATACACAATGTGCACATGCTTATGTTATTAGCTTGCCAATCAGAATTTGTGGTATAAATTTAAGCTTTCCCCAAAGGACTGCTTGAGGCAGAAGGAATTGTTAAGTTCCAAATATTCATGCCCTTGAAATACTTTGGTACTCCTTAGCTACCATCATCCCTCACTAGGTAGGGCACACATGAGGCTGTCACATAGGAAGGAATTCGGTTCCTGAAGAGAAAATGAAATAAAGAAACAGTAGCAGTGACAAAATCAGTAGTGTTCCTGTGACATAAGACAGGACATCCTCAGCATACACACATATATAGATACATGCATGCATACATACATACAGTAGTCTAATCTTGATTTTCAAAAGTAACGTTTTATTTATAGCTTACTTCTATGGTCTCTCTTAAACAGACGAACACCTTCTCCCAGGTACGCCTTCCTTTACATGGCTCTTCACTATACCTGCCATTTCTGCTCCTGCTTTGACCATTGAAATAAACCTTTAAAGTTCTTTCTCAAAAGCCCTCGCCCTCTCAAAATCAGATTTGGTTCTGGTGCAGGAACAATTTGGTATAACCCATAGAACATCACATTACTTCTTTCTATATATAAGTGTTTGCAACATTCCACAACACAAATCCTGAGGAGGAATCAACGACAAATATTTGGCAGGACAGAGACATGGCTCAGAAGTCTAAACTCTCTCCAACTTGTTCAGGTAATACAGATTCGGTTTCTAGCACTTATATGAATGGCTCACAGAACACCCACAAGTTTTGTGCCAGGGGACCTCATGTCTTCTTATAGCCACCACAAGCACCTACATATATGTATATAAATAAAATGTTTCTAAAAATTTTAAAACATGACATGATGACATACATTAACAGCCTTTTTACAGGCCAGAGTATCTACCATAGTGTCTTGGAAAACAGACTTAAATAATAAAAACTTTTCAGTTGGGGTAAGAATATCAACATATATTAATATAAGTACAACATATATTAATATAAGTACATATATGTACCTCTATGTCATCGTTATTTTAGTTTTTTAACTTTAAAAACCACGCAATATCATACTGAAATCTAGACAGGTGGGAAGGCACTTGCCTTCATTCTACCATGCACTTTATTTGTACATTTATTCTGAGAAAGAGATTTCATTCAAATAGTCAGTTCCCTTAGCCAAGATTTTCAGTCTATAGCTTTAGAGGCTCGTGGTAATCTAAGCAATAGAAACATCAGGTAGAAAATTCCAACATTAAACACTTGCAATTTTAGTCAGCATTTATTATGGTGGTAGATATGAACTGTCAAATCAACAAACATTAAGAGCCATCTGAGAGATTGGCTGTGCAGCATGTCTGTGTGTTGGGGGGCTCTTGACTACACCAGGTGAGGTAGGACCACGCAACCCACATAAGTGTCATCATGTCATGGGGCGAGTCCTGGACTGGACTGAAAGGAGACAGAGACAGACATCCATTGCTCGCTCCTCCCGGCTGTGGGGGTAGGATGGTCAGTGGCTTTGGGTTCCTGCTCCCCAGCTTTCCCTCCACTCAGGACTTTGATTTGAACTATGAATAAACTAAAACTGAAGATGTGTAGTCAGAGTATTTTATCACAGGAACAGAAAAATAATATAAAATGGTACATGATTTTGTTTCATTATTGTTGTTACTCTTTCAAAGATCTGCATGTATGTGCAATAAATAGTGTTTCTCCATTTCAGTAACCCTCTGGGTTCTTGGAATGTATCCATTATCGATAAGAAAGAACTACTATATAATCAGATATCTTCTTTCAAGCGAAGTCCAGATGAATCATAAAACGTAGCATAATAAAGCTGATCATTACATGGAATCAGGATAAAATTAATTTATATTGCTGGCTATACTTCACATTTAAAACAAACATAATGGGTGTATATTTTAATACCATATACTAATTATATGGAATTTTAAAATTTTCACAATAATTATTATTCATTTCTTTTTAGAGGAATAGTAAAAATACTTTGTCCTCTATTTCTAAAATGTCATTCTGTCAGACATAAAATCCTCATTGTTCACTGAACATACTCATGGATGAAAAATTATGGTCTACTGGCAAATCTCATTGACTATGTTCTGTTTTGTTTAATTTTATATGTTTATTCACTGTCATTGTGCATTTCTGAGCAACTGCATGTCTCCCACAGCACATATGTGATGGTCACAGAATATCATTCAGTTCCCTGCTTCCATGTTAGGTTCTGAAGGTCAAATTCAGTGTCCCAGGTTTGCATGACCAGTGCTCTTACCCTCTGAGCCACCTCATGGATCCCACTGCCTAAATTCTTAAGTTCTTAGTGGAGCAGAGTCATGCTAAGTCCTTCTGTATGAGTTAGTTCCATTTCCTCACACTAATTGGGACATAAATAATACAGCCACAGAAAGAGAATCCCTAAACAAAGGCAAGCATACACTGAGAAAAGATCACTCATTGGACTGAAATTTCTTTGGGTTAAAAACAACATAGAGGCTACCAAACAATACCTGCTTAACACATATATTTACAAACAGACTAAAAGTTTGTCTCATTGTAAGTTTTAAAATGCACATATGAAGCCAGAAGAAGATAGCTGTTGGATGGAATTTTTTGCTCTTGTTTATAAGCACAAATATAAGGTTTCTTTTATGTCAGTAGATTGAAAGTTCACTGGGGAGAAGAGCTATGTTATTTTCCACTGTACTGTTTGGCTCTAGAGCAGTATTAACATAATAGAGATGCTCAATAAAGAGATTTTGAAATGATATGGAAACTAATAAATCATCATTCTTTTTCCTGATTTCAATATAAACAGCTATTCACACTATAAAGCTGCAAAAGCATGATTTATATGTGATCACGGGGGATTCCTCCCCATTCTTCCACAAATTCTTCATGGTAAAATAATCCAACCCACTATCTATATCATGCAAACTGCCTAGTCCTAAAGTATGGATGTTTAATTTTATTCCTGGGGGCGGGATGGAGCAGCATGAGGAAGACTGAGAGGTGCTGGGATTCACAAAAATTAAAAACCCAGAGATAAACAGAGATCATTATAGGGTAATGTTTGTTGCCTAGTGTTATTGCATCTTGTTGTGCCATTTTCAATTGATTTCCCTCGGAGACCTGCTCTCTTCTGAAGGAAAAGGAGGAGGAGGAGGAGGAGTGGATCTTGGGGGAAGGGAACTATAGTACAGGGGAAAGAAAAGAATGTGGGAGGGAAACTGCAGTCGGGGTGTAGTGTGAGAGGATAATAAAACGAGTATAGGAAAAGAAAAAGAAAATCTGAAAGCTCAATCATTAAGGTACATCTGAACATCAACAACAGAGGTGTAATTATTTTTAAGGATAGCAAACACCGAGAACAAATGAAACTTCTCCAGACACTATCATAAGGATTCGATGCAATTTAATGTCATTTGTATGCCTAAAACTTAAATAGAGAGGCTGCTGGCTGAAAGCTAAGACGGGGCAAAGCAATGTGTACACTAAAACAGAATTCTACAAAGGGATCAAGAATAAAGATGTGTTATGATCTATGAAAAACAGGAGGAAGTCAGACAAGTAGGAAGGAATATTTAGGGGAAGGCTGCCTTAAGGAAGGAAGATAGCAAGTGTGGAATATAGGGGTAGAAAGGCTTAAGCAGTGAAGATCATGGAATTATCATGGGGATCACATGGTCGAAGGAGGGGTAACCCAAAGGAAGCATGCATGAAAAACCCACACAAAGTCTACCATCTCATAATCCAATTAAAATATAATGGGAGAGATAGATAGATAGTAGAATACATGTGACATACTGTGACACATTACAATGTTTACAATCAGAGTTTTTACTCTTCCTCTGTTGGGGAGAAGCTGAAAGGGTAGAAAAAAGGTACAAGGGGAAGGGGAGATGACTGGGATTGGGGAACCTGATGTGAAATTCACAAAGAACCAGTAATTCTTTTTAACATTCATGGTTGCAAGGTCATAACGTCGATGGCAGAATATGCTATTGTTATTTTGCTAAATGGTCATGTTGTCAAATTGACTTTTAAATCCCTAGAGTGCTTTCAACCTTAGTCAGAGAAGATTCTTTGTCATTAGACAGCCACCAATGCAGAAACTAGTAGCTGGCAAAAACACTTATAAGAAATTGCAAGTACATCAAATATAACATCATTATCAATAAGTCTACCCCCCTAACAAGGATCCAGGAACATCACAAGAGAGGTGGAAAAAGATGAAAAGAGCTGAAGGTTGGGAAAGAGTGCTATGAAATGCTGTCTTAAGTAGATGACATGGTTACTGAACTCATGATCACATAGATCTGGGGTTACTAGAACAAGATTTACCCAAGATTAATTAAGCTAACCGAAATTCCAGCATAAAAGAGGAGGAGCTGTCCACGACCAACTCCTAATGGAAGAGATATTGGCAGTTGATAGTGCTCTCGGGGGAAGATGTTCTTACATTAAACATATATGAGATATATAAATTGAACTTAGTAGATTATCACAAACAAAACAAAGACATGAAATAAGATGAGAATGTGTTGGTGATCCATGAGGCTTAGGAGGTGAAATGGGTTAGATATGACCAGATATTACTGTATGCATGTATGGAATTGTCAAATAATAAAACGAGGCTAATAAAAAATAAATCTTGGCCATCCACATGGATAAAATGACATTTGCCTTGTATAGGGAACAGTTCCAGTGACTAGGGAAAAAAACTAAATTTTTATTTAAATTGCTGCTCAATTTAAACTTAAAAAAGCAGGACAATATGGAAATTTCCATTTGTATAAGTTACTCATCAGCTTTTTAAAAATCACAACAATCTTCTGGAAATTATGAGAATACTACATCCAGAGTCTCTTTACTATTACTATCTCTAATGCCCAAGGAAGTAATCTATAGTTATTTAACAATTCAGGAATATACAGTAATATAGAAAATACTGTCAGCAGAAGGTAACAAAACTATTATTATAGTTAAGCAAAGAAAGTTAAAGAGAATGTGGGACCAATTTTAGAATTCAAACATGTTTGATTTAAAAAATATTGTGTGGTTTTAGCAATACATTGAAGATAACAATAAAAACATTACCACAAAACTGAAATTAGATTTATGAAAAGCATCTAACTTAGGGATGAGAAGAAAATAATGTCATCAAAAACATTATATATGTACTCACTGTGTTTATGACTGAAGCACAAAGAGGAAAGGGGAGAATGTATGGGGCATGAATCATATCTGAATAAACAGTAAATGAACACTCTCCAAAACTGCCAAAAGATATGTTTCATATTAAAGGAGCCTAATTAGCAGAAGAAGGTTAAAAGTTTAGAATATCCTTTGTAAAATCAAAAGACATGCAATATGTAACAAAGAAGTTATTTAAATATGTGAACTTCAACACAAAAGCAGAAGTGTAGAACATTTTAAGCCACTAAAATATTCTTAAAGAGTATGAAAAATACAAATCCATTAATAATATATTTTTATAATTGAGTCAAAATAAAAAATTGCCATCAGCAGAAGTACCTCCCATTCCGTACTAAAGAAAACTTCTCATCTTAAAAGAAATGTTAGAGACAGGTTCTTAAAAGGGGAAAGGAATATTTTATATAGAAAATATAATTAAGAATCACTTTAATATTATTTAAAACAAACAAAACTGTTGGAGTTATCATATATGTGCATATGTATAGATAGATATAGATAGATATACAGATAGAGATATAGTGGATGTGCCGACTACAAAAATTTAATAATATAATAGTGCTTAATATTGTACATTTTTCAAAATATCTGGATTTAGCCCATGTAAGAATTGAACATAGTGACAAGATATCTAATATCATCATATAAAAGCATTCTCAAATAATCCATAATCTATGACATGAATAAAAATATTGGAACTTAAAAATGACTGTTTTTATTTTGATAGCCTTTACATTTTATATTTGTAGTAAATTATGCATTTTTTAAAGATTCCTTTTTAAAAATTTATGTGTATATGTGTTTGTCTAAGTATGTGCCTGTGTGTGTTGCATGTGGAAACCAGAATAGGGTATCAGATCCCTTGGAGCCAGAATAATAGGTGATTGTGAGCTGCCGGATGTGCACATAAGGAATGGAGTTCAGGCCCTCTGGAGAAGCAACAAGCACTCTTAACTGCAGAGCCATCTCCTCGATTGTATATTCTGCCTTGTAAAAGTACCTATAAGTGTTTCTTGGCCATTTGATGTCTCTCTGTTGAGAATTCTCTGTTTAGTTCTATAACTCATTTTCAATTGGGTTATTTGGTTTGTTTGTGTTTAATTTCTTGAGTTCTTTGTATATTTTGGATATTAGCCTTTTGTCAGATGAAGGGTTGGTGAAGATCTTTTCCCAGTCTGCAGGCTGTCACACTGTTCTGTTGACAGGGTCCTTTGCCTTACAGCTTTTCAGTTTCATGAGGTCCCATTTATTAATTGTTGCTCTCAGAGACTGAGCTGTTTGTGTTCTGCTTAGGAAGTTGTCTCCTGGGCCAATGAATTGATGGCTCTTCCCTATTTTTTCTTCCGACAGATTTAGTGTGTCTAGTTTTATGATGAGGTCTTTAATGCATTTGGACTTTAGTTTTGTGCAGGGTGATAAATATGGATCGATTTACAGTTTTCTACATGTACACATCCAGTTAGACCAGCATCATTTGTTGAAGATGCTGTAATTCTCCTTTGTATAGATTTGGCTTCTTAGTAAAATATCAAGTCATTTTCTCATTTCTACTTACTTGCACTTCCTGTTTATTTTATTCCTTTTATTTTATTATTCCTTATTATTTTATTCCAGATAATTAATTTTATTCCTTCTCAAGTTGCTGATGGGGTTGAAGACCAGATAGTTTATTTTTACAATTAAGCTTAGTTGTTTATGGATTAAGATGCTTTTAGGTCTAGCTAGAAGTTTGTAGGTTGATAGAGATGAGATATGATAGATATTGATTTACATTCAGAGTTGTAGACTCACCAAGATAGGAAAAATGTTTTCTCCAAGGTTGCCAAATACAAATAGGCTAAACACTATAAATGTAACATTTATATAATTCCTAATTGCTTTGGGTCCTTCTTGCTGTACGTAGTTTATTGTATATATGTGTAATACTATAAATGTATATGTAAAAATAAAAAATTAAATTAAATTAAAAACACAAAAAGCATATATATAATTCAAATTCTAGAATTAGTTAAAACTCTTTGTGAATATTTTTTATTTTTGTGATTAATAACATAATTATATCATTTCCCCTTTCCTTTCCTCCCTCTAAACTTCCCATATGCTGTTCCTTGTTCTCTTTTAAATCATGACATTTCCCCCATTAATTGTTGAACCATGCATATATGTATATACATATTTATCTCTAAATACAACTGCTTTGGTCTACATAATGTCATATGTATGTATATTTTCAGGGTGATCATGTGGTAGTGAGTAGCCAGTTGGTGTGCTCTTCCCTGAGGAAGGTCATGTCTCCCACCAGCTTAGCTGCTTGTAATTCTTTGTTGGGATTTTTCTTGTCCACTTTGGATTGCCTGTTGTTTGTGTCCTCATAGATTTCCCACAGGCGGTCAGTCATGTTGGTGAAAAATGATGGGTGTAGCTTCTGACATTTCTAAAAAAACACAATCTCATAGCAAACATCCTAATCTGCTGACTCACAAGTATATAGTTATTTTGTAGTCATATTGCCATTCCAAAGATGTATTTGAATTCCCTAGAGTGATACTACTTTATCCAAATGCACTATGTTTTCAAAGATACATACTACACTTATATTTCTGACCCTGAACGTTATTGCATTTCAAATACTGGCTAGGGTGATATTTTAATCCTTTAATAGATTTTTCAAGCCCTTTTCTAAAACCTCAAGTCATCAGTTTCATGGTGAAAATTTTTATTTTGATGAACTGGCAAATTATTTCAAGAGCAAGTTAATCAAAAATGCCATTATCTTATAAATCAAGGATTTTGAAATGGAGACAAGATTCTAAGGCTATTTTTAATAAATATTTTCAAGTAGTTAATACCTAAAGTCAGAACAGTTCCTTAATTAATATTACTACTAGGGACAATTCAAAACTTAATATTAATTGTATTTATAAATGATTCATGAGTATTATTAAAATCAGACTTCAGTCAGTTACCCAGGGGATCACTGGCCTCTTTTCCCTGCGTCTTTTGTAATATCATCATCACATTTTAAAATGGAAAAAGCTGAGCCTGTTCAGCCAGGTGATGGGCACTGTCAAGATGTGATCTACTCTGACTCCAAAGAATTTTAAACCTACTCATGTGATATATTTTAAAGCATCATGTTTGGATAAAGTACCCCATTTTATCTTATCCACCAGACTGTAAAAATCATTAACACTGGAAAAAAACAGAAAAAGAAGTAGAGTTAAAAAACAAAAAGAGAGCAATGCATTTCCCCCATTAATTGTTGAACCATGCATATATGTATATACATATTTGCTTCTGAGGATACCTAGCTCAAGATGCAGAGTGGGGTGGTATAAGAGTAAATAATATACTATTGGAGAAAGAGCAGCCACCACGCCAGCAAATAAAGTTGGGAAAAATAAACACACACATGTAAGAGCCGCTGAGTACAATGAAGAGTAAGGGAAAGCTACCAAAAGAGAAATCTTCTAAATAAATAAACCAGCAAAATCAGTCAGTATCAACATCTCTATGTCTAAACTCATAATAACCTCACTATATTGCAGTAGTAGTTGTTCCTATTTGTGAAACTGGTTCCTTGTTCCAATAAAGTTAGTTTGTCACTAATGATTACTAATAATTCTAAACACAAGTACTTTTACATCATAGTCAAAATACTTGAAATTGCATCTCTCTAATAGCACTGACATCACTCAGCAATGAGCATATCTGCTGGTTTTGATTATCAGTCTATGATGAACTTCAATAACACTGTGTCACTTAACTCTCAAACCCATCCTGTTCTTAAATTAATTCTATGAATTTAGTACCATTATTTCTGCTCTTAAAATTCAGAGAGCTAAAGACACAAAACAAGCTAAGAAATAAGAAGACCATTTCAATCCACAAGTCTAACACTTATGTTTATATAAACCTTGAGTATTTGCTTGGTTTAAATGATTTCCATGGTAAGATCCATAACTGGATATTTTATCATACTTATTAAGGAAAGTACCAGCTATTTCTTTTAAAAAGGAAGGTTTTCATCACACAAGAATATGTGTTAATCTTGTTCATAGTGTGTGAAAACAGAATAGTTGAAGGCACGTATGGAGTTGAATTTTGCTCATTCTGATGTAAGGTAATAAATTATTCAATGTAAGTTAAACACACAATGTAGAATGAATAAAGTTCTTCAAGTAATGAATAAAGAACTAAATGAAAGTCCAACTCCCATAGATAGTTCAAAAGTGAGAGAGAAGTCCAACGAGCTTTCTAATAATTCTGACTAGGCAAATACTACCAGAGTTGAAATTTGTCGAGCCAAAACTAACCACATTCAACTATCACAATCTGTGTTGTGTTAACCTATTCAGATTCATAATTTCCCTAAAGGGTCCAAAGAGTTTTCACCATCCCAACTGTAAGCTAAATACACATGTTGGGGCTGCCAGGAATTCAGTCATGAAAATTTGATGTGCAACATTCACCATTATAAACATTTTAAGTGATTAAATGATATATACATTTCACATAAAAATGTCAACAAAGACGCTACTTCTCTAATCAGTTACACAGGGGAAAATAAGGGTTAAGTCAATAGGGAAATAAAGATTAGAAGGAACATAGTATGTTCAAGCACACAAATGAATCTGGTCATAATGGATATCAGAATGAGGGTTCCAGAAACAGTTAAAAGTGTAAGTGATATATTCATAGCTATATACTATATGAATTTATACTCAAAGAAATAGAAGTAAAATAGCTATAGATGCCTAAATAGCAGCTTACTGAGGCACTATTAACAATAGACAAATATAATATAGGCATAAGAACCCAAAAATGGGTGACTTTATTTTAAAATGTGGTATATATACACAGTGGAAGTTAATTTGACCATAAAACAGAAAATCATTTTACATTCAGAAAAATGGATAGAATTGGAGATATCATTTTAAGTGGAAAAAAGCATGCATTACTTGACAAAACAGTTGGGTAGACCACAAAATTTGTTATGTAACTAAAGAAAGAAATAAGGTTCAAAATATTTACCTGATACGTTGCTATTGTGGTCCCAGGATGGAGGTGAAGGACCAGTCACTCCATTTCTTCTCGTCCAGCCAGGTAGTAGACTCTGATCCTGCATCATGTCGCAGAACCCATCCTCAAAGTCACATCTCCCATAACTCCAGCCTAACAAACAATAAAAAAAAAATGCTTTTCACACCTTACTTTCTTCAGATTTAGATTAAGAAAGCCTAACAGAAAGAGACTGGGTTTCATTGCTCTAACCCTACTAAAGCAAACCTTTTTGTACATGACATTCTAATAAACTACCAACACGCAAAACTTCATGAGCTCAAGGGGACAGAGTGTCTCAGAGAGCCAGAGGACTTGGGGTATTCTGTGATTTTGAGGTCCCATTAACTGAGTGACTTGACCAAAGCCTTCCAACCACAGGGAGCTTTTCCTTCCCTTGTAAGATTAGACTATCAACAGCCCACCCTGTCTCGCTCAAACTGTGAGGTTTTAATAGCGTTATACACACAGCAATATTTTACAACCGTGGCATACCACAAACCATGAGGGTTACTATGACATTTACATCTCAATCTGAGTATTGATTTGCCTGCCATCTGGTGACAACAGAATTCAGGCTTCAAAAGAGCAATCACACTAGCCTCCCTAAAAGTCAACTATCTATGGAATGTATTTTTGGAACTAGACATTGGTTCTTGGTTGACTCCCAACATTGGGGTAGACATTGGTGCTTTTAGCATGGCATTTCTGAGTTCCCTTCCCCTTCAGATGCAACTGATTGAAGAACCTTGGGAGATACAGAATGATTTGAGAACTTGGGTTTTTCTTTGGTTTTTCTAAAAATGTGTAGACTAGTATTCTTTATTTTAGTATGCACCATCAAGAAACATCATGGCCTGAAAGTTAAAGTTTTCCAATGCAAATTGTCCCTTGCTAGGCTGTAAGCACTACAGTGATGCTTATCCTTAAACTACCAACTCAAATGCCCTTGGCTGGATTGTAGGGCTTCGCCATGCCAGAGACCGCTCTTTGCTGAGTGCCTTCCTTCTCTAGCTGCACTAGCCACGGTGGAAGTACATATGCTTGCTGGCTTCCAGATAATGCCTGGCCACTCAGTACCAAATAACATAATTTTCATTTAGTCATTTTCAGATGAAAATATGATGTAGTCATAGCTATGTATATGGTGCATTCTCTTGATATCGTTTATGAGAATGAGAAGGTAATATAAAAGCATGTCTCTTACCAATGCTGTGTTTTATCACCTTTACTCTTAACTACCTTATTTTGGAAGATTTCGCTGAAGAGCGGGTTCTGTTACACTAGCAAGAATCTTCAGTGCTCGCTGAGAGCATCTGTTTTACTCTAATCCCCCTACAACAGTTTATATCCTCAGCAGAGTCATGAAACTAGCAATTTCTCTCATTATAAAGAAGGGGAATATGAGATGATGCCTTCTAGATATTAAGTAACTTTAATAAATTAGGACAGCTATCGAGTGATGGGTCAAGATTGGGAGCATGACTTGTTCCTTCCAGTTCCTAAAGCCCTACTCTGAGGACTAATTGGTTTAATTTCCTGTCCTATTTTCCTTAAAGTTACTGAAAAAAATCACTAATTCTAACCAACCTAATGGAACCACTATTTTGTAGACAGTTGACATTATAGCTAAAAGCAAAAATTATATTAATCTATGAATTGTGCCAAGTAAAATTCATGATTTTCTATGGCCTTTGAAATATTTAGGTTATCTGGATGCACAAAAACTAAACTAAATTATGCAGTCACTTGTTTAAATTAGCCACATTACATATGGACAGTAGACTATAACATGTTAATATATGCAACTCTATGCTAGGATATTCACAGAATTATGAAATCACCTACCAGTATGTTTCTCACAATATATCCTTGCCATTAAGCAGCACAAAATTATGGGTTATCAACTCTATTCTACATGCATTTGCATAAGTCTGTATCCAATTTTCAAATTATATTTTGGTTCCCAACAGTTTTTACAATGATCCATAATTCAAAACTTTTTAATCTCTGTATTTCAACAGTCGTGTATGCCCTGCACACATCCTCAGAGGTGACAAACATTGGTTAATACCAAAGACTATGTTCGCTACAATGACTGACTTGATGATCTGTTTGCAGAGCTCTTCCCTCTTTTTTACATGGAGGTAATGATGATTCTCAGCATGTTAAAACTAAAGAAAAATGGCTAAATAAGACATCTCTTACCTCTGAATGGTCTCAACGGGGGTTCTTTTGTTACAAAATGAATCTAATCATCACTTATTTTCAACTAATTTTGTTTGATAAAAGCAATCATGAGCTACTGGATTATTCAAAGGCATCCCAATTTTTCATAAGTATTCATTTTGCAATGAATATAGAATTGCACAATTTAAACCACTTTTGTAAATTTCATAGAATTGTGGCTGCTTGGTTTTTTAATTCAATATGTGACTTAGCATTTAAATCTGAAACTATTTGCTATAATAAAATCTGCCACTAAGTAGACTGCTGCTAAAACAGCTGCCAATACATTGTATAGATTAAATCACATTTGGACAACATAATGAACAGTGAAATACATGAGTATTTTGTAGGACTCCTTTGTGTTCTTTTCATCTTATGAATCTCATCTTTTTGCTTTTACTTTTTTGACCACAAAGGCAAGAACTATATGAGTAAAAGAGGGAGATATTTCCATGTTGTTTTCAAAGGTTTCCTGGAAGCCCAAATTATCTTGTGAACAAGCATCCATGAAGATCTCCTGTAAAGTTACCCTTTTATTACACGCTTTAAAACATATTAGATTGTCAAAGATAGCTTCAGTCATGCTTCTGCACAAATGGGAAGCAATACGTTTTTAACTGTGATAAAAGTGGGGAAAGTCACAAAACCCAGAACTCCATGTGATTTCAGGAAAGTATAGATCTGTGGAAACCATTAAAATATAATGTCCTCAGAAAAAAGAACACAATGTAAGAATGAGGAAAACTCCAGCAAAGAAAGAAATAAGGAAGAAAACATCAAAAGCAAATCACACATCACACTTTTCCTAGGCTCACTCATCAAATCTCCTTTTATCTCTCACTAAAAGTTTTGGAGCACAATCATAATCTTTACTGAGTTTGTATTGTGGAAAATATTAATTACCTAAAATGTATCATTTTAAGCATATAAGCAGGTGGCATTTATTGTTATCTGGTTATTAAACTATCTTTTTAAATTTTATTTTACTTTTTTATCAATTTGTTCATATTACATCTCAATTGTTATCCCATCCCTTGTACCCTCCCATTCCTCCCTCCTCCTGCTTTCACCCTATTCCCCTCCCCTATGTCTGTGACTGAGGGGGACCTCCTCCCCCTCTGTATGATCAGAGGCTATCAAGTCTCTTCTTGGCAGCCTGCTATCCTTCCCCTTAGTGATACATTTTAGAATGCTTTTCATTTTATCACACTGAAACATTAGACTCATCAAACAACCCACCCCTCTAATTCTAACCACCCCACGTTGCCAGAAGTTCCCAGTCTACAGCATTTGTTCTATGACTAACTTACTCCATGTAGCAAAGTGTCTTCAGGATTGTTTTAAATTATAAATGTCAGAGTCTCCTTTTATCAGAGGCTAAATATTCACACACACACACACACACACACACACACACACACACACACACATACACACACACACACACACACATCATACTTAAACAATCATCTGTCCAAGGATACCGAGCAGCATTCAGCTTTAGTTATTGTGAATAACATTTCCATGAACTTGGGAAAACAAATACATGGTCAATTCCCCATTCTCTTGGCTATGCACCCAGAAGTGCACTTTTTGAACCATTTGGCAATTGTGCATCTATATTTTTTAGAAATTTATATCTATTTTCCAATGTATCTGTAAGAATTTACATCCCAATAACCAAAGTATGTGTTCCAATTTCTCCATATTATAACCAATATTTCTTGTTTTCTAAAAGATTATACTAGTTGCCTTTACAAGTTACCTCAACGAATGTGAACTAAAATCTCTATCTCAATGTGACTAGAAGAGCACTTCTTTAGTCATTAGTGACTTTGAGGTCATTTTTATTTGTTTCCTGGATATCTCCTGTGGAGAAATGTCTATTCAAGTTCTTCACTGAATTTTAAATAAAGTTGATAGTTTGGTCTTTTTTTTTTTTCTGTTGTTCTTTTCATTCCTTGACCCCAATCCTTTACTGGATGTATGATTTGTAAATATTTCTCCTGTTCTATGGATTGCCTTATCAACCTGTTCATACCATAGACAACAACAGAAACAACAGAAAGCCTACAAACTCATGGAAACTGAACAACTGAACAACTGAACAATAAAAAAATTAATTAAAGACTTCATAGAATTCAATGAAAATGAAGGCACAATGTACCAAAAATTATGGGACATAATGAAAGCAGTGCTAAGAGGAAAGCTTACAGGATTATGCACTCTCATAAAGAGACAGGAGGGATCTCACTCTAGCAACTTATCAGCACACCTGAATGTTCCAAAACAAAAAGAAGCAGACACACCCAAGACAGCTAAAATCCATCAAACTCAGAGCTGAAATCAATAAATTAGAAACAAAGAGAATCATTCAGAGAAGCAACAAAACCAAGAGCTGGTTCTTTGAGAAAATCAACAAGATAGACAAACCCTTAGCCAAGCTAACTAAAATGCCGAGGGAGAGTACTCCAATCAATAAAATCAGATATTAAAAGAGAGACACAACTACAGATACTGTGGATCGAAAGAATCATTAGGTCTTACTTCAAAAGTCTGTATTATCAAAGAATTTGAAAATCTAAATAAAACAGATAATTTTTCTGTTGAGTTGTAGTTATTTTTATGTCCTTGAGACCAATCTTTCACCAGATGTATGATTTGTAAATATTTCTTCCATTCTATGGATTGCCTTCTCAATCTGTTGGTAGTACTTTTGATGATGAAATGTCTTTTATTTTAACAGAAGTCAATGTATCCTTTTTGAACATCCCTTTTTCATGTTACAATAAAGAAGCTTTATCTCTCTTTTCTTCCAAGATTGATAAATAGAGCCTTACATTAGAGCTTCAGTCAATCTATTTTGAGTTAACATTCAGTTTTCATTCACTCATTTAATCAGTAAGCCAGTAGTTGCTCAATCTCCCTAGTAGTAACTGATCCTAAGAAGCACTCTTTGAGAAATAAAACAACTCAAGTTTCTTGCCTAATACAGAAAATATTTTGATTTTTATAATTATTTCAAAATATTAGAGAGGCTGTTAAAAGGAGAGATTTCCTTTAGGCACACTAAATTATTTTTGTAGCTTAAAAAAACTGCCACAAGGCTTGGCCCCACCAAAATTTTTAATTTTTTATTGTAGGGCTTCTTCTGTTCAGATTATATTATTCTACAAAATAAGAGAAACTAAAATTCTAAGTAGATTTATTTTCTCTCTCAGAAAGGTTCTTTATTGGACTGCCAATGCTCAAATACACTGAGAATTGTTTGCGTTTCAGTGTTATCGCAGCCCAGAGCATGACCAGTTTGGGACAAATCACACTACAGACAAAATGCTAATAATTCACATTTCATATGATTCATCATGTTTTTCATCTTTCTATTGCCCATTGTTCGCAAAAACATTTCAGCACTATAAAACAACTCTAGCTATCAAAATATATTTAAGAGAGTGATTTATAGCCTACAAATTGATGGATCAACGTCTACTCCTTCAACAGTTGCCCAGAAGGAAAGGTCCCTGAGAGTGCTACTTGACATAAGGAGGATTTTGTGAAGATTGTTTTCAAAATAACAGATGGGCACATTTACAAGAAAGAAAATAATTCATGCCAAGTTTAAGTGCACTTTAAGGTTGATTTTTTTTTTTTTTGAGCAAGATCCAATTCAATTCTCTTACAAGGGGAAAAAACATGTTTTGGGAGAAAGAAATGAACTAGAATAGAAATAATAAAGGTTGATATTGAAATATCTATTTAGCTACAACACATGGCACAAATTAAATATATATTTATATGTTTATTATTAGTTGAAGTGCCGTGGTTTAAATAGGACTGGCCCCACAGACACATATATTTGAATCCTTGACACTATTGGCCAGAAAGGTTTTGAGATGAATTAGGTATGTTTTTGTCAGAGTAGGTGGATCACGCAGGTTTGAAAAGTCAACGCCAAGCCCAGGCTCTCCACCCTGTCTGCCTCCAATTTGCAGATAGGATGTGAGTGCCCAGCTCTACTCCAGCACCACGCTTTCATGCCTGTAGCTATGCTCTCAACTAATGGTCACGGAATCATCTTATGGAACTGTAAGCAAGGCCACAATTAAATGTTTCCTTTTGGAAGTTGGATGGTGTTTTTTTTTCCACCACAGCAAATATGGTTAGTATCTTTTCAAACAGAATAGTAACTAAGATAGAATTTGGTACCAGTAGTACAGTATTGTTGGGACAGGATTGACCATGCTATTTTATGGAGTGTGTATTACTTTTGTGCTTTGGTCTATAAAGTCAGTTGAATACTATAGGTGGGATGTAACAGGTGATCCTCAAAGCTTGTAATATAGTAGTGTTGAGAGCAAGGTGGACTACAGAGGCACAGCTCAAGAGGTTTCCGAGGGTAGCAGTATTAGCAACTGGGATAAGGACCATTCTTATGATTTTAACACATAGTATGCCTGCTTTCTGCCCTTGTCCAAAAATCTCTGGAGGGCTAAACTAAAGAGTTTTGGGCCAGCAGGAGATTTCAAAACAGCCTAGTATTGATGGTGTCACATAGTTATTAGTGATCACTTATGCAGATCTACAGTGAAAAAGAGCAAGCAGAGCAAAAATAAATATAAAACGTATAATTGGAGAAAATATTAGCAGGTAAATTAATATTAGGCTCAAGTCCTACACTCAAGGAAATGAGTTTGAGAAAAGGCTTAATGCTTAATGCAATTAAGGGTGTGCTCTCCTCAGGGAAAGACCTCACCAAGCTAATCCTTCAACTTGTGAAAGGAAAAGGCCCAAGGGATTTGCTTCACCAAAAATGAAGTACAAAGGAGAGCTGTACAAATTTAATTCAATAATAAGGCCAGGTTCCAGTCCAAATAAGCAGAAATTGACAGCATCAGCCACAAAGTTCTGGACTTAGAGTCATGAAGGATACAGGAGTAGAGAGATTGTTGTTTAAGTCCTTCTATGTCCTTTACCATCAGACATGAAGCTGAAAGATTTTGAGTTTTCCCTGATGGGTTTCTTCCATGATAGGTATTTCCACATTAGGCCTCCTTTTCTCTCATTTGGGTAATATATATTCTAGGTCATTGGTATGTCTGAAGTATATAATTTTCATTTTCATTTTACATGGAGTTACAATTAAGAGATAGTCTTGAGTCTCACTATGCATCCCTTCCTCCAATTTGAAATGGTAATATATGTCCTATGTTATTCTATGTTGGAAGTATATAATTTACATTTTTATTCTACATGGGGTTAAACATTGACAGATTGCCTTTAGTTTCAGAAGAGATTTGAGATTTGGATCTTTCTTTCTTTCTTTCTTTCTTTCCTTCTTTCTTTCTTTCTTTTTTAACCACATCCCCTCAGACTTATTGGTATATTAAGGAGTCTTGGACAGTATTTTTCTACTCCTTCAGTCACACAATTCTGAAGAAGTTGACCTTTCTATTACTCAGATGGAGGATTTGAGCCACAGAGGCCTTAGACACTTTCCTCATGTTACAGAACTTGTAAATGGGGTGGTAGGCTATGGGATGCCAACCCTTGGGAAAACCAGAGGTGACTCTGAAGTCCCCTCTACACTTGGTACATGCAGCCTCCTAAATCTCCTAAATTCTACTACTGTTGGTAACATCAGGATTAGCTAGTTCCTAAGTGCTTGTAATTTTGCTCTTCGAGTAGTCTTGAGACTGTGGAAGATAATTGAGACTTTTGACATTGGATTAAATTCATTTTGTCAACAAGTATGTGGTCGGGGGCCAGAGAGTAGAATGTGATGGTGAGAATGGTCCCCCAAAATCTCATATGTTTGAATGCTTGGTCTATAACGTGTGCAGTTGTTTGAGAATGATTAGGCAGTGTAGTCATCTTGGATGATGTATTTCACTGGGGGTAGGCTTTGTGGCTTTAAAGCCCATGACAGGACCAGTCTGTCTCTGTCTCTGTCTCTGTCTCTGTCTCTGTCTCTGTCTCTGTCTCTGTCTCTGTCTCTGTCTCTGTCTCTCTGTCTCTCTCTCTCTCTCTCTCTCTCTCTCTCTCTCTCTCTCTCTCTCTCTCTCTCTCTGCCTCTAGTTTGTGTTTGAGGTATAAGTTCTCAGCTTCTACTCTAACACCATACTTGCCTGCCTTTCACTATGCTCCTGACTTATTTGTCTGGAAGTATAAGCAAGCCATCATTTAAAAACAATAAAACTTTAACTAAGACAAAGTATTTGCACTACTCACTTATAATTCTTAGATGTCTGGAAAAAAATTTAAATCTACATCAGTTTGTCACTTTCACTTTTAATCTACCTTAGCCGAAACATCCTACAGTTAGTGTAATTTATATGTAACTAATCTGAAATTATTTGAGAGAAAAGTGAGATAAATATAAAAAAATTGCAGAAATTATTTGGGACAAAAATACAGCATATATAAAGAAAATTGATTTGAATTTGATAGAAAGGAAAGATAGGTTATGACAAATTTGTGCACATATTCTAACAGCTAAAACTAGTGGGTAATTTTACTTAGAAAATTTGCTGTATTTTATAAAATGCTCTGAAGTTTACTGATACATGAAATGTAAATAGCATTCTAACATATGGAGCTATTGCTGTTTAAAACACAGTAGAGTTAGGAACTGCAGCCTAGGATTTTGAGTGTCATTACGCGTCTGTATGTGCAGGTTGCTGACCTTTGTGCTCTCCTCCTTCACACTGTTAATAGCCTAGTGACTTGTGAGTTTATTCTTCTATGATAATAGCTTTAAGACTATTGCCATTCACTTCTAAAATCAATAGGATCTTCAGATATATTAAATCTGACTACACTAGTGATTCTGCGCACTGTAACAAATACAAAAGGCCGTTGTTCTTCTGTTTTGTTTTAATGGAATGGCCAATATGGGTGCATGGAGCTACTTAAGTTGAATTACATATATAGTCAAATACTAAGTAAATTTTAAGTGTTTTCTATGGATATTTTAAATATTTTTTAGGTAACTCCCATGAATATAAAAACTACAACTATCTGCCAGGTGATGGTGGCACACTGCTTTAAACCTAGCACTCCGAAGGTATAGTCAGGCAGATCGCTGTGAGTTCGAGTCTAGCTTGGTCTACAAAGTGAGTCCAGGACAGCCAAGGCTACACAGAGAAACCCTGTGTCAAAAACCAAGTAGAGCAACCAAACAAAACAAGAATAAGAACAAAAAAAAAAAAAAAACTAAAACTCTCTTTGGTCATTTGAAGTTCTGAAATCCAGTAATGAGGATTAGTTAAACATTTTGTCTATCAAAGTGATTCATCTGGGCTTGCCTAGAAATACAGAATTAAAATCCAACTTTGAAAATTAAGGAAATGATTCTCCACAGTCTTTGTTTGTGGCGTTCAATGAAGCCAAATAAGAAATACTTCTATGATGTGGTTCTGCATATCATTCCACTCCATGTCCTGGTGGACTTCATGGTTATACCTGTGGTGTCTGGAAGAAATCACAGATTTGATATAACTGTCACCACACACACACACACACACACACATACAGAGAGAGAGAGAGAGAGAGAGAGAGAGAGAGAGAGAGAGAGAGAGAGAGAGAGAGAGACAGAGACAGAGACAGAGACAGAGACAGAGACAGAGAGACAGACAGAGAGAGAGAGACAGAGACAGACACAGAGAGAGAGAGAGAGAGAGACAGACAGACAGACAGACAGACAGACACACACACACACACATACACACAGAGACAGAGACAGACAGACAGACAGACAGACACACACACACACACACACACAGAGACAGAGACAGACACACACACAGAGAGAGAGAGAGAGAGAGAGAGAGAGAGAGAGAGAGAGAGAGAGAGAGAGAGAAGAGACACTTTGGGGCTGGAGAAATATCAACCTGTTTAAAAGCACTTGCTGCTCTTTCAGCAGGATCAGTTCCCAGAACATAGGTGATAGCTTGAAACCATAGTTGAGTCCAGTTGCAAGGGCTCTGAAATCCTCTTTGGGCTTCTGCTGGCACCAAGCATCCCTGTTGTACACATATTTACATGCTCACAGGCAAAACATTTGTACACATAAAATAAAACTAAACACCTTTATAAATAATGACTTTTCTCATCCAATGACCTTCCTGACCCTCAGAACCTACCATTTACATCTACTAAGTCCCCTGCCCATCATCTCTTTGTCCCATTATGGACTTAGGTTTATACACGGAAGCATCCCATGATCCTATTGATGTCAATGAAGATAGAATCTCATTCATCCTCCCATCATCTGACTCTCACCAGATTCTTTAAGAATATTCATTGAAAATTTATCAGCATTAAATCCTGAAAACTTAACAATTATCCTTTGATTGTCGTCATCTCCTATTATCAGTTTGTTCTGATCATTGCCTTTTGGAAAGTTAGAACTACGACACTAGAAATATAAGAGGAAACGGGCATTGTTCAATATGATTACATAATTGTGGTTTGTGTCTACAAAACACACCAACACAGAAGAACCCATGAGCTGTGGTCACTTCTGGAACATTAGTGACAACCATGCATGGGATGGTACTCTGAACACACACACACACACACACACACACACACACACACACACACACACACACACACAGTATTGGTGTTCTGCTTTCAAATAAAGTTTTAAAAAAGGCAAACTTCTTTATACCCATGAAGGCATGTGTGCTGATGGTTAATTGCCAGGTCCTAAGTGTAGGCAGGAGTGAGCAAGGACAGGTGTGCCCCTGTTGCACCAATGGGTTTCTTCTTGACATTTACTTCTTTTCTAACAAAATTCTAACACACTAATTTACTACGAAATCCTCAGCTTCTATACACTGAGTCCCATATAACATCCTTCAACAAAAAGGAAAGCAAAACATTTCAATATTTTTGAGGAAAACAAATAGAAACATATTAGAGAGAAGGGAATCCTGTAATTGGGCCCATGGGCCTGACCTTGCCTGTTCTCAACCCTAGAATAAATAGAATCGATAACAAAAATACTGCTTATTTAGTAATCTTAAAAAATACTGTTTATTCTGAGTAGGATAATGTGTGTTAGAAATATAACTATATAAAAAACAGTCAAATATATAAGCCCCATGTAGACATTTCCAGGTTACTATATCTAGACAGTGGTATTCCATATTTTAAGGACATGTATTGATTGTAATTGTTTTGTAGTTATATAACATGTATTTTATCATTTTAAATAGCATAGTAATTGACAAATGACTGAAAAGGTGCCTACAGCTTCTATGTGCCAAGATTTATTAAACATTAACTTAATATAACAGTGGGGAATCTCTACCTTTATTGTAATTAGCAATGTTGTAAGCATAATAATGTTCATATAAAGTGTTTTGATTCTTAGAAGAAATTGCTAGGAATAAAATCACTATTTGGAGGGTATGAACTTCTCTTTTTACAAAAATTACATTTTTGTAAATGTATTAAATGATAATACAAAAATATCATTCAAAGAAGTAAAAGTTCAAAACGTTCTTGAACTTATAATGTAATATATGTTTTCCCATAACTTTACCAACAATGGGTTCCCTATGAATTATGTATATTTATTTTATTTAAAAACTATTGATGGCTTTGTCCTTTCAATACTTATTTATATTTCCTGTGCAATTGATCGCTTCATTGCATGTGGTCCTTTCTCTTTCCTCATGACCTGGCTTTTTATAATACTTACTCTGTAGGAATTCTGTGATAGAACACTTTTTAAAATTTATGGACCTGGAGCAGAATTATTCTTTAGAAATTCTGCAGACATCTTTATTTTTTAATTTTACTCATGATGCTTTTTTGAACCTTTGACCTTTGAATTAAATATTCTAATTTACTATGATTTTTGTCTTCTTACTTTTCACATATAGGGACTTCCCTGTTCTGTTGTTTAATTTACTGTGATTTTTATCTTCTTACTTTTCATACAGAGGGACTTTCCCTGTTCTGTTGTTTACTTGGCAGGGACCTTCAGCAAATGCATCCTAAGAATGTATTACACAGAATAATGAAGTAGAAGCTTTCTTTGACTGTCAAAACAGATTCTTTAAGGGCTGACAAGATAGCTTAGTGGGTTGAGGTCCGTGCTGCCCAAGCCTGATGGCCTGAGTTCCATTTCTAAGACCCATGTGGTGTAAGGAGAAAACTGACATTTGAAAGTTGTTCTCTGGCTTTCACACACACATACCGCTGTATACACACATTCATACATGCATGTACACACACACATACCGCTGTATGCACACATGCATGCATGCATGCACACACACATACTGTCATATGCACACATGCATGCATGCATGTGCACACACAATAAATGAAGTATAATTTCAAAATATTAAAAGTGTATAATTCAAAGCAGCAGAGACTATAGCTTTATTTTAAATAGTGTTTTAAATTTAGGAATTTTTTTTATCAATGGAACAGATAAGTGGGTTTCATGAAAAAGCCCCATACACATCTGTTGCTAACAGTCCTTAGTCAGTGTTGGATAATATTTAGTGTCAGAGGCTACAGAATCAGAGTTTGGTATGGATACCAGATTTGTTGCTGCATAGTTCTGTGTGTTTTGGTGTTTTGTCTTTCCTTCTTTGGGCTTCTTTTCTTTTCTTGTCTTTCTTTTTTTGTTTTGTTTTGTTTTCAGTCAGTTAAATGGGCAATGTAGTAGTACCTGCTACTATTTAGATACACTGTAAATAGTATATGCAGAGCTGGGAAGAAGGTGGTAAGTGGTGCTTGGCACTAGTAAGTACTGAACATATATCAGCTGAAATTATTAACTAGAACAATTCCCATTTGATCTAGGATGCCCCAGTTATGTATTAAATATACTACAAACGTGACTGCTATTTTTTAAATGTTGTAAACTTTTAAAATGTATTCATTTGTGAGCATATGTGTGGATATGTGCTTGACATCAAATGTGTAAAGAGATCAGTTACCAAAGCTGGTTCTCTCTTTCCAGCACGTGAGCTCCAAAGCTGAGCTCTGGCCACCAAGCACAGTGGCTGGGGACTCCCCGACCCAGCTATCTCACCGCCCACACATCCTATTTCTAACAATCATATTTCTAATTATTATTATCCATAACACTGGAGTAATTTAGAGTTCACTGCTATGAGCCTATTCAAGAAATTACTTTCTATCAACAACAACAAAAAAATGTATTTCCCATCAGTCTTTTTACTTATACCTTTTTCTCTACTGTTGGTCATTTTCTAGGTGACCTTGAAAGATACTTTTGAGTGCCACCAGGTCTCCCCACGACAGCAGGTTACCAAGAAGAGACTTGATACCCTATGAACATATACAGGGGGAGGTAATCCCCCTCAGGAACAGTCATAGGGGAGGGGAATAAGGGGAAAATGGGAGGGAGGGAAGAATGGGAGGATACAAGGGATGGGATAACCATTGAGATGTAACAAGAATAAATTAATAAAGTAAAAAAAAAGAAAGATACTTTTACATGTTCCAAATTTCCTTCAGTTAGGTTTTGTAAAAGAATATAATTAACATATAAATTGATTTCATGAAGATGTACCTGATCATGTGTCTGAAGCATCACACTCAAAAGACTATGAAAACTATATAATTTTTCTAATTTGCTTTACAAAAGCCTGCAATGCTTAATATTAGAAGATTTCGTTGTGCAATGCTGTCATGCTGTACACTCACGTGTGCCTCCCACCTCAAACTGAGGTACTGGATCTCAAGTGCACTGGCATGTGCAAGCTGAATTTGTGGAAAATAATTGACAGGGGTCCTCATTACACAAACAGTGCTCTAACAAGAAGATACATTACAGAGAAGTAGGTCTGTGTAGATTTAGCAACCATCTGTAAACCAGGAAGAAGGTCCTCACTGGACAGTGAACCTAATGCCTCTGGATGGCTCCTCAGACTCCAGGCCTATGAGAAATAAATGTCTGTTATTTCAGCCATGCAATTCGCATGTGCTTTGTCACATCCTGATAGGCTAAGGTGTATTTCCAAAGTCAGTTACACTTTTAAATATATCTGTTAGTTGCTTTAGGAAATATTTTGTAATCTGAAGCCATAGCAAAGGAAATTCCACACAGGACATCATTTGTTACTGCAGTATTTCAAAGAATCAACTAGTCTTAAAAGTAGTTGCCTCTTGTCCTATTGAGGAAACACTGTTTATCCTTAACCTTATTTGGTTACACCTCTTATATTTAAACTTGCACTAAGATAATCTCTACTTTTGCATATACACTTATAATTTTTCACAGTAATTATGCTTTGAAAAACTTGCTCCTTGATGCAAAAATGCAAAAGAAAGTAGTTATAACCTCAAAATATCATGATAGTTCATGTCAAATCCTAAATATGAAAATAAATTCCTACTTGAAAAACCTTTGCAGGAATAGAAATATCCTTACCATATTATCTAGTAGGAAAAGATAAAGTGCCTGACTAACTAAAAACATCTTTCTCTTTTGAATAATGAAATGTAACTAAAGATGATTGTGTATACAGCAAATGTTAATGTCACCTACACATATTCAAAGATATTGTGTAGAAACGGTTCCTGGAACTTTATGTTAACAGAGAATTTCCCAGTGAGAGGAGCCCATTGCAAGAGCCATTTTCCCACTTCCCATTCACAGCCTACTCTATTACCTTTGGTTGATTTAGATGTAAGCTATAAACAATAAAATAATTCTATGGAGCTTTTTATTTTTTGCTAAGAAAAAGTAAGCAAATTCCAGCCTTTGTACAGAAAATAACTGAGAAATTCTTACTTTGGGCCCAGGGGTCCCGCTCAAACTAAGGCACCACCCAAGGACAATCAGGCGGTAAACCTTAAACCCCTACCCAGATCTAGCCAATGGACAGAACACTCTCCACAGTAGAGTGGAGAGTGGGATATTACTTTCTCACATACTCTGGTGCCTCACCTTTGACCATGTCCCCTGGAGGGGGAGACCTGGTGGCACTCAGAGGAAGGACAGCAGGTTACCAAGAAGAGACTTGATACCCTATGAACATATACAGGGGGAGGTAATCCCCCTCAGGAACAGTCATAGGGGAGGGGAATAAGGAGGAAATGGGAGGGAGGGAAGAATGGAAGGATACAAGGGATGGGATAACCATTGAGATGTAACAAGAATAAATTAATAAAGGAGAAAAAAAGAAAAAAAAGAAACTATGAGATCTTTGTGTATATTCAAATGGCCCTGCCATTAAAAAGAAATAAACCAGTCAATATGGAAAAGAATACACAAAAGTGATGTCAAGAAGGTGATAGAATAGGTAACATTATATTCCAGTATCCCTCACAGCTCCCTCCGGTAACTGTCCACCAAGAATACATAAATGATTACGGCAGGATATGGGGATGAGGCCAGGATACCATCTTCAAATGTGCAATAGAGAAATCTAACATTTAAACGGTTAGAAGAATGGTTTCACTCTCTGTTCCCTTTACCCAACTCAGCAAAGCACCTCAAACAGGAGATGCCCTCAGACTCAAGGGCAAAGAAACTGGGAAGCACACTTTCCTAGCCTTCTAGGACCTCTCAGAGAAGGACCATTCTTGTCTTTCTCCATGCGTAGCAAAGGAACATCTCAACTAGATGACCAACCATCAGTTACATACTAAGAGCAGAAACAGTGGTGGGGCTCACAGTAACCGGTGTGAAAATATAGAGGCTGCACTCCCTTTCGACCAATAAAGGTAACAGGATGCAAAGTCTCATCACTGCATTGGTCTACAGTTAGCAATTCTGTATGTCTACCAGACTTGAGTCTCAAGCCATGTTCCCCACCCAGCCCCGTTCTCTCCTTAAGGCATCCCAAGACCAAATGCTCAGCATCTCCACCTTTCCTATACAGTCAACAACATGTCTGCACAAAATTTTGGTGTTCTGATTAATGCTACCATAACCCTAAAGGAAAGGGCACATCTACACCTAATTGTAGATGTACTCCTTATATTTAGGAATACATAAGTACATAGATATTCATATATGATGTAACATCAATTAATTTTTAAAAGGTCATTATTTTGGAAGATAGTAAAAAAAAAGGATATACACACGAATTTGGAGGGATGAAAGGGAAGGAATCTCTGAGATTACACTGCAATCTCAAAAAACAGACTAAAAATATAAATAAATAAATATTTTCTGCAGTTACCTCACCCAAGTGGCTAAGCAGTGACCTGAAGGCTTTTTTCATATTCACTACCCCACACAGAACTAAACTTTCTTTGCTCAACTACAAATTACAAAGAATATTTTTGCCCAACCAGGGAAAATAGCTTAAAATTCTGATCTGCCAAAGGCTATATCAGAACCCAGTGGTATTGCTGCATGAGACAGAGTCCAGCCAGAGGTCTTACAGGGTCAGTTCCATTCAATACTAGCACACAGGTTGTGGCCAATCTCCATATTACACCAAAGTCAGAACACTCAGTAGCAGATTCCCAGCTTAGATTTAACAGTGAAAACCTATCGCCGTCTGCCAAGGCCAGTAGAGCGGGTACTTGCCTTACATACCTGGGCACCAATGAAGGGTGCAGTATCACGGAGCCTGTCAAGTACATGCAACACAAGCTCTCAGATGGACCATGCATTATGTTACAAATCTTATTAAACTTAAATTTATGATAAACAACGCAAGTCCCTTTTAAAGTCACGGTAGCAGGAATCTAGAAATCAACAACAAGAAAGAATTTGGTAGAATCTCAAATATTTGAAAATTGATTATAAGTATCTAAAATTTGCACCGGGGGAGATGGCTTAGTGGATTAAGTGATCATAGTACAAGTATGGAGATCGTTGTCAGATCCCAGTACCAAGATAAAAAGCTAGGCATGGCAGTGTACGCTAAAATCCCAGCACTATAAGACACAGGAGGATCCCTGCAGTTCACTGGCTAGTCAGTCTAGGCAATTTGTGAATTCCAGGTTCAGTGAGAATCATAATGTCAAAAAAAGTAGGATGTAAAAGCTTGAGGAAGACACCTGGCATCAACTTTGGCTTCCACAGTGATGCATATACACATCATAAACACTCTCACACATGTGTACACATGTACACACGCATGTAGAACCACACATGTGCACATACACAATTGGCTTCAAGTAAATAATCTACTATTATACTTCAAAGAGTTAAAAAATAAAGAACAAGAAAAATAAACCCAAATTAGCAGAAGGAAGAAACTACAAAGATGATTTTAGGGAACCAGCCCCTATGGCATGAGCAACAAAAGAAATAATGAACAGACGGGACTGCTTCAAACTGGAAACTTTCCACAGACAAAGTGAAGCAATTAACAAAGTGAAGTAACAATCTTCACATGGAAAGAAAAAAATGCCTGCCATGTGACATGTAAAAAAGAATGTCCAAAATACATAAGGAACTAAAAAAAAAAACCTCTCAATAGCAAAAGAGAAATCCAAATAGAAAATTGGAAAACAACCTAAACAGACATGTCTCAAATTAGTCACACACATACATGGAACACGCAGAATCAGATAACACAGGGACACTGTTTCACACCTGTTCAGACTGGTTGTTATAGACAGAAGAAAGAGGCACTGTACCTACACTGTACCTACACTGGTACTGAAGGCCTGTAATTTTAGCTTCTAAAGAGGCTGAGAATGACAGATGACAAGTTCAAGGCAGGCCTGACATCTGAGGGATATCCTTTCTCAAAAAGAGAGAGAGATACAGAGACCCACAGCCAAACACAAGGTGGGGTTTGGGGAAATCCTGAAGAAGAGGGGGAGGCAGCATTGAAAGAAACAGAAGGGTCAAGGACACCACAGAACATACCACATAATCAACTACTTAGCGTTCATAGGGGCTCACCTAGACTTTATTGACAATCAGGGATGTATGCTCAAGTTTCTTAACCAATATATTTTATTACAACTTATTAACCGAACATACATCACTTATAACCAGACTAACCAAAACAATAGGAAAAGAGGATTAAAGAATAACAAAACCGTAAGGATATCAGTTCTGAGGATCGATTCTCCTGGCATAATCAGCAGGATTTCTTCTGCTGGAACCTGGAGTAACCAGAACCCGGAACCTCATTAGGAGCCGGAACCCCGAAGCCTTGCCTCAAGCGGTTCTCTCTAGGAGCATCTCGAAGTGGAGGGATGAACAGCAAAAAACTATCCCAAGTCTCCAGAAAGCCTCCGCCTCCAGTTCTGGGCTCATTTATATATCTCCTCCCAGAGTTGGTTCACGGGATCTTCTCAGCTGGCAACAATCAAGCTTCCGCAGGAGGTGGCTGGTCTTCTTGTAGATTAACCTCACCTGTTCTCTCACAAGACCGTTGCGATCCCACACTTCGGATCACAAAAAAACAGGTTTATCTCCCCTTCACAGGGAGCCAACATAGGTCTGACCTAGGCCCTCTGCATATGCTTTGGTTCTGTAGCTTGGTCTTCTTAGGGACTCCTAACACTGTGGGCAGGCGCTGTCTTTTGTACTCTTGCCTGCTCTGGGGACTCCTTCCCTCTTACTGAGTTGCCTCTTCCAGCTTTAATATCAGGGGACCTACACTTATTGCACCTTGACGTGCCATGTTTGGTTGATATTCCTGGGAGGCCTGTGCTTTTCTGAAGGGAAATAAAAGAGAAGTTAATTGGATAGGGGGTGGACTGGGAAGGGAAGAGGGAGGGGAAACTGCCATTAGAATGTAATATTTTAGAGAAGACTAAATTTTAAAAAGTTTAAAAGAGTATTTGCCTATCATGTCCCAAGGTTCAATACTCATTTACCATAGAAGAGAAAATAAACAGGAAGAAAACAAAAAAAAATTTTGTACATTACTTACAGGAACTTAATAATATTATTAAGATTACTACAGAAACTAAAACTTCAACTACCATATAGTCTGGAAATATCATTCCTATGTATGTATATGAATAATTTAAATCAATGTGTGAAACAAAAGTCACCATCTTACCATTATTGCATATTAGTCAAGATAGGCACCTAATCATCAATGGATGGATAGATAAAGAAAATGCGAAATGTGGCATCCAAGGATTTGAACTCTGAGAACAGAATGACACTACTATAATATGGGGTAGCTCAGGGCTTTATTACTCAAAGGGTACAAAGGTTCAGATAGAGAGAAGAAAAAATTTTAGATCTATTGCATAGTAAGATGACCTCAATCAATATTGCATAAAATAACAAAAAGGAAAATCAAATGTTTTATAATGAAAAATGAGAGAGGTAATTAGATATTCTGATTTATTGATATAACTATATTCTACTATATACATATAACATTACTGCCCATGCATGTAGATACTGTCCCCACAGAAACTCCACGATATAATTATTTCCACTAGACCTCACAAGACCACAGTGGTGAACATGTAACACGTAGAGTGTGAAATTCACAAGGCCGTAACCACAGATGTTGAGCTGCCACAGTTAGTCACTACAGAGGGAGCAGAGTCACTTTCTTCCTGAAGCCAGCTCCCTCATAGTTTTCTCAGCCCTAAGTACCCAACTGTAAATACATGCACATAAGGGCAACACTAACTAAACTCAATATGGTGCATGTGTGTGTATGTGTATGTGTGTGTGTGCGCGCACACACATGAGCGCGTGCGCACATGCACGTTTGTGTATGTGTGTGTGCACATAAAACAACAATAATTATAGAAAAAAGCAGGGGAATATCAGGAGTTGGAGGCAAAAAAGGGAGGAGGGGTAGAAATAATAAAAATGCCATGTGCTTGTGAATAAAATTCTGAAAATAACTAAATTAACAGTTTCACATGACATGAAATGAGAACACAAACATTTCAAAACATATAAATAACATCAGTGACATCTAAATTCAACTTCAGCTCTGCCAATTGTATTAAGGAAAGTCTCAAAGACTTGCATGCTGAAAGACTCTTTTAAAGGTCACAGGATTTGGATATTAAAGGGTCATAGACTGATTTTTATTTCCACATAGCTATGTACCATCCCTATAAAGTTAGATTTTTTAAAGCCAAACTAAGCTTAACATCATAGTTTTTGTGAGTGAAATTGCTTATCCGTTATTCTTTCACAATACTCTCCCCCTAGTTTTATGTAAAAGTTAAAATTAAAATTTTAAAGAAACCTAGCACTTTAAAATGTCTCTGAATTTTATCTCCACGTTCTTGTCCACATTTTAAATAACATATCTAAGTACAGCGTTCCCAGAAAGCGACAATGAATAGAGAAAAAGCCAAAAGGTGACTTCCCACTGTAGCACTGAAAATGAAATGTGTTTATTCGACAGATCCCTGCCTTTGCCTTCCTCAGAGATTAGCTTATTAAAAGTTTTCATCTGGCAGAGACCTTTGCCACTCAGCTGCTTTCTCCCTCTCCTCAGTAACCTTTTCCCTGAAGTAAGACCATCCATGAGATTGGAGCAAGTGCGCTGAACGAAGCTTCCTAGAGATTAATGGTGAAAGGACATTGCACTTCCTGTCAAACCAAGAGTGGTTCCTCTCTGCTGCCCACTGAGGACAAGAGGGCTTCACAGACAGACCTGAGCGTGGGGCAGCCTATCTAGATTTAGCCTTACTGAGGAAATTGGACAGATACAAATGGATCTTTGTCCTTGGTTGTTCTCTGCATTTAATAGAGACTAGATATGAACCAAACGGAAAAAGTGAACTGGTAGGAAAATCATTAACATGTTTTCTTCTTCAGGAGAAAAACTGATCACTAATCTTATTCTTCCATTTTTGATGTAATTATAACTGGCTATGCAGAAGGAAAGCAATGACAAGATGAAATATATAGCTATAGTTTCACAAAGAATGTGAAAGATTCTATAAGCACCAACTGTTACTTTATGTGAATAAAATTAGAAAAAAGAAATGTGAATAATAAAATGCACAATAATAAAAATTAGTGGTTCTGATAATTGAATCAATGTCTGTATGAACCAACCACAAAACTGTAGCATTTCTGTAAGAAAATGTCATTTTCAAAAGGAGGTTGTGTAAAAGAATTATACCAGTCCATTTGCACAGTATGGTGTGACTTCAGGATTTTATAATATAATGGAAACGTCAGATACATACACGTCACCTTCCACATCCTCCTTTGGTAAGTTTCTGTCATTAACATTATTTTAATAAGCAATGGAGCATGTGCCCACCTGTTCAGAGATTATTTCTTATCTTACCATCCTTTATAATAAAGTGAAGAGTCAAGTTCACAGAGTCAACAAATAGTTCAGCTCAGACTTGAATGCCCATCATATTCTCCAATATTCTGAAGTAAACACCAAGTTGGCATTGTGCTACATGTATTAAGTCGTTTACTCAGCAGTAGTGTCCCATAAGTAAAACTAAAATTTCTCATCCAAATTAAAATTAATTTCCATATTAAACCAGCACGTCATCTCATAATTTTCCTCCTAGCATTTAGCAACTGAATTAATGGCTGCCTTTGAAATTTTGCTTTTACTAGTCAAACATTAACACCAAAATTCTATTCTATTTATTGCTTCACTGCAATCAGTAAAGATTGTTTTAAAACCATTTCCATTTGGTTAAAATCTTAGTGATTTGATATTTTTATATATGGATCATATTTATTAAACAGTATATATTCATCCTGAGAGAATCTGAAATAAAATCATACACAGCCCAGAAATCTGGCTGGATCCCCATGGCTCCACATAAGCTCCTGTCTCAGGAGAGACAGGGAACTGGAATTGGGGGAAAGAAAATGACACTTACATTGCTGCTCATCGCTGTTGTCCCCACAGTGGTCTGTGAAGTCGCACACATGGTCAAAGGACAAAGAGACTCCATTACTGCACCGAAAGGCTTGGGCTCCTCGCAGACCCAGTGGAGCAATGAAAAGACAGACGGTCCAAAGGAAAGAGAAGGGCCCCTTCATTGGGAATGCCCGTACAGCAGCCTGGGAGAGGAGCATTTCTTGGTGTTGGGGATGGGAGGTCAGGCACTTGCAAAATGAAAGCTCATAATTGGAGGCCTTTCTCTTTTTCTCTTTGTTTTCCAGATTTGTCTCCTGTGAGCATATACTCAGGTTCTCTTGATCCAGTTCTTAACAGATGACTCTCCGGGCTGTAATTTACTCTTTCAGAAAAAGGACTTTGGAAAATATTTAACTTGAGTAATTGCACCACGTCTGAAGCTAGCTGGACATGGCTGTTTATAACCCTGTGTGGAGTTTTATGATCTTGTTATCTATTGAGAGAAAAACTCAAAGACAAAGAGCAAATACACATACAGGAAGGGCTATAATAAAGTTGTAAGCTTACAGACGGATTCTCTGTCTTCATTCTTATGTTCTTTTAACCACTCGCATATTAATTTAGTGCACTATTATTAGACCAGACTGTTAGAATTACTGAATAAAATACTTTTCTTTTCTGGTTGCAACCAGCTCAGGGCCTTGGGCATGTTAAACACATGGTCTACCACCAATCTATGTGTTTCATTTTATTTTATTATTTCAAAAGACATTCTCCCTAGCTAGCTTTGTATTTGTAATCCACTCTTTGGTCTAGCAGGATGGCTCAGCGGGTAAAAGTGCTTGTTGTACAAGCCCAACTTCCTGAATTTTATCCCTGGAGCTCAAGGTGAAAAGAGGGAACCAACTCCAAGAAGTTGTCCTCTGACATCCACACTCATGTCATTTGCAATCCTGCCTGCAAGCACTCAGGTACCTATGCCCCCAATACAAACACATGCACCAATATTTTTTAAAAAATAGGTTTAAAAAAAACCAAATCTAAACTTACCCCCAAAAGCTGTAAGTTCTGTGGAACAGAATATAAATCCTTCATGCAGATGTAAGTGCTAAGCTTGAAAAATGAAAAGCAAATGTCAAGAACAGAAAGAGAGTGATGAATATAAGTTAGATGCCCCAGTTTGTTACTAAAGTAATATTTTAGAGGAAGCTTCATGGTGATATAATCATTGCAAGAAGGTCTGATGAGGAGAAATGATAGCGAAGACCAAAGCCACATTGTTCTTAAAAAAAGAAACAGACCCTTAGAATTAAAAGAGGAAGCAGGAATTGTGATAAAAGGATTTCAACATGGAAAGATGGGAAATTAGTACTGAAATTGCTTCGCAAAGGAAGAAGTGCAATTTGTTAGAGAAAACTTCCTGGTATTTTTTTAAAATCTAGTTTAGGATTTCCACGGATTATTACCATTCAAATAAGAGATTACTGTGAGACATCACTTATAGAGAGAATCTCTTGTGTACTGTATGGAAGGATCACCTGTCAATAAAAAGCTGATGGCCCAGGAGCTGAGGCAGGAACTAGGAGGTGGGAGTTCCAGCAGAGAGAGAAAGGAACTTTGGGATGGAGAGAGATTCCCCCAGACTCTGAGAAAGACAGACATATGAAACTGAGGAGCCGTAGCCAGCCACACAGCACACATATAATAGAATAAATGGGTAAAATAAGTTATGAGCTAGTCAGAAAATGAGCCAAACTTATGGCCTAGGCATTTATTCACAAGTAATAAATTCTCAGAGTCATTATTTCAGGAACCTGGGAGTGCGTAGAAAGCCCCTCAGTTACAATCATCTGCAATATGCAAAGCAAGTTGATAACAGAGGTAATACAATCAACAACCGGCTGTGTTTGATATATAAATGATGCATGATAAAGAAAATAAAACAACTACCTATAAAATAATTAGATTAAATCAAAAAAATATGCAGAACAAGCCGGCACTAACTGGTAACTAGACCTGACTTTGTGATTCATCGTTAAAATATAATCCTTGCGAAAAAAGTAAAAACAAATGGTATAAACAAAATTTAATAAAAAATGGATGCAGAATTTAGTGAACTGAATGCAGATGTGCCTAAAGGATGCAACTTACATGAGAAATGTGAAATTATATAGTTTAAGAACTTGAAACACAGGATGATAATGTGCAACATGTGACTAAAAGAAATTCACAGATGTGATATGTAAGACAATGAGGAGAGTTAATACTTAAAATAATTTCTCCAGAAATGAGGAAAGATAAAAACTTGACATATCAGGGTACTTGATAAATAAAAATAACTAAATTCAGCTATATTCTGTGTATCTTGACACATTCTTTAAAAATGAGACTGTCTCAAAAACAAAAAGATACAAGACATACTATGAACAAAACAACACTGTTTACACTGTCAACATCTCAAGAACAGCAAGGTGCACAAAAAGAAAGCAGAATGATGTTTCATACTAAGAAGAAAAAAGTATCAGAGGCCTAACACTGACAAGTAATTCTAATCTTTACTCAGGATAGCCCATGGTGTAGGAAAATGGCTGGCAAACAGAACTTTCTGGACATGACAGGGCCTCTGCAGTCAGGAGCTCACAGCAGCTGAGTTGCACAGACAAGACCTGCACAAGATCAAGCCAGTCAGAGATAGGGGGCTCATAATATTCTCCCTCAGTGCCCACAGCTGGGGAGCTTTGGCAGATGTAGGCCACCTGGGTCGCGAGACTCAGGCTTTTTCAGGGGAAGTGGCCTCAGTTATGTTGTCCATGAAGCTATGCACGTGAGAACAGCACTGACGAGCTTCAATGGCCCATGAAAAGACGGAAAATTGGGAAGGAGATGTAGTGAGAGCGAGTCTAAAAAGAGATGAAGGAGAAACAACAGAACCAATGTGATCAATATACATTGTATACCTGTATGAAAATCTCAATGAATAAAAACCTTGAGAGGTTATACTCCCAAAGGTTTCAAACTAATTAGTATATTTAAAATTATAACGCCTGGGAGAAAATATAGAAATAAACTGCTAGCTCATCAAGTGACTTCCATCTCCTTCAACAAGCTCAGCGTATCACAGACGGCTTCTGGGAGTGATGCCATTCAGTGCCAAGTGAGAAACTAAAACAAGAACCTTCAAAGTGGAAATTTACAAAAACAGAAAAAAAAAAGCATGAATAGCAGTATGGCTTTGAACAGATGCAACAAGAGTGTGAAAACCTACTTCTGGGATGTACTTGAAATTTTAGGACCTCTTCAAGTCTAGCGTTGTGCATGCTTCTGCCTTTGCTGCCAGGATGCTTGCACTCTTCAATTCCCAATGCGGTGGGTCACACTGCATCACACTTACTTCAAGCAGCTCCAGGGGCAAGGGCATTGGTATCTGCCAGGTGTTTGGACTCTATGTGTTGCTTGTAGCCATTTCCAGAATAGAAGAAATGTTTGTTGGCCTTGAGTCAAAAGAATAGAGCCTAGCATGGTGGTGTACGCCTGTAATCTCTGCATTTGGGAGGCAAAGGCAGGCAGCCCTATGTGAGCTCCAAGCCAGCCTGGTCTACAAAGTGAGTTCCACGACAGCCAGGGCTACACAGAGAAACCCTGTCATGAAAACAAACAAATAAACAAACAAAACTAGAGCAAAGAAAAGAATAGAAAATAGAGACATGCAGACTGTTGCTATGAGGTAGTCTTGCGGGGTAGATTAATTAATCTTCGACAGATGGTTGCTGGAGTTATGCTAAAGTTTGTTGCCTTATTTAGTTACCACACAACATCGCAATTTTCCAAGTATACATCTTGCTTCAAAACTTAAAAGGATCCAACTGGTTTTTCTAACTCTTTCTTAGAGATGGAGCAAATTGTCTTCTGTCTGAAATTAGCTCTCAATTTTCCATAACTTCATGAAAATGTCAGAGGTGTGTGTGTGTGTGTGTGTGTGTGTGTGTGTGTGTGTGTGTGTGTGTGTGGTGTTTATCATTCAATTTCTGCCTATATAGTCCTCACCAAGGGCTCTAGGCAACCTGCTAGGCCATGCATGGTGAGCAGATTCTGCTAGAACAAGCCATTTGCTATACATGGACACAGAGCTCTGGCCAATAACAAGACCAATAAAGAATCCTTGCAAACCACAAATGGAGTGATTGTTCCTTAATGTAAGGACTGGAGATACGATTTACTCAGTAAAGTGTTTTATGCAAAACCATGAGTACAAGTCTCCAGCCCTCATATAAAAGTGGTGGCTTTCCCCTGTAACTGCAGCACCAAAGAGCACAGGCAGGAAGACGCAGGGGCTCTTTGCCCAGCTAATCTTGCTGAACTAATGAGTTCCAGGTTCATTAGCAAATTTTTGTCTCACAAAGTAAACTAGAGAGCATTTGAGGAAAAACTCCTGACACCCAACAATAAACTCCACATGTCCATGTACACACAAGCACATGTACATGAGAACACAGAATGAACATTTACAGATACATATGCCACACATAGACAGACATACAAGCACCCCTCACATATAGATATGAAGGTAGTATTGTTGCCTACTTAATTGAAGAACAAACATTTCTAGAGTTGCCCGCTTGCTGGGGTAAAGAAAACAATACATTTTTCCATGCTGATATTTGTACAAAAACTTGATTATTTGTTTTGGTACAAAGCCTGCATCTGGAGGCACAGCTGTTACAAGAGTCTCTATCTGATTATATTTTCAATAACCCTCCATTATTTTCCAAGGCTCATCCATCTTCTTCAAAGGACAGAAGACAGGTTAAATTAGTAGGGACAAGGATGAGTCCCAATGGCAGGTCTCATTTCCCCACTGTCCTCAGAGTGCACCTTCCCTCAGCTGATTATTACATGCACAGGAGAGTTTACCTGGCAGATCTTAGAAAAACGTGTTTGCAGTGTTGCCTTAGTGTAAGCAATATAGATTATACCAAAGATTTGTTTTTCTCCTATGGAAAGATGAACTTTTGGTGCATACCAATCAGAATGAGGTATAAACGCTACTGGTTCTATGGGCGCTAAGCTTCTCAGAGGTATCACTGGTTGTAACATTTCACATGCATTAACACAGCTTCTTACCGGGTAAACTGAGGACGCCCTGTGAGACTCCAACTAGTGAGGAGCCTGGAAATTTGTTCATGGTTTCCCCTAGATTATGCATCCTACTCCTCTTCCTTTTGATCATCTTGTTTTGTATCCTTTTGGTGCACGCAATGGCATGCTGTGCTCTACGATAGCTTCTCTGTTAGTCAGCACTGCTATAAGAAGGATGAATGTCTCTTTGTGAAGGAATTTATAAGCGGCAACCAGGCTCTTCTAGACCACCTCATCTCACAGCACATAGGATGCAAGGATGCAAACTCTAACCGTCATGCGTGGTTGCTATTGGCTTTTACTGCTAAACCTTCTACTCTAATAGTCCCATCTACTACGTCTTGAGTTTCTAGCTCTTCATTAGGCACATGACTGAGTCGCCTCGGCATCTCAAATATACCAAACAGCAGGATGCATAGAGTCTAGCAATCCGCTGAGGAGTCGTCACAATTCTAGACGGCCAAAACTATATAAACATTTCCCTCAATTCCAAATTGTTTTCTCATACCTGAACCAAATAGTTGATTCCCATATATATTTGCCATTTTTATTGATATGTTGAAATCCTCTCCTCACTCTGCCCTTTACAGGTCTGCCTATAGCTCTGGAGTAAAAAGGGTGAACACCAAGAAAAGCTGGGCCATGAGGAAGATAATGAACTCTTTAAAGAGAAAGTGCTGCTGTCCTCACAAGGGAAACTGGGGTAATTCAGAGGTCGGAAGTACCTTTCACCACACAAGCCCTCCCCAGTTTTTTATTAATATCTCACACTCCCATACTTTCATAAGCATCCACACAAGAATTTCGATATGTCTCTAAATTAAAGCTGTTTTTAAAAATCAACAACTTGCAAAAGGAGACTCAATCTAAAAGTAAAATTAGGTTGTTTTAAGGGAATTATAAACTTTATCAGTCCCTTGGCCACGGCTTGGCACAAGAATTTAACAGCTTGCATGTATTGTTTTCTTTCTTTAAAAATGGCATTCATCCCATAAACAAGCCCTATGTCATCACTCTCAATCTTTTAGGTATTTTGTGTTTATTTTTATACAACTGTTTGTTGTTGATGTTGTTGCTACTGCTGTTGTTGCTACTGTTTGTTGTTTCAATGTAACATCCATCCCTCAGAGTGGGGTCTTACTGCCTTTTAGCTCCTGACCAGTGTATTCTATCACCCAATCTCTATTCCTGGAGGGACCTGTCATCATCATTAACAGTGAACCTGGCCCTGTGACATGTCCCCAATCTCCAAAGGCCGTAACAGTGCTTGGCAATGCTGAGTTCCCACTCCCAGGCATTTTCTTTATGCTTTTAGCAACGGTGCATCCTCTGGGCCTTCCTACATCCCTGCATATCTCTCCTTTCCCAGGAACCTCAAACATTTCTATTATAATTACTACTGATCATCCCTTCAACCCCTCAGGCTCTTAGCTAGAGTTTTAAACCTGATGTACAAAGAGACTTTTCTGAAGTGAATAGACTTGGGCATACACAGCATTTATTATCTTCGAAATCCAGTTGCAGGGTTCCCTTTAAGTTCTAGATCAGTGGTTCTCAAACTTTCTACTGTGGCCCTTTAATACAGCTCCTCATGTTGTAGTTATCCACACACTATAAAATTATGTTTGTTGCTCCCTCATAACTGTAATTTTGCTACTATTATGAATAATAATGTAAATATTTGTATTTTCCAATGGTCTTAGGTGCCCCCTGTGAAAACGTCACTCACAGATTGAGAACCTCTGCTCTAGATGGTACATACTGTGTAATTCTTACAACTTCTGTGGTGTATAAACTCATTCTTTCATTATCAAGCCCAACATGCCCTCAGTCAGGTCACACTAAGACTTCCCACTAAGCACCTCACAGCACAGAGTAGAAGTGGGGACAACTTCTAAGACAAACAGGTGCCTCTGTTTTGTGAAGAAAAGGTTGCTGAGCATCTTACACCATGGGGCAATGGATAGTTCCTGAAAGAACAAGTCCTTTCAAGCCCCTCCCATATTCCTCATCTCTTTACAGAAAAGTAATAAGGGCGAGAGGCCATTTGTGCTTTTCTAGGAATGTGCCTTTGACAAGTAATCCAATCCCAAGTGGTCATCTCTAAATACATATGAAAACACCAAGTGGACTCACCAAGTTACATTTATTTACACATATGTATGTGTATATATATATATATATATATATATATATATATATATATATATACATATATGCATGTATACATATATGTATATATGTTTGTATGTATGCATGCATACAATAACAATAATAAAGACAAATAAGTCATGAATTTGAGAGTGAATATGAAAGACACAGGAACAATTAGAGTTGGTATGAAAATGAAGTAGATGCGGAGCCCACATATATAATTCTCAAAAAAAAAAACTTTGTAGGAGCTAGAGGAAGGCAGAAGGGATAGTAGTACACACAGCGAGTCAAAACCAAGAGCATCAGCTTCATGCCCTGGAGGAACAGGTTGGAACCTCTCTGGTGAGATGCTGAATGGACAGAGCTATTTCCTTAGCCAGCTCACCTCAAACTTGCCTGTGAGGATCCAGATCACACAGGAGCCTTCCAGAGATTTCTCAGCCTTCTCTCTGCATTTGGGTCTCTGAACAGTGGGACTAACTCATTTGTAAACTACGAAGAGCTTCCTTGGGTTCTCATGTGGATATTATTTGATTATTTCTTCTCTTTAAGAATCATTTATTATGTATATATATTATGTGCACATTAGATCATATTATAGATGGTTGTGAGCCACCATGTGGTTGCTGGGAGTCAAATTCAGGACCTTCGGAAGAGCAGTCAGTGTTCCCAAGCGCTGAGCCATCTCTCTGGCCCCTATTTGATTATTTCTGCACCTCCTTTTGACTGTCATCAGACCTCAGGGGGCGAATGTGTCAAACTCAGGTACACTGGGGAACTTGAATTATGTAGTTGAAGCATGTCCTGAAACGCACATTAATTATGGGAACCAGAGGCGCTGCTACTTGGAAAGGAGGTAGTCCCCCTGGAAAAAAAATAGTCAGAATAGCCACTAAGAATAGATATTCATCTCATTTCTGTCCTATCCGTCCAGTACCCTACACACTTCTGACTCCAGGACTCACACTATAGCTCTGCATCTCCTGCTGCTGGAGCAGCCACCACCATCACGTGCCCTCTGAAGTATGCACTTCTTACACAGGAAGGTCTGAGCGCTGTCAGCTTCTGGGTAGAAACAGAGAGAATTCAGAGTCCCAGTTCTGCTTCTTTCAGGAATGGCAAAGTGAGTTGCATGTGGTAAGACTTCTAATCTCATGTGGAGAAGAGTTTTTCCATCATGTTACATGTAGCTCTTTTTAGCGGGATTGCCCAAATGAGGTAGTGGTGATATCAGAGTGTTACAGCCCTTTGGTTAATCTACCATCTTAACAACAAAGGGCTACAGGTGAATATCTGTGTCTGATGTAGTGACCACTGGATGGCACAGGGCTTCCAGAGGTTAATGGGGTGCCAAGAGGTCTGAGCTGACCTGGACTCTCTAAGGCAGTTCCACTATGGCTGCCTGGCTAGCTTTCCTCAGAATAAACAGCAAGTCTCAGATGGTCATTGATGATAACTTGTAACCACTTGCAGGGGTGGGGGTGATGGGGAAGTGGGGGGTGGGAGAGAGAACAGGGGCTATGTCATATGCTCCTGCGGCAGCATGGAAAACAAGGGAAGAATTTTGTTCCATGCCTTCCAATCTTAGGATGAGATTTTAAGTCTCAAATTTGATATTGCCAGGGTTTGAACATGCTCCATCTCCATCCCATGACAATTCCCGTGAAGGTCCACATGCATGACAATACACACGAGCATGACAACATGCACATATGCACACCCACAAATGAGTACGTACGCACGCGCACACGTGCACACGCATACACGCGCAGACACACACACACACACACACACACACACACACACACACTTAAAGGTAGAGTGTGAAATCTACCATACTTACTTTTTATAATATCTCATGATATTCAACCTCTGATGCTTCCAAGCTCACTACAGAGAGAAAGGTTCTTGGAGTCTTGTGCATCTGTTTTGTTTCGTTCTTACTGGTTTTCAGGATATAAAGTGTTCTTAGCTAGGACCCTAGCTTAAGACAGAAGATCTAACTCACCTAGAGGTTTAAAAGTCTTTAGAGGAGCAAGAAAGATGGCTTAGTGGTTAAGAGCAGTTGTAGCTCTTACAGGGGAACTAGGTTCAATTCCCAGTACCCACATGGTGACTCACAAAGGTTTGTAAATCCAGTTCCAAGAGATCAAATGCCTTTTTCTGTCCTCTGTGGCAACTACACATATTGATGAACATACAGACATACAAGCAAAACACCAACACACATAAAATAAAAAAATAATAACAAATAAATGTCTCTTTAGCTCTCTAGCAGTAGCTACTTAGCCCCTGCTCTGGTTCACTCATGCTCAGGCCTGCTCTGGTTGCTCACATTGGAGACTCAGATTCAGTCTTAACCTTCTATCTAAGGGTCTTCATTTTCCCATTAGCTCTCTGCAAAGAATCGCCACCACTTAGCATCAGTTAGTCAACTCAACTGTCTTTTAAAGCATCATTTCTCTTGTTGCTATATCTTAAATGCTCTTCGGCCCATTGCATCCAAAAGGGCATTTGCTGCTCACGCCACTAAAGATAAAACCTTCTGTGACCAGGACTCTACCTTCTCCCAGTGGCTGTCCTTTCCTACAATTTCCTCAGGATGGATATGACTTTCCCTGCCAGCAGTAAGGGTATCAGACCCCTAGTTTCACCTTACCAGTTCTTTATGAAGGCAAGCTCAATAACATTTGTGATTCAGGTTCCTGAATGTGAAAGTAGAAAAGAGCTCAAAATTAGAATGGAGGAAACATTCTGACACCTGTGAGAAAAAGCTGGGGTTGAAGAAAGAATTGGATATGACAATAAGTGACTATTTTCCAGAAACACCCTGTCCACTAGTTAGACATGTTAACTAACACAATGAAACCACCTTAGAGGCAACTTTGTTTTATAACACCCATGATTCATTTTTAAGATAACCATATATTTTTTTACCTTGAAAACTTGAAAAAAAAAACCTGTTGACAATGCTGTTCCCCCAGGCACAGGGCATATAGTGTGAGCATCATATTGTTATCTGAGGGAGAGCCATCTCGAACCTCAGGGTAATCAAAATTGTATGATCACTCAATGTGCCTGGTTCTATTGCTTTTCTCCACAGTAGGGTAGGTGTCTGCTATTATTGGTTTCTGCCATAAATAAAAAATACAGCCCCATGGAGATCTAACTGTGCAGAAGTGAAGAGAGCACAAGAGAGGTCAGATTTTCAATAAAAACTAGTGTCTCTCTTTTCAAGATATCTGTGAGCGCACTGCCAGACTGTTTTGGCGGCTACATACTTCGACGACCTACATTTTTTTTTCCTGAGGAAGGATAATAAGAGATATAAGACAACACACTGTGCCTGAGTAGCTGCCAGGAAAATCAAGTGCCTGCGTGAGCTGGCGTGAGCAGTTCTAGGTCTCTTGCACCACTTTAGCATGGAGCAAATTGACTCCGCAAGTTGAGGCCCAAGAGTGAACTGGTGCCATTACACTATGGATCACTGATTAGAAACAGATGGGGACACTGAATTGATTCACATGTTTGTTCAGTCTGTAAGTTTTGTTGATCTTCTCATCCTCTTTTCTCTCCAGAACCTTCTTTCTCTGTCACTATGTCACAATAAAACAAATATGCACATGAGTTTCACACTGCCATGTTTGTTTAGAATTTGGAACATGGTATTTCCCATACTCCTCCTTCGTTCTGGCCCTTAACTATACAGTCTCTTATTTCAGTATTCAACCAACCATCCAATCACTTCCTGAGCAGTGTGTGTGTGTGTGTGTGTGTGTGTATGCATGCACATGCACATGTGTGTGTGTGCATGCATGCACGTGCACATGTGTGTGTGTGTGTGCATGCACGTGCACATGTGTGTGTATGTGTGTGTGTGTGTGTGTGTGTGTGTGTGTGTGTGCGTGTGTGTGAGCACATTCCTTTGTGTGACTGTGGGCACAAGCATGCCATGGTATAGGTGTGGAATTGAAGGAAACTTTGGGTGTTGTGTTCACACGTTCCACTGTGTTTGAGATGGCCTCTTCTATTGTTGGCTGCTGCTTCTGACAGACAAGCTGACCTACGGCTTCTAGGGATTCCCCTGTCTCTCCTCCCTCATGGGGCACTTGGTTGTACTTCTGGAATTTATTTCCTATCTGGAAACTCAAGCCCAGACCCTCATGTTTGTGTGGTAGGCAGTGCTGCTCTCTGAGATACCTTCCCAGCCTCGGTACCATTAGGCATATTTTCTGATGATTGCTAAACTCTGGCGCACTTTCTGATTAATTCACAATCAAAATCAGTGAGCTTGTGGAAATATTGCTATGTAGGGTAGTTTACTAACAAAATGTTATAATTTAAAATGTAGAATTTCAGGCTACTTGTGCTGGTTAATTTCTTTCACAATGGTCTTGTCTTGCAAATTGAACTTAGTTACCACTCAGAATGTAACAAGAAATGTTAGGATATGAATATTAGTGACGTAAAAGCCAATTTTCTCTCCTTTCCTTTAATGCTAGAAAAAAGCTTTACTCAATGACCTGCAAAGATGGGTGAGGGTATGAAATTTGTTGGAAATATGTGTTGGGCCCGGAATTGTTCCAGATTTTTAGATGAATTGCAAACACAATGGTAAATAAGAGATAAATATTATGTTTCAATAAAAGAATTAGCCAATGACAAATTATGTAATAATATAGATGGAAATGAGAGAGAAGAGAGCAGAGAAGGAAAGGACAGAGTGAAAGAAAGTTTGATGAAGATAGGAAACAGGAGAGAGAGAGAGAGAGAGAGAGAGAGAGAGAGAGAGAGAGAGAGAGAGAAAGAGGAGTCATAGTGAGAAGATTCTCTGCCAGAGCAAGGCCGACTCAAGCTGAGCCCAAGAATGAAGAAGTGTAAATATCTTTACCCACCAGGGAAACACACAAACCAAGCTTGAGAACCCATCTCATACTGTTCAGAACATCTATCCTGAACAAAACAAAATGGAGTGAAAAGAAATACATTCTAACAAGAGAGAAATGAACCCTTTCATATGTCTTGTGTATAAACTAGTCCCGCCACTATAGAAATTAGATTAGAGGTTTCTCAAAAATTAAAAGTAGAATTACTATAAGATCCAACTAGAGGTCTCCTGGGTGGGCACAGGGCTGAAATGATGTGATATGAAATTACTTCCACAGTCTCATACTTTCAATGCCTGTCTCCAGTGGGTAGCATTATTTTTGCAAGGTTTGGATATTGTGACAGATGGAAGGTGGCCAAACAAAGTAGGTCACTGGAGACAAGCCCAACATTGTCCCTGGCTGCTCCCTCCCTGTCATTGCAATGTGAGGGTCATCAGACACATGCTCCTCCCAGCACTACTTCCACTCGGCCTCCCTTGCCTTCTCTGTCATCACCAGGAACTAAACCTTCTGAGACCAGAAACCCAACTAAGCCTTCCCTCCCTTCAGCTGCTCATATAAGGCTTTGGGACAGAGCTCTGTCTCTCTTTAGTGACTAAATGTTGTCATGCGATTTGTAGGTCTCTGAAATTGGCTTGCAGGAAAAATGTGGAATAGCTTAGAGCTGCGCACTAGGGAACTCCCTCCAGTGCTGGAGAGGAGCGAAGTGGTCATTCTGAGGAGCGTTTTTAATGCAGAAGACTATAAATGAAGACTACTCAAAAAGTTTCAAATGGGATCAAGAACTCGGCTAGAAAGCACTCATGACTTCTAAGCAAAGAAACTAGCAATGATCTGACCATAGTCCAAAACCATGAGGCGTAAGTTGAAAGTAATAGACTAATTAATTCGATGGACTATCTTTTAAGGCAGTATAACAAAGTGTCTATAAGAGAAACAGCTCTTACCTCAAAAGAATAAAAGAGATAGTTTATCTTGGAGACAAAGGTGAGTGGCTATGGCTCAGACTCTCAGATTTTGGATTTCCTAAATTCCATGATCTAATGAGATAGTAACTTTATGAGTGAAGTGTCAATAGAAACAAAACAAAGACAGTAAAGAATCAAGAGACTTTTCAAATACATTGGTGGAAATAAAAATGCAAGTTATAGTGAATTGGGAAAGACCTTGCTGAAGGAATTAGATGAGACCTGATGCCGTTCTTAGATTGGGGGTTACAGAAAGTGAATGAACTGAATACTAAGTTGATTTCAAAAGATTTCGCCTGATTGTCACAAGGAAGTTAGATCAGAAATAGGCAAAGCATGGCCACAAAGGAGGCTGAAAATAACCGGAGACAATTTAATTTAGGTTTTTTAAAAAATTTGTTTATTAATTTATTCATATTACATCTCAATGGTTATCCCCTCCCTTGTATCTTCCCATTCCTCCCTCCCTCCCTCCCATTTTCCCCTTACACCCCTCCCCTATGACTGAGACTGAGGGGGACTTCCTCCCCCTGTATATGCTCATAGGGTATCTGCAACATCCCAACTTTTCTACGATCTTGAAGTTCTAATCATTTAATTAGAATGTCCAATGAAAGGCAGAGCTTCACACAGGACCTTACCCTCACAGTGGCATGGTGACGTTAGACAACAATAACGGAATTCTTGGTTCATAAAGCTGAAGGAAAGGGTGGTGAACTGTGTCGGCGTGAAGAAGTGATACATCCTTGAGACAAACATACGCAACATCATTTAAACATCACATATATGACTATATTGAAAAATTATGCTTAGCACCTCATTACAGATACAAGTTTCATGTTTTACTGCCAGTTAAAAATAATTTTGAATAAAGAAGAAGAATACACTCATCCAAAAGCAAAGTACATTTTCAAAATCTGCACTTGGATTTTCAAATAATTTACAAAAAAAATTCACATCAGTCTTGTCTCATTTTTTAGCAGAAATCATACATTCCCACCTGTACCAGAGCTGCATTCATCCATGTAATGATCATTTGAGCATTTACTGTTTGTCAAGGTCTCGGTAGAATGTTGGACACACCATGAGCAGCATTATTTCTTATGCATGTAAATAATAAATTCTCAAAAGCCATATGCCTGCTTGTCCTGAGATATGTACTAACGGATTTAATCTTACACCAGCCAGTTTTCCATCACTCTGAAAAGTACCTGAGACAATCATCTTATTAGGAGAAAAAGGTTCATTCTAGCTCACATCTTTGAAGGTTCCAGTCTCTGAGTGACTGGCATTTTGCTTTTCTGTGAAGTAGCAATGTGTCATGTTGGAAGTGCATGGTACAGGAAACTTCTGGTTTCATGGAAGCCAGAAAGCAAATATAAATAGAGGAAGACAGTATAATCTAGCTGTTCCCTCAATGGCCCACAAATCTACTAGGTACCAACTTTTAAAGTCCCCACCATCTCCTAAGAACCCCAGCAAGCCTTTAATACCAATCTTCTTAGGAGACATTATAGATATAAACTATAATGATCTCTTTTTAAAATGTACACGCATCTCTGCTGAAGGTTGAAAGAGCACAAACAGCACTGGCTATGGCAGGCATGCCTGAAGGTACCATTATAGGGCAGAGGATAAGCTAACATTTACCTTTTCAAATTTCCCCCAAAGATATTATCAAATTGCCAGAGGGAAATAGCGGTATTTGAGAGGAGTTGTGGTGGAGACTGAAGGGGTAATATTATTGAAATGTGTTTTATGCATGTACAACATTATCAAAGGATAAATAAAAATTATATTAAAAATCCCCAAGTTGGACATTATAAGTCTCATTTAACTTATATGAACCTTTATTATAGCAAGTATGGATGAATACATTTGAAATTTAAAAATGAAGATAGAAATATTTATATTACCTGACATAATTTAAAGAAAAATGGAAGACAAGTCACCTAAAAATGATGATTGTAGCACCAAAGGGTTGGAGTTACTAAGAATCAGCTCTGGCCCTATAGAGACACACATGTGGCATCAGACTTACTTATATTTTTCACATATACATTTATATTATTACACATATATACAATAAACTACCTACAGCAAGAAGAATCATGAAACAATCAGGAATTAAATAAATGTTACATTCTTAGTAAACACTATTTGTGTTGGCTATTTGTATTTGGCTGCCTTGAAGAAAACATCTTTCCTATTTTGGTGCATCCAAAATTTTGAATATAAATCAATATCTATGATATCTCATCATTATCAACTTAAAACATCTATCTAGTCCTAAAAACATCTTAAAACCTAAACAACTAAGCTTAATTGTAAAACTAAACTATCTGGTCTTCAACCCGATCAGAGACTCGAAAAGGAATAAAATTAATTACCTGAGTATACAAAGTTACTTTTCAATGATGAAATATAGTCTCAAAGATTTGAATCAATCATAGGAAGGAAGTCTTGCTTCATCCCCATCAAAGTTCCTACAAAAGCCATCTGTGTAAGTCCAGAACTCACCCTGTCTCCTTGACGTGAAAGCTAATATATTCAGTTATAACAATATGGCCAGAGGAATATTTTCAATAACTTTTGAAAGCGTTAGCTCCACCGAGTGACATAAATAGGACTCTGTGCTCAGAATGTGGACAGCTATTGATACAGGAATTCACTGCCCTAAAAGAGAAGTATCAGAGTTTTCAAATGAAAGGATGCCTTGGAAACGTTCTTCAATAGGATTCTTAAATACCTCCCTTCACATCAAATGCTCCAATTTGCTTTTTCTCTCTGATTTGTTTAACTCTTAGGTAGAAAGTACATACTCAGCTCCTGAGAATTGAGAACTATTATTGATGTGAGTTCCTTTTTAAAAGGTCATTATACATTCTTATTCTCCTATTCAATATATATTGGTCTACGGTTTCTTTCCATACATAAAATTAGCTTTTCATTCACTTCGAAGTAGCAGGGCTATAATTGGTGCCTTAAAAGCAGTTTAGACCTTCAAGAATGTAAAAACCCAAGAGAAAGACACCAATACAAAGTTTTTGCAGAGTCTTAAAGCTCAAATATGTTCAAATATAGTTGTTAAACAAAGAACACCTTGTCTTGTGAGAAGCTCATGATCGTCATGAAATTGCATGGTAATGTTCCTCCTGCCTGCTCCCATTAGAACTATGGCTGGGGTCAGTGTGTGTGTGTGTGTGTGTGTGTGTGTGTGTGTGTGTGTGTGTGTGTGTGTGTGTGTGTATGTGTGTGTGAGAGAGAGAGAGACAGACAGACAGACAGACAGACAGACAGACAGACAGAATGGGACAAAGACACAGAGAGACAAAGACAGACAGAGAAAGAAACAGAGACAGAAGGAGGCTCTATATACTTATATACATATGTGGGAGTGTGTTTTGAGGTCAGAGGTCAGCATTCCGTGGCTTTCTTAATTATTACCCCTCACTTTACTTTACTTTTTTTTTTTTTAGGTTTTTTTAAGGCAAGGTTTCTCTGTGTAGACTTGGCTACCCTGGACTTTCTTTGTAGACCAGGCTGGCCTGGAACTCACATCTGCCAGCCTCTGCTCCTGGAGTGCTGGGATTAAAGGTACTACCATTCTTGGCTCTACCTTATTTTTGAGACAGGATCTTTCAATAGACCTGAAACTACTGATTGGCTAGACTGACTGGTCACCAAGCCCAAGAAGGCTTCTGTCTGCATCTCCCCAGCACTGGGATGTCAGATGTGTGCAGCTATACCAGGATTTTATGTGAGTTCTGAGTATCAAATCCAATTATTCATGCTTACATAGAAAGCATTTTTTTTTCAACCAAGCCATCTCCCCAGCCCCTGAGATCTTGATCAGCCATCAACAGTACAGAGTCATATAACCTACATAGAAATAAGGTCACTAAAAATAAACAGTGGGCATCCTGCAGAGACTGATGCACCAACCAAGGACCATGCACGGAGAGACCCTAGAACTCCTGTTCAGATGTAGCAGATGGGCAGCTCAGTCTTGATGTGGGCCCCCTAGTAAGGGGAACAGGGCAATCACTGACATGGACTCTGGTGCCTCCTATTTGCTCACTTTCCCCTGGCTGGGGTGGCCTTGCAGGGTCAGAAAGGAAGAGGATGCAGGCGGTCCTTTTGAGGGACCGGATGGTAAGGGAGGAGGGCTCACCCTTTCAGAGGACTAGGGGAGAGGGAGAGGGAGAAAGAGGGGGGAAGGATGGGAATGGAAGGAGATGAGGGAGGGAGTTTCCGTCGGGATGTACTGTGAACAAATTATGAAAAATTCAAATTAAAAATTGAATAAATAAAATTTCTCTAGGGAAAGATGACAGTTTATACTTAAATTCTTATATAAGAATTTCAACCTATATTTCTTAGCACAGCAATAAATGTTGAAAATTTAATAAGCATAATGTATTATAAGTTCCATTATTGAAAAAAAATCAATGCCAGGCATGGAAGTTAAGGCAGGAGGATTGTGATTTTGACTCTGGACTACGTAGTGAATGTGAGTTCAGCTTGACCTAAATAGCAAAACCTGGTCTCAAAACAAAATTTTTGAGATAAGGATCAAGGGTTGGCTACATGCTACTTTTTAATATCTTGCGAGGTAAGAAATATTTCCATGTATATTTAATGTATTATAAAACAATAATAAAAAAACAGTATAATGCTGTTTACACGGCTAAGGAAAATATATCCTGCCTTCATCTTTACAGAAAAAAGAAAGTTGGTTGACTTTTGCTACAGTTCTTCAAAAATCACTATGGAAACACATTTTCACAATGCCCAGTGTACATGAAAGTATGTAAAGCAGTTACCTTATTAAATGTTGAACACATGTATGTATATACAGAAAGGTCTAGAAGATAGTGGGTACTTTTGTAATCAGACCAAGATTGCTCCCCAAAAAGAAAACTGTATTTTTTATTATTTTATAAAATTATTCAATGATGCTTAAAACAATAATTATGCATAATTTTTATAACCAAAGGCTATTTTTATTTTTAAAAACACATCTACTTAAAACATAACCAGTGCTAATGCTTTAGTCAAGCTCCTCTTGCATATGATGCACAGGACTTGATTTTGTTTATACGAATCCTCACAATAGCCAAAGAAACAACTAATCATCAAATCTTATTTTCAAATTCAAAACAAATTCTAGTGAGAGCTGAAGGTAAAGCCTCAACTCTACTAGATCTATGTGCTCAGCCACCACAGGGCACTGCCACATTGAGATCCCGCGTGGTTCACAGTAATGATGAGCAAAATTCATAGGACATTGTAACTAACATTTCTATAGTCTAATGTGTGATTTGATCTTTAGGGGAAGATAACTTGACTTTTTATTTCACAAATGTATAAACCCACAGAGGTCACAGTCTCCTTCCCCAGCCAGACCCCTGAACCATTTTGAGAATGAACATTAAAATGTTTATGTGGAGTTTATGTCAAGTGGAAAAAAACACAATAAATATGATTAAAAATACACACAAATGTTTGACTAAAAATAGCTAATAGACAAAAAGATAAATGAATGAAAACCTCTAATTGCCTTAAACATATGAAGAGCATTATTGAGGGAGAGAGAGTGTGAGCCCTGTGGTAGCTGCTCTCACCCCAACTTACGTAAGTTGTCTTTCCTCTTAACACTCACAGCACGGAGAAGGACTGCTTCCTTCAATACTTCACTACTCCTCCAAAAGGTGAAATGAAATGTCTGGAAATTCTTCCAAGGAGATAACGTGTGCTAGCCTTTGGATGATAACCACAAATAAATGTGACAATAATGTAAGGTTGCTTTACACACTGGATATAACTATACATCACAGAAAGTCAACAATAAAGATCAGTGTTTTGAGAACTTCATACCAGAAAACACCCATCACCAGACAGACATGATCAGTTCTCTATTCGTGATGAGGATGTTAGAAAAGGTATATTGGTTCTAAATATAACAGCTCTGCAAAAATGCAGAGGAAGCAGAAAGAAGATGAGGCTCCAAATTATCTACTTCAACCCTCAGGCTAGACCAAAACTAAAACCAAAACACACTCATTACCATTGCTTTACTCTTCACAGACTACTCATGGCTTTGTGCCACAAACTACTATGAATCTTCAACTTCCTATTCTGTCACTCCTAGGTTATTCAATCACAGTTCGTACCCAATTCTTTTTCAAGTCACAGTATTGAAAGACTTCCTTAAATAAGTAAATTTTCCAGTTCTCAAAACTATTTAATTGTATTTTCCTCTTATCATGTTTCTACAGCTCCTTTTCCATGTGAAGCAATATGTTCACTTTTGTCCTATTACCATCAGAGTGTGTGTGTGTGTGTGTGTGTGTGTGTGTGTGTGTATGAGAGAGAGAGCGAGAGAGAGAGAGAGAGAGAGAGAGAGAGAGAGAGAGAGAGAGAGAGAGAGAGAGAGAGAAACACAGAGAGAGACAGAGAGAGGGAGAGAGAGAGACAGACAGAGAGAGAAGGGGGTTGTAGAGTGTACATGTGTATATGTGCACATATGTGTATATACGCACACATGTCAGTGTTTGACACACTCCTCTAATGCTCTTCACTTTATATTCTGAAGCTGGAGATTTCTGGCTGGCTAGACTGGCTGGCCACTGAACTCCTGGAATCCTCTTGTCTCTATCTCCCGAAATGCAGTTAGAGGTAGGTGTACACTGTCACACCTGGCTTTTTACATAACTTAAACATGTTCTTCTCAGGCATGCATGACAAGCACTTGATGCAGTAAGCCATCTACCCAGGTCATCATTGCATTTTTCACTGTGTTTAGGATCCAGATAAGTAAAGGCATATGGAGAACTGTAGAGGGAAAGATGTAGGAATTGATATGTGAAGAAAGTAAAAGCAGTGTGCTATGAAACAGTTGGAAACATCACATGAAAAAGATGATCCCTCCTTATTTACCAGATTGGTTCAGGAAATAGAGCTTTTAATAAACAAATTGTGAATCCATACATTTGTATATTTGGAGACACGTAATTAGAACTGTGCCTATTTTGTTACCTAATGAATGCCTAAATCTCTAAGCCCTCCACATGATATATGGAAGACCTGGCATTGCAGGCTCAGGGTCTAAGCCAGATAAATAAATCAGAGATGGAATATGTCAGGTGCTGAGATTACATCTTGGTGATGTGTAATCCTTGACATTTCCTTTCTAGTCACCTTTTACTCTCTGCTCTCTGGCAGGCATGCTTAAGGAAAACTGAGGGAAGAGAGAAATGAGGCAAGCACAGGCACTTCTTATTTACACAGACTTTAGCTTCAAGGGCTTCATTGAGAATAGGAAGATCTGAGTAAAAAATAAGGAATCATCATCATCATCATCATCATCATCATCATCACCATCATCATCATTTGTATTGGTCTTCTATTGTAACAAAGAAAGGCATAACTAGTCTTTCTCCCTTTACTTATGATTTTACTTTTTCTGGAGCAATTTTTTCTTTAGCTCTTTAAAGGCCTAGATCTGTTTGGAGATTTGGCAAATATAGCTTAATAAACTCCAAAGTGAGAAAACATAAGCTCAGTATCCCGCAGGCTTCAGTTGTGAAAGGATGGGCCTAAGACACAAGACAGATTTAAGGACAAATGTGAGGGTGGGAAGGAAGGATAGTCAGACTAGTACAAAATAGCTAAAATTAGATGACCTAGAAGTGGGTATATCTAAGATATTTTTCCTAGACAGTAGAATCAGGGAGGGAAACAATCCTTTATTTTAGTTTAATTTAGTATGTGCAGATATATGTAGGAATATAGAGACATTATTTATGAAATACCCCCAAAGTGTATGGTTGATGGAATTACACACAGAAGACAGGTGTAGATCAGCCTGTTAGAGTTAAGTTAAAACAGTCTGAACAATAAAAGAACTGACAGAGGTCTCACCTGTCCCAATTTCAAATTCTACTAAGGAACTATAGTAATTTTTTTTAACTTCATGCTTTTAGCATAAAAACAGACACCTTGATAAATAGACTTAAATTGAATACCTAACCATAAATCCACACATGTATGGACACCTGAATTTTGATAAAGAAGCTAGAAATCCACATTGGAAAAGAGATAGTATCTTCAACAACTGGTGCTGGTCATACTGGGTGTCTATTTGTAGAAGCATACAAATAGACTCATGCATATCACCTTGTACAAAATTCAACTACAAAAGGGTCAGCGACCACAACATAGAACCAGATACACTGACCTGATAAAAGAGAAATTGGGAATAACACTGAACTTATTGGCACAAGACTTCCTGAATGTAACAGTGATAGTGCTGGCACTAGAATCAACAATTAATAAAGGGAATGTCATTAAACTGAAGAGCTTCTGTAAAGGAAAAAAAAAACCACTTACTATGATATTGTGGCAACCTACAGAACAGAAAAATGGGTTTTTACCAACTGTAGTGACAGTTCTAGAATTTTGGTTTCTTTAAAAACACAGAAAGCTCTACTTGTAGGTTTCTAGCACCCTCTGGATCCTTCTACTTTGCTATTCTCCCATGCTTCTCTCATCCAGAGTCTCAATGGGATGTCCTCCCCTCTGTCCCAGTTTCCTGGTAAGTGAAGGCTTTCATGGGACTTGCCCCTTGGGCTAGTATGCAGATATAAGTGAGTATATACCATTTGAGTCTTTCTGCTTCTGGCTTAACTCACTCATTATTATCATTTCTAGCTCAATCCATTTGTCCACAAATTTCGGGATTCCTTGTTTTTAATAGCTGAGTAGTATTCCATAGTGTATATGTACCACAGTTTCTTTATCCAATCTTCTATTGAGGGACACTTAGGCTGTTTCCATGATCTGGCTATTATGAATAAGGCTGCTATGAACATGGTTGAGCAAATGTTCTTGTTGTGTGTTGGAGCATCTTCTGGATATATTCCAAGGAGTGGAACATTATGGTAGGCAGATTTGGGCGCAGGGGTCCTGCTCAAACTAAGGCACCATCCAAGGACAATACAGGTGGTAAACTTTATTTTTTTTTTTTTTTTTTTGGTTTTTCCAGACAGGGTTTCTCTGTGTAGCCCTGGCTGTCCTGGACTCACTTTGTAGACCAGGCTGGCCTTGAACTCACAGCGATCCGCCTGCCTCTGCCTCCCGAGTGCTGGGATTAAAGGCGTGCGCCACCATGCCCGGCTGGGTGGTAAACTTTAAACCCCTACCCAGATCTAGCCAATGGTCAGAACAGTCTCCGCAATTGAGTGGAGAGTGGGATATGACTTTCTCACGTACTCTGGTGCCTCACATTTGACCATGTCCCCTGGAGGAGGAGGCACTCAGAGGAAGGACAGCAGGTTACCGAGAAGAGACTTGATACCCTATGAGCATATACAGCGGGAGGTAATCCCCCTCAGGAACAGTCATAGGGGAGGGGAATAAGGGGGAAATGGGAGGGAGGGAAGAATGGGAGGATACAAGGGATGGGATAACCATTGAGATGTAACAAGAATAAATTAATAAAAAATAAATAAAAAATAAAAACACAGAAAGAGTATAAAAGTGTGCTTACATTTTGATCCCAGGTATAGAAATGTGGGGCTCCATCGGACTGCCTGCTGGAGCTGATTATGATTTGCATCATGCTCTAGCAGAGGCATGGTTTTGCCAGCTCCACAAGATTTCTGCAATTTGGTTACATTTGGAATTCTGGGAACCTTCCAGTGAGTATATAAATGCTAGATCCCTGATAGGTTGGGTTGGGTGGTGTTGGTCATTTAGGGTGGTTGGTTGCAGTTTGCTAGTACCACAGTCAAAGAAAAACAAAAGGAAAGAAATTAGATCCAGGGATTTTCCTAATTTCTCTCTCCCCTCTATTCTTGTTTCTCTCTATTTAATGTTAGGGGATGAAACCAGGGGAGTAAAGGTTGAGGGAATAAAGAACTCACAAAATAGCAAAGACCAGCTACAATCATCTCTATATCACATAAAGGACTAATATCAAAAATATGTAAAGAACTCAAAAAAAACTAGATTTTAAAAAGCCAAATAATCAAGTTTTTAAAAGGGATATAGATCTAAACAGATGATTCTCAATTTAGGAATCTCAAGTGGCTGAGAAACAAAGAAATGCCCAATATCCTCAGCCATCAGGAAATTTCAAATCAAATCTACATTGAGATTCCATCTTACACCTGTGAGAATGGCTAAAATCAAAGACTCAAGTGACAGCTCCTGCTGGCAAGGATGTACAGCCAGAGAAATACTCTTCCATTGCTGTCGGGCAAGGTGTTGGCAGTACAGCTAATGTGGAAATCAGCGTGGCATTTCCTCAGGAAGATGGAATTCTATCTACCTCAAAACCCAGCTATGCCATCTTGGGCATATACACAAAGGATGCTCCACAATGATGTATTCATAATTACTAGAAACTGTAAACAGCTTAGATGTCTCTCAACTGAAGAATGGATAAAGAAATACAGTACATTTTACACAATGAAGTATTAATCAGCTGTTTTAAAAAATGATATCATGAAATTTGCAAGCAAATGGATGAGGCCAAAAAAAACCAACAACAACAACAACATGTGTGAGGTAACCTAATGCCAGAAATATAAATATGGCATGTGTTTACTTATATGTACATATTAGCCATTGAATAAATGATAAGAACTAGCAATGCATAGACCAAGAGATTAAATATAGAATGGAGGAAGGTACTGGGGAGATATTTGGGTCTCCCTGGGAAGAGAAAATAAAATAGATTTTACAGGTGGGCTAGAGGTGGGTAGGGAAAAGAATAGAAGATCAAGTGGGAAGGGGGACTGGAGATCAGTTGAGGGATGGGATCCCAGGAAACATAGATGGAATTGACAGACATTTGAAGGATGATAAGGAAACCTAGTGCAGTGGAAACCTCCTATAATACATGAATATGATCCCTTCCAGTTCTCCTAATAATGGAGGATATGAAGTCCTAACTGGCTATCTCTTGTAACCAAGCAAGGCTTGCAGTAATGGGACTGACTTGCATTCTGTTAAGTTGTTAGCCAAGAGGTTTCCATGGAAATCTTCAAACAACCCAGGTCACTGCTAAGACAATAGGTTGCTCTCTACAAAGTGACCCATGGCCCAGGTGCTAAGGACAACACCCACACAGACCATTGAACATGGAGAAGTTGAGTTGTTGCCTTCACCCTTATGTTTGAGTACCTTTGGTACAGGAAGATGCTCGGCAAGCTACCAAAAGAGGAATGTAAACACCATCCAGGCCACAAAACATGTGACCTACAATCTCTCTTCCCTGCAAGGTGTGCTAGAGCAATGTTGGCACAGAACTTGTAGGAGTAGCCAACCAATGTCCAGTTTGACTTAAGGCCCACTCCAAGGAGGGAATCCATACATAGCACTGCTTATGTAACCAAGAACCAGAGACTAGATAGCCCAGAGACCTAAGATAAAGCCAAATACTGTTGGTCTAAGAAGAAAAGTATCAAAAAAATGATTCCTAACAATATTGTTATACACTCATAGATCAGCGCCTTATTCAGTCATCTTCAGAGAAGCTTCCTCCTGTAGCAGAAGGGAACAGATACAGGTCCCACAGGCAGACATTACTCGGAAAAAGAAAGAGACCTTGGACACACAGCTCTAAAAGAGATGTCTCCATCAAATCTCTCCCATCAGAGCTCAGGAAACCCCAGGGAAGAGGCAGTGGAAAGAGTGTTAAGAGCCAGAGGGGGCAAGGGATACCACGAGAAACAAAGCTTTCAGAATACAGACTAAACAAGGCTCATAGGATTTCACAAAGATAGAAACAGTAAGCATGGAGCCTACCAGGTCTGCACCGGGTCCTCTGTGTATATGTCATAGCTTTCAGCTTAGTGTTTTTGTGGGACACTAAGTGTGTGAACTAGTGTGTCTCTGATTCTCGTGCTTGCTCTTAGGACTCCTTTCATTCTGTTGGGTTGCCTTGTCCAACCTCAGTGTGATGTTTCTTGCCTTTGTCTTATTCCATTTGATTTTGTCATGTGTGGTCGTTATCTCTTCAGCATGTTCTTTTCTAATGACAGAGAGAAACCCAGTGGACACAGAAGGGAGGAAAGAGGAGGAGAAACTTGGATGAGTAAAGGGAGGGAAAACTAAAATCAGGAAACACTGTATGAGAAAAGAATCTGGTTTGAATAAATTAAAGGTTTAAAAGATTACAGACAATGTTTGTTGTGGACGAGTCTGCAATCTAGTTGTATACAATGATTTTGTGAGTCTGTTTTCATGGGGAAATCCTCTGTGTGTAGGGATATTTTACAGGGAAGTGCATATGGTACTGTTCACTCTCATTCATGAAAATACTACGCAGAAGCAAGAGAAACTCAAATCAGACAATGGGAAAGTTGCCTCAGCAGAATGGAAAGAAGCAACAAGTGAGAAAGAGGGGAGACTGACCACCTGGAGTGAGCACTGATGCCACAGGTGTATTAAACAGCAAAAGCTAAAGCATTCCCAAATGACAGACTCAGATTTAAAAAAAAAAAAAAAAAGAACTTTCTTCCAATACATTTGAAAGGGAATGATAGAGTAATGGCTCTTATAACAACCAAAAGCTCAATATATAAAAGTATCAAATAATTTTAAAAGATATCTAAAATGTGTGGAATGCATGTGACATTTTTATTCAAATCACATGGACAAAACAAAATTGCTATAAAGGTTATTGGGTAAGGTCCAGGGAGAAGGCTCAGCTCTGGCACTAAGCCTGACAACCTGCGTTTGATTCTCCAGTGGTAGAAAAAGAGAACTAACCCCCATGGTTTGTCCTCTGACCAGTACTCAGAAGACATGATGTAACCATCTCCTCTGACAAATATAAGTAAATAAAAGCAAGTTTTTTAACAACAGTTATTTATAGAAATGTTTAAAGCTTGGTTTTAGATGTATTCTGTCAGTTATGTTATCAACCAAAACTTTCCAAAGATTGTGGAATATTTTAGAATATTATAGGCTATAATACTAAAAGCAATATCGACAAATATTAGTGGGACAAAGGGAGTTTGATTTTTTACTTGATTTCAAACATTTGAGTAATGTTTACCTGAGAAAATATTTGCCTAAAATTAAACTAGATATTTCAATTTTAAAAACAAGTAAACAAAACAATTACAAAAACAGAAAACAGCCAGCTATGTATCACCTATGATACTGAGACAAAACACTGTCATCTACAAGGTCCACATTCAATAATCACACATCTGAATCACAAAACAATTACAAGGCATTCATCCCATTTTAAATAAATTTCATAGATACCCTCAGCTGTGGACAGCAAATGAAACATACTTGCAAGTTATGACACATAAGAGATCTACAGAATAAGCTGATACAAGTAAGACTTTGGCTTTGAAAACAAAATTTACAACCAAAAGGTGATGAGGGGAGATAGAAATTCTATCCTGGGCCTTTTAGTGGTCAGATTCCAGGAAAAATAAAATTGTAGAGAGCAAACAGCTGTGGTTAATGAATGAAAGATGAAACATGGTGGTTAAATTCAAGAATGGAATGAAGAGACTTTACCAGGGAAGAAAACTGAAGCTGAGAGATCATAACATGGCCACTGGATAAACCCGTGATGTGGAGGTTATTGGTGGCTTTGTCAAGAGCACAAACTGGAAAGCCTTGTGTGGAGTCCATGCCCAAACGAGAAGAGAGGATAACTTCTCCCAAGAACTTTATCTCAGTGGGAGGAGGGCAAAGATGAAAGAGTAGCTGAAAACAGAAAAGGAGTTCTGAGTGAATAGAACAGGTTCTGTCCCATTTTATGTTTATTTATGTGTAGAGGTGTGTGGCAGGGGTGTATGTTCACATGAGTGAAGTGCTTGCAAAGGCCGGAAGAGGACAACCAATCCCCTGAAGCCGGAGTTACAAGAGGTTGTAAACCAGGCAACCCAAGCACTAGGAACCATGTTTGGGCACTATACGTGGAACATACGCTCCTAAGCACTGAGCCATTTCCAGTCTGAGAAGACTCTTTGGAGAATAAGTATGTCACATCATGTATGTACATTTCTAACAGGATCCAGGGAAGGGAAAAGGTGAATGTAGAAGAATCCTGGGCTATCCTTATGTGGGTGCAAAAGGATCTATCTACTCTAGAGACCGAGACCGGAATCACAGGGCAGCTTACCCCATGATCTATGGACACAAGGCTGAGCATCAACACACAAATTTAGGCAGAGAGATGGGTGCTAAAGGGTCTGCCTCTGGATTGCTTTAGATGTGCTATGCATATAGATAGAAACAAGTAATAAGCTGGGCATGAACACTGAATAGGGGGGACAGTAAGCGTGAAGGGAAAAGAGATACATGGATGAGTCCTCAGAAGAGAAAAGGAGAGCAGAAGGATGAGGGGCAGACATCTGACAGTGGTACACAGCAAGAGCCCACACGAGTTGAAGCAAAGCTGAAAAGACAAAATGGAGTGGAAGGCCTAATTATGACCAGCTTTGAACAGTGTGACCTACACAAAAGAGTTATTATTCCTGTACATGTCTATACAATAAAGATGATAATATATTTTTCATACAATAGAGAATATGCTATATACACCTGTACGTTCTTCGTATATGTATGTTAATCTTCACATATATTTTACTTATTGTCTCATTCTTCATACAGACAATCATCCAAAATTGAACTTGAAACAGAGTTTTATATGTACTGCCTATTAGTATTAGTGACTAGGAATTTAAATATAAGATAAACCCAAAAGACTAAAATCTATCAAAGTTGTTTAATTCTTTTGGCCACCTAATAGATATAAAATATTAGTAATCTTAGGAAACCTTTTCAGATATCAAATTGGATCATATAAAGTTGATTATACTCAATTGCTGGGCTTACAAAATATGTATATACAGCTCTGTTTATTTTGTCCCCAAGTATTGCTGAGGGACACAAGTCCTAACTAGCATTTATACTGTCATTTGCTGGCTTCTTTTGAGACCAAGGTTCAGCTGTCTCCACAGCCTCTGCATATCTTTTTCTGTGTGTGTCTTTTCCCATGTGTTCCCTAGCACTTTATGGCATTCAAGCAGGCAAGCCAGAAAGGAAGAAAGAAAGAAAAAGTTGCAAAAACTTTCTTTAAAAGAAAAAAAAATCATTGGCAGAGAGTATTTTTCTTAACTGAAGAAAGAGGCATCTAAGTTAGTCAGGAGACGAATGAGCAATGAACTGTCAGAAGCTGAGAGGAAAGTGATGGAGCCACTGCTGAGAAAGATCAATGGTGCCCCGGAGGGAGAAGCAGAGCACAGCCTAGACCACCCCCAGGCCTGCCTGAACCAGAGATTTCCCTGAAAAATGAGCAGCAAGCTGCAGGCTGAACAATGAACCTCACAGAGGCAAAGGCCTGAAAGCAAACAAACCAAAAACCCTGACACAGTCAACTCTCATTTAAAACAAAAACAAAACAACAACAAAGAAAAACCTTTCCAAACCTGTGACAAAATGGCATTGTTTTCCTGTACTGTGTAGCATGGTGGGTTTCCACAAATAATACAGTCTCTTCCAGCCCAAAATCTCCCAGATGATCTTGCAGCTACTCCATCCAGGGGCAAGTTAAAGGGGCACAGTAAAACTGAACCTAGACTCCAGGGAACAGCTTTATGGACTTGCTCAATAATAATTTACTTTTTTTAAAATGTGGTTACCGTTTTTTGAAGAGTGAAAATACCATTTAAATTCAACCCACTACTTGCATTGTCAGGGAGCCTGTGTGTGCAGCATCCCTCAAAGGAGCATGGAGCTGGAGTGGGCTGCAGCGCTTCCCTGGGCTCTGAGCTCACGTGGAGCATTTCAGAAGCATAATCAAGTTAAAAACATGCAAGTGTCTGTCTCTATGTACATAGGGACAATTTCGTATTCTAATTTAAAACAGCACAGAGAAGTGACATTTCCAGAAGAATTCACATAAACTACTTCATTTTGAAGTTGAAGCTCTAAGATTCACGGCATAATCTATGGGATTTCCACACAGTTTAATTGCCAAATCCAAACAGAAAGATTTATATTAATGAAAACCCAAGCAGTTGCAGCAACCTTTGGCTTAATCCATATTTAACAAGTACTGAAAGGCATTTTTTATATGAAGAAGTCAATAACCACACACCATCTGCTGCCATTTAAGTGAAATTAATTCAATTGTTAAATAAAAAAAAAAAATAAGGACTTAGTTATAAATGCATTTGATTAAAATGGACCATGGAAGCAGGGTATGGTGGCATATGTCTTTAATCCAAGCACTGTGGGGAGGCCAGGGCAGGTTGTTCTCTGTGAGTTTCAGGCTATCCTGATCTACAAAATGAGTCCAGTTCAGAACACGCATGGCTATACTGACAAACCCTGTCTCCAAACAAAACAAAGCAACAAAGGACCATGGACCCGATTCACAATCAATCTGACCAGAAGGCCATAGTTTCTCTGCTTCCTCCTTCTTCCTGTTTTACTATGCCAGTGTATTTATACTCTTGACAGAGAATGACTAAACTGAGAAATAACAAGCACCCCACTATCACCGAGCATCTTTAAGACTCCAAGTTTAGAATCACCAGAACCACTCATTGTGTAGAGTCATTTTCAAGCAACATGACGTGACTATATGAATCATTACCCTATATAGTAAATTCTTATTGTAAAATTCAGTTTTAACACTCGTGAATTTCTACAGCCAAGGATCTGTACAAGTAATGAAATTAATATTCATAACTTTCTTAATGTATTCATGTATTAGTCAATATATAAAAATTCATTCTGAATCAATTTATAAAAATGAGTAAGAATCTTATTAAGCATAACAGATATCCAATGATGTCTAATTCTGATAATAGGTTAAAAAATGAAATATATATGTATATATGCCAAATATAAAGAGAGTAAGAAGAAAAAAGCAAAAAAGGCAAACGAAAAAATTGTAACTAGGGCCAATAGATGGAAAATTTGCAGATAACTTGGCAGAAAGCGGGGATGATGAAAAATAAATTCCCCTTCAGAGATTCTGAGACTACCCAGTGCCAGGAGTCAGCTGTGTGTTGGATAAATAAAAACAATGATTATATAAAGCTTTCAGTATCCTAGAGCACCCTGCCCCGTTCTTCATCCCAGCAATGTCTTCCTCCACCTACAGGACACTGAGATTGACCTCCAAGAAGCTCTAGACATTCCCACTTGCTTCCACCTGGATCGGTCATGAGTGAGGAGACATTCAAGAGTCACTAGTATTTGAAGTAGACTCTAAACCAAGTAATTCGTGTCATCAGAACTACCTCTCTTCCTTCTCCACTCTTTAACATGAGCCAGGAAGGGATGCTCTCCCAGGCTCCGAGCTGCCTGCGGTGAGTCGAGGGCAGCCGCAGAAGGTACAGTTCAACGTTAACATCTCTGTCCTTGCTGGGACATGGGTTAGTGGGGGCTACATCTCTTTATTAAGCAAAGTAATAACAGCTTACAAACACTTGTGGTTACTACTTGCTCTCTCTTCCAGTGGCTATTATAATGAGTGTTGTCTCCAATTCCCATTAATTTCTCCTTTCCCATCCCTTTCTTCTGACCACTGATAACTCCTCATTTACTTCTAACTCCTAGTTTCTCACCATGTCTCTTCATAGACCTAACCCTGTAAACAGATCCTCTAAAGAAGCCTGTCTTTCCCTCTGCTTTGGTGTGACTATTATTACCTACCTGCTCAGTCTGATACAGGCTCTCATTAGAAAGAGAAAGATCAAGCAGGAGGAAAAGGAAACTGGTTCAAAAACAGAAATATAAACAGAATTTACAAAAACTATATCAAAAAATATATTAAGTCTAACTTCAGTAAAAAAAAAAAAAAAAAAGAGAAAGCCATAGAATCCAGAAAACAACTAGACATTAAACTTTTAATTAACTAAAATGAAATCTAATAGAGATGATAGAAAACAGATAAAAAGAAACTACTAGAAAGTATATGAGAATGACAAAAATTAGAGTAGTGGAAGGGAGAAAAATAACAAAATTTGAGCACTGGTCCAGGATACCTAATCTCCATCTAATATGTATCCCAAAGAAAAAACTCAGGGGAGGGGAAAATCATCAGAGAAATACATGAAGATATTCAGTCAAAAGTCTACATCTGAACACACACCCACCAGACCACAAAGAATCCCAGGAAGCCCTGAATTTCAGTACTTGGAACTTCTAGAATAAATACACAAGTGTGAGAAAAACCTAGTGGCAAAGGCAGTGTGCTGAAAAATTTAGTGTCTGATCTTCGGGTCAGAAGTTGTTTTCTTTTTTTTGTTTGTTTGGGGTTTTTTTTGTTTTGTTTTGTTTTTTGATGTTATTATAGTTCTTTTTTTAAATTTTTTTAATTTTTATTTTTTTAATTAATTTATTCATATTACATCTCAGTTGTTAGCCCATCCCATGTATCCTCCCATTCCTCCCTTCCTCCCGCTTCCCCCCTACTCCCCTCCCCTCCCCTATTATCTGTGTCTGAGGGGGACCTCCTCCCCCTGTATATGCTCATAGGGTATCAAGTCTCTCCTTGGTGACCTATTATCTTTCCTCTGAGTGCCACCAGGCATCTCCATCCAAGGGACATGTTCAAATATGGGGCACCAGAGTTTGTGTGAAAGTTAGATCTCCTTCTCCACTCAACAGTGGAGAATGTACTGTCCATCGGCTAGTCCGGGTAGGGGTTCGAGGTCTACTGCCTATTTTTTCCTTGGCTGTTGCCATAGTTTGCGGAGGACCCCAGGGCCCAGACTCGCCTATAGTTTTCCAGGACCCACTGGATCCTTCTATTTCCTCATTCTCCCAGGCTTCTCACACCTAAAGTCTCAATAGGATGTCCTCCCCTCTTACCCACTATTCTGGTAGGTACAGTTTTTCATGGGGACGTACCCCTTGGACTAGTGTCTCGATATAAGTGAGTATATACCATTTAGCTCTTTTTGCTTCTGTATGAACTCACTCATTATGACAATTTCTAGTTCAATCCATTTGTCCACAAATTTTGGAAATTCCTTGTTTTTAATAGCTGAGTAGTATTCCATAGTGTAAATGTACCACAGTTTCTTTATCCATTAGAAGTTGTTTTCTTATTTGCCCAAAAAGAAAGTATATACACACTAGATTATTAATAGAGTAATATCAAAATTAATATCCTTGTCTAATGGCCATGCTTAATCTTGGCACATGGTATGACCTAGCTTTCTAAATGAAATGTGTTGCTACTCCAGCCATGTTTGTAATCCACTGTAATTTATCTCAGGCCAATCAAGGACCTAAGACCTTAATTCTATAGGATTATGCTATTGTATATGGTATACAGAAAAGTCTACTGCCTATATCTTCAGTGCAGTAAAAGGTCACCTTCGGACAAAATAATCACTGTGTTGCTTTAGCTTTGGCATTTAAAAAATTACAGCTACCATCCTAGAACTATAGATCTACTTTGATATCACCTGCCACAGTTAGCTTAACCTTTTCATAGCTAAATCATGAGATGTACTGCAAGTAAGAAGACTTTTATATACATCAGTTTATTGTATTCTCTTAACATAATGGATTATCCACACTAGTCAAGCATCATACATCAATTTAAAAGTAAAATTAAATTAAAAATTATTAATGACTGTATTAAGTGACACAAAACAACAGGAATACAAGAGTCATGTGTTTCAAGGAGCTTCTATGTCAGAAGAATGTGTAAGAAAATCAACAAGCAATGAATATCCAGTGTGCTAAAGAAGCATTTAAGACAATTAGCTAGGATAAGCTTCCCTAAATAAAGTGAAACCTGGAATATGGGGAGAAAAGTATAATGTGTTAATTGAGGGTATTCCAGAGGAGGGAATGGAAGGTAGCTAAAGCCACGGCTAACCGCACTTGAGGATCAAGGTCTTTAAGTTAATTTGGCATCACTATTACACCCAGGAGGACTTAATGATAAATATTTTAAAGGATCCCTACTATATACAACACACAAGTCCCATTTTATGAACTAAATATTTGGGACCTCCAAAGATTCCTTCTGAGGCCCTACCCTCCCAGAAGAAGACAGTCCTTGGAGGTGAGGGCTTTATTAGGAGGTAACTAGGCTTAGATTAGGTCATGTAGGTAAGTTCCTCATGGCAAGATCACACCATAGAGAGGAAGATCAACTTCTCCATTCCAGTACTGTGAGGACACAGCCAGAGAGTAGCTGTCTACAAGCTAGGAAGAAGGAGAGGGACTTAACGAAAGCCAAACTGCACAGCTCTGTCATCTGCAAGCCTCCACCTCCAGAACTCTTGTTCAAACTCCAGTTTATTAAACTGTGGGTCGTGAGGGTGGCAAAAATGTTCAGGAACAGTAAAGAGTTTCTGAGTGCCAAATGATCAAAAACTAATTCAAAATCAAATATTGATATTGATGCCACAGACTTCAGTTTCATAAAAAAATGCTAAATTTTAGTTTGGTGATGAAAAAGAGTCTAATAATTTCTGGAACAGTACTACTATGTGTTTCTGAGAAGCAAAATGGTTCTCAGCATACATGGTTGTACAATTGAAATACTGTTGAACTCTAAAATAATTTAAAATTTTGTTTACTGTGGTACCAAATATGTAAAAATAAATAAACACATCTGTCTCATTTTTGTGAAAGTGGACTTTTGTTTTTTATAGATGGTAAATATGTGTATATCAGATAAATGTTTTTAAATTGTAATTTATTACTGCAAATATCTTGTCTAAATACCTGCTTTACAGACCTGTGTGCCTGGGAATACATAACAATTTCATGGGTGAAAAGAAGTCGCAAGTAAAAAACATATACAGAGTCCTGATTTAAGCCAAGCAGTCTATAGTATTTTGTTATAATATATATATATTAGTAAAGTTCAGATTATATTTAGAATCCGAGAAAAGACCACAAAACAAGGTAATATGGGTAAAATCTAAATGAAGAACAGGGGCTGCTGTCCAAATGGCATGGCTGAATTTTACAGTCTTAGAAGTTACCAAATCTCTTTAGTATCATATTTTTGATTGAATCATATACAACTTACTGGGTGCTGTGGGAACTGAGTGCAATAATACATGCATGGTCCCTTTAAAGGTTCAAGAACTAAGCCATTGCTTTCATAATTACGAAACTCATCATGTTATCAGAAAGTTACCCAATCCCTAACTGATGTAAGAAATGCATTTAAGTTCTTCTTCAGCATCTTTGCTCTCTCTTCCTCTGGAACAAACCCCACAGGCAATTCTAAGGACTAATCTCTTTGGATGTTTAGATATGATTTATATATCACTGGAAGTCTTCCTCGACTTCCAGGAATCTAGGTAAGATCTTCATCCATCTTCAGCTGTAATTTTGTGAAATAATTGATGATAGCGGTGGTGGTAGCAGTAGTGGTGGCATAATTCCGTTGTTGTGCATCAAACATAAAACCTCACACTTGCTAGGCAAGTTCTTCTACTAAGTTATATTCCATGGTCCTATGGCCACCGACATCTTTAGAGACTTGGTAAAACGTGAAATTTTTTTTGTTTTATTTGTCTGATTTTATTATCTATCTCCTCTGCCTTGCTTTGCTTTTATTGCTGTGACAAATATCATAACCAGAAGAAACTTGGAGAAGATGGGTTTTATAAGCCCCGCTGGCTATAGTCCATCAATAAGGGAAGCCAAGATAGGAAGTCAACACACGAGAACGGAGCAGGAGCCGAGGCCTTAGACGAACACTGCTTCCTGGCATGCTCTCCATGGCTCAATTGGCTTGCTTCCTTATACAGCTCAGGACTTCCTGTCTAGGTGTGATATCACCTCAGTAGTCTGGGCTCTCCCAGACTAATCATCCCCACAGACATGTCTATACTCTGATCTGGGGGAGTAATTCCTCAACAGAGGTTCTTTCTTCCTAGGGAATTCCAGTTTGTGTCAAGCTGAAAAAACTAACCAGCTTGGTCTCAGAATAAATAACTCTTAGACTGAAGATATTTCCTTATTTAGTGTTTTATTTTAATACCTAGAAGAAATAGTATCAATCATCCAACAGCAACTTGGGAAACACTTTGGAGAAAAGAATGAATAAATCCTACTGTACAAGTAAAATATATAGAATTAAATTGTTTCACAGGGATGTTTGCATCTTTGTGGAGTATATATCTGTGATGTTCACCTTAAGGAGAATAATGTTCTGTCCAGAAATCTTGTGCCCTCGCATCTAGTAGCTGCTCCCCATGCAGCATTAGAATCTATCTTGATCTTGACAGACAGTTTATCACCTTGAAACTTTTCATTTCATCCAGTAGTTTTTAACCAGAAATAATATTACCCCTTTGGGCATATTTTTTCATTATATTATTTTTTGGCCATAGGGTATTTTTTGACAAACATGTACACATACGTAATGGATTGTATCTGGAAAGACGGGTTGGCATAGGGGCCTGAGAATGGAAGATTCTAGATGCTCTGAAATGCACTGAGAAAATGAAGAATATCCGGGCGTAAAAGACAGTTTACCTTAGAGACACCACAGGCCTTGTCTTCAGAGCATCTTCTGCTGAGAGTCTGGTAACATGGCCTCCCTTTAAGAAACAAATGCATCCACTTACTGGATAGCTAAGGATTGTACCCTCTGCTTCTAAGCTGACATTCAAATAATAAATGATTCCCTTCCTACCACTGATTATTTTTGCTTTAGAAACACCTTACAATTTTATATCTCATGTTTTTAAGTACAGCATATGTAATGACTATCTGAGAAATCAAGCTTCCCCACATCAACTTATCTCCAAAGTAGTTAAGATGACAAAATAGACCACTTAATTTGTTAATGTTTTTTAAACAAATATACTAAATCAGTATTAACCCAGTTCAGCAAGACTTGGGCAAATGTAGACAGTAGAAGAAGCAATAAAAGTAGCTATTTTAACCAAAACATATTTTGTATCTCCAAAGGATGTATGTGCACTAGAATATGGACATGTGTGATGCATTATATAAGACTTGAGCACTGTATTAAACCCACTAAGAGACATCAGTCCTCCATTATCCTACACACAACTCTAGGTGATTTCTTACTCTAGCCTATCTTCTAGAGGATGTTTCCAGCATAAACAGCAACTGATAGTGAGAACAGAAATCAGGTTCATTAACTATCCAGTATTATAAATATAGTATCTTCCTTCATCCAAAAACATCTTGAAAGACATCAAGCCCATTGCAATAGATTCAATCTCCTAAATTTTTAGTTTTCTAAACATTGATATAAATCTGTTGGATGCACAGTATCGACCCAATCTTCTCTGGTCCTAAGGAATAAAAAAATGTATCCATGAAACACTAAAGCCATGTCTCAAACCTAAGTGTCACTTGTCTCTTGGGCTCTTGGAATTGCAGATCAGCATGCGTGAAATTGAGAATCACAAATGTTATCTTGAAATTAAGATAAATCTTCAATCTATTCATACTTGACAACAAGAAATAGCTATTAAAGTGTAGAGTAGCACAGAATATAGTTCAAAAAAAAATATTACAGAGAGCATGTCATCACACATGCCTGGGAAAAAATGACCCTGGCAGAGTTTGGATGAGATCTCCAAAATAAATACTTAAGTGAGAAGAAAAAATGACTTTTATTCAAGAAGAATCATTTTTTAAAGAAGTTCTTTTTTAAAACTGGAAAAATGTGGGTCAAGTTCAGGAGGTGACAATTCTTTCAGCTGGACAACAGAGTTAATGAAAATGAAGCTAAGCACAAAGGCATTGCTTACTGGCTGGCAGCATTTATTTCAGGCACCTGTGTTGGAGCATCAAGAACCCATGACCTTCAATAGCCATGGACTAGCAAATCTATCTGTTTTTAGAAATACTCAGACATGATTCTAAAGCAAAGTGGTGGCATAGCTGAGTCATGACTGTCATCTGTATGACACCTCCTATGTTTGTTCTACCTTCTATCCCACATCCTCTCCATGAGATGAGGAGAAAAGTCTTTTCAACTGACATATAATAGTTGCACATTGACTGAGGTACAATGTGATGTTTTCACCTTTATGTGACTTTGAATCTACTAAATCAAGTTAATTAGCCTGTCACTGCAATTACTTCTCCTTTATATACGTGTAGTGAGAAAGTTGAAATCTAGTCTTTTAATAATTTTATGATACATTATTAACTAAAAACACCATGATATGCCATAATTCTGTTAGAGTTTGTTTCTTGACTATCACCAAAGGCTTTTGTATTAATGCCTTAATCTCTGGCTTCATGTCATTAGGATCCAGTAGGACTTTTAAGTACTGAGCTCTATTAGAAGAAAGTTGAGTCACTGAACAGATGCCTTTGGAAGAGAGATATTGGGCCTTTCCCTCTCCCTTTGTTTTTCTCTCATTTTCCCTTTCCCTCTCTTCCTCCCTTTTTCCTCCTCTCTCTTTTTCCTTCCCAGACAGCAGAAGGTAAGCAGCTTTGTTCAACTACTGACTGCTTGTCATGAGAGTCTTCCTCTCCACAGAACTAAAAACAGTGAAGTTAACACACTAAGGACTAAAGCTGTGGCCCACAATACATCTTTTCTTCTTTTAGTTTTATTAGTTCAGATAGTTCGGCATGATCACAAAAGATGGTTGACACAACACAACTACAAGGAAAATGTATTCCTACTAAAAAAAATGGTGCTCCATTTGACCAACATCACCCCTTATGTCTTGCAGTGATCCTCAATTCTGGAAACTCTTCTTCAACCTCCAATTTCTATGAGTGTAATCTTCTAAGACAGCCTGAAAAACGTCATAATAAGCAAAATAAGTCACACAGAGATACAAGTACCACTATACTATTCACTTACATATAGAATCAAGAACAGAATAATATATTTAAGCTTTAAATCATAATCCATTGCTTCTGCCTTTACCCTTTTTTGCCTTTTCTTTTCTTTTTTCTTTTTGCCTTAACCCTTTTAGTGGTTTCTAATGGTGCCATTCTATTTCTTTCAGTTGACAAAAAAAATACTTTTATCAGCTCTTCCTGATGCTGTAGAGTCAGTTCATACAGGTCTCTGCAGAGCTAACTGCTGCTTTTCACCAGCTGACTGAGAGATTCTAGAGACATCATATCTGACCCAAGAGAATGTGATGATCCGCCAGGCCTGCTCAATCACCCAACTCTAAGTGCCCTTGACACCAAAGACTATGCCACCAACACACTAAACTCTCTGATATATGACCTGAGCAGACATATACAAAATTCTCACATTCCTTTTTTTTACCACATTTCTTCATTTTGTTTTCATAATATTCTGTATTCCAATGTGGTTTTTTTTTGTCTTGTTTTCTCTTCTGAGCATTCACCATTTATCTCCTTGACTTGGATACAACCTCAGAATTACCTTACTTTGCCCAGAACTCTGATGTCTTGCTACACATACTGTTTACTGTTTCTCACATGGATCAATAAACATAGTATAGGCCTAGTTTTCTCTATCCTGCTATACACTATAGATTCATAATATAATAAACAATTTTTTCTTTGTAAGAGGAATGCAGACATTTTGACAACTAAAAAGAAAAGGTCAAGTTTACCCCATTTTTCCAAATAACTAAGATAAGCATTTGTAAGAAAACAGAGTCACCACATGGTAAGAAATTGCTGATGTTTCTAGTGATATAATCAGAAACACAATCATCTAAGTAAATATGATGACAGGAAAATTCTAAGAATTAAGACTCTTAGAGAGAAATATGGTGTCTGAAGAGTAGCTCCATATTAATTCAGAGTGCTAGCAAAATAGTTTGGTCAGATAAACAGTGCCTATTTTAGAATACAAAGGAAACGTTACATAGTACTTAGCACAACATTGCATATATGTGCATATAAACATTATGTATCACAAGCTGAGCGTCTTAAGCCACAAAAAGATGTTGTTTCACAGCTCTAGAAGTTAACATTCCAATGCCAAAGTGCTGGCAGAGGCATGCTGCCTCCAAAGGGTCTACCAGTTGTTAAATGACTACTGATTTCCAGGCTATAATGAGCAGAGTGGAGGTGTCATCACTTGCAACAAGTCAAAAGCTGAATGAGTAAAAAAATCAATATCTTTTCTCAGCTCACTCAGGAAAATGAAGTTACAGGGAAATCTTCTAAGCCTAAAATTAGTGAAGAAAAAGAAGCTAACAGAAGAAGAGAGTAGAGGAGGAGAGAGGGCAGGGGAGAAGAGAAAAGACACCAAGCATAAGCACCAAGTGGAGATTTTGTGCATCTCCTAGTCAATGAGTAAAACTAATACACTATCAACCACTATGATTGTCCTAGAGCTTTGTTGCTGTGAAGAGAGACCATGATCCTGACAACTCTTATAAAGGAAAATATTTAATTGGGGTTGGTTCTCAATTCAGATGTTTAGTCTCTTATTGTCATGGGGGGAAGCATGGCAGCAGGCAGGCAGACATGATACTGCTGAGGTGGCTGAGAGTTCTGCATCTGGATAGGCAGGCAGTAGAAAGAAATGGCAGCACTGGGCCTGGCTTGGGCTTCTGAACCCCCAAATCCCACCTCTAGTGACACACTTTCTCCAACAAGGCCACACCTCCCAATAGTTCCACTCACTATGAGCCTAGGGGAGCCATTTTCATTCAAACCATCACAATGATCTTATTAAATTTATATGTACCATATACTCAGACTGGAGAATATATTTGTTTTCACTGCTAGAAAATTTCAAACATGCCTATAATGTGTTTTGATCAAATCTATTTCATTCCCTACTCTACAATTCCTTCCCTACCTCCCTACCATAATTCGCTCCAAAATTCATATGCACATTTTTATACCCACAGAGTCCACTCAATGATTGCCCATAGGTGCAAGAGTGTAAGGTCATCTACCAGAGCATTTTCACATCCCTGCAGAAAACTGACTTCTCCCCTGGCTTCCATCTGTTGTCAATAGGTCCTCAGAAAGGGGTGGAACTTTGTGACCCCATCCAATTTCTACCAACGATTTTGTCTTGTTTGATTTTACACAAATTTTATGCATGCAGCCACAGACACTGTGAGTTCATGTGACCAGCTGTCTGGCTAACACCATTTTCCTGCAGTTATTCACGGCCTCTTGTTCTTACAGTCTTTCTGCATCCCCTTCCACAATGACACCTCATGTTGGGAATAAAACAATGGTGAGATAATGTCCCATTTTATGATTAAGTTTTACATATTCTTTTACTCTCTCCATGCTGATAAAATATGGACATCTGTGTTAATCAACATCTATTGCAAAATAAAATGTTTCTGATAACAGTTGAGAGATGAAGTAATTTATGAGTAAAAGACAAGTACTTAGAGATGGTTTAATATTAAGTCTACTTAGCAGAATAATAGCAGGAGTTTACCTTTCAAGGCCTATGATCTATGTAGTCACTGACTCTTAGCCCTCTTAAAGAAGCAAGTTCCATCTTGTGGCATGGCCTTCAATCTAATATTTTTTTAAGTGGTTGGATACTCTCTTAGCATCTGTACCACTTTTTCACCAATGGACATGTATTTCCAATATACTCACTACCTTAGGTTATAGGGTTCATATCTAAATAAGTCTGTTGATTATTTTAATTCTCTCATACCAAAATAGCATAATTGATCACTATGAAAGACAGCCAATAATGAAGAATCTCTTCTAGGTTATTTCTTGATTTCTCTATGTACTATAACTCAACTATGTGATATCTCCTACAATAAGGTTTTACCATCAATAATTATTTCATAATTCTTTCTTGAGAGACACTTTGAGTCCCAATATTTCTTAATGAATGTTCCACGGATTGCTGTGAAGAATATGCACTGTCTAGTTTTTGGATGAAATGCTTTGTGGGTATTTATTAAGTCCATTTGATCTAGGATGTCATGTAACTCTGTTTTTCTTCTGTTAATTGTTTGTCTGGAGGTCTGTCCATTGGTAAAAGTAGGGTATAGTGGTTACTTACTGTTAATGTTTTGCTGTGAGTCTTGTTTTTTGTTGCTTTAAGAGGTTGGGTGCACCCAAGTTCAGTGCATCCTTGATGGTTTGTTCCCTTGATAAGTATGACATGACCTTCTTTATTTGTTTGGTTGTAGGATCTATTTTGTTGGATATTACAACTGTGACTCCTGCTTGTCTTCCAGCTCCATCTGCCTAGAATATCTTTATCCCATTCTTCAATCTAACATGGATTCTGTTACTCTGTGTCTTTTGGTGGTTGGTAGATGTGTATGGATTCCTGTTATTTTGTTGCCTTTATTCTATTTGTTTTCTTGGCATTTCTTTGTTTAATAGCTGACTTAATACTATATATATATTGCTATATCACCATTTAGATATGCTTTTTTTCCAGTCCAAAATATCATCTGTAGGGTTGGTTTGGTGGTCATAAATGCCTTTATCCTGATTTTATCAAGGAACATTATTCTGGAAGTGCTATTGTTTTGAGGAGACATGTTCTTGGCTGTACATGTTATTTGTATTTTTGCCATAAGGCCTAAGCACCTATCTGTAATTGATTGTTGGAAGTGTTTTATTTTATTTAAAATATGGCTACCTGCTCCACCTTTTTTGAGTAGAAATTTTGATCTCTATTTGCTGTTACCTGTATTTTTCAGGTTTTCAGTCAGCCAAATGGAGATTGGCGTTCAGTCTTAAGGCCACTCAGTGTTGAAGTATGAACAGGGTGACACAATGGCAGTTTGAGCTCACTACAGCTTCTTAAGACAAGAGCAAACTCCATAGAGCTGGTTCTCTGCACTGATTTTCAGAGGTCTGTGGAAGGTTCACGGGATTATGAATGGTCCTCAGGTGGCCATGGATGCTGTCACAGAGGGGATGGGGCCGTCATCTGAGGAAGATGCACAGGGCAGTACTTCAGCATCAAGGCTATGGTTATGGTTGTAATGGAGATTCCTATCTAGAGGAGGTACACAGGACCGTCATCAGGCAGCAGGGCTGGGGTTTCTATGATAGTAGGAATTGCTACTTGGGACAGTATTCTGAAGTTAGACAGAATATATTTATTTTCAACTCTGTGCTGAATCAGCCATGTGTTAAGACATGGAATAATACCAATCATATATGCACCAAAACTTTTTCATTGTAATTGATCCAGATATATGAGAAGCAAATTAGGTAATCATCATCACCACCACCACCACCACCACCATCTAGCAAAACAAACAAAAATGTGGGAAAGCATATATCACCTGACTCCAGGATTTACTATGATACTCTAGGACTGCACATGAATTAGGAGAACACATGGGTTGCTGTAAGAAAATAGGAAGTCCAGAAGCTGACCAAAATTTAAATGGCTAGGTGATAATTGACAAAGGTACAATGGAAAGGGGAAAAAATCATTCAACAAAATTATTGAAATATTAGTATCTAAATGATAAGTAATCTCTATTTCAGTTTTATGCCACATATAAAACTATGTAGAGCCAGCAAAACGGCTCTGGGGGTAAACTCAGCCGCGGCCAACCCTAACGACCTAGAGAGTGATCCCTTGGATCCACACAGGGAAATGAGAGAATGACGTCCCACAATTTGTCTTCTGACCACCACAAGTGGGAGGTGGCACACCTTCTACCCCACAAAATGTAATTTTTAACTGAAATTATTCAGAGATAAAGCAGAATCCAAAATGTGAAGGATATCATGCTACTATGTTTAAGAGAAAACATAAAGAAATCTCTTTATAGACTAAGGTTAGTAAAGTTTCTTAGGAAGCAGAAATAATAAGAAAATTACAGGCTATATATACTCTTAACAAAATTTAAAATTTTCTCATTAAGAGATGCCATTTGGAAAGCTCACCACAAGCCACCAGGTAGAAATATATTCATGACCACGCAATTACTGAAGGTCTTATAAACAGAACACATTTCATACTTTTTACAAAGACACCTGACAAAAGAGTAAGCAGTTAACACTTGAAAAAAATATTCAATGCAGTTTTCCAGCAGGGAAATAAATTAAAGCCATAAAGCACTGCTAATGGAAATGTAAAAATGCTAAAACTGCTTTGTAAATATGTTTAGTATTTGTGGTACAGCTAAACACACACTTGGGCCTAACCATTAAGATACATCCAAGTATTTATCCAAGGAAAAATGAAAGCCTGTGCCTCCCCAAAGGACCTGTACAATAACATTTATGCTGGCTTTTGGAGGAGAGCTGAAAACATATTCTTTTCAACATAACATAAAAGATTCAGCTAGACAGGCCATTTTCTGGGTCAGGGAACAAAGTCAGCTGTCCATCCCTGGTAAAATAGAATGATAAATCACCCTTATATTGATATAATCAAATGCTATTTTTTCAATGTAAGTAACTAATTAGTAGTACATAGAAAACAGGAATGGATATTACAGACGCTATTTGCTTAAATGGAGGGAGAAAGAAATGAAAAGACCTATAGCAGGATTCAACTTACATGATGCTCTAGAACAGGAAAGACTCAGCATGCAAAGATATCAGAGTAATTACTACCTTGCCTCGTGGGGTAATGGCGGCAGAAATACCTGCCTTGGTGAGATCTGAGAGAAAAAGCGAGATAGATGGAGTGTCCTATAATAATGACGACAAAGTATATATATTTCGGAAATTTTCCGATGAAACTGGCATGTGTATATATACATACTTATGCAATATATTTGTATGTCTGACTGTATGTGTGTGTATATGTATACATACAAAAGGCAAAAGAAAAATAGAATTCCCTTTCAATCATAGAGTACAGAGTAAGTCAACTGATGACATAAGGTACATTTGAAATGGGAAAAATATAATTCAACAAGTGATATTTGATAATGGCATCTAAATGTTAATAGGCAACCTCTGGGCTACTCATTCCACAGGTAAAATCGATACATGCTAGCAAGATGGCACAGAGGTCAAAGCCACTTAGTGTCGAGCCTGACAGCCTGAGTTTGAGTCCAAGGACCCACATGGTGAAGGAGGGAGGGTGACAGCATTGATGAGTCTGAGAGAGTGGCTTAGATTCCACATCCTTATTTTGCATTTGTCTGTTCTAAAGTGCGTGTCACTGTATGATGATGATGATGCATTCAACCCATTCCTCTGTGCTTGGTGCTCTTCTCGCTTCTGATGATAATAGGATGCACAGAACTTGCCTTTTTAGTGGAAGAATAGACAAATGGATGAATGAAAAAGTAACTAAATATGTGATGAAGTAAAGAATAAATCATGGCAGATGCTCATAGAAGCTTTAACAGAAGCAGACAGTAGTGAGGAAAGGTGAGGCACAGAGGTGAAGGGTGCAGTTTTAAACAGATTAGAGAAAGACTCCCTGAGAAGGCAGTATACAAGATAAACCCTGAGGAGTGTAAAGAATAAATCACAGGAGGTAGGTAGCAGCAGAAGCAAGCCCTCCAGGGTTGTGGCACCCCTGCTACAATGGAGCCCAGAGGTGTGAAGGAGCACGGATCACGGATAACCTGAGAGGCCTGTCACACCTTTAGCTCTTAATTGTAATAAGATATGAAGCCACTGAGAGATTTTAAATAGAGTAGTGGCTTTGTCTTATTTACATTTTAATAGAATTGCTCTGACTCCTATGTTGAGCATAAATTTAAGAAGTCCAAGGTGAGAGCAGGGAGAATACTTAGATAAGAGAGCAACCAGATAAAAGAATGTTGGATTGGACCACTGTCATAGCTGTGATGTGTGAGAAATAATCAGATTTGAAGCACTTTCTGAAGTAGAAGTTGTAAATTATTTCAGGGATATCAGAGTAAAAAAGAAACAGAAATGAGAACAGGAGGGACTGCTTTGGCACAAATGGAAAGAGTACAGGAAAGTCAGCCTTTTGGGGGGGCACAATTTGTCAGGGAAGGAGGAAGTACCTGACCACTGACCAGACAGTCAGTAATGTGTTCCATTTCTTACAGGTGGATTTCTTCAAGATGCACCAAGCTTTCTTGCCTTACCCAAAAACTTGTTTCCCAAAGGAGCAATGATAGAAAATTTAGGCTGGAAGAAAGAAGAAAGAAAAATAATTAAAAAAGAAAAATAAGCAAGAAGAAAGAAACTGCACCTCTGTCCCATAAAAGGAAAGGAAGAGGCAGCTGATTCTCCAAGCTGAACTACAATCATCTGTTGTCCTAGATGTAATTGAGAAGGATGAGCAGGAAGAGTGTGGGTAGGAGGAAAGGTCCAGGGGGAAGGAATCAGGATGAACTAAGCAATAGATGTTTTGTGCTATTTCAAACACTTTGTATGAAACAAAAGCTAAAAGACCTTTTCCTAACATTACATACAATTTGCCTTTGATAGGGTTTGAGTTCCCAAAGGCATCACTCTAGTCACTTGTCATCGTTCTTGGCTAAAGGTGATGCAGTCACAACTGCCAAGACGTTTAAAGATCATGGAAAGATAGAAGACACTTAAGGACCCATTGTGTTCCTGGATTCTCTTGAACCTTTCTTATGGTTCTGGAATCTGTGAGAGATTGGTTTTCTGTTAAATCACTCAGTCAGGTGTTCTATTAGTTGACACCTAAGACATCTGGGTGCTAGTAACATAAACATATGTTATATGCTACATGTAGTATATGGACTATATTACAGTTTGAGAAGCATTGCTTTTGTTTCTTAATGAACAGGAGAAAATGGACTCAAAAGTCTTCACTTGACCCCATAAATTCTGACTAACAAAATCGTGTTCTCTTGAGAGCAGTGAGACTCAACTACATTTAAAATACCTATGCTAACATCTTGGAAAAGTTAAACAGTAAGTCTATACACATGGTCATATAAAGTTTGCTGCATCTACGAGTCTTTGCACCTGTTTCATCATCCTAAGAATAATTATTCATGAGCAATACAGAAAACTTAGCTATTAGAGCGTGGGTGGGGGGCTGGTCCCCTGCTACAAGCTGGAGAACAACCAAATCCCTCAACGTCCTACATCACAGTCAAAGCTAATTTCACAGCCACTGCTAATACTTATTCTATATTCACATTTTAACTACTTTACCTGTAATCCTCAAACTGAGTTCCTACTGCTAAATTTATATATCAGGTGCTGGCACCAGGTAGGGTTGTTAAGCATGGCCAATCACATTCCATAATATTCTGAATTCAAAACACCTGAAACTAATTTAATGGTTATGTCTAGCATTAAATATTTAAGTGCAGCAATAAACTCTTATTGGTTTCCTGACTGATGGAACATGTAATACAATTACACTGTATATTCTGATGTCACAATGATTCAATATATACTATGTATAACACTTTTTTTAAAGAGGGCATCTTTTTTCAACTATTTTAAATAAAGATTTAAACCCAAGGTCATCAAAGTGCTTCAGACACACTTTAGAATTAATTGAAATGCAAGTAGCTTCTCTAAAATGATTTGAAGTCTTTACCCAAATATACAAGTTGTCTGGAAGCACAACTTAACACTGTGCTGACTGAGTGATTATACAATTATCTGTGACAGCTGGAGCTCTGGGATACAACAAGCAAGACCTGCTCAGAGCCTACTCTGAGCTGACAGGTATAGGATTAAAATTGGACACAGTTGAGACAGCTTCTCCTTTATGTCTTATGATGAGCCCCAAGGTGAAAAAATCCATTGAGAGCCCAATGAATCCCATGCTGTGAACTACATCAATTTACATACTTCTTCTCCTACAACTTCAAATAGAGGTAACCAGAACTCAGAGAGAAGACAAGGGGTTTTCTCTCAGGTCTAGAATGAAGTGCACTCAACTCTATGACTCCTACGTTTCTTCCTGGCAGAGCACATTTATAATTTTGTACAAATGATTTACAAAATTCTTTTTTAATTTATTCATATTACTTCCTGACTGTTATCCCTTTGCTTGTATCTCCCCTGTTCCCACCCCCTCCTTCTTCAGCCCTATTCCCCTCTCCTAGACCTCTGACAGAAGGGGACCTCCTCCCCAACCATATGGCCACAGTATATCAGATCTCACCCTGATAGCTTGCATCCTCTTCCTCTGTGTGCCTGCTGGGCTTCCCCACCAAGGCGAAGTGATCAAATTGAGGGCACCAGAGTTCATGTCAGAGGCAGTCCCCACTTTCCCCATAGGCGTGGAGAATGAGCCGTTCACTGGCTATATCAAAATGGGGTGTAGGTTTACTGCATGTGTTGTCCTTGGTTGGTGCAGCAGTTTGTGCAGGCCCCATGGGTCCAGATCTGTCTGCCATCTTTGATAGTCTCCTTGTGGTGCTCGTGAACCCTCTGGGATCTTCCAACCCCCCACTCTTCCACACCACTCTCAGCTGGAATCCAGCAGAGAGTCCCACCATCTGTCCCAATTCCCAGCTGGGTGGAGTCTCTCAGAAGACATCTATGTTGGACTAATATCCATTTATAAATAAGTATATACCATGTGTGTCTTTCTGGATCTGGGTAAGTTCAGTGATATAAGCTACATTCCAACTTGTAAGAATAGCAAACATATCTACACTATTCCACCCTAAGTTTTAGAAGGTGTAGACTACCTGTGGGCCAGTGCTCACCCAAACCATAAGTATTTTCATTAACCTCCAGAAAATACCCACTCCCTTCTTCGGGCAGAGAGGGCTAAAGGAAGACAAGAATGCTATCAGCCTGTTACACATGGTAGAGTGGGTACCAAGTAATTCTTGCACATAGTTACCCAAATCCCATCATTCTCCCAACAACAAGGAGAAGCAAGATGACTCTGAGACAGGCTGGTGGAGTGATTTAACTACAGGTTACAGATTTGCTTAGGTGTTAATGGAATTAAATTTTATTTTTGTCTAACCCAAAGCAACTGCTTTTCCTAGACTATATCAGTATATATTTAAAGTCCCCTCCATATTCCTGGGGGGAACCCCTCAGATAGAATCCCAGGCAATAGGGAACCTCCCAACATCTATGCTGTAGACAAATGTCCCCTTTGGTGCGTATTTATAGTGAAAAACATATACTACATCACTTGAAGACTCTATTTTTACCTAAATATTTTAACTGCTATTTCTTTGCTGTAGAACTCTGTGGTTGAGTTTTCCTCATGTTAATTTCCCTTGGGCATCTTCCCTGACTGAGGTACTATGAATGACTAAAGTCAGAGAAGAAGAAAGCCACCCATCAAAGAAGGTGTTTACACTATTATGATTGGGAAGTTAACTGCAGCCCTCTCTCTATATATATATTTTTTGATGAAAATATTAATTGCAAATTGGCCAACTATAAATAGTCTTCAATCAAATTGAAATGTCTGCTGTTCTAGCATTATTAAAGAGCATGCTTTATATATAAAAATAGGAATTTTTTGCTACATTTCCTTATCTTAATAAGATTCTCCCTAGTTCTCAGTATGGTCTTTATCAGCACACATTCATCAAAATAAAAAGTGTAGATGTCCACATACAGTTAATCTGCAATGATTGTCAAATGTACTCTAATTGATTTAGTGCCCATTAAAATTCTATTTTGAAACTGAAAACACTCCAACAAGTAATAAATAAATGATCAGCTGTCTAGCACAACCAGAAAAAAGACACATTGATTATAAATTATTCAAAATGAAATAGTGTCTCAGCAAAAATCTTTAGATCATCTCTGTCTAAGAATTAAATAAATTAGAAAGAAGAAAAACCATGGTTTCCAGTGGATTTGTCGTGGTTGGACTGATACAAAGTTTTGAACACCTAGTTAGTGGTTAGTGATTAATAGAAAACAATACTGAAACACAGCCAGGTATTTATATATTTTTTATATTTTGTTGAAGAATAATTCTAGTTCATCTAGAAAAGTCTGAAAATTATTTATTCTGAGGTTTTATGTCAAAAATACATCTCCTTTTCAGGAAGCTAACATATAGCATATTGGGATGAACCTTGATACACTTAAAGACACTTTTTTTTAAAAGAACAGTGTTTATGAAAAAAGTAAAGAAAAACCCAACATAGTTCAATCATTTAACTCTTTAATACTTTCTATCTCTCTCTCTTCCTTTTTTATTCTCCCTTTTCTTTTCAAACTCAACATATACACAAATGATGGTAAATAGATTGGTAGGTAGATTGATAGATACAAAAATGGTAGATAGAGATGATAGATTTGTAGAGATGGTGATGATGACAATGATGATGATGATGATAGATAGATAGATAGATAGATAGATAGATAGATAGATAGATAGATAGACAGACAGACAGACAAACAGACAGACAGACAGAATATTCTCAGACACATGGAGCGATACATGCTAGATTTATAGATTGAAACTTTTTTAATGGATTTATGCTGGGTAGAAGGAGATGGATGGATTAAAGAAGACCATATCTCAAGAAATAGTGTACATCTGCCATATGTGAATATGCAAATAATATGTCATAAACCTGTTGACCAGATCCTATGGTGTGGAATTGGATATGTGCTACCTAGACCATAATTTATTTGATTATGCTTCCTCTTATCTTATGAAATGCATAGGTTTATTTAAAAATATATAATAAACAAAGTCAGGTGGTGGCCAACCTAGTCTACAGAGTGAGTTCTAGGACAGCCAAGGCTACACAGAGAACCCATGTCTTTAAAAAAATTAATAAACAAACTATATACATGTGTGTGTGTATATATACACACACACACATATATATATATATAAAATGTTAACTGATGCATATAAATGTGTCAATTACACAGATGATGGGAATGAAGAAAATCGGTCATATTCATATTTGATTGGCAGTATAACTTTGCCCAATCCATGTAAATACTGACTGTATCTTCCTTGAGAAAATTCACTTTCCCATGTTTTGAAGGTGGATTAACCACCCCTATATAGAGGTTCATCATATGTCTAGGCTTTAGGCTAAGTAGATAGAGTTATTTAAGCAGGAATACGTGACTAACTCAGTTTCTGTGGTTACAAGAAAAAGCTTATTGGAAAACTTGAGAAACAAGTGTTTCCACTCTTCTGCAAAGTTCATAGGAAGATCGTTCTCCTTCTTCGTGTTAACAAAGGAAATAAGAGATAAGTTGACACGATCAAAGACAGATTGGAAGGACACACTCTGAGGCTCTATAACTGATGAGGACCAATCACACTTTTCATCTAGTCAAGTGCTGTTTCTGTAGACAAAATAGAAATGGCAGTTTTTACATGGAACCAAATCTATTCAAGATGGCATCCTCATTTTAACCCAAAATATTTCGTGTGTACTTTTTAAAAACAACAAATATTTATGAAAAATAAAACCAGTAAGTCTAGACCATATTCACCCAGTAAAAGAACAGAAATTCAGCATTGCTCAGCTTTAGTTCATTCTGGGAACAAAATATATATGCCTCATTTTTTCTTCCTTGTAACAACACAAGATTACATCTAATTTATATTAAACAGCCATTGTGGGCCTTTCCTGTGTTTATCTCATTCTAGGAGCACTTTTAAAGCAAAAATAAGAGAACCACACAACTTTTCTTTGTGTGGGTGTGTGTGTATTCTAGAATTTATTTTCAATTTTCTTTTTTTCTTTTTTCTTTTTTTAATATCTTTTTTATTAATTCATTCATATTACATCTCAACTGTTATCCCATCCCTTCTATCCTCCCATTCCTCCCTCCCTCCCGCTTACTCCCTACTCCCCTCCCTTATGACAGTGACTGGGGGAACCTCCTCCCCCTGTATATGATCATAAGGTATCAAGTCTCTTCTTGGTAGCCTGCTATCCTTCCTCTGAGTGCCACGAGAGTCTCCCCATCAAGGGGACATGGTCAAATATGGTGCACTCAAGTTCGTATAGTCAGTCCCCACTCTCCACTCTCCACTCAACAGTGGAGACTGTCGTGTCCATTGGTTAGATCTGGTTTGGGGTTAAAAGTTTACTGCACATATTGTCCTTGGCTGGTACCATAGTTTAAGCAGAACCGCTGTGCGCAAATCCGCCCGTCATAATGTTCTTCTTGTAGGTTTCTAGGACCCTCTGGATCCATCTATTTCCCCATTCTCCCATGCTTCTCTCACACAACTATTCTTAAAGTTGTATATGCTCCATGAAGAAATTCTTCCTAAATTTCACTGGCCAGAACAATTCATTTAAGCAAGCTTGATGTCACATGAATAGTTAAGAGAAGGCATGTGAATAATTGAAAATGATATTAGATGATGCCATATGCCCTACCAAATGTTGTTACTGTCCAACAAAAGACACATCTAAATGAAATATCCTAAAAATATCAAATAATGAAACCAGGAACACAATGGAGTAATGTATTTCAACATCTGAAAGACAAAAATTGATAAAGTAGTATTCTATTGCAAGTGAAAATATCCATCAATGTCAAATGTTACTATGATTGATGTCATCTAGGTTTATCTACCTATAGTAACTGGTAGAATTGGTAGAATTAGTATTTTATTCTTAGTGAAGTTAGATTGAATTGTTTTTAACTATCATACTTTTATTCAGCCAGTCATTAATCAATTATATAGAGATTATATCTATGACATTAAATATTGTGAATAATGCTATAGTGAACATAGGAAGATAACGTCAATATGTTCATTCCAGTTCTTTCAATAGACTAAATTGTCATGACCATACTTATATGAAGAATCTAAAACTGTCAATGTGATAAAAAGCATGGAGAGAAGTGTTAGTTAACAGGATTTAAGTTTAAAGAAAGAGAAAAAGGAAATGACTGATGAGATAATGTTTTAATTATAAACATAAATATATTATGCAAATCTGTCTATCTAAGTGTCTATAGTAATAATATTCAAAATTTTGTTAAGATCTATTTAAGTGCTCACTTGTCACCAAACTAATCTTGTCACATGTGAAAAAGAAATAAAGAATTTTGGAGTTGCTGGACATGTTTATGGATTAGATGGTAGAGATGTGTTTATGAGTATATATTGTCCTCAAACTCATCAAGTTGTCTGCATTAAATGTGTGCAGCTTTATAAATGTCAATCATGACTGTACAAAGTTGTTTTCAGAGTTCACCATAAATAAAGTTGGGTGAATTCTATTCTTAGAATGGTAGCCTGGTTATTTATTGACATATTATTCTACAAACAACTATAAATTCTGGAAAACATATAAAAGGAAAACACTGCTTAGAGTCATGCTAAGCATTCAAATCTAAAACCAATAAAACCCCAGGGCCTCTTTGCCCTGAGGTTCAGAACACTTTGGCTCATACTTATGTAGTGTATGAAGTATGGATTAACAAGTGCCCACTTACAACATGTTAATATTAATGCAGAAAATACTACAGCAGCCAAAGCATAGATTGTTGTGTGTGTCATGCTTAAAAGCCTTAGGACATCTCCAGGAGAAATGTATGTAGACGTAGCAGTTCACTTTCTAAAGTTCTTTGAACAGCATTTTTTTTATTACATGCCCACTAACAACTCAGAAACTAGACCTATTGTTGAAAACAGAAATTTGAAAATGATTTTCTTGGCAGTATAACAAAGCTAATACAATAAAGTAAATGAAAATCTCCACAAAACAACGTAACATTATCAGGAATAAAGCAGAAAGCAGACAAAAGAATTAAGTTCACATTATACCTACAACAATTTTTCATAAATGTAACACATTTTCTAAATACACTTAAGAATATAATTATATTAAACATTATTAAAGTTTTTTAAATACATTCTTGTTTTATTAATGATGAATACTTACAACTGTTTCCTTTCTTGGCTATATTCTCCATTTTAATCATTGGGAAATATTTACAGCATGTCCCAGAAATATGAGAAAGAATAAAATCTAAACAGAGATAATATTGCTAAAAATATATCAAATAAATATATTTTCTATGGAAATTTTCCATTAAACTTATACCAGATACTTTTTGTTCACACACTAAGAGTTGAGTCTGTACTGATTATGAACTGTGTGGGAAACAAAATAAACTCAATGATAAGGAAAAGTCACAAGTCCTGTAATGTCTTCATATACAAGTCAAGTAACTTCTTGACCAACATTTCTCCTACTCTTTAGAAAATTATAATACCATCATGTATTTTCATAATAATGGATGAAAATCAGTTGGATAGAGCATGTGTTCTGAAATTGAACTCAAATCATTTCTCTGCTTTCTCTCAATATATTTTAGGTTAGTGAATTCAATTCCTTCACCTCTGTTTTTTCTGTGTAAAGCAAAAGTAGTAACAGTACTGGCACTCTTAAGATATGGTAGGAATTAATGTAATACATGTATAACATTTATAAAAGCATGAGGCAACCAGCATTGATAAAATTGGCATTCCTTAGAGTAGTGATATTGAAGAAAGATGCATCCAAAGTACCACACTTCCTAACTTTCCTAATAAAAAGAGAGTGCTCTTCTGATGTTGTCAAAATTACAGTCTTTCCTTCAGTAAACATCTTTAGGTGTATACTAATAAATAATATTAGCCATTGCTTTGAGTATTTGGAACTTAACAGTTTTGTATACACTCTTATTTTATTTCTCATTCCATTTCTAAAGATGTGTGTTATTTTGCAGATAATCAAATGAAGGATAAAAGATTAAATTAGCCAAAGTCACAGAGCTACCAAGCTAAGTAAAACCAATAATCCCTTAGCACATTGTGACAGCTTAAGGTTTCTAAATCTGACCTTGGGAATATATCCCAAGACACATGATCAACAATATGATTTGGTGAGTTTCTCATTTACACATGGGCTTTAGTTTAGCATGTGGCAGTTTAAGTTTTCCAAATCTGACCATAGGAATATATGCCACAACACATGAGCAACAATATGATTTGATGTGTTTCTCATTTATAGTACGTGAACTTCTTTTTTTTTTTTTGCTATTTTTTCTCCTTTATTAATTTATTCTTGTTACATCTCAATGGTTATCCCATCCCTTGTATCCTCCCATTCTTCTCTCCCTCCCATTTTCCCCTTATTCCCCTCCCCTATGACTGTTCCTGAGGGGGATTACCTCCCCCTGTATATGTTCATAGGGTATCAGGTCTCCTCTTGGTAACCTGCTGTCCTTCCTCTGAGTGCCACCAGGTCTCCCCCTCCAGGGGACATGGTCAAAGGTGAGGCACCAGAGTATGTGAACTTCTATTTGGCATGTAGGTCAGCTAAAACCCAGCGACTGTGGCAAACTGATGCCTATGACTTCTGAAATGAACTTTACCAGGGAACATAGGTGCTGATTGGTTCTCTTGAGAGCTTTATTTGGAGGCATCTGCTACCATATAAGAACTTATAAAGCTCTGAAACTCTGCTGGAGAGGTTGTGACAACACCCTGACCTCCTCAGTGAACCCATCTTGTTAGCAGCAGCTGTCAAGGCCCCAGAGTAAAAAATGAAGAAAATGTAGAGACTTTAAACCAGTCGGTCAATCAGTTGAGTATCAGAGGTCCAGCAGACAGTGAAGAAGGATAGCATGGCTGAACTCTGCATGATGCTCGCACCTATCCAATGCATGAAACAGGATAAAGTGCTTGATGTTTTAAGTCCCTCGGTATAAGGGTGATTGTTATGCAGCAACAGAAAGTGCAACACACATGAGTAAATTGGTTTTCCTGCACTGTGCATCACTTCAGAGTTGGCTTTTGTGAGAGCATCTGGGTATTGTTCACATCTATATTCCCAGACTTTCCTAACTAAAAGAAAGTCTGAATTCTTTGTTGAAAACTTAATACTGTGCTATCTGCCTGGGTAACCGACTCATTCCAAACGTTCTTCACTTTTAAGTCATTCTAACAAGGTGTAGAAAGTTCACCTCTGGAGCAATCAAAAGTTAACAAAAGATAGCAATCAAGTTCTAAATGCAAATAAGGGTACTGTGTTTGCCCTAACAAATAACTATCATTTTAGCGAGGGCAAGTTTCCTTGCTTTCTGAAATAAGTTTGCCAGCTGAGTTTACTGTGTTAAGCTGGCCAGAATGCAAATGAAGCAAATCACCATCTACTGTGGATTCCTAGAAAGCTTTAGTGGGAGGCTGGAGGAGGCTGAATATAAAGGAAAGACTCAGAAACAGGAAAATAGTTCATTTTCCAATATAAATGCAACTTCTGAGATTCTATTCCCTTGTTGGTGTCTTAATTTCTTAGTATAAATTAAATGAGGAGATTGGCAATAAAATATCCTTTACTTCATGTGGGAGCTGAGAGAATGAATGTTTACTATTTATGTGAAAAGGAAAAGAAAAGGTCAAAGAGGAAAAGTTAAGGTCAAAGCACTTTTTGAATCAAATTTTATCATCTATTCAAGGAAAACATACTTTGCAAACTCGAAAATGTTTAGATCAGAAATAATTTACAGCAGTAGTTTTGTTTTTAATGTGCAATTCACAGGAATACATAATTATATACTCTAAATACAATAAATTTTATTTGAGGCTTATTCATTAAAACCTCTTCTTTTTAAGCCTTCTGTTTAGACATAACAAGAAAAAGATGCTATATTTTCTAGATTCCTTTGTCACCTTGAACTAGAAACCGCTGATAACTATGCATCATTTTAATATAAAAATAAAAAATGGGACCAGCAACACCATGGAAACATATAAAGAAAATTCTGTGTTACTATCCTCTTGGCTAGCTTATTATAAACCTAAAAATCATGAGCTTTGTCTACTCCTGAGAACACTGCAGATTGAGGACTTGTAGATCTGTCTTCAGGGAGAATAAAATGATTCCTCTGCCAATGAAGGAGTATAACAGAACTCTTACAGCTAACTGGGGTGTTAGTCATCTCTATCTTGCCCAGAAATCCATATTAGCATGAATTTAAAAAACTTTCCAAAATGGAAGTTCATATATACCATAAAAATTTCCATACCTTCAAAAGCAAGCTACAGATTCAATGTTACACCCATCAGATTCAACACAGTTCTTATAGACTTTGAACACACACACACACACACACACACACACACATACACACACACACACACACACACACACACACACACACACACACGATAGCTAAGTATTCCTAAATAATAAAAGAACTGATGGAAACTGTGCATGGTGCCAAACACCTTTAATCCCAGCACTTGGGAGGCAAAGGCAGGTGGATTACCGTGAGTTCGAGGCCAGTCTGGTCTACAAAGCGAGTCTAGGACAGCCAAGGATACACAGAGAAACACTGTCTCAGGAAGCATAACAAAAAAACAAAACAAAGAACTGATGGAAGTATCACTATCCCCACTATCCTTAATTTCAAGTTATATTACAGAGTTATAGTCATAAAAGCCATGTGGCATTGGCACAATCGCAGACACATTGATTAATGGAATCAAATTGAATACCAAGACAAAAATCCACATATCAAAGGACACTTAAGTTTTGATAAAGAAGTTAGAAATATACAACGGAAAAAAGACAGCATCTTCAACCAACCATGCTGGTCAAACTGGATATCTGAATTTATAAGAGTCCAAAAGATCCATACTTATCACCCTGTACAAAACATCTACAAGTGGATCAAAGACTCTAACATAAAATCAGATACATGGAAAATTATAGAAAGGGGGGTATCTTTGAACTCACTGAAATAAGAAAAGACTTCTGAACAGAACACAGTTAGCACAGCCACTAAGATCAGCAATTAATAAATGGGACCTTATGAATCTGAAATCTTCTGTAAGGCAAAGAACACTACTATGTAGACAAAGTGGCAGCCTACGGAATAGGAAAAGATCTTTAACAACTACACATCCAATAGATGGCTAATATCCAAAATATATAAAGAACTCAAGAAATTAGACAGCAAGAAAACAACCCAATTAAAAAATGGAGTGCAGATCTAAATAAAGAATTCTCATAGAGAAAACTCAAATGGCTGAGAAACGCTTAAAGAAATGTCCAACATCCTTAGCCATCAGAGAAATGCAAATCAAACTTAACTTCGATACTTCATCTTACACCCACCAGAACTGCTATGATCAAAACAAAACTGACAGCTCATGCTGACAAAGAGGTGGAATAAGGTGAACACTCATCCATGCTGCTGGAACTGCAAGCTTGTACAGCCACTATGGATATCAGTGTGTCAGTTTCTCAGGAAAATGGGAGTCTACCTCAAGATCTAGCTATGCCACTCTTGGCATCTCCCCAAAGGATGCTTCATCCTACCACAGAGAACATGGCCCAACCATATTCACTGCTGCTCTATCCATAATGCCAGAAACTGGAAACAACCCAGATGTTTCTCAACAAAAAAAATGGATAAAGAAAACGTGGTATATTTACACAATAGAGTATTTCTCAGCTCCTAAAAAAACAAAAGAACACCAAAAATGACAACATGAAACTTGCAGGTAAATGGATAGAACTAGAAAAAAATATCCTGAGTAAGGTGTCCCATACCCAGAAAGACAGATACGATAATTTGCTTATATGTTAAGAAAAGGATAACCTCCCATGTCCCCATACAAGTCTCAGCACTCCACCTGGGGTCTGGCTGTGAGTCATGGCATCTGTCCTAATCCCCCACTGCGTGGAGTCTCTCAGAAGACATCTCTTTTAAGGGCTCAGGAACCACACAGGGAGACAATCAAGGCTGGAGTACCTGGAGCCAAGGGGACCTGCACAAACTGAAGCACCAACTAAGGACAATGTAAAGAACCTAGACCCCCTGTTCAGATAGACAACAGACAACTCACTCTTTACTTTGTGGGGGAGGAAGGAAGCAGGGAAGGCTTCTACATGAACTCTGGTACCTGCGTTTTAATCACTTCCCCTGTCAGGGAGGGCTTTGGGCACACAGAGGAAGGGGATGCAGGCTATCAGGATGAGACCTGATAGGCTGTGGTCAGCTGGTGGGGGAGGAGTCCTAAGGCAGGAGAGGGAGAGGAAGGAAGGGTAGGAACAGGAAGATAAGAGCAAGCAGATAAAAACTGGGATGTAATGTGGATAAATTTTAATAGCAAATTTAATTATTAAAAAAATAAAATGATAACCAAGCTACAATCCATAGACCCTCAGAGGATATGTATAGAGTAATGCACTAGAGAGTCCAGATCGTATGAGGAAATGGAAATTGAATATATAATTATGGCTAAATAGTGGGGGTACTGAAACAAGATCAGGTGATGAGAGGAACGGGAGAGGAAAGGAATGTGGGGAGAGAAAACTAAATTTGAGGGCTATCTAAAGGACAGTATGGAAACCTAATACAGTAGAAGCTTCCTAAAATGTATATATAAATGAAGAATATCTAAATGAAATTTCCAAATAATGAGGAAGACAGAGTTCTAATTGGCCATCTCTTGTTACCAAATGTAGCACCTAGTGCTGGCACTGGGTTACATCCAATTGAATTGTTGGCCAATGGGGCCCCACAGGAATCCCCTCAGGAAGCCAAGCTGTTGCTGAGATGAAGAGATCACTCTCCACAAAGAAACAGCAAGGCCCCATTGCTGAAGACAATACCAACACAAGTCACTGAACATGGAGAAGTCCAGCTGGTTCCTACATAGAGCCTTCACCCCTGCGTTCTAGTTCCAGTGTCTTTGGTACAGAAAGGTACTCTTCACACTACCAAAAGAGAAACATACACACCAACCCGACCGCGAGCCCTGTGATCTGCAAAGGTGTCTTAGTTATTGGTGGCACAAAGCTTGTAGGAGTAACCAACCAATTTCTTGACCTAAAGCCCACTCCCCATGATGAAACCCATAACTGAAACTACTTGGGTAGCCAAGAACCAGAGACTAGATAGTCCAGGGACCTAGAATTTGGGGCTAAAAAAAAAACCCAAAAACCAAAATACAAAGAAAAAGAAAATTGTAGTGAAAAAATGACTCCTAATGGCATTCTCCTATAGTCACATATCAGTTTCTTGCTCTGTCATCATCAGAGAAGCTTCTTCATACAGTGCATGGGAACAAATGCAGAGAACCACAGCCAGAAACCATGCAGGGAGTGAAGAAGACTCAGCCCTAAATGGTATGCCTGCATCATGTGCCCTCCATCAAGGCTCAGAGAACCCTGTGGAAGAGGAGCCAGAAAGAATGTAAAAGCCACAGGAGATGGAAAAGAAAGCCCTTTTAGTCAACTGAGCAAAGGACTCACAAAGACTATGACAACATACACAGGGCCTGCACGAGTCTATGCCAGGCCCTCTGCATAGTTATTATGGCTTCCAGTATAGAATTTTTATAGCGTTCCTGAGGGTGAGAGCAAGTGGGTCCCTGAATCTTGTGCCTTTTCTTGGGGTTTTTTTTCTTCTGTTTGTTTGTCTGGTCTAATTCCAATGTGAAAGCTTTTGTTTTATCTTATTGTATTTTATTTGGTTACAATTAATTACTATCCAAGGACTTATACATGCTAGACAAGTACTCTATCACTGAGTTTCACCCTCAGCCCTCTTTTGTGCATCCACAAACTTCTGCGGATGTAGTTTTTGTGGGTGTCTGTATATAGGTGGTGTAGACCCAACGTTGATGTTGGATATATTCACAAACTGCTCTCCACCTTTCCAGACTCTGCATTTTATTTCAAGTGAACTCCCACATTCTCTCACTCATCAAAATAAATAATAAAACTAACTCAGCACATTTATCTATGTTCTTTCTCAATTCATCTTTTCTATGAATCTCTATGCCTGTATGTATATTCTATTTTGTTGTACTGTTTTTAAAAAAGGAGCAAGTTATGAATCCTTATTTATAAAGAATTATAAACACCATGGTTCACATTTTTTCCTAGTCTTCAAACATCACGTTTGCTATATTAATGGGTTGTTTACAAAGACATTATAAAATATGGCTGGTATAATCTAATGTTCGTTTTTGCATTCCAGCCCTTCAAGGCTATGTATCTTTAAAAAGCTGGTGAATGCCCAGTGGGTTTTATGATATATGGATCTTTTTAGAATATGACCCCCTGAGACTGACTTTCACATGAACTCTAGTGTCTCATATTTGAACACGTCCTCTTGATGGGGAGGGCCAGTGGCACTCATAGGAAGGATAGCAAGCTACCAAGAAGAGACTTTATACCCTATGATCACATACAGGGGGAGGAGGGCCCCCTCAGTCACAGTCATAGGGGAGGGGAATAGGGTGAAAGTAGGAGAGAGGGAGAAATAGGAAGATAGAAGGGATGGGATAACAATTTAGATGTAATATGAATAAATAAATAAATTTTTTAAAAAAGAATATGACCCCCTGACATTTAGCTCTGTCCATTCCTGAACTTGTCCACATTCTCTCTAAATAACTTTTAAAATGTTCTTATTTTCCAGAATTTATTACAGAGCTATGTTTTTGAAAATAGATTTTGTGCAGAAATGTAATATAGTACAGGTAGCCTTTTCTGAAGGTAGCCTTCCTTGACATAACAAGTAGAATTTCAAAATCAAAGCCACACAGTCTGCTTTATCATGATAAAGATCAAATTTACAAAATGTTTTCTGAAGCCACAGATTTCCCTGTGGACTTTATCAGATAAGAGCTGGATCTACTGATTCTTTACTTTTATTGGCATGTCTACTAGGTAGTATATTCCCTACAAAGAGTATTAGCTAATGCTAAATCACATTCTCCTAACAGATACTAAAGCTTAAATTGCAGAACTAACTTGACAAAGATGTGCATGAAATCTGTTATAGTCTATAAACTAATTTTTTATATTGATCTTCTTAGAAACAGACCAATTACATCTTGACCTTGCTGTTGTAGCAAGTCTATAATATGGAGATTATCATTTTATTTTTTTTGAGATCATCATTTTAATTTTCCCACATTTTATTGCTAAATAAAACAAGTTATTATAGTTGATGAATACCATATTTCCTTTAAAATAGAAAGCAAGTTTTAAAATATGATGAAAACATATCTTCTATATATTTTTTATCAAAATATATCCGATATTTTGTATGTTTGTTATCAAAATAATCCATTGCATCTTATCTTAAGTGTTGCTGGCTTTAAGTAAAAATGTAGGCAACCAAAAGTATATTTGAGCAACTCTTTGGCATGTTCTATGTAGTGAGTCTCTAGTGGGCCATGGGCTAACTATTAAAGAGGGGGAACTTCCTAGCATATTCCTTGTTCAAAAAGAATTATTAATTAGGCTGGGTCACGTGAGTACTCTGTCAGTTCTGACCCTAAGAACTTTACATGGCAGAGCATCTAAATCAAGAGCAACCCTAGACAGAAGAGTATATAAACCTTAGTTCAAATTGGAATTGTACAGTGAAACAAAAAAAAAAAACCCAGAGAAGGTATTCCTTACAGCTCTGAGAAGCCTAACCAGGTGGGAGGCAGCCCAGGGCTCTTCTCGCCTCACTCAGCGCTGATGGTACTTGTTCTGGCCTCATTATCAGATTTTATTAAAAGTTGTGCTCAGAGCCAGGCATACCTCATTCTTGGTGACAGGAAGTTAAGAGAGCTAGGAAGATACTTTTCCCCTCTTCAAGAGTCACTGGACATAGGCCCTTGGCTCCACGTGAGCTCAAACACATCAGTAAACCATTTCCTATGGGCAGGAGAAAGCAGTACTTTGGAGGGTCCTGGGCTCAACCAGAGTGCTACATGGATGAGGTGGGGTCACCTAAAAAAGCTAGAGTACCTTTGTGCACCATGAGGAAGGGAAGAGAAAACCCAGTGGACTCCTGAAACAACAAAAATCTTTTACTGTTCCCATCACATAGAAGAGACCCTGATAGATCTGGGCCACCAGACAAGGACTCAGGAGCCTTATTTCTTCTGGACTACCCCATGCAGAGACTAAATCAGGGCTTATAAACACAAAACTCACAAGCATCTGAGCCAAGTCAGTTATAATTTTCACCAATGAGAACTCGGGGATTAGGGACTTTCCCAATTGTTCCATCACTGTCAACTGGCATTGAATGTAAGTGTGTTTGCCCATCCAATCTAATTCATTAGTCCTTTGTGTAGGTAGGATCAGGCATTATGAGTTGGGTAACCATTGTAGCTTAGAAAGGGAGTTAGCTTGGTAAAATGGAGGGGCAAGTGTCAAAATGGCAGTGCGTAAGATGTTCCTTTTAGCTGCTCCCAATAGTAATCATGAGCATTTCAGTTTCAAAACATTTCTATTTTAGCATTATCTTGAAAAAGTAATTCAAATTATTGAAATTATTCCCTCTCTTTGATCTGAGGTTGGTTTGTTGTTGTCATTTGGTTGTTGGCTACTTGGTTTTGGTTTAGGTAACTGTGTGCATACCTGGTCTTGCTAATTTTGGGTGGTAAGCAAGAATTATTTTAGGGTTTTGTGAATGCTAGGCTAGAATTCCAGCATAAGCTGCTGTACCTGTGGACCCCTAATTGCAAATATCAACTTAAATTTTATAATAAGGCAGATCAAACTTCTAAGATTATTTAACAGCAAAAACAAATAATAAATTTCCTAAAAACTAAACATTACTTTATTTCTGTATAACCAATAAGAACTTGGTACAGGAAAATGGTGCCAGTATTTTGTTTTCATATCTCTTAGCAAAGTGCATGCCAGTGGTCTTGCCAGCCTTAAGATCTACATGTTCTCCACACAGATGCCTTCTGGTAATGTCAGTATTCCAATAAGACTATGGCTTCATGACTACCTCTTTCTTTCAAATCAATTATTAAAAACTACTCAGCTATTAAAAACAAAGAAATCTTAAATTTTTCAGGCAAATCGGTGACTAGAAATGGTCATCTTGAGTGAGGTAACCCAACCCAGAAAGACACGCATGGTATATACTCACTTCTAAACAGATATTAGCCACATGATACAGGATAACCACACTACAATACACATATCTAAAGAAGCCACATAACAAGGAGGACTCTAGGGAGAATGCTTAATTCTCATTCAAAAGGGCAAATAGACACGGAATCAGTTGAAAAGAAGGAACAAGACAGGAGCCTACCATTAGCAGTCCTCTGAAAGACTCCACCCAAGCAGATGCTGAGACTCACAGCCAAACTTCTGGGTGGAGTGCATGGATGTGGTGTTGGAGCTGGGGGATAGAAGGACCTGGAGGGGACAGGAGCTCTACAAAGAGACAGATAGAGCCAACAGATCCAAGATAGGAGGGAGGTACTGCAGAGACTGATGCATCAACCAAGGACCATGCATGGTGAGGACCTAGACCCTCTGCTCAGATGCAGTAGATAGGCAGCGCAGTCTCCTTCTGGGTCCCATAATACGGGGAGTAGGGACTACTTCTACTATGGATCTGGTGCTCACACCTTGTTCACTTCCCCTTGGCAGGGTGGCCTTGCTGGGCCATAGAAGAAGAGGACACAGGAAGCCCAGATGAGACTTGATAGGCTGGGGTTGGATGTTGGGGGAGTAGTGCTCCCCTTTTCTGAGGACTGGGGGAGAGGAGGGAGGGTGAGACTGGAAGGCAATGAGGCACAGGGCTATGATAAGGATGTAAAGTGACAAATTAATTTTTCAAAAAGAAAAAAGAACAAAACGCATTGCCTCCTGCAATTGTCTAGGCATTCAGTCTTTTTTAATTCTTTTATTCTGACTGATTTTTATGACATAACCCCTGAAACAACAACTTGAAGACATTGAGGAAACATCTTCTAAATACATCACGTTTCCTTTTGCATCGCATTGTGTATGCAATTAAGTCTCATCATCCTCTGTCGTCACGTTCTACAAAGTCTCTAATTAGAAAACCCTGAAAATGCCTAAGAGAGACACAGCAATAAACCCACGTGCGTCTCTAGTCACATCTTCCCCCAACTAACTCATAGACAATCTTGTTTTTGTCTTTCTGTTTATAGGTGTCCAAATCTTTGCTTCCTTTTAAATATGCTTATATATTTAGGGTTGACTGATTATCATTGAACATAAAATTAATCACACTACAACTTGTGCTTAAGGAAACTTACCTAGTGTACAGTGTCTTCTAGTGAAGAAGAGATCAATAAAGAGGACAGAAAGGAAAACAAACAGACAAAATAAGCAAACAAACAAAAAACATGGCACAGAATACAACTCACAAAGGCACTTGCTTATGAACACTGAAACAAGAAAACAGAACGTTGCCTTGTTCCACCTCACCTGGAAATATGTGTACTGGGAAATTCACATTTCCCAAAACACTGAAAGTATTCTGAAGTACACATAAGCCAGTGGGCAAATTGTGTCATGTGCTTATAATCCCAGCACTTGGAGGTAGAACAGGACAATGAGCTAGAGGTCAGCCTGGACAACATAGGGTAGCTCTGACTCAAAAAAAAAAAAAAACTGTGAAGAGGGAGAAAAGAAATAAGGAAAGGAAGAGAAGAAGGGAGGGGAGGGGGAGGAGAAGCTATAAGAAGCAGAGGAAGAGTAAAAAGAGTACAAACAGACAGAACAAGAGGAAAAGGTGGAGGAAGAACATATCTCATCTCTGGATATTAATGTCCATCTTTAACATTTTATAGTATTTCTAGTTTCTCTATACAACGTAATCTGACATTTTATTTATTCTAAATGTATTCTTTTCAAAGCTTTCATAATCATCTTTCCATCTGACAAAGGCTTTTTTTTAAAAAATTGAACAAAATATTTTTTCATTGTTTTATGTCTCAACTCTATTTGGAGAATTTAGGAAACTACATAAAATCACAGGCCAGTATGTGACATCAAATCATACTCTACTCTTTGGAAGCCATATGCTTTGATATTTCCCCAATTCATTTAAAGGTGCAAACTCTACCTCAATTAGATGAAATGTTTAGTCCTCTCTAAACAGCTTCTGGTGCCTCAGCCCAGTGGTTCTCATATGCGCTCACATTTACAGGTCTTAGTCCAATCTATAGTTGAAAGTGTATGAGGAAACAAGCTTCATCTTGCCGTCTCCTCAGTGCAAGTGAAAGGCAGAGTAAGTAGATACCTAAAACTAAAATATGTGCCCAAGGATAGCTTTGAATGATCTCAATTCTCCTTATTTCAAAGAGGATTTTTAAATTATAGACTAGGGAGTGCTATTAATCTATTAAAAACTTTAGAGTATGTAAAATAAATTAACTTTAGCACCTGGAATAATTCTTTTCTAACTACATAGCTTAAGACATATACACAGGAAAATGAGACTTTAAGTTCCAGTAAAAGGTAAACCAAAATACAGATGATCTTCCTACATACCAAACTATTTATGTATAAAGAATTGAAATAACTACATTTAGAATAGTGTAGATTCAACCCTGAAATATTAGCATCTATGAGATGTGAAAAATCCTTGGGCTGAAGTGCTGCTGATGTGTGCTCCAGAATTTTCTCTGCAGCTCCTGGCTGTGGCTTAGCTTTCCCCCGCCTTTCTTCCTCGCTCTGACACAGGGCTTGTCAGCCTGATGTCACTGCACTTGTCACTTGAAACTACAGGGGAAGCAGCTGCATATCAAAGTTCAAATGCATCCTGTTCTGTCTTTGTTTCCTCTGTCTGTACTTTGGCCTAATAATCACCAGCACAAACTGTAATCACCGGGACGATCAATTCCCAGATAAGGCTTCCGTTGCTGTGGTTAAGATGAAAGAATCCCAAACAAGGCCGATAGTGGCTTCACAGTTGTTCCACTGTAGGTTTTTCTTATCAAAGTTGCCCTTGGCTGCTTATTAAACTAGAGCTTTCTGTCCCTATATAATTTCCCTCTCCAAGAAAACTAATTGTCCTCTTTGCTGCTGACAAGGCAGTCTTGGGGAGCACTATGTAACCATTCCTTTAGACTTTTGTAGTATAACAGAAGGAAGCTAAATATTTGAAATAAGAATGTATAATATATATGATATATATATATAATGTATGTATGTATGTATCCTAGTGATGCTCTGACTGGTGACTAAGCCTTTAGCATGTGGGCCTTTGGTGAACATTTCAGATAAAAGCTACAACAGGAACACGGGCCCTGGTGTACTCAAGCTGGCTCCTATCAGCTCACAGGACAGACAAAGAATACATGTCCTCCCAAACCCAACTTGAATGTATTCCTTATGCAAGATAGAAACTGACCTTGGAAGAACTAATGCTGCTCTGCAGATCAGAAAAATCAAATCAAGATGCTTTCTTTCCTTGAATATCTGACACACACACACACACCACTGAGAAGGTTTCAGACTTTGTATGGACTAGTTGATACAAATTGCTGTTAAGTATATAATTGATAAGCAGATTTTATATATTAATTACACCTTTGTCAAAAATGATATTAAATTATGATTTTCTTTCTCCTTGGAAATTTTTCATAATTTAAATTTTCTGTATTTATATTTTAATAATTTATTTGTTCACTTTACATTCTATTTGCAGTCCCCGCCTCTCCTCCCAGTCCCTCCCATGTACATCCCTCCCCCTTTCCCCTTCTCCCTCTCCTCAGAGTCGAGGTAGGTCCCCCATGGGTACCAACCCACTCTGACACATTAAGTCTCTATAGGACTAGGTACATCCCCTCCCACTGAGGCCACACAAGGAAGCCCAGTCAGAGGAATGGGATCCAAAGGCAGGCATCAGAGCGAGAAAGGCCCTCCTTCAAGTTGCTGGGGACCCACATGCTGACCAAGATGTGCATCTGGGAAATGTGTGTAGGGGGTCTAGACCTGGTCCAAGCATGTTTTTTGGTTGGTGGCTCAGTCTCTGTGAGGCCCCATGGGCCCAGGTTAGCTGACTCTGTAGGTCTTCCTGTGGACCCCTCTGGTTCCCTCAATCGTTCTCCCAACTCTTCCATCGGACTCCCCAAGCTCTAATGTTTGGCTGTGGGTCTCTGCATCTGTTTTCATTGGTTGCTGGGTAAGCCCTCTCAAAGTAGTTATGCTAGGCTTCTGTCTGCAAGCACAGCAGAGTAACATTAATAAAGCCAGGGATGGGTTCTCTCCCATAGGATGGGTGTTAAACAGAACCAGTCTTTGGTTGACCATTCCCTCAATCTTTGCTCCATCTTGGTCCCTGCACATCTTGTAGGCAAGATAAATCTTGCGTTAAAGATTTTGTGAGTGGGGTTGTGTCCCTCTCCCTTCCCACTGCTAGGAGTCTCAGTGGGGGTGACCTCCGTAGACTTCCTGGAGCCCTTGCCTATCCCAGGTCTCTGGCACTTCTCAGAGATGCTCCCCCTACCCATGGTTTCCTTTTTCTCACTAGTTCCTCTCTCCTCTGCTCTCCTTACTCCTAATCCTCACCTCCCGATCATGCCCCCCATCCACTCTCCTACCCAGTTCCTTCCCAGCATTGACTCCCAATGACTATTTTATTTCCTCTTCTGAGTGAGACTCCAGCATCCTACCTTGGGCCCTCCTTGTTATCGCTTCTTTGGATCTGTGGCTTGTAACATGGTTATCCTGCACTTTATGTCTAATATTATTCTGTATTTAATTTTATATCAAATTTCAGGAGAAACCCACTCAGAATTGTATTACTTTTAAAATCTCTAGGATGTCTGTATGTGTATCACCTTTTAATTCTGTGAAATTTTTTTTTTTTTGCTTCTCTCTCACTTCTTATAACTCTTGGTGGCATCTCACTTTTATATTAGTGTAAGTGCTTTTACTTTTCAACATCATATAGTACTAAAAATCTGTTTCCATGGGCTTAATGTCATCCTGGCTAGTCTGCACACTGGGTTGGAAAACAGCCGCATCTGAAATTTAATTTATGGGTATGAGTGTGATTGTGTATGTTTCTTTCTTTGTGTGTGTGCCAGTGCATTTGAAGATCATATTTCAGCTAGAGTGGTGGTCTGCAAACTTCAGTGACTCTCCTGTCTCAGCTACCTCAGCCCCAGTGCCTGAGTTAACAGTCATACTTGGACACTCCCAGCTCTCTATAAGAGTTCAGAAGATCTGACCTCGTGTCCATTACTCTTGAGCAGCAAGCATTTTTGCTCACTGTCCCTTGCACCAGCCCATAGTTTGATATTAAATATATGTTTATATTTTATTTACATATTTTAAAATATTCCATCTTAAAAACAGTCATTTCTGTATTACTGTTGCCATGATTGTCCTTATTGGTGACTGTCCCAGGCGGCTGTTGCATAGGTTCCCTTGTACTTCCACTGGCTCTTCACTTGCTTGCTTTCTGAATCCCTTTCTCACTCCTAGATGTGAGACCCTGATTAGCAGCATGATCCCTTTAGCAGCACTCCCAGCAGTGATTTGAGATACAGTGAAACCACCCAAGATCAGCTTACTCTTCTTCTTAGACTTCTCTTGTAAATGAAAGGCTGGCAGAGTTTTGAATTTTGGGTTATAGCTTCTAAGTATAGTCTTCATTTGGAGAGGCTCTGAGATAAAAGTCTGCTACCAGCACAACTGTCAGTCTGTCCCAGTAACTGTCTTTTCTCTATGGTTGTATTATAAGCTTCTCCTGTGCCAAATGTTCTGTGGATTCATAATATGGCTATCTGTTTCATTTATCTGGGATCTGTTTCATTTATCTAACTAAAGACTCAGTGAGCAACTACAGTTCTGATTCTTGTCATTTCTTTAAAAAATATTCCCTATCCATTATCTCTTTGAATATGTTTCTCTATTCTCCACTTTCTTTTCCTGAGCTTCGAAGATGCTACATTTGGCCATGCCTGAATAGCAACTAGCTGTTTTAAGTCTCATATATTTATTTTCATTCTATCTCCGTAATCTCTTCTGAATTTCTCAGCTGTATACCTCAATCCCCTATTTATATATACTAATAGTCTGTCAGTCTATCAAGCCATCAACTTCAATGAACAAGGCCAGTTATACTTTTGTCTTCTTGGTTTTTAATTTGTTGTTTCAATTGTACTTTTATTGCTTGAAACATTTAAGACTTACCATGCTTAAATTGTGTGTGTGTGTGTGTGTGTGTGTGTGTGTGTGTGTGTGTGTGTGTGTGTTAGTGGCAGTATCTAACTCCACTTATGATGAGCTATATAACTTTTCTATTTTCAATTTTCAGAGTGCCCATTCCCCCATTATTATGTATGCTAACTCTTCTTTATAATGACCCTTTTATTGTGTATCTTGTAAATTTTTTTTTAGCTATCTGGTAACCTGTAATGGAATGTATAGGAATCCAGTGCCTTGGCTCACAGGGATGTCAGCATGCACATAGTGTAGCCCTTCTTCCCTGGAATTCCAGATAATCTGTCTCCCCTGCGCTTAAAGGCTACCTTCAATACCTAGCTTGGGTCCTCCACCGGAAGGATTTCCTGTAGTGCTTGCTTCACTTCCGTGTGTATGTCTTGGTGATTACTTTCTCTGAGGAGCATTTTGGGAATGCTTTCTTCGGATGTTTAGATCATCGCTGATTCTCAATATATGGAGGATGCAGTTATCAACAGCTTAGTGCGACAGCTGTCAGACAGTGGACAGCAGCAGCTTTTCTGTCTATATATTGTTATATGTGTATGTTAACTAATATGGCTATTTATATACTATTTTCTTTCTTAAAAAATCATGTAATATATTTTGGTAATATTTTTCCCTCCCCTAATTCCTCCCAAATCCACTTCATCTCCCTGTCCACACACTTTACATCTTATTTTTCTTCTCTCTTCTAAAAAAAAAAAGAAGCAAACAAACAACACACACACACACACACACACATACAAATAACCACAGAAGTGGAGACTTGAGTTCTGTGGCAGATATTATACATATTATATTTTTCAGTGTACATCAAAGTTTCAGGCTCTCCAAGGTGGTTTTTTGGTAAAAAAAAAAAAAAAAAAAAGAATTGTATATAATAAATGTGCCCATACTTTTCACTTCATCTTCACATAATTTATTCTAAAGAAATAATTTTAAATTCTAATATAGCAAGAAATGTCTTCTAGGTGCTTGAAAACTTTATGATATTTATATTATATTTTCAGTTCAGTGGAGACTAAGTTTTCAGTATGGTGCAGATATAAGACTCCGGTACTAGATAGATTTCCAAAGTGGTTGTACTAGTTTGCATTCCCACCAGCATCTGGTGCTATCTCAGAAAAATGGGATGGATTAGGGCTTCCTTAAGACCCAGCTATTCCACTCCTTGGAATATACCCAGAAGATGCTCCAGCACACAACAAGAAAATTTGCTCAACCATGTTCATAGCAGCCTTATTCATAATAGCCAGAACATGGAAACAGCCTAAGTGTCCCTCAATAGAAGAATGGATAAAGAAACTGTGGTACATATACACTATGGAATACTATTCAGCTATTAAAAACAAGGAATTCCCAAAATTTGTGGATAAATGGATTGAGCTAGAAATGATCATAATGAGTGAGTTAACCCAGAAGCAGAAAGACTCAAATGGTATATACTCACTTATATCTGCATATTAGCCCAAGGGGCATGTCCTACGAAAGCCTTCACTTACCAGGAAACTGAGACAGAGGAGAGGACATTCTAGTGGGACTCTAGATGAGAGAATCATGGGAGAAAGGCAAAGTAGAAGGATCCAGAGGGTCCTAGAAGCCTACATGTAGAACATTATGATAGGCAGATTTGGGCTCAGGGGTCCCGCTCAAACTAAGGCACCAGCCAAGGACAATACAGGCGGTAAACCTTAAACCCCTACCCAGATCTAGCCAATGGACAGAACACTCTCCACAGTAGGGTGGAGAGTGGGATATTACTTTCTCACATACTCTGGTGCCTCACCTTTGACCATGTCCCCTGGAGAGGGAGACCTGGTGGCACTCAGAGGAAGGACAGCAGGTTACCAAGAAGAGACTTGATACCCTATGAACATATACAAGGGGAGGTAATCCCCCTCAGGAACAGTCATAGGGTAGGGGAATAAGGGGAAAATGGGAGGGAGGGAAGAATGGGAGGATACAAGGTATAGGATAACCATTGAGATGTAACAAGAATAAATTAATAAAGGAGAAAAAAAAGAATTAAAAAAAAAAGACTCCGGTACTATGTTCCCACAAGCACAGAGCCAATTTGAAGAAAAGGTCTCTTCTTCACTGTGGATCTACATTGCTACCTCTGTCACACACAAACTGCTGCATGTTATGGTCTATTTCTAACCTTACAATTAATCTCTTCATTATCAAATGTGTCTTTCTCTGCCCTGATAATGCAGGGTCTTTATTGCTGTGGTGACACACCGTAAAGGTGAGTCACAGGGTCTTCATCGCTATGGTGACACATCATAAAGGTGAGTCACAGGGTCTTCATCTCTGTTGTGACACACGGTACAGGTAAGACTTCCTCCATTTTCCTCTGTGTGTACTTAAAAAAAAAACTTCTCTTGACCCTTCCATCTCCCATCTAAATGGAAAAACTAGTTTGTCAATTCTGTGAGTAAATATTTTGAAATTGTGGTGATTTTTCATGGACTGCCTATGTCATGTTCTTTATTTCCTTCTCTGACTTGATTATGTATAATTGTAGTCTTTTCCTTCAAATGAAGAATTCTTGTATTTTTTTCAATAGAATTTGTAGTACGCATCACTCTTTTTATTTATTTATTTTTGCCTAGTACCAGTTCTTCCTACCTTGAAACATAAGTACTTTTTCTTTGAAAAACGCATTTTAATTGACTTATATTCAGACAAAAATTCACCCGTGGCCACACCATGGACCTGAAAATATTTCCAGTTCTTCCAAGCCATACTGAACCCATTAAGAAGTCATGGTAGCTGCAAAATCTAGGATCATAGGGGTTAGAGAGATAGTTCAGAGATTAAGAGCACCAGCTGCTTTTGTAGAGGACCTAGGTTCAGTTTCCAGGACCCAGGTGATGGCTGACACTCCAGCTCCAGGAACTCTTACACCCTCTTCTGGCCTTCACAGGCACTGCATGAATGTGGTGTGCATATGCATATACATACACATCATATATTATACGCATACATTATATATAATCATATACATATATAGGCAAAAACTCATAGACATAATACATCTTAAAAATCATATCATACATGTTAAGACACATGTAGGCCTGAAATTAAAAGGAGCCACAATCGCCAGGGAGAGGGGGGAAGTCTGCATGAGAAGCATCTCTCCAAGGGGAATGCAAAGATAGGAACTAGAGTGTGGAAGCCCCTGGGTCCCCTGCACACAGCATGCCTAAGAATTAACCTTTTTATTTCAGTAACTGGCACTCAAAATTCCTACCTCTCTCTTGTTTGTGTCACCACCAGGTATCATTTCCTTTGCCGATAGTCTATGTCAGTCAGCGCTGCTTCACTGTTGAGAGCCCTGAGACAATTAGCTTTAGAAGAGGAAATAAACAGTTCACATTTTCTGAGCTTTCAGCCTGCGGTCACTTGGCCCCGTTGCTTTGGACTTGGGGCAGTACATGACATCATGATAGAAGAATATCAGAAAGGAAACTGCTTTCCTTGAGGCAGCCAGGAAGCAACAAAGAGAAAAAGGAATCAGAGTCAGTAATCTTTACAAGGATACATCCCAACGACCCTACTTACTAAAAACTAGATCATATTTTAGAAGTCTCCCAATCCAATCGTACTCCCTGGGTGACCAACCCTTCACTGAATTAGCCCTCATTGGCTTGCAGCATTCAGTCTATGAACCATGGAACAATCTGAAGGACTCTATTACACTGCTGTTCTGCATTCTCTTTATACCCCAGTAGCCCACACACTATAAATGGAAAAGCTGTCTCTGTCACTCAGTGTAACATCCTTAGTATCCATCAAAATGACTTTCAAAGAACAGAGAATTCACTGTTTACTAAATCAAGGAGTAGAGCAAGTAAGTAAAAGCTGTAATTCTTTTTGACAGACTAAAATGATAGACTGGGCTATTCCATTCTAAGTTCCATTCATCTTAATATTTATGCATAATACAGTAATAATGAAGACATGTTCATGAGAACTTTGTTATTTTATTATTGTCATCACTTCTGTTTCTCTTCATTTTCTTCATTTATGTTGCTATTGTGGAAGGGCATAAAACCTAATTGCAGCTCTTTTCTTCTCCCTTTGAGCATTAACAAGCAGACACTTATGTCCATGTAAAGACTTGCTAAATGGTAAGGAGGGTCAGAATGGAGTAAGGCACAGTTGCCTCCACTAAAAAATTACCCCATAGGTCTTATCAATGAATCCCAGGTGTGTTCTGAGTGCATCAAGGAAACAAAGTGCAAGGGAGAGAAAAAATTGAATTTTCTAGCTGGTTTTCTGAAAAGACAGATAACAGCACCACGCACACAGAATGGTATCTGAGGAAAGCAAGAAAACAAGGAGGACGTCACCAGCAAGAACAAATATATAAAAATAATGCAGTTAAAAGGTAAAATAAACCAAGATGGGGGAAGTCAAAGCATGTAGTCAGGGCTGTACTAGATGCTTCGTGTTTAGAAGCATTGTTTAAATCCCACCTCACAACAGCCAATGATTTCTAAAATCTTAATCTACATATTTCTTCTTTCAGAAAATTACCTGCATTTGACTACATCTTCAGGGAATTGCGTTTGTGTCAGGACACTAAAGAGAGGTGATACCGCTGTTGCTCTTATTAATGTTGCTTATATATATATATATATATATATATATATATATATATATATATATATATATATACATATTGTCAAGGGTATATTTACTCTGTGCCTGACTGCCTTCATCTGTAGTGTAAAATATAGACTCCCTGGCATCTGAGCTTACCTTGATGCTATGTAAATAAATAAGATGGTAAATTTCAAAGTAATACATATGTACTTTACACAGGATATAAATAGAGGAAACAGAGAGGTCACTAAATCAAAAAAAATACAACTTATTTTCTAAGTTAAAAAAAAGTGTTGTAAAGTCTGCATCCTAAAACAGACTTTTTCCTGATTACTGTCAACCCCAGAACTTGGCCTTTTCCTCTACAATTCCTAAAGACTCTGCCCACTTGCACACCAGCAGATAAGGAGTTCACAGACCAGTGAGTCAAACATCCAGTGTATATGGGAAGTGTTCCTAAGCAACAGGCTGCAGGAGCAGGTCAGGAACTTGAATAAGGAGGGAGACTCTGACAACGCCCGCATTTGCTCATCCACTGATGGGACTCATCGGAACTGAGGAATCATGTGTCTAGCTGGCTAAGGGACAGTTCCACAGCACTCCTATAGGTACCCAGACACATTGCTCCTAGTGTCTATAAAACAAGCCAAAGTTGATATGTTCTACACATATACTAAAAGTTGACAAAATAAGGGACAATATGATGTAAAGAAGAGGATCAGAGATGCATGGCACAAAGTCAGGACTGGAGAAGTAGGGCTAAGGCACACAGTGCTAAGTCACCCATGGTCACAAATACAGTGTGTGTGTAAGTATGGATTGGTGGATATGATCTGTATATGTATATTTATAGGCACATATGTGTGTATGTGTGATACAAATACATAAATATATATATAATTTTCAAATAAATGACTGATAATAATAAGGTAATTATAAGTAAAAATTACCAGATCCTATTTAATTGGTTAGGCCAAATCATTTGACTAATTGTAAGGCTGTATTTAAGTTTTCATATTTAGAGCTGGAGATATGTATCAACAGCTTAAAAGTTAAGAATGCGTGTTGCTTTTCCAGAGCACCAGAGTTCAGTTCCCAACACATACACTGGGTGTCTCACAACCAGCCATAATACCAACTCCATGAGATCTGGTGCCTTGTCTGACCTGCAAGAGCACCAGCATGTACATGTACACATATCCTCATGCGTACTTATATACCTAAATAAAAGGTAAATCAACCTTTAAAAATAAGGTTCATATGTGAGATTCTTTTCAACTTGAACTACATATGGGGCTGAAATTAGAAATGGTATATAGCATAACCCTTCAGTTATCATATTAGGTGGTAATGCCATTTAACTACATCAGAGGTAGAAAGAAAAAAGGAAATAGCAATGGTGACTATTAAGAAAGCATCTTCTTAGCATCCAGTTCTAAAGTGTAGTTGTGTACTAAGAGCTGAGCCACAAGAACAGTGGTGTCGACATAATAGTGGCCATATCATGGCTATTCACTCCCATGACTAGAAAATGGAGAGGAAGTAAGCTTTCTGTTGTTTCTTCTCAAGTCCCATGTCCTGAGAAACCCACCTTCATGAGCTTACCTAAACCTAATTATCTCCCAGAATTCCCATCTGTAAATAGTATCACACTGGGGCTCAGGTCTTTAATATAAGAATCTTACAATATAAGTCATCATACTAATAAGGCCCCCAACCAAATATACTTACGTATGGAAAGAGACCATGATTTCAGTCCTTACCCTTCTAGTTTATCCATACAAAGCCCTAAGACCCCAGTTTTTGTATCAAGGGCAGCCTTGAGTATTAGCCCTGTCTATAGTGGTTGAAATCATGTTTCCTCAAGAATATTACCAAATTATAAAATCCCCAATTCCCCAAGCAAATGTACACTTCAAAAGAATTAAGTGGAATTTTTGTAAAATTTTAATTAGCAGTGATCATTAAGTCTTATTCTAAAGAACATTTCTTTTGGAACAAAACAAAACTCAGTAAAATATGAATGAACATGGTTTAAATTGGGAAATCATTCACTGTGTAATAGAGGCATGAAATGGATTTATAGATAGGAACTAAATGAACTGGAAATAAGGAAGAAATGTACAAGGGATACGATTCTTTGTGTAATGTTTCCAGGATCTGATCGGATTGAATTGGCCACCCTGTCAATATCTAATTCAAGAAAAATGCCAGTATAAAGGGAAATGCTTGAAGAGAAATTCATATTGCCTATGCTATTAATGACTCTGACCACAAGTAAGCCAAGAGAATCTGTTAGCATTCCACATGGGAATGTAACTCTACTCTCTACCTGTAATCAAGCCGTCAGGCAGCTCTGTGTGACTGAGCCCCTATCTCAGTAGGGCATACCTTTCTTTTTTTAAATTGGAGTACCAATTCAACATTGCAGCAACTGAGAAATAACAATGGCCACTATTACTTCAACCAAGATAACATTGCCTATTTTTTGTTTGTCTTCTGAACATTCTCCTCCAGTTCTCTTGCTATCGTGATTACTTAAATGTAATTTGACATTGTCAAAGCCTATAATATATTAAAATACCCCATCAGCATGTTTAAATAACTTATGTGCCATTTTCTTCATCCCTAATTTAGTTTTTTTCTAAAAAAAAAATTTAATTAAACCTACCAAAAGTCATTCCATGTAAAAGCTTCTATTTTATTTAAATCATATCACAAGTTAACTTTCCAGTGAAAGATATTTTCTACACTCAGCTCCAATGTCCAGACTTGCTTTGTACACAAGAATAAAAATAATTAATGTTTGCTGATAATAGTGGAGGAAATGTGAAGAAATTAATTCTCCCTCACCAGTTTTTGCCAGGGTATTTTCCTAACAGCCAGAAGAAAAGAAGCTGGGATAAACTGAATTTAAAATTATGACAACTCTTAGATAAACTGGTTTAAAAAATCAGCGCTAAAAATTGAGAAAGATATACTGCTCTCACTTTGAATTCTTTAGTTTGGGTATAGAAAGACACCTGTGATTCCTCACTAGAAAGAAAACAGCAGCTTCACATTTAGATACGTAAGTATCAATTTTTCCTAAAATAAAGAAGCTAATGCTGTCCCAGCCTCTCTCCTGCTGCTGTAACAACAGACTCTGCCAAAATAACTTAAGATAAATAGTTGGTAGCTACCGATTCCAGGATACAGTCTGTCCTGATACAGAAGTTACAGCAGCTGGAGCTCGAAGCAGCTAAGGACTTTGTATTCACAGTCAAGAACCAGTCCCCACTGAATGAATGCATTCGTCTACTCACCTCTGTCTTTCTACTGACACAACCCAAGACTCCTACAAAATGCTCCCATCCACAATGAAGATATAGCTCAGGATTCAAGATGGCGGCGCTGAACACACATTGTGTCTAAGCAGCAGGACCAGGCTGGGAGCTACAGATCACAAGACCTGGAGAGCCCTAAGTGAGAGGGGTCCACAGGGTGCAGAGCTCAGGTGGATCTGGCCTTGGGCATCCAACTGGTCCACAGAGGATAGGTGCCCGGTCCCCAGAGACTGGCCACATACCTGCCTGCGAGCTGCAGCTGTTCTCTACATCTTGGACTCTGTATCTGGGATTGAACTGTGGGTGATGACACACCAGCATCTAGATCTGCTGGCCCAGGGGAGAACCCAGGAGAACAGGTGGATCTGACTTCAGACCACCCCGCCATTCCACAGAAAGAGCCAGGGTCCAGTGGCCACATGGGCAGGGGCTCCAAAACCCAGCACAGCCTACCTGGCTGTACCTGCATTCTGACTGAACTGTGGATTACAGAACACCAACTTCAGTGTCTACTGGCCCTGCGGGGAGCCCAGAATGTGAATCTGGATTAGATCTGACTGCAAATCTCCCTGCCAGTCCACAGAGGGACCCAGGGGCCACGCAGGGGAGCCGGGGAACGAAGGGGCAGGCAGCTGTGGACAACTCCAGGCTACTGCACAGTACCCACTCTCTGGCAGACTGAACCAAGGCCCCAGGCCCCCAGTGGCTGATGGCAAGGTGTCCAAAGTTCCAGCATATTCCCTGTCCCTGTCCCTGTCCCTCTCCCTCTCCCTCCCTCTCTCTGTGACTGAACTGTGGGTTACAGAGCACCAGTGTCAGTGTCTACTGGCACAAAAGGGAACCCAGATCACTCTACTGGTCCACACAGGGACCCAGAGCCTAGGGGGAAAGGGAGAGGGGGCGGGGGTGGGGGCCAAACCCTCTGGTGGACTGAACTAAGACTTCAGGGCCTGAGTGGGCATGGGCACATACAGAGAAGCTCAGCCAAGTGCCACAAGCCAGCACTTAGTACCCGCACTCTCTGGCAGACTGAACCAAGGCCCCAGGGCCCCAGTGACAACGGGCAGGGTTCATACACCTTTGAGCACTTGATTTTTTTTAACAAAGAAGCCAAATCTATACAATGGAGAAAGAATAGCATCCTCAACAAATGGTGCCGATCTAACTGGATGTCTGCATACAGAAATATGCAAGTGGATCCATATTTATCACCTTGTACAAAACTCAAGTCCAAGCGGATTAAAGACCTCAACATAAAACCAGACACACTAAATCTGTTTGAAGAAAAAGTGGAGAAGGCACAGGAGACCCCTTCCTGAAGAACAGCCCAGGCACTAAAGTCAACAATTAAATGGGACCTAACAAAACAGAAAAGCTTCTGTAAGGCAGGAGACACTGTCAACAGAACAAAGTGACAGCCTACAGACTGGGTAAAGATCTTCACCAACCCTGCATCTGACAAAGGGCTAATGTCCAAATTACATAAAGAATTCAAGTAATTAAACACCACCAAACCAAATAACCCAATTAAGAAATGGGGTTCAGAGCTAAACAGAATTCTCAACAGAGGAATATTGACTGGCTGAGAACTATGTTCATAGCAGCTTTATTCATAATAGCCAGAATCTAGAAACAACCTAAATGTCCCTCAGTTGAAGAATAGACAGAGAAACTTTTATCACAAAGGGCAATGTTCCTTCTGTTTCTCTTTTGTGGAATAGTTTGGGGAGTATTGCTATTAGCTCTTTTTACAAAGCCTGGTAGAACTGTGTGCTGAAACCATCTGCCCCTGTGCCTTTTTGGTTGTTTCTGTTTCCTTAGGGGTTTAGGACTATTTGCATTGTTAACCTGGTCCTGATTTGACATTAGTAAGTGGAATCCATCAAAAAATCATCCATTTTATTTAGATTTTCCAGTTTTGTGGATTCTAACCTTTTGAATTAAGACCTAATGACTATTTATATTTACTAAGTATCTGTTGTTTATGTCCCCTTTTCATTTCTGGTTTTGTTAATTTGGGTATTATCTCTCTGCCTTTGAGTTAGTTAAGAGTTTTTCTATCTTATTGATTTTTCTCACAGAAACAGATGTCAGTTTCATTTATTTTTGTATTACTTTCTTTGTTTCAAAGTTATTTGTTTCAGTCTTGAGTTTAATTATGTCCTACTGTCTACTCCTCTTAGGTGTGTTTGCTTCTTTTTCTTCTAAAGCTTTCATACGTGCACTTTAGTTGACAGGATGAGATCTGTCCAATTTCTTCATGAAGGCACTTAGTGCTATGAACTTTCTTGTAAGCACCGCTTTCATTGTTTCTCAAAAGTTTGGTTATGCTGTACCTTCATTTTTATTGGATTTCTCTCGTTATTTCTTCCCTGACACAATGATCATTGACTAGAGAGTTGTTCACTTTCCATGACTTTGTAGGCTTTCTGTTGTTTCTGTTGTTGTTCAATTCTAGCTTTAATCCATGATGGTCTGTTAAGACCCAAGGGGTTATTTCAATCTTCTTATATCTGTTGAGGCTTGCTTTGTGAGCAACTATGTGGTCAGTTTTGGAGAAGGTTCCATATGGTGCTGAGGTATATTCTTTTGTTTTTGGGTGAAATGTTTTGTTACTATCTGTCAGGTTCATTTGACTCATAATGTCAGTTAGTTTCATTATTTCTGTTTTGTTTCTGTCTTATTGACCTGTCCATTGGTAAGAATGCAGCGCATCCTGTTATTCCCCACTTTCTCTTTCATTATCTAGTTTCACGTTGAGGTCTTTAATCCACACAGACTTGAGTTTTGATCAGGGTGATATAGATGGATCTACTGACATTTTTCTACATACAAACATCCAGATAGACCAGCACCATTTGTTGAAGATGCTTTCTTTTTTTCCATTGTATGGTTTTGGGTTCTAGGTCAAAAATCAAGTGTCCTTAGGCACAGGAGGGCATTTAGGAGGCAAAGGTAAGTGGATCTCTGAGTTTGAGAAATGAAGGAATAGTAAAGTGAAAATATAAATCTTAGTTTTCTTATTTTCTATTGGGTTGACAGAAGAAAGTATTCAAAAATATATGACTATATATTTTAATATAATTCCATGTTATACAAATGATCTACTTTCATATAAATATCCATGTGGCTATAATACATATTATTATAAATAAATGCAGTTATATAAGGATGAAAAACATAAATTAGGATTATTTTGCTTTTAATAGAAGGCTCATGCTTATTCATCACCATGGAGCAGCACATTTATTTAAGAATAAACTTAAATTAACTATAAATGTATTTCATAAACTCAGAGGTAATCACAAACATTTAAAACAGTTGTGGTTTTTTTTTAATGAAGAGCTAGAAAGACAATACAATGCGCCATATGCTTGCTACGCAAAGTCGGTGAGACAGAACAAAGACCCCAGAAGTAAATGCACTGTAATATGGTCAACTGGCTTAGTTTTTTTCAATACAGCGGGCTGATCACATGTGCTCACATACTTGGCAACCATTTTACCAATCAGATATACTGTTAGCATCTTTAACAAATGAGCAAATTCACAGAGTTGGGGAAGACAGTTTTTCAGCCACCCATGCTGTAACAACTGGACAGACACTTGTGAATGAATGAATCTAGACGCAAGTTTTACTTCACAAAACTTAACTAGCAATGGACTGTGGATGGACCTAAACAAAAGATATGCAAGTATTAAATTGAAGATAACCCAGGAAAAAATATAAATGACACTGGGTCTTACAGTGATTTTTTTTTTAGATAGTATACTAAAAGTACGAGTCATGAATGAATAATCAAGCAATTTTTTTAATTATGAAAGTGTCTACAGTAGAAAGCACAGTCAGTAGAATGAAAAGAAAAGCCATGATAAAAGGAAAAGTCTGTAAAACATATCTTTGAAATTACTATTATCAGAATAAACAAAGAATCCTTACTATTCAGTAAGCTGACTAAAACCAGACCAGAAGCATAGCAAACATCTCATCAATGAAGATACATAAGTAATAAATAAGCATGTTAAATAAGTTTTAGTTCATATGCCACCTGAGATATGCTAATTAAAATAACAATGAAAATGACCAAACCCTAAATACCAAGAACAAAGATGCTGGCAAGAATTTGCAACAGCAGTAGTTTTTACATTACTAGTAGGATTTCAAATTTTTACAGCTATTTTGGAAGACAATTTGGCAGTTTATACAAAATTAAATATACTTCTGCCATGTGATCCAGCAATTACATATGCCCTATGGTATCAACGAAAAGAAATTGAAAAGTTATGTTCACATAAAAATCTGTGTGTGGATAGTTTCAGCAGCTTTGACTGAAGTTACCAAATTTGTAAAGTGTTAGGAGGGAAGAGATGAAAAATAGAAAGACAGAGCATAGATGGTTAAGGCACAATAGAACTACCCTGAACATTACAACAATGGCTAATGCATATTTATACATTTGTCCAGACCTATAAAATATTCAGGAACAACAGTGAGCTCTTATATCCACCATGGTTTTTCCATGGAGGTTCATCAAATATGAAAATATGAATTACCCAGATATGGCATGTTGACAATCTGGGCAGCCATACCTGTGGAGAGTGAGAAAAAAAAGAAGAGAACCCTCTAACTTTTATTCATGATTGCTGTAAACTTAAATATGTTCTAAAGAATAAATTTCCTTTAAAAACTGATGGCGGATGATATAAACTATTCAGAAGGAACACAGTTGGTATCTGAATGACAAGTCATAGCATAGTGGGGGAACAGCCTCTTCAAGGAAGTATCTCCAAAATATCATCAACAGCACAGACTGAGATGGGTAGAATTAGTCTTCCTACTGCAAGCCACAGAGAATTCAGGATGACATAAAATTCAATATCTTTACTGAAATTGTATTAATTCTTTAAGAATTTCATACACAGTATTTTGATCATACTTAATACCTCATCCAATTCCTCCCGGATCCAAACTCAACTCCTACTAACTAAGTCGAATTTCTCTTCTTTTTTAAACTGTTACCCTCAAGTTCAATTGTGTTGTCCTGGGTAAGAGTCCCTGGAATGTAGCTTATCTTGCAGAGAGAGAAGGACATAGTTTCATTCTTCTACATGCATTATCATCCAATTTGATCAGCAACATCTGTTGAAGATTTTTTGTCTCTTTCTCAAAAAACAAAAAACAAGTGAATATAGCTATGTGTACTTATACCAGGATCCTGTGTTCTGCTCAGTTGCTCTAACTGTCTGTTTTCAGGCCAATATAATGCTGCTTTCCCAATATTTCTCTATAGTCCAACTTAAAATCAGATATAGGGACTATTCCATTTTTGTTTAGGACTGTTTGGCTACCTGGGGTCTTTTTCCTACCATGTACATTTGAGTTATCTATTTTACTATTCCTGTGAAAATGGCTCTGAACTTTTGATTGGTAATATATAAATCTATAGATTTATTTTGATAGGATGGCAATTTTTACAATATTAATTCTTCTGATCCATGAGCATGGAGTTCTTTACATCTTTTAGTGTCCTCCCACATTCATCCTCCAGATCTTTTTTATAATTTGCATCATGGAGATCTTTCATATTCTTATCTAGGTTTCACCTAAGGTAGTGTTGAGGCTACAGTTAATGGAATTGTTTGCTTACTTCTTTTCCAATCTACTGTCATTAGTATGTTGGAAGCTACCGACTGTTTTATGTTAGTTTTGTATATTGCCATTTGTTGAATTGTTTCTTGGTTATAAAGAGTCATCTGGTGTACTTTAGAATCATCAACATGGCTTCAGTCAGCAGCACAGAACCTGGACATCAGCAAGGCTTTGGGTGGTAACTCAGGCTATGGACATCAAAACAGACCCCTGCTGCAGTTGGACCATGGACCCAGGCATGGCTTGCAGAGGCAGCAAGGGCATAGACCTTAGGTGGCACTGCAGGGCACTCACATCAATACAGCTGCTGGCAGCAGCAGAGCCCACAGACATGGCTTCAGCCTGCAGCATAGACCACAAACATCTGCATGGCCTTTTGTGGTAACACGTGCCACAGACATCAACACAGCCCACTGCAAGGTAGGGCATGGCCTGGCTAGCTTTTCCTCCCATGCACCTATACTCCACGTGTAAGGCATTTTCTTAATTAGTGATTAATGGGGGATTAATTAGTGATTGCAGGTGGTATCATCCCCAGGCTGGTGGTTCTGAGTTCTATAATAAAGCAGTCTGAGCAAGCCATGTGAAGCAAGCCAGTACGTAGCACTCCTTCATGGCTTCTGCATCAGCTCCTGCCTCCATATTCCTGCTCTGCTTGAGTTCCTGTCCTTACTTCATTTAGTGATGAACAGCAATGTGGAAGTGTAAGCTAAATAAACCCTTCTTTCCCATTGCTTTTTTTTTTGGTTATAATATTTTGCTGTTGCAGCAATAGAAACCATAACTTAGTCAAGAGCCGTTATGAGGGTTACCAAATCTCCTGATTCCTTCAAATAGCGCCACTCCCTGGTGGTCAAGCGTTCGGGCCTGTGAGGATCTATGTCAACTATTCAAACCACCACAATCCACTCCCTGATTCTCAGAGGCTTATGGCCGTATCATAATGCAAAATGCATTCAGTCCCACTTCAAAAGTCCTCATAATCGATTACAGTCTCAACACAGTTTAAAAGTCCAAAGTTCAATGTCTCTTCCAAGACACATGGCAATCTCTTCCCTGTAAACCCCTAAAAAATAAAAGCAAAAGCAAAAAGCAGATCACATTCTTGCAACCCACAATGGCACATTTTACCATTCCAAAAGGGAGGAAAGGGAGCAAGCATAGTGAAGAAAAACTGGAGCAACGCAAGACTGAAAGCCAGCAGGGCAACTCCAAATTCTGCATTTCCTTGTCTGACGTCAAGGACTTCTGTTCAGATCTCCAACTCCTTTCAGCTTTATTCAATGAAGCACACCTCTCTCTTGGGATGTTTCCATATCCTGCTTCCACTGACAGACATATCACAACTCAGGCGTCTCCATCATCCTGGGGTCTCTTGTGAAATCCAGGTTTCACCTTCACACCGTGGTATCTCTAAGCCTCCCTGCAGGGAAACCCCTGACACATGACTGGCCTCAGTGGCTTTCCTTAGCTTCAGAGATGTCCCATAATCCACTTCTGGATCTTTGACTCTACAGCTAGAACCAAATGACTGAAACTAGTTCAGCTGTCTGTTGGGGCTGGAACTTGCTCCCTATTTTCTATTACATTTGCATCAACTTTCTATTGTGGGATTCCTTCACTGCTTTAAGCTTCTCTTTAATTCTGTGTTATAATTTGGAGCCTTAGCTGGGCAGGGTCTTGTCCTGAGGTCACCACTCCTGGCTTTGGAGGCCATACCTTTGTGAGTGGTGGCCTGTGATGGCACTGGAGGTCATGGTGATGCCCATGGTCCAGGCAAACTCTGAGGGCCTTTGTCTGAATCTGCATCCCTCCTGTAGGAGGGAGCCATGTTCATGGTCTGTGCTGTCACCAAAAACCATGTGTGGGCCCATGGTCCACGCTTCTGCTTCTGCTGTTATATGATAACTGCAGACAGACAGTGGGAAGGGAGGGACATGGAAGGCTTCTGGACAGCCTCAATACCACCCCGCAAAGTAACAGCCCAGACAGGAAGCCACTGAAGAGAATTCTTTAAAGTGTGGTCTGGGTGCAGAGGAGTAGTTCTCCACAATCGACAGCTCCTTGTGGGGTTGTGGCGAGAGTGTGGGAGGGGGAAGGACTCGGTTCTGTTTAAGGCACAGGCCACTGAGAGTTTGATCAAGCTCCGGTGAGTATATAGATAACACAAGCTGCACTTTTCTTTTATTATTTTTAATTTTACGTTTTTTGGGAGGGGTATCATAAAGGGAAGTGGCCATGGAAGGACTGGGAAGTGAATGCAACTGGGGTGCCTTATGCTGAGTCATTAAAAATATTATGTTGAAAAAAAAATAGAAAACACCTTACAGTTGGATCTTATGGAAGCATTTTCTCAACTGTGGTTTCCTCCTTTCAGTCAACTTTAGTTTGTGTATCAAACTGAAATAAAACTAACCAGCTCAACTCCCTTTTTGATTCTAATTTTATCAATTTTGGCCTTCTCCTTTTTGTTACTTTGGCTACAGACATGTTTTGGTTTTTTGTTTGTTTGTTTTGGTTTTGTTGTTTTAAAAAAATTGTCACGCCCTCCCGCCGGCAGGAACGACGCAGACACCAGGATCCTTCTCAATCGCGCTTTATTGGGAGCATCCTTGAAGCTGAATCAAAAGACCCCGAATGCCTGCAAGCACGCCCTTTAAACACTGTCTGTACGTGGCGTGTCAATGTCTCATTGGTTACATTTGGATGCCTCATTAGCATGCCTCATTAGCATGCCCCATTAGCATGCCCGCAGTTGAGAGGGCTGTGTTGGAGTGCTTCATTTGCATACCCCTGTTCGGGAGGGGTGCATTGAGAGGGCTTAGGTCTGAGCTTGCGCGGAAGCAGTAACAGTTGCCGTCTCAGGTGGTAAAGGTCGCTGCCATTATCGGGTGTGGCCGCGTCTTAAAAAATATTAAATCTTTTTTCACTGATTTTTTAAATCATTTGTTTGGCTTTCTTTTCATTTCATTAATTCTGCCCTGATATTAATATTATCTTTGTATCTTTTTCCCTCAGCCTGATGGGAAGATGGCAGACATTCAGGCAGAGAATGCTTCCTGAAAGCAGTTCTTGATCTTTGAAAACAAGGAGCGAGTTCTGCTGGGAGAAACTACCAAGGAGATACTCTTGGTACTACAAGGACATCATTCTTGCCTTCAAGACACCAGGAGGCCACTGAGGACACCAACATAGACAAGAATTGTTCCTTCTGTGGCATCTCCATCAGAGGGTGTCATGACCAAGATGAAGATGCAGAAAACCACTGTCATCCATAGGAACTAAATCCAGTATATCCATATCTCTGTAGATTGATCACATCATCACTGTGGGATTTTCTCAATGGTTTTGATTTTTAAAATCTATTTTGTCAGAAATTAGAATAGTGACCCTTGTTTGTTTGTAAGACCCATTTGCTTGGGAAAAAAAAACATTTCCTATCCTTTCTCCTAAAGCAGTGTCTATCTTTTAGAGTAATACACATTTCTTGGAAACAACAAGTATATGGTTTCTTATTCTTAATCCAATTTACTACTCTGTATATTGGGGGGGGGGGGAATGATTGAGACCATTAATATTATGGCAGACACTTTTGCTAGGTATAGAAATTTGGGTTGGCAATTGCCTACCAGATGTTAAAATATACTTTTTTAGGCCTTACTACATTTTAAAATTTTTGTTGAAAATCTACAATCATTCTGATAGGCCTGAATTAAATGTGACTTGGTGTTTCTCTCTTGACACTTTCAATATATTTCTTTGTTTTTATTTTTGGTATGTTTATTTAATATAAGAGTTTTATGGTTTTACCTGTTTGGTATTCTAAATACCTCCACCCTAGTAGGATCCAGAGTTGGGAGTCTCTGGTGACCTGAGGGAACCAGCAATAGAAGCTGACATCCACATGCTCTCCTACCTTCCTCTCCCTCTCCACCACACTATTGCAGCTTTTATCTTATAGAGCTATAATCTGTTTCTATTTATTAACTCACGTGTTTCAGTTGAAAGAGGTGGGGAAAAGTGAAGACAGGATTGCTCATCATTGTATACTGGGTATGGCCTGGGACCGATTAGGAACTCCACAAAGGCTTTTGAGGAAGGAGGAAAATAAACGCATAGCAGTATGAAGGGAGATGCCGGGTTTCCCGAGAGCACAGGCTTTTGAGTCTGAGTACCTAACAACCAATGTGAACGGTGACCAAATCCAAAGAGAAACCAAATCAGGAAAAAATGCACAGTTGGCTATTTTGTAAACTGAACTTAACTTCAGATAGTTACTAATTCAGCATCTTTGCCTCAAAAGCAAGGGCACCCCGAAGTACACACACTCTTACAGAACCAGGATTCTTTACCCAGCTCAGAAGATGGAAGTAAACTCTTCCATTTGGAAGACAGTGGACACATACAAAAATTAGAAAATAAACTCAAACATAACCAATTTAAGGTGTTTATACTTTGAAAAGGGGGCGGGGGGAGGTGGCTGGAGAGATTGCTCAGAGGTTAAGAGCACTGACTGCTCTTCCAGGGGTCCTGAGTTTAATTCCCAGCAACTACATGGTGGCTCACAACCATCTATAATGTGATTTAATGTCCTCTTCTGGTGTACAGGCAGGCATACATGCAGGAAGAGCACTGTATATACAATAAATGAATAAATCTTGTTTTTAAAATGGGGGAAGGCAGTGCTCCCAGGCAAGAAAGTAGCATCAATCAAATAAGCAACACTTTGACCTGCTAAGTTTACTTAGCACACTCTGAAACTACAGAGTTCTTAAGTTAACAGCAACAACAAAAATGTAGTGTGTCTCTAAAGGGACAATTGGAAGGAATGTGGCTGTTGAGTGAGCACAATACCAGGACTGGATCATCTGGTGCTCCTATGCCTGCTTTGATTGCCACCTAACATCTTTAAACATTAAACATCTCAATAGGTTTCAGGTTATGTTGAAAGCAAAAGGCTTCCCAATCACATTTCCCTGACTGTATGCCAGGTGAAGTCTAGCCCACAGTATTTGTGGTGTATATATTTAGTACCTAAGACTTCATTCTGAGAGTGTATATCATTTTTTTTCATTTCTACAGAGACACAAGCAGCTCAGAGCACATTGTCTCTTCTTAGTCAATTTCAGTTATAACTCTTAATCCTTCCTTTCATCCCTGCCCTGGAGGGTACCTGGATCAATAGGACTTTTTTTTTTTAAGACAAACTCATATACCCATGAGTCCACAGAGAGTTGGTACATTTCTGAGAAAAATAAGAGTAAACTTACGTGAGTAGCAAGAGCCAACCTTAGCGTAGCATAGGAACTATTACAAGGGATTGGATAACATTAACCAGCTGGCAGGTCTCAGAAGAAATCTACCAGGGTTCCGCACATATTAGGAAACTGTGGAGTGGGGCTTACGCGCTAGAATTTTCTGTTTTATTGTGAACTAGATAGATATTTGTCAAACTGATTGATGATGGCCACCTTAGGGCTCAGATAGAAAATAACTTGACATATAAACAGACTTCCCATGAGTGGCTGGGTTGATAGGATGGTGGCAAAAGAGATTTGCAACACTGGCTCACAGGTCAAGGACAAAAAAAAAAATGGGACCTATTTCAAGCTGAGGGAAAGAAATCTGAAAAGCTAAGGTGGGATTCTTAAAGAGGACCGTATGAGGCTCACAGCTGTGAGTTTAAGGAACTGTTGGTGCAATGGAGTGACTTCTAAGAGTAATTGGGTTCATCTGAGATGCAGACATGAGAAGAGGCTGGAAGGATGCCACATTGGGTTAGGAACAGAAGCAAGGTAATAGAGCTGGTGGTTTGTTTGTGAGGTTCCAAAAACAGAGAGGTAGTATGCTACTCATGCCTGCCTTTAGTTTGCACATTTGTTATAGTTTTGGGGTTTTTTTTAAATACTTTTGCTGTGTTATTTTAATTTCTTTACCTTAAAACCTTAAAGCTGTAGTTTATACCCATGCAGTATAATTGTTAAATATTGTGTTATTTAAAAACAGTGGTATTTGTCTTTTCAGAAAAAAAATAGTTTAAATGTTATGTGTATAATAATTTTTAAATAATTTTCTTGTACAGGTCATGATCTTATGAAAGTGCACCTTATTTTCTTCTCTGGATAAGCGGCACTCAATATACAACTAACTTTCTACCATTCTTCAAGGCAAATGCAGTGAGTTTCTTTCTATACGATAATGTTTCTGGTCACATTTGCTGACAGTACCAGCAGGAAAACCTTCAGAATATCTGTAAGGCAGGGAGAATGCTAATAATTGCTAAACAAACAAACAAACAAAACAGTGATTCTCAACCTCCTATGCAGTTGCTCATGTTGTGGTGACTCGCTCCCCCCAACCATAAAATTACTTTTGTTGCTACTTCATGACTATAATTGTGCTATGGTTATGAATCATAATGTAAATATTTATATTTTCGGATGGTTTTAGGTGACCCTTTCATGAAAGGATCATTTGAGCCCCAAAGGTGTCGAGAAACACAGGTTGAGAACCACTGTTCTAAGATGAGGGTTAAATGCTTGTGGCTGCATTCCTAGCTTTGGGTTCTCCACACAAGTGCAGAACAGAAAAGGCCACTGATGTACTAGAAGTCAAAGATCATGACTTCACACGTGCGACCATCGCTCAACAAGCCCTGCCGGCAGCAGCAACTGAAATCAGTGAAAAATTAGTTGACAAAGTTGGCAGGAAAAAGAAAGAAGAGAGAGAAGGGGGCAGGAAGAGAGAGAGGAGCTCTATCCAAATTGAGTTTCTACTAAAGTGAATGGGTTCTTGGTCATCAGATGAAGCAGTACCAGGCCTCTACTTCACCCCAGCTGCAGTGAATAAGCTTTATCTGGTCCAGTCTTCTGAACCCTGCCAGGCTCCACAGTTTTCTGAGCATGGATCTCAATCACTCCTTGCATTCACATCCTCACCCATAGTTTACAGGACAGAGTGAGTCAGTGGCTTAACAGTTCCTTCTTGACTATATCAAAACAGCAGAAATTATTTCTATAGTGAAAATAAAGTCAGTTTTATCAAAGATTTTGGAATGACTGTGAATGGGGCAAAGCCAATATATATCCACTTTTGAATCTGTATTTATGAAAAGGGTGCAGTTTTGTGCTTTTTTTTTTTTAACTCAACACCTATAGACTTTGGCACTTTGGTTAGATTTTTTACAATTTAGTTAAGGTTACTGATTTTAAGATTATAATTACTTAATACTTTTATAATTACATCTTGGGAATATCAAAAATATTTCCTGATCAGTTTCTAAAAGAATGAATTTGTAGGCTTATATTAATTATTTTTAACTAAGAGTTAGAGTGAAATATTTCTAGAACTATATTAATGCCAGTGATATATTTTTTAAATTTCCTAGCTTTTCATCTAAGAGGAAGCTACAACTATATTAGTAATAGAAGCTGTGAAAATTTCCAACCGAACTGCAGTCCCCATTCTGAACTGCCCAAAGCATGATCCTTGCTTCCAGCTGCTGCGGCTGAAGGTTAGTTTCCCAGCAGTGGTTTGAGCATCAGTGCTGCCGTTCCGGTTCTGGACTGCTCCTGTTTCCCCACCACTTGCTCCTAACATGGCTGATTCTACAGCTGCTTGCCGAGTGCAGTTTCACTGTCCACAGAACTTGTACAAGAATCTGCAGTCTTTTGTCTGGGTGAGGTCAGAGGGATTTGCTTTATTTCTGATGAGTGGTGCAAGAACCCATTCACTTTAGTAGAAACTCAATTTGGATAGAGCTCCTCTCTCTCTTCCTGCCCCTTCTCTCTCTTCTTTCTTTTTCCTGCCAACTTTGTCAACTAATTTTTCACTGAGCAGGAAACTGAGCAAACACAGAGAAAGCAGAGGAACTAATTTTGGAGTGAGGAGAAGCTCTGAACTCTAAAACCCACCCTCAGTGACACACTAGCCTGGTTCCACTGGCATCCTCAAATAGGCACCACCACAAAGGGACCAAGGGTTCAAGTATATGAACCCTTCAGGGATGGTTGTCAATACACACTGACAAAAGGAAGAATTGGATGAGAGAATCAAGAAAGACTCACCGCCTGTATAATCATTTCCTGCAAAGTCAAAGTTGCCTACAAGGCTCTAGTCAGCTAAACAGAGAAAAATATTTAAACAAAAAAAAAAACTACATAGTGTTATCTGCTATACTGGAACCATGAAAAATGAACAATGCAATTGAATCATTAGCCTGTTTGAAAACAATGTCCTGGGATTAAGGATATGGCTTAGTGGGTAAGAGTACCTGCTGAGGTGGGAACAAATGCAAAGGCCCATCGCCAACCATTATGTGGCAAGAGACTCTAAACTGGAGGTTTACATCAAACTCCTTCCCCCAGAACTCAGAGAATCCCTTGGAAGAGGACGCAAAAAGACTGTTAAGAGTCAGAGGGAACAGAAGACACCAGCAGAGCAAGGCCCTCTGGATCAACTAAACAAGCCACATATTAGCTTACAGAGATGGAAGCAACAAGCCCAGGGCCTATATGGGTGTATACCAGGTCCTCTGCACATATATTATAGCTATTAGCTTAGTGTTGTTATGAGACTCCTGATTGAGAATAAGTGGGTCTCTGACACTTGTGTCTATTTGGGGGGCTTTTTCCTCCTGATGCATTTCCACATACAATTTTGATATGCTACTTTTTGCTTTTTCATATTGTATTCTACTTTGTAATCTTTGGTTATTTTCTTTTAGAAGCCTATTATTTTCTAGTGAGAGACAGAAAATGCATGGATGTGGATGGGAGGAGATATTAGAAGCAACTGGGAGGAGTAAATGGAGGGGAAACTACAATCAGAATATACTGTATGAGAAAACAATCTATTTTCAATGATAAAAAGGGTACTTGATACAAAACATAAGGACCTGAGCCCAGTCCCAAGCATCCACATTCAAAAGCTTTGAGGCATGGCTACATGCACCTGTATTCCCAGCACTGTCAGGTGACTGAGGCAGGAAGATTGTTTTGTCTTGCCAACCACCAGCCTAGCCCTGTGTTCACTGAGATGTCGCATCTCAAAAGGATAAGGCAGAGCGTTATAAAGCAGTAAGCCTATGGCTTCCACATGTGAGCACAGGAACATGTACTTACACATATACATGTGCATACACCCAACACGTACACAGTAAAGTAAAACAATAAAAACCACATCATCACTATGGTCTCATAGAAATATTGTTTTTGCCTTTTGACTTTAAGAATGTACATTTGTGAAATTAAAAGACTCTGAAAACTATTATTAACTTATAAACTCAATTTAGGATAATAAACTCAAGTGCTATACTTTCTTAGCCTTGCAGACCCAAAGCAAGTTTCTTCAAAGATATCATGTCATTTTCCTTCAACTGAAATCCATTTTCTTATGAAACAAAAGAATCCTGAAAATAAAACTGGGTAGAAAAGCAATTTTATCCAAGTCAAAGAACAGATGAAGACTCTTTGCCTCTGACGTCTACATAGATGACATTTAGACAGTGTGTTGAAAACTAATTGGACAAAATGGTTCCAAAAGTCTAAGACTTATATTAGAAATGTCCCCTCCAAAACTGAAGGTAGCAGAAGGTGATACGGGAGTCAATGGTAATTGAAGTGATAACTCACAGATATTGCTCAATAGCCAAACACCAATATGTTTTTATTCAGAGGAACATTTAGTTCCTTTCTCCTCCTAAAATTAAGTCATTATTCTTTAGAGTGACATATTTTTTTTTTACTTTTAGTTTTTTTTTAATGATTTATTTGGTTTTTTTTTTTAATTTGTTCACTTTCCAACACAATTGTAGCCCAGTCCCTCACTGTCTCCCAGACCCACCCTTCCTCCCTCACGCCCTCACCTACTTCCTCATCCTCAGGAAGGGGGAGGCCTCCTCCCCTAACATCTGACCTCAGCCTATCGAGTCTCATCTGGACTGCCTGCATCCTCTTCCTCTGTGGCCTGGCAAGGTCACCCCACCACGGAGAAGTGATCCACAAGTGGTCACCAGAGTCCATGTCAGCAGTAGTCCCTACTCCCCGTATTATAGGACCCACAACGAGACCGTGCTGCCTATCGACTACATCTGAGTAGAGGGTCTAGGTCCTCACCATGCATGGTCCTTGGTTGATGCATCAGCCTCTGCAGCACCCTTTTCTGCCACCCAGATTTGTTGGCTCCATTAGTTTTCTTGTGGAGCTCAGGTCCCCTCCAGGTCCTTCTATCTCCCAACTCTTCTATAAGACTCCCTGTGCTCCAGCTGAAGTTTGGATGTGAGTCTCAACATCTAAGACTTACAGAGATATATTTGTGGCACATTTTCTAAAAATCATTTGAAAAATTATGGTGGCCAACTTTGTAAGCCCTCGGTTTCCCCTGCTTTGGCATCACTGCCAAAGCATTATGCAGCCACCATGGTTTGGATGTTCTCACCAGACAAAAATTCTAAATTCTTATTGCTACTATTACTAATCAATAACTCCCGCCAGCAGAATAAGAAACATATCATTTGTCTTGAGTTTTTCCCTTGAATAGATTTAAGCCAGTGAGATCCTGACTGAAAAGGAATTCCACGTGGATTTGAAAAGTCGAGAATAGGGTTCAGTCTGCTTGGTCTAAGCAGGGTCAGATAGGAATGATTCTGTGCTGTATGGGGTTATCAATCTCGATCTCAGCTACTCAATTCTGTTGTAATGTGAAAAGAAATCACAGACAACATAGGAATGAATGGATATAGCTTTGTTCTAATATATTTGTTCTAATACAATTTTGTTTAAAAACTAGTTTACTATAGTAAACTATATTTCTGTACCAATATCTTCCTGAGTTATTATAATACTGCAGAATTCATCATATTAATTTAATTTGGATATTGAAGCTTAATTGAATATGAATTCTCATATTTCTTTAAGTAAGAACAGAATATATGGTTTGATAATTTTACTTATTTTTTGACTACCCAGAAACTCTAGATAGCTATAAATTCTGCATAAACAGATGTACTACTACTTTAAATAAATTAAAAGTATATATCATTTTTTAAAGTAAAATTCTATGGAAAAATAACTGTGGCACAGATTTTAAAATATGGACATAGATAATGAAGATATGCTATAGAATAGATATAAATGGGAATATTATTCAACCTTTCAAAGGAATTTAGTACTGATAAATGTGACAACATGGATGAGCCTTGAAGTCATTAATAAAAAAGTCAGAGTGGCCGACTACCAAAGTCACACATTTCACAGCTCCTATCATAGAAGAACTCCAGAAAAACAACAAACAAACAAACAACAAAAAGTGTAAAGATACCAATCAAGTCAGTGACTCCCAGGGAAGCAAATAGAAAATAAGTACATAATGAGATTTGGGTCTCTGGGGTAGTGAACAAAGGTGAAATAGACCAAGGCTGTAGCTTAAAACTGATACAAAAGCATGAAATGCTCCCGAGCTCTTCTCTTTAACATGTTAACATGTTGTGAGAATTCTAGTTCTGTTGTATTTTTATAAGCCTATTGCCAATGGCTTTTTTTTTTCCTTTTCAGTTAAGAAACTTTGAGTCTACAAATTCAAACATCCCTCCTCAACTCTCTGATGACCTTATTCATAGGGCCCTTTCCTTGAGCAATTGCATACTGTATTCTTTCCTGGAGTCTGTCCTGGAAACACAAGGTAATGCCTTTATCCTCATGGAAATGGCAGAAGAAGTAAGGGACATCAGTGAATCTGTAATTCCATGAAGTGTAAGTTCAGGAATGAAGAGATAGATAGATAGATAGATACATACATACATACATACATACATACATACATGCAGACTTACTGTAATTTGTGGGAAGGGATGGGAATGGGGAATGTTAGGTTTTAGGAATGTGTTAAAAGAATTATCAATATGAGGACTTCATATTTGAATACAGGTATGTATCGCAAAGCAACTTGTCCGGTGACGAGTGACTGCATTATGCAATTCTGTCCTTTTAAGGTTATGTTGCCTAGTGACATCACCGCAAATGTTCATGTAACCAGACTCCATGATGTTTACACAGTGACAAAAATCACAGAAGACTCTATTTCTCAGATTGAATCCTCACAATTACATGATGGATGGCACATATCAACAATTGATCTGCAATGGAGCTTATAGCTTGTGTCCATCTGGAACTCAGGAGATGTCAGGGTACGGAGGAGAGCCTAGAAATTTCCATCATATAGTGAGATGAGGAAAAGGAAAGATGGCTTGGGGCCAAACAGCAAGGATTCTCTATTTAATACTCAGGCAGAAGTTTGTGAATGAGCCAATATGGGAAGCTATGGAGGGCTGGTGAGATGGCTCAGTGGGTTAAACCATACACTGACCTTGATCCCTAGACCCACAAGTTGTCCTCTTGTCTCCACATATATGCTCTGACACATGTCTACATATATACACAAGCACACACTAAATAAATAATGTGAAAAATGAAGACTAAAGAGTGGATAGTAAAATAGGAAAAGACTGGGTGGATCTCGGAAGATGCATGGATGGAAAGTAACTTCAAAAATGCCAAACTAGACAGAGGTTAAAGGTGATTCCTGTCAAGCCTGAAGATCTGGGTGTGACTCCCCAGGACCCACATGGTAGAAGAAAGAACTCACTCTCAAAAGCTGTTCTCTGACCGCCCTCCACATGTGATATCCCATGAAGGTATGCAAACACACACACACACACACACACACACACACACACACGGGTAAAAAGTAAATAAATCTAATAATAAAAATATTAAGTGTAGTAAGCAGTGGTGTAATCAGTTGCTGACATTTCAAGCAAGCTGGAGATTAAATTAATCCATCAGGGTAGCATTTGTGATTTAAGTCTGTTTAGTTTTATTTCACAAAACTCGTCAGTTAGACCACAAGTCTAGTGAAGGGTGGTAACTAGACTAGTCCAGACTGTAGATTTTGCCAGAAGTTGTTGCAATAGCTAGGATAGGGCGGGGGCACGTGTTTTAAGAATTTATTAGTACATTGGCTGATGTTATTTTCTTTCAAACTTATAGGTAGCTCTGGAACACTGGAAAGCAAAACAGTGTGAACAGAGGAGGCCCTGAAGAATTCAGTAAAAAAAAAATCTCAATTCTGATTTCTCCTTCCTCAACAGACCACCAGATCACAATCAAATCTTCTCCAGAAGACAAGGGACATTCTGAGAAGGGATACACCATGTGGTACATGGCCCTACATGCAGATACAATCATGGCAGCAGATAGTCTGTAACTGTAAAACAATTGCAAAAAGTGTCGTGAGTAGCCCAGGCAATGTAATAGGGATGCGATGAGTAAGTGCGTGAGGCTGTTAGGAACTTGTATTGACATTGGCTGAGATTCATCCTAATCCAATCGTGAGAGCTTTCTGGACAGTGAGCCAGATGGGACAGGGAAGAGAGAACCCACAGGGCATGAAAAAAACAAGGCATCACTCCTAAATCCCAGAGAGACTGGGCCTGCTGATGGGAAGCCTGACCCTGGCAGCTTGGCCAAGAGGAAGGGAAAGAGGGCGCTGTGGTGATGCGCACTTGTTACAGATCTACAGGCGTTGTCCCTTGGCTTTGCCTAAGAGGCTGTAGGTTTCCTAGTTTAAAAGGAAGTATGTGCAAGTAGGGATATATTTGCCTGACCCCTGGACTCAGCAGTAGACGTGGTAGGGGCAGCAGCTAAGAGGTGTGGTGGGTGTAGGCTGAGTGGAACAAGGAACTGCATATTTGTATTGCAAACAACCACACAGACAAGGCTATGTTCATAAGGTCAAAGGTTATGGAAACAAAGGAAATTCTACAATTTAGAGGCTTGAAAATGTGTGTGGAGTTAGCAACTATAAGTGGACAGATTCACCATGTTCCTCACCTCTCCCCACACACATCGGTTTATTAAAACCACATATTCATATTCTTCTGTGCATCCTGAAAATTATGTGTCCTTCTATGTAGATCAGATGTAAATATAATCAATAGAGCATGTACATCATTTTCATGAAGAATGTTTACATGGCTCATTCAGTCAAAACATATGGAATCTTGAAAAACGGTGACAAAATCATCTAATACATGCTGGGAACAGTACTTAGGAAGTCTTCTAAAATATCTGAATATTGATCCTAGAGATAATGAATTCAAAACCCTCAGTTAAAGCTGTCCTAAAAGCTGGAGGGACAGGTAAGTGGGGGGGGGTGGGGGGGGCGGGGGGGTAACAGAGAAATTCTGGGATGAGAGCTCTCTGAGGCCAGCAGCTGAAAGGAAAACTAAAAAAGGAAAATACAGACACTATGAGACAAACTGGAAGGACATGTTTACACTCGGAACTTGTCCTGAGGAAGACTGACTTTTGTGAGTGTTATCCAGGGAGATGGTCAAGTCTCAGGGTGAAGAGTGGAGGACAGTCCAGATCAGGAAGGAGAAAAGCAGCCTCTGACTGAGCCCTACAGTCACCCCCAACCCGCTCTCCACCTCTCTTAGGGAAGGCCTGTCCTCAGCAAGAACGGTTCTACCTGATTCTAGCCAAAGAGGCTTTGCCCTAGAATCTAACCAATCCCAGCCCAATCTATCCTTCATCGCGAGGAGAGGGGCTCCTCAACATCAGCTGTCGCTGGGGTGAGGAATTATGGAAAGTTGAGAAGCACTTGAAGGGTTTGCTGTCCAGATGCATGGGCTCTCCAAAAGACCCAGACCTACTCCCAGGAACACAAGATGGTCCGCTTGCCCCAGTCTGAGCCGCATCAACCAGCCTCCTGTGGAACATGGATCACCAGCAGGGAGCACCGAACACATGAGTCTGTCTCTGTTCAGACCCTTTTCCCAGGGAGACAGAGAGACAAAGGCTGAAGTGAGGCTCAGCAGTAGAGTCCCCCAGCTGCATACACAAAGCCCTGGGTTTTGTTCCTAGCAGAGGAAAACATTTGCTGCTCACCCAGCAGCAGACATGAAATTTCCGGTTCAGTCAGCAGAGAAGTTGGAACCAGGGGCCTGTTCACTTCCATTTCTTTTATGCTGTCTATCAACCAAACATGTCAAGACAGTACTGAAAAGTGGAAACACAAACTGGTAACAAGGCAAGCCTCAAAAACACACTGCAGACAAGGCAAAGATATGGGTATTATCAAACAGAAACTTTAGAAGCACCAGTTAATGTACAAAGAGCTTAAATAGAAACACACGGCTGACGTAGAGAAAGCAGGTCGGGAGCTGGCACCACCCGGCATCAATGTAGTATAAGACTACAGCACTAAAGTCAGCAGGGGACAGACACGAAAAGGCAAATAGATCAACAGAGAAGAACAAATGGCCTAAACATCCCATAATAGCCCTGACAAATATGTCAACTGGCCTTCCACAAAAGACCCAAGCAACTCCAGAGCCAAACAGTGGTGTTTCCAACAAAGGATGCTGGGACATACACAAAAATGTAGCTGGACAGAGTTTTTACAAGTTTCACAAGAGTGAACTCAAAAGATATAATAGGCCTAAACACAAAACACTATAATTTTTTCCAGAAAATGAGGCACAGGGAAAAACCAAAATGATCTTAGGTTGGTGATGGCTAAGCTAACAAAAGCACAGTCTATGAAGAGAAAAATTAAGTTCAACCTCATTGAAAACATCCATCAATCACACTTGTATGTATTTAGCCCAAGGTACTGAAAACTCAATTCACACAAAACTCTACACATGAATATTTATGGTGGCTTCATCCATAATTTTCAATAACTGTAAACAAACAACTTCTTTCTTTAATACAAAGAAACTAGCTATCAAGACACAAACAGACAAGGAGAAGACACATGAGAAATGATAAGCTTTGTTTTTGTTTACTTGTTTGTTTGTTTGCTTGCTTGCTTGCTTGCTTGTTTGTTTGTTTTGAAATTTTGAGACAGGTTCTCACTGGTAGATCAGGCTGTCCTTCAACTTAATTACGAAGCTGGCTTTGAACTCCTAATGGTGTGCCTTCCTCAATATTTGGAGTTCTTGGATTACAGGCATTTACCATACCATCTTTTCTTTTTTTAATTGATTTTTTAAAAATATTTACATGTGGCGTAAATGTACCATAGTTTCTTAGTCCATTCTTCTACTGAGGGACACTTAGGCTGTTTCCATGTTCTGGCTATTGTGTATAAAGCAGCTATGAACATGGTTGAGCATATGTCCCTGTTGTGTGTTCGAGCATTTTCTGGGTATATTCCAAGGAGTGGGATAGCTGGGTCTTGAGGAAGCCCTATTCCCATTTTTCTGAGAAAACGCCAGATAGCTTTCCAAAGTGGATGTACTAGTTTGCATTCCCACCAGCAGTGAAGGAGTGTTCCTCTCTCTCCACATCCTCGCCAACATGTGGTGTCATTTGAGTTTTTGATCTTAGCCATTCTGATGGGTGTAAGATGGAATCTCAGTGTCGTTTTGATTTGCATTTCTCTGATGCCTAACGAGGATGAGCATTTCTTTAAGTGTTTCTCAGCCATTTGATATTCCTCTGTTGAGAATTCTCTGTTTAGTTCTAAGCCCCATTTTGCAATTGGGTTGTTTGGTTTTGTGGTGTTTAATTTCTTGAGTTCTTTATATATTTTGGATATTAAACCTTTGTCAGATGAAGGGTTGGTGAAGATCTTTTCCCAGTCAGTAGGCTGTCGCTTAAATTTGTGGACAAATGGATTGACCTAGAAATTATCATAATGAGTGAGTTCACCCAGAAGCAAAAAGAGACAAACGGTATATACTCACTTATATCAAAACACTAGTCCAAGGGATACGTCCCATGAAAAACCTTACTTACCAAGAAAGTGGGTCAGAGGAGAGGACATCCTATTGAGACTTTAGGCGAGAGTAGCATGGAAGAATGGGGAAATAACAGGACCCACAGGGTCCTGGAAACCTACAAGAAGAACTTTATGACAGGCAGATCTGGGTCCTGGGGTCCTCCTCAAACTAAGGCACCAGCCAAGGAGAAATAGGCAGTAAACTTCGAACCCCTACCAAGACCTAGCCGACGAACACGATATTCTCCACTGTTGAGTGGAGAGTGAGATCTGATTCTCACGTGAACTCTGGTGCCCCTTTTCTGACCATGTCCCCTGGATGGGGAGGCCTGGTGGCACTCAGAAGAAGGATAGCAAGTTACCAAGAAGAGACTCAATAATCTTAGAGCATACATAGGGGGAAGAAGTCTCCCTCAATCACAGACATAGGGGAGGGGAGAAGGGGGGAAGTGGGAGGGAGGGAGGAATGGGATGAAACAGGGGAAGGGCTAACAATCAAGATGTAATATGAATAAATTAATTAAAAAAAAGAAATTTAAGAAATAAAAAAAAATATTTACATGTGGCAACACACATACATGTTCAGTCATAAGACAGTAACTTAATTCCTGTGACAGATACGGCTTTGTTTTATAGTACCAAGAATATTCTGGAGTTCAAGCAAAGTCCTAAGAATAATCTATTAGTCACCACATTTTGTTTTCTCGGTTCTTCCCTCCAGGCGCTGTTATTTCTAACACAGGTAAACAGGCACAATCTTTCAAGTGCTCAAATACTGAAAGCTGTGGTGGCTCCCATATCAGCTGGTTTGCAACTGAGATGCCAACCACTTAATGAATGTTATAAGTGAACAACTCACAAGCCCCGGGGGTAGAAAACCCCGAGAACACACGATTGTGCATTCTAACAGCCATCTCAGCTGTGCCTGAAGACCGTTCCTGCTGTTCTTCTGAAATGAGATCTCAAAGCAGCATAGTTCAAAACCAAAGCTGATAACAACAACAAAAAATGTCATATGCACAGTCTCTTCACCATTTAGTCAACTTTTCCACTTGGGAAAGAAAATGCTGTAGAAACCCAGACACCGTGTTTCACTCCCTCAGTTAATATTTACCATAATAGCAGCTGCGGCTCAGCATCAGCATCAGCAGTGCTGCCCAGAGCCCGTTCATACAAATATTAAGTTCTTTACTCAAAAAAAAAAATGGTTGTCTATAGCACTGGCAAGTGTACACTTGAACTACAATTTTTTTAATTTTTTAAAATTTTTTTATTAATTTATTCTTGTTACATCTCAATGGTTATCCCATCCCTTGTATCCTCCCATTCTTCCCTCCCTCCTATTTTCCCCTTATTCCCCTCCCCTATGACTGTTGAACTACAATTTTTACATTTGGGAAGAAACAAACGCTGTGCCACTCATCGCTTCTACCACATCGCCCCCTCAGTGCAATCCTAAGCAGTGTTCGTGCTACTCTTGGTTTGGTCAGTTTGCTTGCCTGTGGGGGGTTGGGCCCGCTGAACCTGCCCTCTGGAAGAACCCACCCGCTGTGGCACTTTATGTTTTAACACTGCCCAATCAAATGTTGGTGGATCCGGGTCCTGCAAGGGATGTGGAACAGCTGCCTCTGGTGCCTGTAACTCGGAGCTTCCTCAAAGAACAGCCCAAGACAGTAATTTAAGTACATGGCAAATTCTGCAAGAAGCCCCTTACACAAAACTTCAACAGTAACGGATCTTTTCACTAATCTTTTCATAGTTTTGTGTCTTTATTGCAGCCTTTATCCCTTGCCTGGCACCCTGGTTCTATTGGTATACATCGGACACATCCTAAAGACTCCATGTCACCCTGGTGACTGCTCAAAGCGGAGTTGTCAGTGCACTGGGACGTGCCGGTGAGGCTTCTGTCTCCTCTGCATGAGATGATGTGCTGCTTTGTACTCCAGCCTCAGTACATTTTTGTCAAACCAAAATCCGTAAGGAGTAACTGATGGCACGGACGGTATGTGGTTTAATGCCTCTGTGCATAAGGTTATTTGTATGCATATGGTCATTTCTACCGCACATCTGTCACAAAAGTAGAATCGCCATTGTGAAACTTCCTGTACAGAAACTGAAGAGATCTTCAGAGTGTGGCCCAGTAAGAGCCATAACATTTTTTCTTGTCCGTGTAAGGGATGCCAACCACAACGTGAAGACTGGCATATGGTTTGCTCCCACATGGCAACTGGAGAGGCCAAGCCTTTTGGCATCCTAGCCTCACTGTCACTTTTTCTTGAATAACGGACAAAAGGAAACATGTTGAACAAACTGAGAAACTTCAGTTTGCTTTGCCTTTTTATCAGGCTTTTCCATTTTGGGAAACTGGCAAGACAGGCTGCTCACTTTCCCAAGACTTTTTATTTTCAAATAGTATATTCTGATCACACTTCCCCCTCTATTAGCTCCTCCCAGATCCTTCTCACTCACCCAAGTCCATGCACGTTCTTTCTCTCTCTTTTCAGAAAACAATTAGATAATAAATGAACACACACACACACACACACACACACACACACACACACACACACACACACACCATACACACAAACAAAACCCATAAGAGCACAAAATGGGAAACCGTGATATTACCACACTCATCATCTTTTAATTCTCTTGGAACACAAACTAAAGTTACTGGGACTGATTTCAAGGAATTACATCAGAGTGTGTGCTATTCACTTGGAAGCATTTGTGACTATTTTAACTAAGGATTTAAACGTTTAACATGCAAGGCACTACCATTCTGCACTAGCGCGCACATCGTCTTCACACTCCAGTGACTACAGTTCTGTCTTACTGAAAATTTGAAGCTGTCGCATAACTAAAATACAATTTTATTGTCAGCTTGCTCAATATGCATGCAGCAATATTGCCAGTGGCTGTGTATTTAAGGGAATTTGCAGTAAGAGATGGTCAGATCAAATTTTTTGCCAGCGTTACTGTATAAAGAAAATAATGAGCTCGTGAGCAAATAGCAAAGTGATAGAACATTCTAAAGAGCTAATGTTGTAAAATGCCAGGTTAGCTTCATTCTGAACGCTGGCTCGCTGCCTGTTGCTGAACACTTTTATCACATTTTCAATTCAGCATCTCCAATTACAACAATCACTAGAGGAGAGTTTGCAAAGTGGTTTCTATTAAAATTTCCTATTTTACTGACTGATACATTATCCCTTTCAACAATCTCTGTTGATTTCTAAACTTTACCATCCCTGGTTATAGCTGACTGAATAATTTGAAAAACATGGCAAATATCCTTTTACCAGTAATTAGTTTACCTATTAGATTGACCTATGCATCAAATGAAAAGTCTCAAATGAGATTTTTTTCAAATTCCTTAATAGCAGTAAAATAACAGTGTTGAAATTTTGAGGGGAAAATAAATTGAATAGGAATGGTTATGAAAATGTTAGCTGATTTGTGGACAAATGGCTGGAACTAGAAATGATCATACTGAGTGAGTTAACCCTGAAAGAAGAAAGACTCACATGGTATATGCTCACTTATAATTGGGCACTAGCCCAAAAGGTTTGTCCCAGGAAAGTCTTCATTTACCAGGAGATTGGGATAGATGTGAGAACATCCTACTGGGATTCTACGTAAGAGAAATATAGGAGATGGGGAAATAAAAAGAGCCAGAGGGTCCTAGAAATTTACAAGAAGAACATCATGGTGTGTGGATCAGGGCCCAGGGAGGTCTGCTCAAACTATTGCACTAACCAAGGACAATACAAGTAGTAAACATGAAACCCCTACTCTGATCTACCCAATGGACAGGACATTCTCCACAGTTATGTGGAGAGCGGGGACTGACTCTGACATGAACTCTAAAGCCCCATAATTGACCACTCCCCTTTGCTGGGGCGGTCTGGTGGCACTCAGAGAAAGAATAAGCAGCCTACCAAGATGAGACTTGATAGATATGATCATATGGTGGGGGAGGAGGTCCCCTTCTGTCGCAGACCTAGGGGAGGGGAGTAGGGGGAAAGACAGAGGGAGGGAGGAACAGGAGGATACAAGTGATGGGATAATAATTGAGTTGTAATCTGAATAAAGCAATTAAATTAAAAAATTAAAAAAAAAACTTCAAGTCTCTGAAGAAAGAAATTGAAGAAGATATCAGAATATGGAAAGATCTCCCATGATTGTGGATCAGTAGGATTAACATAGTAAAAATGACCATCTTTCCAAAAGTACTCTACAGATTCAATGCAATTCACATTCAAAATGCCAACACAATTCCTTACAGATCTTGAAAGAACAATTCTCCGCTTCATTGAATCGATGACCCAGAAATAAACCAATACATCTAAATAAAAAAAAGAAAAAGAAAAAGAAAGAAAGAAAATGTTAGCTGAACTAAGAAGCTATTGCTACTGTGGAAAGATATTAAGTATTACCTAGTTATGACACTAAAACTGTAGCTAATGTTACAGGAAAACATATATATATATATATATATATATATATATATATATATATATGTTTTATCCGATATATATATATAAACTCAGCATGGTCTTTGGTGGAATGTATTTTGTGCTGCTATGATGCCTGACATATAAAGTAACACAAATGTCAAAGAACAAAATTATGACTGAGTTTAATAATCTGATTAGCTTTATTTTTAATATGGAAGTAGGCTATATATTCATAAAATATAATAAATGCATATTCCACTAACCTAAGCAGAACCAAAAGAAAAGTTATTTTCCTCATGTGCCCAGAAGAGGAAACCAGAGTAAGAGAAACGCAACTGACTGGTCAGCATTTAGCTGCTCCACATTTTCTCTGTGTGAAAGGACTAAAACAGGAGGAACTTCCCTAAGAGGCCAGGCGGGACATGGGCTGCTGTCAATCTAACCTAATTTCTTAGAAGGTCAAATAAGATGTTTTGTTTCAACTTAATGGGAACTTTTGTATGAGCAATCCCACTTTAGTTCCATACTGGCCTGAAATGCATTTCAAAATGATGGTCTCTTTTAATTTTCATTAAGCAAAAGTAATTGTCACACCAAATGAAGGCATCAATGTCGACAGACTTCAAGTGTCTCTCATAAGACACATTCAACTATTTTACTGCTGTGAATGTTAATTTAGAGACATCAGAAAAGTGGCCTCCTGCTCATTTAAAAGGCAACTTAACTTTAACCATTTAACTCTCACTTTGGAGATCACTGGATTTTTGCTCTGTGTAATTCTTTTATCAGAAATATTTGAAAAGAAAAAATAAAAGAAGAATTTCAAAAAGATAAGAACTATGTAAATTACACAGGATAAAAATCTATCAAATTTTACTCATTTTAATATAAAGATTGCTCACAGGAAAGCAAGAGAATTGAGTTATGCTGCCCGTACATGCAAGGACTCCTAGGTCCAGACAGAAGGCTCACAGCCAGGCTGTAAGAAGCAATCTTGAAAATTCTGCAAGAGAAAAGAATTGATATCCACTAAGTTCTAGCAGGGTGGGGGACTGGACTCTCCTCATTTCTTAGAAATGTCTTCTCAGGGCTAAAGAGATGGCTCAGTGGTTAAGAGCACATGTTGCTCTTCCAGAGGTCCTGGGTTCAGCTCCCAGCACCTACACCATGGCTCGCAAACACCTGTAACTCCAGTTCCAGGGAATCTGATGCCCTCTTCTGACCTCTAGGGATATTTGGCATGCACATGGTAGACATACATGCATCTAAAATAAAATAAATCATAATAAAGAAAAACCGAAGTGTCCCCTTTATCTTTGACAATTCCACGCAATCTTTTTATGCCTTCCAGAGGTTGCTGCAGCAAACAGATTGGTTGGTGAACGAGGGGCAATAGACACTTGCCTAAGCACACCCTTGTGAATGCCACGGGCCTGGTTTCAGTTTCAGCTCTCAGCTCCTGTCTTATCACTGCAATGGTCTGAAGTTCTGGTAATCTTGCTCAGTGATTTCTCAGAGAACAAGCCATCTCCCCTGACAGCAGGTGAATCAAACCCTGTCTCTATTTTTAGCCTTTAGCTCTTGAGCAGTGCTTTTCCTATAAATCACATCAAAAGCTAATACTGAGGGCTGAAGTCTTGTCAGTCCCTTTTCCTTATGACATCCAGCCACTCCTAACTTTCATTTCCACCCCTATGATTTCCTCAACTTGCCTCCCTTGGTAACTTTCTACAGGCTCTTATCATAAGGCTTATCCTGGAGAGGAATGCCAAACCTTCTGATGATATCAGACCCTGGTCCCAAAGTACACATTATTTTATAATTTACATAATCCCTCGCCTTTATAATTGAATTGCTCATTTCATTTGCACTTCTGAGTGCCTCACCTGGAAGTGGACAATTAAAAAAATCCCTTGTTACTGATCCTCTCTCAAGGTAATTCCTCCTTGAAGCCATTTTATTTCCTGCGTGCATTTGCAGGTAAATGGTGGCTTAATTTAATTAAACAGACAAAATCAAATTATGTTGCTCTTTCTAATAAATTTTAAGTATCTTTGCTAGCTCATTATTAAATAAAGGAATTGAAAACTTATTTCTATTCAAAACTATTTAACATCCCCATGCTATTTTTATTCCCAGAAATGGCCAGTGAGATAAAGCTACTTTTTCAGTTTATCACTGTTGCTTTTTAATTTATTACCATTACTCTGTTTTTCTCAGGCATAAAATGTGGGATAGCTGATGAGACAGCTCATGACCATCTATGTGCTTATGTGTTTGCATATGTATCTGTGTGTGTGTGTGTGTGCGTGCACACACACACATACACACACACTTATATAAGCATGGCTGTGTGTGCTATTTGGAAAGGACATAAAATATAATTCTGCAATAGCCTTAAGAGATCCTTTTTATTTGACTGAATTCCAAACAGATACAGAATAACCTACCGAGATATTTAATGTATAGATAGTAAAAAATTTACTTTGAAGTGATTCTGTTAGAGGGGAAAAGTCCTTCATAATCCTAGCTAGATAGAGCACATTATGGCACTTAGCTGCTGATTATGAATTTAAACACTTACAAATATGTTAGGAAGATACTCAGAAGTGTTTTCGGGTGACACCTCTAAATACTCCAATAAATCTGAAAATTCTTTCAAAAGCACATGAGGACAGTCGAGCATTAAAACTCTTAATGATCACAGTAAATAATTATCACTTCAATTAATATTATCACAGGTGGTTGAACAAAACAAATAGAAGCCTCATAACGCCCTTGCACACATTTGACAAATACAAAGTAAGACACCCAGAAGCTTATTACTTAGACGGATGCTGAAGCTTGAAGCACATGTATTAGATTTGGGCAGTCTTGGTGAAAATGAGAACTGGCTTCCTCATTATACACCCTGACATCCTTCATCTCAAACCAAGAGAGAGAGAGAGCAGAGCAAGAGGAACGGGGGTATTTTCTGCATAAAGAACCACATAATCCTTCACCTCTTCTGAATAGAGATTTATAGTTTTATTCCAATGACACAATTCTGTGTGGTACAAAGATGCTTCAGCCACATGCTGAAAACCATGCTTGTCTTGTTTCCTGTGGTAATACTATATGCACAAGGACTCACTTGTTTTGACCTTTATCCTAGGCACTGTTCTAGGGCAGGGGTCCCCACCTTTCCTAATTCTTAGCCCTTTAATACAGTTCCTCATGTTGTGGTGACCCCCCCCCAACCATAAAATTATGTTCCTTGCCACCTCATAACTATAATTTTGCTACTGTTGTGAGTTATAGTACAAATATCTGATATTTCTGATAGTCAGAGGTGACCTTTGTGAGAGAGCTCTTTGACACCCCCCTCAAAAGAGTCACAAGCCACAGACTTGTTTTACATATAGTGTTTCCTGCAAACTTGAAATTTCCAAACACAGAACTGAGTTAATGAGAATGAAATGACAATGTATGGTACATCTGGGAAACTGTTTTTAAAATTAACATGCACTCTGAGGCCGGACTGGTCTACAAAGTGAGTCCAGGAGAGTCAAGGCTCTACAGAGAAATCCTGTGTCGAAAAAAAATTAACATGTACTATTTCTAGATTATCCCAGTTAAAAATGAGACTTTTACAACCCAGATGCGAGATTAAAGAATAAATTTATGAAGATTTTGTTAAAACATGTCACACAGTTACATACTAAGAGTTACCTATTTTGCTTCGTTCTTATCTTCAAAATGAATTTCCAAGTTCTGAACTACATCAGACAATAGGCACTACAATTTCATATTATTTTACATGCTTTCCTGAATGCTTAAAAACTTTCAATAAGTGAAAAACAGTTTTCAAATATTTTTAAAAGTTTAATTCCACAAAAGGGAGGGAGGGTGGGATTGGGAAGATACAAGAGAGGGGATAACATTCAGGATATAACCTGAATAAATTAAAATTTTAAATAAAGATTTTAAAATACAAAAAAAGTTTAATTCCACAAAGCACCACATACTCTGGTGCCTCACCTTTGACCATGTCCCCTGGAGGGGGAGACCTGGTGGCACTCAGAGGAAGGACAGCAAGTTACCAAGAAGAGACTTGATACCCTATGAACATATACAGGGGGAGGTAATCCCCCTCAGGAACAGTCATAGGGGAGGGTAATAAGGGGAAAATGGGAGGGAGGGAAGAATGGGAGGATACAAGGGATGGGATAACCATTTGAGATGTAATAAGAATAAATTAATAAAGGAGAAAAAAAAGAAAAAAATAAGAAAATAAATAAATAAATAAATAAATAAAATAAAATGTGGAATTTATTAATATCCCATATATAAGTATTTCAGCACAAAAGAAGACTATGAATTTTATATAATATAATACATTAGGCCTGGCACAATACTAGACTTGTAAACATGGACCAGCAGACACAAACTAGTCGACTCAGATCACCAATGATAACCCTGACAATAAGTGTAATTCCCACCCCACACACCAAGGATGCTTCTTTCTGCATCAGATGGAGGCTGCTCTAGTGCGCACAACTAGTCAAAATGAAGAGAATGAGAAGCTGTGGGGTGCCTAACCCATGTACAACCCTATACCTAGGGCTCAAGAAACATCATAGAAAGGGGGGCAGAAAGATTGTTAGAGCCAGAGGACAAGGATGCCCATTGTGAGATAACATCTTTCAGATAAGACAGGGGAGCTGCGCTCGTGAAACCTCAACAATATGGTAGCCTAAATAAGACCTAAATAATGACCATTCCAGTTAGCATGCCAGTGGAAACAGGGAAAACTCCACAGGGTCCATCCGCAAGCTGAAGATACAGGCCAATCGGCAGCTGAGAGAGGAAGAATGAGTCAACTCCAGGCACAACCCCAAATAAACCTATGCAATCCCAAATGTTCAGTGTGCACATGGACATGCCAACAACACTAAATGGACTCAATGGGAGACACACACATGTGTGCACACACAGACACACACACCTGCACAAACACACACACACGTGCACACACACATATGCACACACACGTGCACATATGCATACACACACGCACATGCATGTGCACACACACATGCACACATGTGCACACACACATGCACACACAAAATGAATCTGAAATATTTTAATGTAAACAAAACTATTAATATGTTATATAAAGATAAAATAATATGCTGGGAGGCTCTATAAATACCTAAAAATAATATAATAATATTATAAAATATAAAAAATAATATAAACTACGTAGGAGAAAACTACAATAAGAATACAGGAAGACAATGCTCACAAATCTCTGCCAAGAAAGTATATATTTAAATAAAATATATGTTTTTATATTAGAAAAATCCAACACAATAGCAGAGATAGAATTCCAGACTAAATCTACTGAGAGATATCATATTATCCCTAGAGCTGACAAGTATTTTATCATTTCTTACAAGGTAGACTGTAAGACAAACAGCACTCTCATATACCTAGGAAATGGGCTTACTACAATCTTTTTTAAAGCAATCTATCAATAATCTTTCAAAATGATTTATTCCTGTCCCCATTCACAGAAGAAGCCATAAAAAGATGTACATACAAAAATAATAATTGCTTCACAACATGGTGGCACAAACTTACAACAGCAGCCCATGGGAGGCAGAAGCAGAAAGGTGACAAGTTTGAGAGCAACATGGACTACATAGAGATTCCTGTGCCTAGTCTACCCCGCATAGGCAGACCTTACATAAAGAAACATAATTAAAACATAGCTCAGAGGCAGGCATGGTGGTGCACACATTGAATTTCAGCACTCAGGGAGGCAGAGACAGGTGGATCTCTGTGGGCTCAAGGCCAGGCTGTTATAGAAAGTGAGTCCAGGACAGCCAAGGCTACACAGGGAAACCCTGCCTCAAAAAACAAAACACAAACAAACAAACAAAAACACTGCTCAAAAATGATGAAAACTGCAAACAAATACGAGGCCACTATCACAGAAATTCTGAACAACTTAAGGCTGTTCATGACCATGATCTACTTCATGGCCAATAAAAGGAATGAGTAAGAGTTACAACTTTGAAATTTAGGGAAACTGTTAGGTAGAAAAAGAAAACAAAGTGCAGGAAAGTAGGTAAAATGTTTAACTGTTCCCACAGGCATTCATTTTACGTGATTTGGCAGGAAGTAAAAAGACAGTTGCTACCAAGGGATAATGGAAACAGATGACCAGGATGATTTGATAAGAGAGGGAAGAAGGAAGCTAGGCATACACCAGAGGGTGGAGAACGCATAATATGAGGATATAAATTCACAGGATCTGGGTATGTGCCCATTTATGTGTAGAATCCAATCATGAGACAACAAGGGCCATTTGAACCACTTATCAGACAACAGTCAACGCTAAGTCATTGCGGATAGCTGGGAAAATGAGTTTATTTTCATTAAGCTCAATGACCCACTCATGAATTTCCCTCTCAGCAATTACTAACCTTGCAATTTCTCAGCCAGTTAACACCTTCCCTGAGCCTCTGTGTCCTCCTTGGAAAGGGTAAAGCCAGCTACTTTCACAGGATTGTTACTAAGGTTAACGTCTAGAACAAGCATTAAATTTTAATGGATTGTAAATTTCACAGCACACAACTGTTGTTTTGTTGTCTTATAATTAGAGTCATAAATTGTACACTTTTTTTCTGATGTTTCCATAAGCCATTCACATTGTTTCTCGGCAGAAATTATTCTTTCTTTCAAAGTAAGAAGACCACTGACTGGTGCCAAAATGGAGAACAGTGGTAAAAACCTTAACTGTATGAGTGAACTTAACTTGTGATAACATTTCCCTGTGCCCACCACCATCACAGCCTCCCTCCTGATGGTTTGGCAGGATCCATGCCAGCCTGGTTCTTTAGAAAGGTCTGCATTCACGATTTTTATTTGATCATAGTCATTAGCACAGCAAAATACTGAGCAGGTGATATTTTTCCGATCCTGCATAACTGCTTTGTCTTCTATTTAGCTAACCAGGAAAAAAATCAAGAATAAATTTAAAAGGCTGACGAACATAGCACCATACACATCAAGCGTAACCCTGCATTGACTGATGGAGCAGAAGTTTCCATTGTGTTGTAGGTCTCGGTACCCATCTCGTGATCCATGAAGTGGCTGCAGCAGTGTCAACGAAGAGCAAGTTAGGGCAGAATCACAAAGAATCTGCACTCTGACAAGATTCCTGGATGGTTCTTCTGCATATTAAACTGGAAAAGGGGGATTCCTAAGCCATGCCTGGCACTGTTGAGGAAGGTTACAGGTCACTCATCTGGGCACAGTTTGAGGGACTCCTTTTTGAATGATGTATGAAGAAGCTGTGTGTCTATGTGTGTTACCGTGGGTGGTGGGTGAAGACAGGGAATCCGGGTGATAAGGACTTAGCGCCTGCTTGCTGGAACCTGCAAAACCCTCCAGACTCCTTCCTAACTGCTGAGAGAGGAGTTATCAGGTCAAAACAGCAGGTCTAGCCATCGAGTACCCTGGGGAAGGCACAGTGACACACAAGTGGCTTTGCTCTCAGGGTCAAAACGTCAGAACAACAAAAAAAAAAGGGCTATAATCACATTCTTTGTGTAACACAGTATGGTAAGAACCATCACTGGGAGGAAGGATCATCGGCTACCTGCATAGGCTCTCAAGTACCTCGGCACCAGAGGCCATTATGACAGCCCTGGGCGACCTGCAAGCAGCCAGCATCAAGGAGGAAGGGCTGGGAGAGTGGTGAGGAACTGCAGTTGGGCATCAGAGGAGGAAAACCCTACTCTTGGGACGACTGTGGGATTTTTGCCAAAGTACTAACAGGAAGGCCCCTGGGCTCTTCAAGAGCAGATGGAGTTGAATGGGCCAATACGGATCAGGGATTCTTAAGTGATACCTCTTGGACGGTGTGTTTCTGGAAGAAGTACGTTTATATGCAGCATTTCATAGGAGGAGGAAGAGGAGGAAGAGGAGGATGAGGAGGAGGAGAATGAGGAGGAGGAGGTCTTCTAAAAGACTGTCTAAATGCAGCTGAGTCATCATTTCTCAGTGACCTCCACCTTTCTTAAAGAAAGGGTTTTCTGTTAATTCAATAAACATTTCCATTTGAAATCACAAATACAGTAGACTGGTTTATATATTGCTAATAGTAATGTTTATGGTTAACGAAAGAATCAGCTTTATTTTAACAATTTTCTAGGTGGTAAGAAAAAAAATTGGGCTAATATGTTATCTTGTTTTAGACTTTTTTCCCCTTACAATGTTACAATGAAAGCATGTTGCTTTTACAGAAAACAAATTTTTGAAAAGATATTTTCTACTATCCTAATTAAATTTTATGATTACTTAATCATATATCCTCTAAGGGAAACCCAATGATATTCTATTTTTCTCTATTCTTTGAACCAAATTTGACAATAAAGGAAGGAGAATGCAGGGCAAAAGTGTCCGTTCAATAATAAGTAAGAGAAATTGAGCCTTGGATTTTTAGGAAATTCAATGTGAGAGTAGGAAAAAAGTGCATTATTCACGTAATGATGCCGTTTATCATCCATGCATAAGTCTGTTCTTAGAATTCTTACAATATAGGCCTCGGGTGTTCTCATCATAGTTAGGATTTTTTTTAATTGTGTGACCACACACAAGGCCTTGGCCTCTTTACAGATTATATATGGTGCATCAGTCTTCATATTACAAGAGACAGACTCACACCTGATGGTGAATGGAACTACGAAATGGCAGAGAATTATTATTCTAGCATTTTAAACACTGACTAAATGAGCAAGAAAAACAGATTCCTTGTCTAAAGAATATTATCCCAAGAAGCTAAAATCACAAGTACTTCCAGTACTTGGATATCAGTTCAGTTTCTTTTGTCACATAATCTCTCTTATGCACATAACTTACTGCATAAGTTACAATAAGGTTTCAGTATTAATTGAGAAAATATATTAAATACCTACTGTGTGTTAGGAAGTGATGCATACAGAACATTTAGGACATGAACAATATTTATAGGATTTTAAAAATAATTCTAAATACCCCAGTGTCATATTATTTGAAACAAAGGAAATAACTACACATGATAACTAAAAAAATAATTAACTTTTATTTTATGTGTATGGGTTTTTGCCTACATGTATGTCTGTGTGCCACATAAATGACATGCATGTAGTTCCCACAGAGGCCAGAAATGAGCCTTAGATCTTCTGAGACTGGGGTTACAGATAATCATAAATTGCCAAGGGGGTGTTAGGATTTGAACCTGTGTCCTATGGAAGGGCATGCTGTGTTCCTAACTGCCGGCCTATATCACTCAATCTCCCAACATGGAATAGTTAATAAAGCCATGAGAGAATGTTCTAGTTGCATAGAGAAAAGAAAAGCACAGTATAAAATCATTCACCTGAACTTATGTACCAGGAGCTCCTTAACCTCCCTTTTTTACTGAACATAGTCAAACCACTGAGAGGCTTATAAGAGATTTAACAGATGTGTGCCCTTGGTGCTTCCCCTTTGCCTTTGGACCTTCCCAGGAAGAAGACACTTAACCATGAACATAAAGTGTTAGTTCCAAAGATAGAAGGCAGTCGCTTGAGTTTGAAAGAATAGCTTTCTTGACACATTTAAAGAAAGACTGTATTTCACAAGTTCTTTTTATTTCAATGAAAAAAAAACAGATATTTTAAATGCATTAATACTCCAAAATTAAACATTAACATAAACTTTATGCTAAAATCATGCTTTGAAGCAGTGTCAGCCTCAGTAGAAGCTAGTGGTACCCTCAACGTCTACCTAGACATTTGGAGTTAATGGATTTGGGCATGAATCTATTAGATTATACTATATGAAATCAGTAACATGCTATCTTGTTATATGCTGTATTTGTGATCCTTTTCCCACATTTTCCTTTATTAACACACTTTATTCCTCTATGTCCAGCTGGTCTGGAATTTAGCCATCAGTAGAACTGTTGTAAATTTAGTACTCATGGAACCTTGAAGAACTTGAATATGCCTGTACTAACTCCAGGATCCCCTCCTGCACATTACAACACACCTTTATAACCTTATGCATGTAATAATGAAATGAAGAAAAGCTAAGTTTTCCAGCTGAGGTATCATGAACATCCCAGCTTCTAACCAACTTGCCAATAGGCACATAAAAATAGATGATGGATAGACAGTGATGAGAGAGAGACAGACAGACAGAGACAGAGACAGAGACAGAGACAGACAGAGACAGACAGAGACAGAGAGAAGGGGGAGGGAGTCTATCCAAAGAATCACCAAGAGACTACACACTCATACAAAATTATGAATGAGGGCAGGAGAAAAGATGTCTCAGTGGTTAAGAGTGCTGTGTGAATCCTCTTCCAGAAGACTCAGTGGTGATTCCAAGCACTCATGTGATGTCTCACAACTGTCTATAACTCCAGTTCTCAGGGTTCTGATGCTCTTCTCTGGCTTCCCCATGCACCAGGCACAAACATAGTTGGTACACAAACATTCATGCACACAAAAACCCATGCACATAAGATAATAGTAAAATAGTTTTAAATAAAAAAATAAATGTTTATTTTTTGAAATCATAGAAATATTTTGTTACATACTGAGTGTTAGTCCACTGTCTATGATTACAATAAATATCTGAGGTGAATCAACTTAATAGAAAGAAAAGGTTGTTTTGACTCAAAGTGACAAAGTTGTAGTTGGTGATAGAGGTGATGAGATCTTTGCTTTTAGTTGATGGCTGGAGTTAGGACAAATCACATCAAGACGACGTGGCCTAGAAAAATCTAATCACCTCATGGGTAAAACATAAAATCCAAACTACTGCACAGAATCAAGTTGGCACTAGAAAATCACGGTGTGCTAACAAGTATTATATTCAATATTTCATTGTCATATAAGCACATTACAGGAAATGATTCTATAATGATGATACAATATTAAAACTATCCCCAACATATGTAGAAAATAACGGAGTTTGTCTGGAAGGTGTATAACACATTTATATTTGTCTTGAGGGACAAATTTAATTTAATATAGATGTTATGATAGATTTTTACTCTAGAAATATATAATCTTAGCAATTAAAACTCTTTTCTCAGAGAACATATTTTCATGGGTTACTCACATAATCTAAAAAAAATCTTCAAAGTAAAAACATAGCTATAGGAAATTATTGCAACAAGATGTATTTTGTCTCTGTTCCACTCATTTGCTAAAAGGACATTATGCTGTGGATGATAAATACGTTAGCAAAAATTCATCTGACTTGCAAAACACTGGAATTCTAGGCACTTAAGAAAGCAGGGCTGGAGAGATGGCTCGGCCATTAAAGGCCAGGCTCACAAACAAAACTATAAGAAAGAAGAAATAAAAATGCACAGGCATCAGGCCTAAGAGTAGATTCCTGGCTTATTGTGTCTCTCTACAGTAAGTATAAATAGATGATAGATAGATAGATGATAGATAGATAGATAGATAGATAGATAGATAGATAGATAGATAGATGATAGATAGATAGATAGATAGATGATAGATAGATAGATGTGACTATACACTTACACTGCCATGTGAATGAAGGCTGAAGAGATGTCTCAGCAGTTAAGAGTGCTGGATACTCTTCTAGAAGACCTAGTTTGATTCTAAACACCACATGTTTTAGAAAACAACCTTGGTGAGCCCCTGAGGATATTCTGCACTGCCACTGTGTTAGGTGTAAATATATTTTCCTGAGCACAGAACTGGTCACTGAGCATCAACTGGAAATGCATCATTTGGGGGAACTAATTCTCCAGCATCTCTGTTGAGTATATTCTGATTAAGAAGTCATCACATTTTAAGTTGAATTTTGTTTTGATGAGAATTTCATATATAAGTACTGTATATACATCACTTCCACCCCTCCGTCTTGCTCTATCACTTCCTCCGAAATTCATGACATCTGAGCCTATACCAATTATTGTTTTACACACATACATATACATACACACACACACACACACACGCACACACACACACACATACACACACACCTACTGATTTCATTTAGTAGTCTTTGTATGTAGTCTTTCCTATGTTTAGGAAAGATCACTTGGGATTGGCTACTCTATCAGGAGGTTCATCCCTGGAGAAAACTGATTCTCCCAGCAGCACTGATTGACAATCATCACTTTTGAGTTAGGGAATTCAGTGCTTTTTAACTCAGCTAACAGAGTTTAGTACTGTTCTACACTAACAACACAAGATAATTATAACTAAATAAGATCTGTTCTCTAGCATATAAGTAAATGAAGCTGTATTACTTCAACACCTTGGGAACTAACCAATAGGAGTACAAGACATGACCAACCACAGGAGATTTCATGAAACCTTGAGATTATTTTCTTCCCTCTAAATAGCTACTTTTCTCATTCATCTTGGACTGTTTACATTTAACACAAAAAATCATTTACTTTGCTTAAAATCTCCTCCAGTCTAAAAATCCTCTGGAATAATTCAAATCTTCATGTAAAACTCGTGATGCTGACCTTTAGAAAGCAGTAATAATGATAACTTAATGAATTGAAAACTTCCTCTACACAACTGTAGGAACCAGATATGACACTAAAACCTACCATACCTAGCATAAAGTCTTGTTTATGTTATCTTTTAGTTGCTTGAGACAACAAAAATTTAGTGATTTATTCTTTTATAGATTATATATATATCACTGGTCTTTTAGGCTCATGTCCAGGTGTTGGGTTGGACCACTTGTCTTTCTGAAGCTCAAGAGAAGAATTTCTTTATTTACTCTTTAGGAGTGAAAGGATATCACATTCTTTGTCTCAGGAGAACTGTATTCCATCTTTAGTGAACACATCTGAAGGTCACATCCTTTTTGCATCCTTCTGACGCTTTTTAACTCTTATTTAGAAGCCTTCATAGGATCAACTTCACACATATAATGCAAGACAATGGCGTTTAAAGATGGCTGTTGCTAGATGGTACTGCATGCCTGTAATCCCAGCACTTGGGAGGCAGAGGCAGCCATATCTCTGTGAGTTTAAGGCCAGCCTAGTCTACGGACTGAGTTACAGAACATCCAAGGCTACACAGAGAAACCTTGCCTCAAAAAAAAATGTCTGTGTGGCATCCTTTGCAACAATAATTTGCAATAATAATTTTGTCATGTACATAAATTAGAATGTTTTGCTACTGAAAGCCTTGATACTGGCTCTCCTCAGCTTTTGAAACTATTCATAAAAGATATCTATTAGATAGTTTCAGGTTCATAAGATGTAAGTATACGAGAGAGACTATATGTAGGTTAGCCTTTATCTACAGGACTTCAAAGCAACGCAGATCTAGCCACTATTATCATGTATATGATGCATTATAGTAACATACTAATTAAATCTGTGTTCTATTTTTGTTTACTGTTGGTATGATAAACTCCATGGCCAAAACCAACTTGTGGAAGAATGGCCTTATTTCAGATTAAACTTCCAGGTCGCAATATACCTCCAAACAAGCCAGAGCAGGAACTCAATGCACAAACCTGGAGGCAGTAACTGAAGAAGAGACCAAGGAGGAATGCTATTAACTGACCTCTCTCCAAGCTCACATTCAGCTACCCTTTTTATTTTTATTTTTTATTAATTATTCACTGCACATCCTGTTCATAGCCCCCTCCCCCATCCCACCAACCCTCCTCCCTGTTTCCCCCATCCCCAGAGAAAGGGAACACAATACACACCTCAGAATGTCAAGTCACATCAGGAAAGGACATCCCCTTCCCCTGTGGCCCATTGGGGCAGCCCTGCTAGGGGAAAACATCAAAAAAGCAGGCACCAGGCCCCATGTCAGAGCCAGCCCCCACTTCCCTCACTAGGGTACCCAAATGATGACCAAGTACTCCATTGGCTACAACTGTGTAGAGAGCGCAGGTCTAATCCTTGTATGGTCTCCAGCTGGAGGCCCAATCTTCCTTCAAGCCTCCCAGGGCCCTGGTTATTTAGCTCTGTTGCCCCTCCCATTGAGTTCCTGTCCCCTCTGAGTCCTCCATCTTTTCTCCTACTTACCCCCAAGACTCCCAGCACTCTACCCAATGTTTGGCTATGAGTCTCCACATGTGCTTCCATCAGCGGCTGAATGGAACCACTCAGAGGGAAGCCATGCTAGACTACCATCTGCAAGCACAGCAGAATATTGTCAATAGTACCAGGGATTGGCTGTCTACCATGGATGGGTCTCAGCTTGGGCCAGGCACTGGCTGGACATTTCCTCAATCTCCACTCCATCCCCATCCCTGCTCATCCCAGGGCAAGTTCTGGGTTGAAGTTTCCATGGGTGGGTTGGTGTTCCCCTCCTTCCATTAGGAGTCATGTGTAGTTAGAGGGTGTCCTCTCAGTCTTCATGGCCCCTGCTACTTGGAGTCTCAGCCAGAGTCATCCCGTTATCTTCCCTGAAACTGAAAAAACTTCTGTAAAGCAAAGAATAGTATCAACAGAACAAAACAGTAGCCCACAGACTGGGAGAAGTTCTTCACCAACCCTACATCTGACAAAGAACTAATGGCCAAAATATATAAAGAACTCGGGAAATTCAACAACATAAAACCAAATAATCCAGTTAAAAATGAGGTACAGAGCTAATCAGAGAATTCTCAACAGAGGAACATCAAATGACTGTGAAACCCTTAAAGACATGCTCAGCATCACTAATCATCAGGGAAATGCACATCAGAATGACTCTGAGATCCCATCTTTCACCTGTCAGAGTGGCTAAGATCAAAACTCAAGTGACAGCACATGCTGGCAAGGATGTGGAGAAAGAGGAACACTGCTCCATTGCTGGTGGGAGTGCAAACTTGTACACCCACTCTGGAAATCAACCTGGCACTTTCTCAGAAAATTGGGAATAGTGCTACCTCAAGACCCAGCTATCCTATTCCTGGGCATATAAGTGAAAGCTGCTCCACCACACAACAAGGACATTTGCTCAACTATGTTCATAGCAGTCTTATTCATAATAGCCAGAATCTGGAAACAAGCCAGATGTCCCTCCATCAGCTTCTTTCTTTTCTTACACAGTCCAGACCCATCTGCCTAGGGATAGTACTATTCACAATGGGCTGAACCCTCTACATCAATTAACAATCAAAAAAATGTCACCACAGATCAATGTAATAGAGACAAACTCTTGAATTAGGGCTCCTTCTTCTGAGGTGTAAAGTTGATGACCGAGATTAACTATCACAATCTGTAACAATGACTTAACACTTCATTTAATTATATCATTCTTTCCAACAAAAAAGGTTAGGCCATTGGAATTTATATGCATATCACCTCTAGTTATAAGAGCAGAAGAGGAGACAGTGTGTGCTCTCTGGCTGTGGTGAGAGTTATGATCATTCTGGTAGCCATTCTAACAAACACAGTCATGATATAATGGGTTCTCAAAGCCTGTATAATTATTTTGCATTTCAAAGGTAATATGTGTCCCCATAATATAATAATTGAAATACTAAATATACAGAACACAGAAAAAAATATTCAAAGCCACAATGGAATAAGATTAAGTAACATGTAAAGACAGACATATAAGAATAAAATCTAACTTCTTGATGGAGACTCTAAAAGCCAGAAGGACCTGGATAGCTGTGCTGGAGACTATAAGAGACCATAGATGACAGCTTAGACTACTATAACCAGCAAATAAGACAATACATGATGAAAACCAAATTTAACCAGTATCTGTCTACAAATCCAGCCCTACAGAAGGTGCTAAAGAGAAAACTCCAACCTAAAGAGGCTAACCATGCCCAAGAAAACATAAAGGGTAAATAATACCAGAAAATCAAATTAAAAGAGTGAAAACACACACACACACATACACACACACACACACACACACACACACACAGCCAACAAAATAATAGGAATCAACAGAGTGTTCATTGATATCTCTCATTGATATGTTTTCAATTCCAAATAAAAAGTCACAAACTAACAGTATTGTCTTAGTTGTGGCTTCTACTGCTTTGAAAAAATACCACAACTAAAAAGCAAGTAAGAGGAGAAAAGGATTTATTTGGCTTACAAATCCATATCACTGTTCTTCATCAAAGGAAGTCAAGACAGGACAGCAAACAAGGCAGAAACCTGGAGTCAGAAGCTGACACAGAGACCATGGAAGAATGCTGCTTACTTCTTTGCTCGCCATAGCCTGCCTAGCCTGCTTTCATTTAGAACCCAGGACATACACACACACACACACACACACACACACACACACACACACACACACACACACACATAAACAAACACACACACCCGCCAAGGCATAGCACCACCCACAATGGGCTGGACCCTCCCCATCAATCACTAACTAAGAAAATGTCCCATAGCCAGATCTTATGGAGGCATTTTCTGTATTGAAATGTCCTCCTTTCAAGTTATCCTAGCCAACAGAAGAATGGATGTGAAAACAGGATCCATTCTTCTGCTACATTCAAGAAACATACATTATTGTCAAGAATAGACATTAGCTCATGATGAAAGGTTAGAAAAAGATATTCTAAGCACTTGGACCTAGGAATCAAGCTGATGTAGCCATTTGAATATCTGACAAAACAGGAATCATAGCAACACTAATCAGAAAACTTAAGAAAGAATACTCCATAACCTTCAAAGAAAAAACCATCAAGAGGACATTGCAATTCTTAACATCAATACATGAGACACAAGTGTATCCAAGTTCATAAAAATAAAAAATAAAAAAACACTACTACACCATAAATCATGTTTTCTCTCACACATTGACAGTGGGAGACTACTGCAATACCCTACTCTTGACAATAAAAGGACATCCAGTGAAGAATTAAACAAAGAAATAATGGAGCTAACTGAAATTATAAACCAAATGGATCTAACAAATATCTACAGAACACCCAAACTCGAAAAACATACATTCTTCTGTCAACCACTCTACTGTCAAGAACTTTCCCTAAAATTGTCCACCTAGTCAAAAACAAAGCAATTCTCAACAGATAAAAGAAAACTGAAATCACTCCCCGTATCTTAGCAGACCAAAATACATTAAAGCTGGAGTCAACAACAATAGAAAGCTGACAAACTCATGGAAACTGAACAACTCTCTACTGGATGAAAAATGGGTCAAGATAAAACTAAGGAAAGAAACTAAGGAGTTTCTAGAATTAAATGGCAACGAATACACAACATATCAAAACTCATGGGACACAATGAAAACATTTCTAAGATGCAAGTTCCTAACACGAAGTGCCTAAATAAAAAGACAGGCGTCTCATGGGAGTAATATAGCAGCACACCTAAAAGCCCTAGAATAAAAAGAAAAAATCACATCCAACAGCAGCAGATGACAAAAAAAAAAAATAATCAAATTCTGGAATAAAATCTATAAAATAGAAACAAGCAAACAAAACATGCAAAGGTTCAATGAAACAAAGACTTTTCTCTTTAAGAAAATCAATAGGAGCTACGCATGGTGGTGCACACCTTAATTCCAGCACTTGGGAGGCAGAGGTAAGTGGATCTCTGTGAGTTCAAGGCTAGCCTGGTTAACAAAGTGAGTCACAGGACAGCCAGGGCTACACACAAAGAAACTCTGTCTCAAAGAAAAAGGAAAACCAAACCAAAAAATAAAAAATAAAAAATAAAACCAATACAATTGACAAACTCTTAACAATCTTAGCCAACAGAATGCTGAACATGATGCTCCAACATTATTAAGAATTTTGAGTTTTGAGCGACTGTTTAGGCAGCAAACCATCTCTGTCATCTTCTCCTTTGAGAAGCTGCTAACCTGCACTCCCAGCATGCTCAGGTAATTAATTTTATTCATTCTCAAGTCTCTGATGGGGTTGAAGACCATATAGTTTAGTTTTACAAATAAGCTTAGTTGTTTAAGGGTTAAGATGTTTTCAGATCTAAACAGAGGATATGATAGATACTGATTTACATTCAGAATTTTAGACACCAAGATAGGAAAGATGTTTCTACAAGGCTGCCAAATACAAATAGCCAAAACACTATGAATGTAACACATATATACATATATATTTCCTGATTGTTTTATGGTTTTTCTTCCTATAGGTAGTTTATTGTATATATGTGTAATAAAATAAATGTATATGTAAAAATATTTAATAAAAATTGTAAAAATAAAATAAAACATTTGCTAACCTTTGGCAAGAAAACAAAACAAAACAAAAAAACCTCTTAGGCAAATTAGCTAAAAAGTAAAGAGAAGATCCAAACTAAGAAAATTAAAGAAAATCCAGAAAATTGTAAGGAGATATTTTTAAAATGTGTACCCTACCAAATAGCGAACTGTAAAAGAAATGGATAATTTTCTCAATATATACCAGTTGCCAAAGTTAAATCAAGGTCAGATAAGCAATTTAAACAGACCTACGATCTCTACTGAAATAGAAACAATAGTTAAAAGTTTCCCAAACAAAAGAAGCCCAAGGCCAGATAGTTTTAGCACAGAATTTTACTAGACTTTCAAAGGATAGTTAATGCAAATACTCCTCAAATGATTCCACAAAATATCAACAGTAGAGACACTGCAAAATTCATTTAACGAGACCACAGTTACCCTGATTCCCAAACTACATAACAACCTAACAAAGAAAAAGTATTATAGTCCAAGTTCCCTTATGAACATAGATACAAAAGTTCTCAATAAAATATTTACAAACTAAATGCAAGAACATGTCAAAAAAGATCATCCACCATGATCAAGTATGCTTCATCCCAGAGATGCAGGGATGGCCAACATAGATAAATTTATAAAGGTAATCTATGATAGAAACAAACTGAAAGGAAAAAAAAACCACATGAGCAATTCATCAGATGCAGAAAAGGCCTTTGACAAAATCCAGAACTCTTTATAATAAAAGTCCTGGAGAGACACACCTAAACATAATAAAGGGAGTTTATAGCAATCTCACAGCCCACATGAACTTAAATGAAGAGAACTCAAAGCAATTCCCCTGAAGTCAGGCATAAGACAAGGTTCTCTACTCTCTCCATGTCTACGTGATACAGTATTTAAAGTCTTAGCCAGAGCAATAAAACAACTGAAGTAGACCAAAGGAAGAAGTCAAAGTACCTTTTTATTGATAGGCAATATATAGTATACATAAGTGGCCCAAGAATTCCACCAGGAAACTCCTGCAGTTGATAAATACTTTAGGCAATGTAGCTGGATATAAATTTAACTCTCAAAACTGAGTGTCCATCGTATATACAAATGGTAAATGGAATGAGGAAAGCAATGCCTTTCACAGTAGCCTCAAGTAATATAAAATATTTGGCGATAACTTTAACCAAATCAGTGAAATACTTGTGTGATAAAAAAAGACTTTTAAAAAGCATTTTAAAAATCCTTTAAGATACTGAAGAAATAATTGAAGAAGATATGAAGACACTAGAAAACGAAAAACCTCTAATGCTCATGGATTGGTAGGATTGATATAGTGAAAATGGGGTCATCCTACCAAATTCAATCTACATATTCAATGAAATTCACATCAAAATTCCAACACAATTCTTCACAGATATTTAAAGGACAATCTTCAACTACATATGGAAACAATAATAATAAAAAAGGATAACTAAAGCAATTCTGAATAATAAAATAACTGTTGGAGGTATCACCATCCAGATGTCAAGTTGCACTATAGATATAATAATAAAAACACCGTGGTATTGACACAAAAACAGACATGCAGATCAATGGAATCAAATTGAAGAACCACACAAAAATCCACACACATATGGACATCTGGTTTCTTATAAAGAAGCCATAAGTAAACACCAAAAAAGAGAGAGAGAGAATCTTCAATAAATGGTGTTTGTCAAAGTGGATGTCTGCATCTTAGAAGAATTCAAATAGAACCATACCTATCCCCCTGCACAAATCTCACCTCCAAGTGAATCAAAGACTTCTCCATAAAACTAGCTATACTAAACCTGATAGAAGAGAAAATGCAGAATGTCCTTGAACTGACTGGCACAATAGAAGTCTTTCTGAACAGAACACACTTAGCACCAGCACTAAAATCAACAGTTAATAAATGGGACCTCATGAAACTGAAATGATTCTGCATGACAAAGGACACTTTCACTTGAAAAAGCAGCAGCCTACAGAATGGGAAAGAATGTTACCAACTACAATCTCATAGATGGCTAATATCCAAAATATGTAAAAAACTCAAAAAACTTGAAATACAAAAAGTAACCCAATGAAAACATGGAGGACATTTCTAAGCAGGAAATTCTCAAAACAGGAAAAGAAATGGTTGAGAAACCCTTGCAGATATTCAACATTCTTCATCATGGAAAAGGAAATCAAAGCTACTTTGAGATTCCATCTTATACCCTATAGAAAGGTTAAGATCAATAAAACAAGTGACATTTTATGCTGAGAAGTATGCAGAGTAAGGGGAAGGCTAGTCCATTGCTGATGGGAATGGATACTTGAACAACCACTATGGGAATCTGTGTGGCAGTTTCTCAGGAAGATGGAACTGGCAGACCTCATGAACCAGTTGTACTATTCTTGGACATATAGCCAAACGCTACTTACTCAGAGACACTTACTCAACCAAGTTCATTGCTGCTCTATTTACAATAGTCAGACACTGGGAGCAACCTAGATGTCCCTGGAGTGTTTTAAATGTACATTTACACAGTGTAGTATTTTTCAGCCATTTAAAAATGAAATCATAAAATGTGCAGGAAATTTTGTGCCATTTGAAATGTAGTATGGAAATCTGAACAGTAGAAGTTTGCATACAGAGAGAGATAAATATAGATAAATATGTATACGGAATATATATATATATGGAAACTTCTACTATATTGAATTTCCATACTACCTCTCAAATAGCCAAAATTTATATATTTGAATAAGATCTAAATGAGTTTCTATATAATGGAGGAGACAGCCCCAACTGGACATCTCTTGTCACCAAATGGTGCTTCCAGTACCAGCACTGGTTACATCTAATTGAGTTGCTGGCCAAAGAGGTTCCATGGAAATCCCCAAGCAGCCAAAGTTGGTCCCTATCTATTCTATGTGCCCTTGTGAGTGAGATTAAAGCATTCTCCCTTCGGCCCTCCTTGTTACTTAGCTTCTTTGGGTCTGTGAACTGTCCTATGGTTACCCTGTACTATATGGCTAATATCTACTTATAAGAGAGCTTGAATAAGCTACTCTTAAGGGCAGGCTGCATGCCCAGCGGTAGATGGCCAGCACAAATGGGCTCAATGGCCTCCTTGGGCTTCTTTGTCTCTTAATGTTGTGGCAGGACTTTTTTTTTAATTGTCTTATTTCCTTTTAAGTTTTAATTTAAATAAACTACATTTTATTTATGTATATTTTTCTTCTCTTTTATGCTACAGGTCTTTTACACACACACACACACACACACACACACACACACGCACACACATCAGCTTCCACTTTAGTGGTTTTATGGGACTCCTAAAGGCAAATAAATGGGCCTCTATTTCTAATTTCTTCCCTTGGTCCCTTTTCTTCTGTTTGTTTTGTCCAATTCTCATGGGGCAGTTTTTGTTTAATCTTATTATATTTTATTTCATTAACCAAAAAAAAAAAAAAAAAGGCATGGTATTTGACCTTTCCTACACATATTCTCCCACATACTTAAAATCATTTCCAGATTACATAAAATATCTAATACAATTTAAGTGATATGTAAATGGTCATTATACTATACTATTTAAGAAGTAATTTCAAAAATAAGTCTGTGTGTTAAATAAATATGAAAACTTTCTGAATACTTATAACTCGTAACTGGTAAATATGTGGATGTGGCCATTAAGCTTAAGGAGGACTGGCTATGTGTTTCAAGTGGATGTCATTAAGATCCTGCCCTCTGGCAGTGTGACAAGGGGAACTAAAATAAAAATTGGCATCTTCAAAACATTTGCCATAACCCAGAAAAAAACATGGAGGAATAGAAAGTCATTAAATAATATATTACATTCACTCATACACAGACAATTATATTCAGGGTGCTATGCAACTATGAAACTACCAGCATATCAAACCTCAGTTCCTAAATGCACCCCACACAACAGCACAGCCACCAGCCAAATGTTAATAATGTGAACAAAAGACTGATTTTTCATTTCATTTTGAGTAATGGGTTTTAACTTTAAATCACTATAAGATGCCAGCAGCTTCCATGGTGAAAATGTAATTCTCAACGTTTCTGTCACTACAGAAATGTCCATTAGGGAATGTTGCTCTACATAGGGATCAGCATGATGTGTCTATACAAGGCTAGAGAGCAAATAGTTTAGTCTTTATGAAACTATGATCTCTGTCACTACTATCAGCCCAGTCCCTGCGGTGCAGAAGCAGCCACGGATAAGGTACAAGCAACTGGTGTGGCTGCATGCAATCGAATCTACTGGTCACTAACACTTGACTTTAACACAGTTCTCAGGCGTCACAGTGTTATTTTACTTTTGGTTTGAACACATAAAGGGTATTCATAACTGTTAGTTATTCTTCGACTATTTGAACATATAAAGGTCATTGGTAACTATTAGGCCACATAGAAAAGAGATCATAACACTTACATGCCCTACCTGTCATGAGACACATTCTACCATTACCAAAGAACTTGTCCCATGGGAATATTACTTGGAGATTTGAAGAAAAAGAAAGGGGTAGGCAAAGGAGAAGTGGGTAAAGATGGGTGAAGCAAGGGACATTGGAATGAGTGATACAGCAAGCACATCCAGAGAACTCCAAGTACAGTACATAATAAAGTACATGATAATGAAAATATGATACAGACAAATAGTGCAAGATTATTCAGCCCTGAAGAAAAACATGTAATTACGACATTTTTCAGGAAAATATTATTAATGGAGGTAACACACACATATGTGTGTGGGCCGTGTGTCCTGGGAGTGGTGTGTGTGTGTGTGTGTGTGTGTGTGTGTGTGTGTTGTGGTTATGTGTGTGTTGATGTATAGGTCATAAAACTAAAAAGGAAGCTGAAACATTAGAAGAAAGAAAACTAGCAATTGAACCAAATCATCATCTAGAAGAGCAACTAATGCTCTTAACCACTAAGCCATCTCCTCGGCCCTACCGTTGGTTCTTACCATAGGGCTACTATGGCATGACTGGTGCATCATTTTCTCATTATGAATGTAAGTACCTTGAGGACTGCAGATATGCCTCGTTGGTATAGTGCATAGTACATATGTAGCATATGCAAGGCTCTAGACTCAATCCCAAAAGAAGGGAGAGGAAGAAGAGAGGAGGAGGAAGAGGAGAGAAAAGAGAAGAGACTTTTTCATGGCTTCCATTTCCTTATACATGAACTATATTAATTTACTAAAATTTATCCTTATCAGAAAGTAATATACGACTATGTTGTCTATGTCTGTACTTCAGATGGCAAACCTTCCATACACATTCAAACTTAATAAGAAACATAATAACAATTCAATTTAACATCCATATTTCTGTCATTACACCATATTTGCCCATGGTATAAAACAAATTCTCATAATTCCATTATCATAAAAAGAGGTAAAAGAACTTGCATTCTGCCATTAAAATAATGTACCTGTCAGCAGCTCGACCTCCTGCTTCACAAGTGTGACAGATTCTTTTCTTATTCTGTCCATGCTTTATGCAAGGAATTAACTTGCCAGTTGAAAACCACACAAGTTGCATTGTTCTTTCTCATTCCCGAGAATACATAAACTACAGCTCATAATTGTATAACATTTAAATTGATTTCAGCTGCACTAGTGCTTTGTGCACCTTGCATTCGTTTACATAAAGCTAGCAATGGCAGCATCATTACTATACTTCATATGGGAAGCATGAAAGGTGAATTGATGGGCTCCCTGCCTACAGCTGAGAAAATGCCAATGATTTTTTTCCTGCTCCTTTGTTGGCATCAATTTTGGTCGACTACATTATGAAGTATGATTCTTTGTTTTTTTTTTTTAAAGATACCTTTGATCACTGATATACAACAAATTTTACAACTTGACTATGTATAGCTATTCCTTCACATCTATGGGTATCATGGGTAAATATTTAAATTATCATGTATTGAAAATATTTGAAGGGGCTAGAGAGATGACTCAATGTTTAGGAGCACTTCCAGAAGTCTGCTCTTCCAGAGGTCCTGAGTTCAATTCCCCACCACCACATGGTGGCTCACAACTATCTACAATGTGGTCTGATGCCCTCTTCTGGCATGTAGGTGTACATGCAAGTAGAGCACTCATATCCATAAAATAAATAAATACACCTGTTGGAAAAAGAAATAAAATATTTGGAAAGAAAATTGCATCTGAATTTGTGCAGACTTTGCCATTATTGCATGAACACTGTGGCGTAACAACCACTTACATATCAGCTACCTTGAACTTGATTGTATAAAATACACAAACTACAAGAGAATTTTATATGTTAGTTTCAGACATTACATGATTTTATGTAAGTCTCTTGGACATCCCTAAGTTTTGAGAGACATAAGGTGTTCGGGATCCAACTCCAGTAGATACTGAAGGGTGGATATAATTCAATGTATTCTGCATTTCTGTTCTGTTATCAGAAGCAGTCGTCTGTATACCAAGCTGGTTGTAATTTCATGTAGCCAAGAATGATCTTGAACTTTTGACCCACCTGTATCCACCTATGCTGAGATTATAGGTGTGCACCACTATGCCTAGTGTTTGTGACATCGGAACTCAACTCAGGATTTCATCAATGCCAGGAAAGCATCCTAACTTAACTGCATAACATGCTGGACCAGCATCTGTTTACAGCCATGAAGTTGGCATTGCAATCAGTACAGTCAAGACAGTGAATATACCTAGCATTCTTGATCTCCATTATAACTATTGCTTTCTTGTCCATTTTGATTCCCATTACATCTCCAAATGTGGCATAAGGACACCAGAGGGGATCTTATTAACCATGTCCTTGCATCATGACCTCTCCATGAATGTGGGCTCAGTTTCTGACTCGGTGATCACCAAGAGGATACAGCAAAGGCAAGAGTATATACCTGATAACGGGTATGTGACATTTTTATATGTAATGTTCATTTTGACTGAGGAAACATGTTTTGCCTATCTTGAGAAAGTTAACCACCACTATGTGAGTGGCCATCTGAGGCAAATCATGAGCCAAGGAACTAAACCACACACACCACCAGTGAAGCATGAAACTGCATCCTTCTTGGGACCACAAGGAATCAAAGTTATTCTTCAGATAAGAGCCCTACTCTTGCCAACACATTAAAGACTTGCAAAGGACACATGCCACATCTGCCCAATTACTAATCAGAATGTATAACATAACAAATGTGTTTTATGTAAGCAGCTAATTTAAGTAATATGTTATACACTAATATACAAATATGATGTTTAACTGTGGAAGGGCCTTTGACTTTTGAGATACACAGTGCCAGCTACTTGGCAAGCACTTCAGACCTAGGTCAAGATTTTCCTAGATGCTATAGGTGCTCTGAATAGATGTCTAATATGGGGTTCTGTCCATCCTACATACACAATTTATATATCCAAAACACAGAGCGAAGGGGGAGCAACACACCTTGTCTCTATCACCCCCAGTGACTCATTAACGGATGTTTATTTCCTGTTCCCACAATCCTGTGTTCTACTGGTCTACTGATGTTTGTTTCACACTTCAGTATGCTTAAATCAGAGCAAACAACAATGATTCCATTGAACCGAAAGTGAAAAGTGCACTAGACCACTGCTGGTGTGAGGCCTCAAGCTTCTGAATCAACAAGTGAGCCGAGGGGTAACTGAGCTTGTGAAGGTGAATAACCTTTAATATCCAATGAAAATTGGAATCCTTTTCAAAGAATATAAGGAAGATTATGTCTCTAATGCCAGAGGTCCTTAGGGTGACTCTGAGTACCATCATGCTTCTATAGTTTGGACCTTGTACCCAAAGAACCACCTATTAAAAACCAGATCACTGGTATGGACTATTGTGAGGTAAAAGCAACATTAAGAGGTGAAGACTTTTGGGAGTCTCTAGGTCATTGCAAAGAAATGTTCTTAGAATGAATTGTGGAATCCTAGTCCTCCTCCCTACCTCTTGTTTCCTGGTCAGAAAACCTTACCAGAGCCTTGAGCCATTTGGCTAAAATTATCAAGGACTAGATCTCTAAAATCACGATCCAAAATTTTTTCTCATGAAAAGCTAATCTTGAGGTATTTTATTAAAATGACAAAAGCTAACTAATACACATATCATGTGATTAAAGCCAGTTTTAAAAAATACCAACACCTTATTCAAGGCAGTATAGTCTCCTCAAAAGCCAATATTTGGGTCTCCCAATCAGGCAAACAACTACCTACCACCAGCTTAAACATTTGCTGAAGGCAAACAGATACATGATGGAGAGTGAAAGAAGATAGTTATACATTTCAGCAACATCTAATCACTTAGAAACAAGGACTGTAACGGCCATGCTCATCTCCTCCTTGCTTTCTTAGGAATTCAAGTATAATAGTCAATTCCTTTGTGCTGTTTCCTCTCGTTGTGTCATCAAGTACTAAAGACATTGACTTTTTATCACTGAGTTTCAGTTATGACAGGTTAAAGACAAGAGCATAAAATATTAAAGAGCCTTTGCTCCTCTTTTAGAAATTAGCATATGTTCAATCAAACACAAGAAATAGTATCATGTTAAACACTTGCTAATAGCTTTATTTGAAGAATACTTCATTTGAAGTATATTTTTGAGGAGATCTCTAGATAAGATAAAAATTTGCTCAGGAAACTTAGTCAAACAGATTGTACTCCCCAGTACTGGTGGGGGTGGGGTCATCATTTAATTCTTTAAGTTCCTGAGAGGAGCAAAGACATAGAAATAATTCCATCACTCCCACATCTTTTTTTTCTAGACCTCTCCATGGTTAGCCCAAACACTATGGAATAGCAGCTTTCAAAAGGACTAGAACTCCGCATTGCATTATTAAATATGCTGCATATGTATAATAACATACAAGAGTTGAAAGATATATAAGTGTGATCCTACAAAATAACCTTAATTTTGTGACAATGTACAAAGATCTATACCAGTATAAGTTTTTTTTTAACTAGGAGTAGCTCTATAGTTTAAGAGAAGGTTCAATAATCTACCCTTTATTCCTACTATTTTATATATTCTCATATACCCTCTCTTTTTCTTTTCCTCCCTTCCTCCTCTTTCTCCTCTTAACATTAGGTAAGAGACAAGGAAAGATAGAGGAAAGAAAATGAAAGAGGGGAGGACATCCTATTGGGACTGTAGGTGAGAGAAGCATGGGAGAATGGGGAAATAGAAGGATCCAGAGGGTCCTAGAAAGCTACAAGTAGAACATTATGATGGGCAGATCTGGGCCCAGGGGTCCTGCTCAAACTATGGCACCAATTAAGGACAATACATGCAGTAAACTTCGAACCCCTACCCAGATCTAGCCAATGGACAGGACATTCTCCACAGTTGAGCGGAGAGTGGGGTATGACTTTCACACGTACTCTGGTGCCTCATATTTGACCATGTCCCCTGAATGGGGAGACCTGGTGGCACTCAGAGGAAGGACAGCAGGTTACCAAGAAGAGACTTGATACTCTATGAGCATATACAGGGGGAGGAAATCCCCCTCAGGAACAGTCATAGGGGAGGAGAGTAAGGGAAAAATGGGAGGGAGAGAAGAATGGGAGGATACAAGGGATGGGATAAAAACTTAGATGTAATATGAATAAATGAATAAAATATATTTTCAAAAAAAGAAAGAGAAAGAGAAAGAGAAATCCCTGAGTCTAAACTCCTATACCTTGTTTCTTCCCTGACCAAGACCTTTTAACAACTTATAACAACCTTTTTTTAACAACAAACATCCATCACCCACAGAACAACAACAACAATAGCACCTCTTTGTTGTTCTCTTAAAATTGCTTCCTGCTGTTTTGGGGCTGATGATTTTTGGGGGGGCCTAAGAAAATTGGGATATTGTTGTAACATCCGTTTTCCAGTCTCTGTGTGCTGTGAAAGTACAAGCTTATTTGAAGTCCTGACTAGACAGAACATTCTGTGAATTGGGATGACCTAGCTAGCCATTTTAAGTGGTTCTGAATGCAGGTTTTTTGAGGGGGGGGGAAGCTACCAAGCTTGCTAAAATCCATGCTTTTTAGTAGCTGTGCTATTTGTCTCATTGACATTTAAATTTTTAAGTCAACAAATCATTATTTAATATATTTCTGAGAGATCTCATATCCCCCTTTTGTTCTATGAGCATTTCCTTTAAATTTCTGTTAGATTTTTTTTCCCATAATTGCTTGTCCTGTAGGATTATGGCATATACCCATAACATTTTCTATACCATAAGATCTATTATATTGTTGTACTTTATTAGATACATATGTTGAAGCATCATCAGCTTTAATCTGTAAGGCACTTCTAAGATGGCCACAATCTCTAACAAATGCATAATATCAGAATCACCTCTTTCCGAATTTAAGGCAATACCCCATTGGAATTCTGAATATGAATCTATTGTATGAGTACATTTTTTAGTTTTCCAAATTCTGTAAAATTAAAGAATAAGGTATTGTATGACATTGCGCTAAGGTGACATTGAACAGAATCTGTATTTTTAATTCAGTATACAGAATTTTACTAGTAATTGATTGACACTAAAATATAATATCCAGTCTTACTTGTTGGTTTTTAGTTGAACCTTTTTGACCTAGCATCTTTATGGACTGTAATTCTGTAAGGAAATTCTGTAATTTCCTTAAACCTTTGTGGATTTCTCTCATTTGTAACTACCTTTTTTGCTGTTGTTGTAAGCTCCAGATTAGATTCTTTTTGGAGAATCTTTATTTTGATTTAAAGAATCCTCTAGTCAGGCACAGTGGTACACTCTTATTATAATCACAACACTCAGGAGGCAGAAGCAGGTGGATCTGTGTGAGTTTGAGGCCAGCCTGATCTACAAAATGAGTTCAGGACAGCCAAGGCTACACAGAGAAGTCCTGTCTCAAAAAATAAAAATGAAAATAAAAAAATAAACCCTCTAATCTACTTTCTAGCATTTACTCTTTCAGTTCTTGTCCTTTTCTAAGTCTATTTTCTTCTGATCTCTCTTAAAGAGGATGTAGAAAATTGGAATCATTACTGAAAAAGTAATTGTTTTCTGATAAGCGAAACAAAGTCATATGGATTCAGGTGCATTGTACCATTGTTTCTCTTCGTTTTTAACATAGAAAATAATTTTATTTTATTTTCTAATCTCTAATTATTTCCTTCCTTCAGAGACTTTCTCCCTACGACTTTTTATACTCAGTTTCTTTCTTTTCTCTAGCATGATTTCAAAGACACTTACTTGGTGAGAGGCTCGCATCTGGGCCTGGATCTTGTCTGCGTGTTGTCTCTGGAGCTTCTTAGCTTGTACCTCAGGCCTGTGGCTGCCTCCTGGCTCCAGTTTCTCCACTCACAGAGAAGAGGAGGAAGGTGCAAATGTGGAGACGGAAGGTGCAAACGTGGACACCGGCCAGCAGTCTTGGGCCCACGTGTCCTGCCACGTGTCCTGCCACGTGCCCTGCAACGCCCTGCAACGCCGTGCTGGGCCTGTCTTCCAACACTAGTCACTAAGGAAGGTGGCTTCTGGCCACAGCACGCTGCTCCCCTTGTTCCGCTCTGGTCCGCTGCAGGCTTTTCCCTTGCCCTCTCTGGTGCCTGAGCAGTGCGCTAAGGTTCCTGCTGAAGGGAGACTGTGTGGCAGCTGCAGAACCTCCTGGCTAAATTAGCTAAATTAGCCGCCTAAAACAGCCACACCTCCTTTGAACACGACCCTTTCCCCTTCAGGCCTAGCTAGCAAACTGCTCTGGGAAGTACCGTATTTTTCAGACCTTAAGACGCACTTTCCTTTCCCCAAAATAGCCAAGGAAGGGGAAGATTAGGATGCGCCTTATGGTCCAATTGCTGTTTTTACTGTTTTTCTTATTTTGCTGCCCTAAAAACTGGGTGCATCTTATGGTCAGGTGTGTCTTATGGTCCGAAAGTACGGTATTTGTTTCCTTTCACCCAGGACTTTTCAGGTCTAAGCCTGGATGGATTCTAAGAAGCCTTAAACTGGATGCCGTTTGTAATCTCTGGTTTTATCCTGCACCCCAATTCTGGAAATAATGACTCTGAGGCTTTATTATTTATGAATAAATGTCTAGGCCATAAACTTTGGCTCGTTTGCTGACTAGTTCATGACTTATTTACCCATTCATTTTATTCTGTGTGTGCCACATAGCTGGTTACCTCGCCTCAGTACTCTCACTTTTTTTTTTCTTTTTTCTTTTTTTTTGGTTTTTCGAGACAGGGTTTCTCTGTGTAGCCTTGGCTGTCCTATATTCACTTTGAAGGTGAAAGCCAGGCTGGCCTGGAACTCACAGTAGTTCACCTGCCTCTGCCTCCCGAGTGCTGGAATTAAAGGCATCTGCCACCACGCCCTGTCCCACGGGAGACTGGGCCTCCAATACCCCTCATTAGTCAATAAAACGCCTCACAGACTTGTCTACAGGACAATCTAGTAGAGTCATTTTCTTCAACAAAGTGCTTTCTTCCAAAGATGACTATACTATGACTCTATCCCAGAGTTCATCTCTCTCTCTCCCAGAGCTCCCACCTTCTATTATTTCCTGCCTCAGCTAGCAGAACGTCAGCTTTTTATTGGCAAGTGATGTTTCCATACAGCGCACAAGAGATTGTCTCTACAGATCTTTGTAAGAAATACTGTGTCCACACATAACTGGTTTTACTGCTTCACCTTAATTTAATTTTATAACGTTGTCTTATTTTAGAGGGTATGTAAGGATACGAACAGATGCTTATCTTTAACAATCGAATCTCCATCTCTCTTTCAGTCTTTTCCCTGTTCAGCCAATGCTTAACTTCCGGTCCAGTGAGATTGTACATGTCACACATGTCCAAGGATTTTAATAAACAAGGTGTCCCCTGCTTATATAAGCCATACCACTATTCAAGTGACCTTACCTTGAGACTGGATCAGATTGTCTTCAGTTATGATGATTTACCCTGAATCCACACAGCTTAATAGTAATGAATCCACTTACATAGCCCATTAAGGATAGGGGTGACCTCCTGGCTGCTGTGAAAGAAGCAACCTGGTCTCTGTGGGCTCACTAAAATATCATAGGAGTCTCAAAAAAAAGCAAGATATATTGAATAATATTTGCCTCCAAATATATACCCTTCTCTGCTATTTCTAAAATGTAAGCCTTGATAGAAACCAAGTAATGTCATTTCCATATGATAATGGTTAGAATAATTAAATGTAAACATGGAAGAAAGGAAGACATAGAAAAAAAGAATATTTCCAGGGATGCACAGTGACTGATGCTTTTGTTCCTTTTACCTGATGACCACTGCAATAATTTCATATTAAAGCAAACCCTGCTTTACATAAGATAAAACTAGCTGGTTCATATTTATAGTTGAAAATTTTAAAGTCAATATTTGTACTTGTAGTTTTTTTGTAAGCTTGACACGAAGTATAGTCATCTTTGGAAGAAAGCACTTCGAAGAAAAGGACTCTACCAGATTAGCCCATAGGCATGTCTGCAAGACATCTTATTGACTGACAGGTATTGGAGGGCCCAGTCTATTGTGAACAGTGTGACCCCTAGGCAGGCAGTCATGGTAGGTTACAGGACAACAGCTGAATGTGTGCATGGGGAAAAGAGTTTCTGCCTCCAGGTTCCTGCTTGAATGCCTGCCTTAAGCTTCCTCAATGATGGGCAGTGACATGGAAATGTAACCCAAATAAGCCTTTCCTCCCTAAGTTGCCTTTGGTCATGGTATTTCATTACAAAGATAACAAGCAGAGAAAACAAACCAAAATGGTTCTCCTTATACATAGATTTATATACCTAAAATCCATGAGACATAAACTGATATATATCAATATCTAGATAGATAGATAGATAGATAGATCCTTCGAAATTTGTGGTGATTTGAATAGGAATGGCCCACATAGACTCATGCATTTGAATGCTTAGTCCATAGGAAACAGCACTGTTTATTAGGAGTTATGGCCTTGTTTGCATAGTTGTGGTCTTGTTGGAGGAAGTGTGTCACTGTTGAGGAAGGCCTTAAGGTTTATGCTAAAGCTATGCCCAGTGTGGCACACAGGCCCCTTCTGCTGCCTGTGGATCAAGATGCAGAGCTCTCAGCTCCTTCTCCAGCACCACGTCTGCCTGCACGCTGCTGTGCTTCCCACCACCAGGATGATAATGGACTAAACCTGTGAACCTGTAAGGAAGATCCAATTAAATGGTTTCCTTTATAAGAGCTGCTGTGGTCATGGTGTCTTCTAACAGCAATAAAACCCTAAGACAAAAATACATTCATCATCTCAAATCGTCAGTTTGTGATTAATTTCAGGCCAGACCAGTATCCATATGTCGAGTTCTGACCATGGAACAGTCATATTTAGGGACTGAGAATAGAAAATAACGATGACGGTCACTGTCCTTGAACTGTACCTGCTTTGTGAGCTAGGACACATTCATAAGCAGCTTGGACACATACCTAAGTGCATGATTCTAATACAGGATATTACAGTACAAGGAAGAAGAAGGCACAACTACAAGGACTTAGTGTTTACATTATAGGGAACATCTATGGGGATAGATTGGTTTTCCAGAACTTATCAGAAATATTCCCATATGATTCTCCTGGCATTGGAAATATTCTACCTTGCCAATATAAGCCTTTCATCAGAAAATGTGTATATTTGAGAATATTTTTGATAATATATACATATATTTTTGTATGTATTCAAGAATATATATATTCAAGATAAGTTAATTTCAGAACAGAATTATAAGTGAAAAATATAGTTCTTCTTTTGTTCTTGTACCCCCAACACACACCCCTAGGTCCTATCTCTATATGACATAGAAAACCCACATATCCCATTAGATGCCTGATGATATTAACTGAGATTTGTTGGTTCAGCTCTGTAAGCCAAACAACGGGACATGTGGAAATGTTACTTCATATACCAAAAGTGGAAATCTTCCCAGGTAAGAGAAATTAGAAGGCTATACATACTCATCTCCAAAATCTGCATCATCAGCTTTTCTATCCACTCCAAAACCCATTTTGGAGTTTAATCCTGCCTATGGGATGTTTCGGGGGTGGGAATTTAGACCACAGGTCCTTGGAATGTGACTACATGAGGTAATTATGACTGATAAGAGGAAGCCCAACCAGGAGAGACAGAGGAGAGGCTCCCTATCTGTCCCCCATGTGATGTCTGGTGCCACAGCAGAGCTCTGCCAGCAAGAATACCAGACTCAGGTGCAGCCTCTTAGCCTTGGTCCAGAACTGTGAGCCAAACCAGACTTAGTTTTTTTTACAAATTACATAATCAGTGGTACTGTGTCATTAACAACAACAACAAAAATAGATTAATACAGAAAAAGGAACAGGTTGCATAGCTGAGACCAAAAAGGAACGTTATCCAAAGAGGGGCCCTAGTTCTCCTTTGAGATACTTGGTGGTTCCAGGGGAGACAAACTGTAAGAAGCAGCCTCATTGGGCAGAGCTCTAGAAAACCAAAATTCAGAAATTAAGGCAATGTAAACGGGGCTGTTAAGGTGGAAGCTTTTCCATGACCTTCCCACCGGGCATGCCCCATCCATCAACTGCACCCATGAAGGAGTCAGCTGAGGAGCTAACCCACCAAGAAGTCCAGGAAAATGCTAGATTTTTTCCCTGAAGTTTCATGTCTATAGCTATACATATGCTGCTTTCCATATTGTCCAAAGATCAGTCATAGTAAAGTCAAATCAACTGCAGAAGAGGGGAACACACAAGAAACCAGCTCAAATGGAGACAGCTCAGAGAACAGGAAATGATGGTCAAGGAGGACAAAACTTCAGTTTTTACTAATTCTGAAGATCTTTTTATAGCGTGGTGACTGTAGTTAATAATGTATCACTTGCTCAAAAAAAAGCTAATAAATAATGAGCCCAATGCTAAGTGATGAATGTGGTGATTATCCTTCATAATGTATGAATAGATAATGTTATAAACTACACGTATGTGTAATTTTTATTTGTCAATTATAACCTAATAAAACTGTAAAGCCCAAAAGAAAAAGCCCTTTAATTACTATCCCTCACAATGAAATTATCAAAGGTGATGTAATCAATCACAGAAAAAATGGAAAATAAAGCAAAATATCACGAAAATGTAGTTGTTAAATAAACAGAAGAGTTCAGTCTGGCTGAGTCTTTCAGTGGCATTAGTTCTGCTCATCGTTTATCCGGAGCCATGCATGAGAGGCCACAGGAGCATTGCCAAGAAAGCCACAGGCACCAGAAAATTTAAGGAACCAAAAGGTATTGACTTATGTCATTAAATTTGGTGAAAATTTGTTATGCAATAATAGGTAACATAAATATCTTGCATTTCCTAAGCAACAAGAATATTAATGTGTGTCATAGCATCTTAGGCCTCTAAAAGGAGAATGATGTGTCATTAAAATACTAATGGGAAAAAATATCTAATGGGAAAAATAACCAACCCACCCAAACTAGGGCTGAGATACTAATTTCCAGAAAGCCAATGCTACTGCTACAGTAACTACACACAAAAAAATAATTAAATGAGTCAAATCATGTTGTCAAAGTACCAGAAATCAATGGTTAATAAATAAGCAAGATGAAATTAAAAATTAAGAAAAAATATAAGGAGACCTATGTAAGAGAAGAGACATTCTGTCGAAAGTTAATAATACCAAGATCTGCGCCCACTCACCCCCAATGGAACATGAGCTACTTTTAACAGCACACCAAGACTTAGCTTATCTTTGCCCTTCCAGGCTTGCCTTGACACAGCCTCAGAAGCGGGGAATGTAAATTAGAACAACTTCAGTATCCATAAGGGAAGTCGGGTTGCAGATTGACGGCTGGAGGGAACTGAAGCAGTAGTGATGTGCTCACAGAGTGTCTCTGCAGTCCGACGCTAGACAGAAATGAGGGTCAGAGGTCAAGTATTTCTCCACAAGCCAAAATGCACTTGGTTGTCAAATCTCCACAAATATAGGCTTGCTTCGAAGCATACCCTAAACACACACACACACACACACACACACACACACACACACACACACACACACAAAATAGTGAAGGGAAGGAAGTGGGAGAGTAAGGAAGGTGAGGGTGGGGAAGGATAGCTAATACTAAGGATGTTTGTAAGAAGCATATGAAAACCTACTGTTTTGTAAATATGTATACATACATGCATATGCATATATACATACATAAATACATATATGCATGTGTGAATACATACATACATACATACATACATACATGTATACATACATACAAACCAAATGTGATTAGATGGAATTATTTTATCTAGAGGATAATGTTCCTCTAGGGGAAGAAAAAAAACTTAAAATATTTGCCAGATTTTTAAGCTATCTAAAATGTGAGCCTGGAGATCTGTGTTCAGTTTCTTCTCTGACAGGACATCTTGCTTTATTAAAATGGGAAGAGGAAAGCCCATGAGGCCTCAACCCTCCACGGATAGCTAGCCACAGGCAACAAAGGAATGCCGAGAGCAGGAGGAACAGTTTTCCCTAGGAAGAGCAGAGCACACCAGTTGGTCATCCAATAGCAAACCGACAGCCCTGGAAACACACATACAAGTAACATTCTACAGACTTAGTAGGTTGCATTTATGTATTTGGAAATATACAAGTTTATACATATACATAATTATGTAACAATTAATGCAAAAGAGACTATGAATTGGAAAGAGTGCAAACAAGGAACATGTGGAAGGGTTTGGAGAAAGGAAAGGGAAGGGGGAAATGATGTAATTGCACTATAATCTCAAAAAATAAAAAAAATAGATATTTTTAATGTTTGAACTAACCATTTAATAAAATGGATTTCATGAACTTAGGAAAATCCTTAGAAGAAGAAATTAGTTTTTTTTCCTGCTGACTAGTGTATAGAGCACCATATGATAAATACCATATTTGGTCTAGGAGTCTAAGTACATTATTTCTAATTTGGCCTCATCTAGGCTTGTTTTGTGCTTATATAAAACATTTCCTCTGTGTGAGACACTAATGAAGTGTGTGCACATGTGTGTGTGCGTGTGTGTGTACGCACATGCATGTGTGTGTTTTGGGGGTCAGAAACTATAAACATTCATGTCTTCCTCCTTCCTCCTTTTTCTTTCCTCCTTCCTCCTCACTAGAGTTCAATAAAGTAAAAAGCATGAAACATGTTCATTGAAAAATGTCACTCATACATGCAGATTTGAGCTTTCTACACGAAACTACTTTATTGATTTTTGACTCTGTAAGGATAGTAGAAATGTGGTTCTTTTCTATGCATGAATTTGCAAGGCATGAAAATATTACAATTAATTGACTCCCAGGCTATGTAAAAGCTCCACATTCTGGACTCGTGCCAGCATTTCGCTCCTTTCCCATTTACAATGTTCATTGGTGTTCAAAAGTTTTTATGCAAACCCATCAAATGAGATGATGGCAGCAAATAATTAAGATTATGGTGATCTTGTTGAACTTTAATGATAGTGACATAATATGCAGGAAACAGGACAAAATGACATGGCAAAGACATGCTTCACTTAAAAATGTATGCTCTAACGTGTACCAAACTGCCTCCTTAGCAGATGGCACAGGGTTATCCAGTTATCACTGGAAAACAGCAGGGGGTTTATTTAAATGTGCCCTTTAGATCCTGAAGATTTGACAGACAGCAAGAACTCACAGGTGTCATCTTTTTCACCAGCAAAGCCTTTGTTGAGCAGCTCCCTCGGACTTGGTACCAGTATAAATAAATAAATAGTGAAACAAATGCCTAGTAAAGTGTTTAATGGTAACCTTTATAGAGAGCATCCAGTAAATGGCATTTAAGTAAGAACTATACAGAAAAGGGGAGTCATTTGGACAAATTCACTGTCAAGCCAGCTTGAATATCTTCTTTAAATTTAAATAAGCTATGTTATCTCATGCTTTCAAGACTACAAAGGAGATGTATTTAAACCCTGATTTTTCACCTCTGAAGGAAAAATTAACCTCTGAAGCACAAATTAACAGGCTTCTTATTCCAGGAAAATGCTCTCTGTCCCCTTTATTTTGAAGAAATAAGGAGCATTCACATTGTCTTTTAAGACAAAAAAAAATCTCAAAATTCAGGAGAGCCAATGAAAGAACTATTTCAAACATAACTATACTTTGTGATCAAATAAGAAATTTTGCTACACATGATGGCACTTGGTTACGCAACAATTTAGTGAATGGATTGTGTCTTTGATGTGAATAGGTGGCTGTGATTGTTGTTGTTTTTAAGGGATGGGTTGCACACATATGCTCTGTGGAGTTTAGACTACCAGGATTTAGATATAACTATACTGTGGTTCCGTTTCTACTGGAAGGGCTCAGACACCGCTGGACAGGAAGTGCTTTCATCCCGCCACAGGAAGGTCCAAGCACTGTCGGTCTCCAGACAGAAAAGAATGAAGTGCTGGGTCCAGACTTCCTCTCAGGAATGCAGATCTCTGGGGCAAGAAGGGTGAAACGCTGAGCAGCGACCTGTGCCAGGGGATCTCCAGTCATGCCGTAGGCGCAAGGGAAAAGATTTCTCTGCAAGAAGTATCACTGCTCTTTTAGCTGGGCTGCTGGCATCAGGGCCAGTTGACAGAGGCGAGCTCAGGGCTCTGAGAGCCCGAGTCAGACAGGCAACAAGGGCCTGGCCTACTAAAGCAAGTAGGTAGCTGCATTAGCAACAGCTGGCCTCTCACTCTGGCAGATGGGCACTACCGAGGGCCTGAGAAAGATGGCGGCAGCAATCAGTGCTGACTTGCCAACGAATAGCAGAAGATTGCAGTAACAGTGGCGACCGCCATGGTTCTGCAGTGCTGGCAGTCAAGTCTGAGGGTCCAACAATGAGTTCCCTCGGGGAGAATGGAAGCTCTTTCCTTTCCTAATGTTCAAAACAAACAGCCTGTCTTAGACATCCTTCGGTGGAGTAGATGGCGCTAGCTGTTTAATTCATGTTAAACAGGGACTTATAAATCTTGAGCAGTGGGATGGGTTTTAAGGATGAACGTGTATCATTGGCTGGGAGTAGGATGCTGACAACGCTGTGGTTGCATGGGGAAATACAACAGGAGGCAAGCTCATGTGGCTGGCCACCTGTATCCCTGACTGACCACCTGCAATCTTGAGGCTGTATCACGTGCTCCTGAGGTAGGTAGGCACAGGAACAAGGAGAGAGCTTGGTTCCATGCCTTCGGTTCTCGGGATGAGATTTTAAGTCTCAAGCTTGAGATTTCTGGGGTTTGAACAATCTCCATCCCCACGCCATGCCAATTCCCCTGGAGACACAACCCGTGAGCCCCACAATGTACCTGAGCTCCAAACTAACCTCTGCCATTTACTATCCCTGGCTTCAGCAGTGACCTACACTAAATCCTGTTTTAGTAATTTTCAAATGGGACTATAGTTACACCACATGCTTTTCCTCTGAGAGATGAATGGCATTGTGTATATACATTATTCAAAGCATACTAGTAATGTATCCTAGTCTATCTTGCGCTGCTATAACAAAACAGCACACATTAGAAAAATTATAAACAAGAAATATTTACGTACCTTACAGTTCTAGAGGCTGAGAATTTTAAAGGTGAAGGGATACATTTGGTGAAGTTCCTAGTTGAAAATTACCTCGCTTTATGTATATGTATGTATAAGATGGAAAGCATCACATTACAAGAGAGAAGAGAAAGAAAAGTAGCCAAACTTCCCCCTTCTATACCTACCCCATTCCTGTGCTAACAGCCTTCATCTGGGCATTAAGGCAGAAGTCCTACACTGTAAGCATCTCCTCACAGTTTCACTTTGCAATACTGCCATGAAGATAGTTAAATCTCACAACTAGTTTTTGAGAAGAAAAGGACTTCAATGTTTTTTAATATTGTTATTGAAGGATAAAGTCACATTATCTCTAATTACCTAATGTGTCCCTAAGACTTCACTTCAATGCCAAAGAGCACACTAAGCCCCAAGCTACGTATGTCCTTACAATAGCTTCAGAAAATATTTTATGGGGAAAAAAAAGCAATCTCCATTAAAATCTGTTCTAGGAATTGTTTATTGCTCAATTTCTCAGAAGTTTCTAAGAAACTGGCTATGCTAACCTTGGGGCAGAGCAGAACTCCAGATAAGAATACAAAGTTTAGCAGCTGTAAAGCAGACAAAGTGAAAATAGGGAGTTAAGGAGAAATACTTGGGGACAAAAGGCTTGCAAAGATCTTTAGAAGAGTGCTTAGTCCTCAAGGACTTCTGTGTGTGTATCTTTATGATGATAACAAAATGGTTAGTTCAAAACTGGCCACAGGTTCAACAGCCATGAATCCAGCCAGGTACACCAAAAAACTTAAGGGAAAAAAAAGCTGTATCTTTATTAAACTTGCATAGACTTTTCTCACAATACAGTGTGACTGTGGCCAGAATACTGATGTTGCATTAGCTGCTATGCGGACTCTAAGAACCGTTACAAGCACATGAGGATCTATGACGGATTTATGTGATGCTGCAGCGTTTCCATTAAACTCTGTTTCATCCACATTTTTTCCACTTTGTGCCAGGGTCTCCACAACAGCTTGTGACAACTCAGTGTTGTTCTTGCCTATTCATTGGTCTAAACAATGAAGGCCACAGAATGGTCCTTAACAAAGGACTAGTTACCCTACTCTTCAGTCAGGAAAAAACTGCGTAGGCACCAAGGGGGACTTCACACCTTGGCTCAGATCTGTTTTTCCTCCAGACTGGGCAGCAGTGAAATCAAGGGCTGACCCAATCCGTTTGCCCTGAGATCCTCAGTGGTCACAGACTTTTCGACAGTGGATTTCTTTTCCTTCTCCCTCGTTTCAGGATGTTTATAGATGCAGAAATTAGGTATGGCTTCCCATGGATGTTTTACAAGGTTTCACACACGTACAGAGCTTCCCAGCCAACATCCACCGTATCAGACCTAGTGAGTAAGTTTCGATGTTGCTGCATAGGGTAGCAATGCACACAGAGTGCGTAGGAGAATCTGTGTTACTCAGAGAGATGGCAGGCTGGATGAAATAGAGGGATGAGTGAGGGATTAGCGATCGCCCTTGGAAACAGCCACCAGCAGAAGACGGAGTTCTCAGACACCTGCACACTGCTTAGTGTGGGTCTCAGGAATCATTATCTCCAGTCACATAGGCAAAGGGCCAGTATTCCAACTTGCTGAGATCAACAGGACCTCCAATGGCTGTCACTATCAGCAGCTGCTTCTTCCAGATCTTCTTCAGATTTATGATGTAGATACCATCACTTCTCCTTTCACAAAATTTCTGTTCTACCTGGAAATCAAGGTTGGTATCGCTTAGGTGGGTTCTTGCCACAAAGAATGCAAGAACATCTTCTTCTCTGATATGCAGGACATCAAAAACTCTGAATTTCATATGAAATTTCAGTCTGAGTTACAAAGGGAATCAAAAGCAATATTGCTTGGTCCCCTCTCTGGGCAGTATGAAAGCTTCAGCATTTTTATACGCTACTTGACCATGCTCAGTTCTGATTTCTACAGGATGAGGTGGTTCTGAAAATAATCCCCTTTAGGTTCTAAGGGATAACTCTGTACTGTGAGTTAATCTGCCTTATGTATGCTGAAGTAAAGTCTAAGTACATTGTTACAATTCTTCAAGTTAATGCACGCAGAGGGAGAAGATAGTGGTGAAAAATGGGGAACTGAGGTAAACAGTCGGAGTACAATAATTAAAACTTAAAGCGAAATTGTAATGGGTTTTTTTAGGTTAAGAAATAATTCCCTTTCTTAGACAGAGAGAACATCTGTAATTGGGAGAGTCTGGGTCTATCCAGGCAGATTATTGATTACTTTGATGTATTTGTCTCACTAGATACTACCAAGTCAAACACAGAAATTGTAATACCTTGGGCTAATGTTCACAGCCTCAGTTCCCAGATTTACAAAGTATAATGTATTTCCCAACTGCCCTAAAAACCTACACACAAAAACTTATTTTTTAAAAAAGAAACATAGTATAAGCCATTAGCCACTCAGATGGTAATTCTCATGCCAACTCTGGCAGTCATCAGTATTTCTATAATTCACTATAAACTTCTCACAATAGCATCCTAAAGAAATAACAAAGACCCTCCATCTCCAAGGTCTCTTACATTCTCCTGGGTAACTCGAGAGCTGTAGGAACAAAAGTACCTAGAATATCCTGGAAGAGTAATTTGAAATATTAGCAAAGAGCTGACATACAATAAAAATGAATATGACTTAAAAGCCTGCTTACTGGGAGATTTTTATGCCACAGGAAAACCCTAACAGCTCCCAAAGAATGGTTCTCATTTCTACCTGCAGTCTGAACCCCATTGTTTAAAAATAATAGCGAATAAGACAGAAGTAAATGCCCTTTGAACGTGACCCGTGCCTCCCACACAGTGTCTCCTACAGGACATGAAGAGCGACTTAGATCCCTCGCTTTAGGCAGGGGCATCGAGTCTAGTGAGCAGAATGCTCCTGGAAGACTGGCTTCCATTGTTCAGAATCCCATTGCTCACAATTGGCTTCCCTGAATGGTACTTTTACAAGAGGGTTAAAAGCTGTTTGCTACTACAAAAGTGTGTCAAAACACATGGACTTGTATTTATTCCCTGTGCTGGAATACTCTCTTCATCCTCAGAAGTCTTGAATCTGCAGTTTAAAAAAAAATCCTTTCAACCCAGTCCATCCTATTTCACCACTCTGGGAGTGTCTTTGAAAGGACTTTCAGCGCAGTTGTCATTAGCTAAAGCACTCTACCTCCCTTGTCCATTTTGTACCATTTGAAGAAATAAGCTGATCATTTAATTCAGTTATTCTCCTGACGGATGCCTTCTTCTTAATTAGCAAAGCTACATTTTAATTTTATTTATTTACTATTATCCCCTGGAGGCTTGTTTGTTTTCTAAGGAGAGACAGAAAAGGAGTGGATCCAGATGAAACAGGAGCTGGGGAGGAGCTGGGAAGAATAGGGAGAAGGGGAACCATAATCAGAATATATGTGTGAAAGAAAACCTATCTTCAATAAAAGAAAAAAGATTTAAAAGCTACATTTTTGCCATTTTTCCTTAGATTGCAGACGCAAATGTTGACTCACCCCATCTCTAGAGCACAAGGTCTCTGTTAAATCTGTATTCTGCCCCATCTTTCTGGAAGATGTACAAGAGGAAACATATCAAATGAATAAATAAATAAGTAGCTTCCCTGAAGACAGCAGTCAGCATGCTCTCTGCATGTCTTCTGCTCCCCTGCATCCTCGCATGGCCTAGCCTCTGCCACAGTCAGCATGCTCTCTGCATGTCTTCTGCTCCCCTGCATCCTCGCATGGCCTAGCCTCTGCCACAGTCAGCATGCTCTCTGCATGTCTTCTGCTCCCCTGCATCCTCGCATGGTCTAGCCTCTGCCACAGTCAGCATGCTCTCTGCATGTCTTCTGCTCCCCTGCATCCTCGCATGGCCTAGCCTCTGCCACAGTCAGCATGCTCTCTGCATGTCTTCTGCTCCCCTGCATCCTCGCATGGCCTAGCCTCTGCCACAGTCAGCATGCTCTCTGCATGTCTTCTGCTCCCCTGCATCCTCGCATGGCCTAGCCTCTGCCACAGTCAGCATGCTCTCTGCATGTCTTCTGCTCCCCTGCATCCTCGCATGGTCTAGCCTCTGCCACAGTCAGCATGCTCTCTGCATGTCTTCTGCTCCCCTGCATCCTCGCATGGCCTAGCCTCTGCCACATCTGTAGGTCCCAGCAGAACATGCCGTAGTTAGCTACTCGTGCCCCATCGCTCTCTACTAACCACAGTTGACTGGAACTCGGGGAATCGTTAGGTGACTTTGCTTCCACTGCAGTAACTAATGCCACCCTTGAATTGGGCATCTGATTGCTTTGTGTGTGACAGTTTCACCTCTAAGCAGAACTATTCTGATTTTTATTCTTCAGTTTTTCCCATGGCGTAGAAGCAAAGCCTTTCTACACTGAAGTTTCCTTGGATCATGTGATTATATTAAAGTCCCTTCTAACTCCAGTGAGCTGTGATTATCTCAAGGCCTGAAGGTAAAAGGGACCATGTAGAAAAGAGAGGAAGAGAAATCCACATTTCCAAATGACTTTCAGTCAGCGCATTCTATTAATATGCAAGCTAAAAGTGGTTGCTATGCATTGGAGGTAAAACGTATTCATATTCTGAGCATCAGGGAAGTTTCCTTGTAGAACATAAAATATAGCTAGCATACCAATGAAGCATCTGTCCTTTGAGGACTACCCAGCTCAGGAAAAAAAAAAAAAAACAAGACAACAAAACCAAAAATTGCTGGAGGTAAAATATGTCAATCTTTCATGTCTTAAGGTAAGAACATTAAAGGGCTTCCTACATGACACAAAGAAAGTCTTTTCATGCAGACAGAATTTTGTAGCCGCCATCACTGATGCAGTCTGGAAAACAAAAAGAACTGTGTTAGCATTCGATGTAGAGCTCCCAGGACTATTGTGTTTAAGCTCTTTGTTTTGGAAAGCTACCTGAAATTAATTCATGATTACTTCCTTCTGTATTTCCTGGGTACCTCCTCTACCCAACTCTGGGTTCTGCATGACTACCTATGTGAACTTCCCCAGGGTCGGTTCCCTCAGTGGCTGAATGTCTAAGACACCCCCCTGCTTCAGTGTGAGTCTGAAAAGTCCTCCATGGGTCCTGTTTGAACATTCACTTACCAGCTGGGGATGGAATTTGGAGAAGTTAAAGAATTGTGGGGATGTGAAGCCCAGGGGCCTAGCTGGCAGAAATAGTCTGCTAGAAGTGAACTGTTTGATGGCTGAACCCACTTCTGGTTTGCACTCTGTTTCTTACCTGTCGTCATGGGAAGAAGCAGCTGCCTTCTGACAATAGCCACTATGGAATGGGTCGTGTTTCCCACCATGGTGGCCTGAAATCTCACCAACACCCTGAGCCAAAAGCTTTCCCTTTCTTGAGCTACTTACTCTTGGAGAATATCCAGACAATCAGGAATAATGCATACTATCTCATAGGTCAATGGAGATTAAATACAATATCCCAGAACAGAGTTTGTACCATCTCTTGTTACTGTTTTTGTTATCTTTCCTGTGCCTTCATGCACTTTCCAGGCAAGGTGCTCGGCTAAATGTGTTGGAGAATCAAAAAGAGATGTCAAAAGCACAAAAACTCATGGCTTGCCTCTCAAAAGTTTTGCTATCCCAGAAGAAGTTTATTAAATTTATACAATGATAATGTCATATAAGACATATTAAGTGTTTTTTAATTAAAAAGAGAAAGGATATAATTCTTGATTGTTTTATGATTCTTCTTGCTGTATGGAGTTTATTTTATTTATGTGTAATAATATAAATGTATATGTAAAAAAGAAATATAATAAAATTAGAGAGAGAGAGAGAGAGAGAGAGAGAGAGAGAGAGAGAGAGAGAGAAGATTACATGTCCAGCATCTGTTATGGTTCTTGTTATCATATGATTTTTTTTCACACAATTTTGTTCCTCTCATTTCCTTTCTCCCTCATCCCACTTGACTAAATGGCACCAGAAAGGTGAGATGCATTGCTACTGCACCTTTGCCTCATCTTGCCATACACAGAACACAGTATAAAGAAAGGCTTCCAGAGTACATGAGAAAGTAATCTCCCACTCTCCACTCAATTGTGGCATTGGCTAGATCTGGGTAGGGGTTTAAGGTTTACCGCCTGTATTGTCTTTGGCTAGTGCCTTAGTTTGAGCAGGACCCCTGGGCCCAAATCTGCCTATCATAATGTTCTACTTGTAGGTTTCTAGGACCCTCTGGATCCTTCTACTCTGATGCCCCACATTTGACCATGTCCCTTGGGGGGGGAGACCTGGTGGCACTCAGAGGAAGGACAGCAGGTTACCAAGAAAAGACTTGATACCCTATGAGCATACACAGGAGGAGGAAATCCCCCTCAGGAACAGTCATAGGGGAGGGGAATAAAGGGAAAATGGGAGGGAGGGAAGAATGGGAGGATACAAGGGATGGGATAACCATTGAGATGTAACAAGAATAAATTAATAAAAAAAAAAGAAAGGCTTCCATAAACTGGCTTGATGAAAGCAAAAAAGCTTTAGATTCAGATTGTGAACAACTGAGCTCAAGCTTAACATCCAGATGGGGAAGAATGCTAACAAACAATAAAAATAGAAATTAACTCAGGCTTCTTTAGAAGAAAAAGGACCATATACTGGCATGTATTTTTTTAAGGCAATATTGTATGGTAGGCAGTGGCAGTGTAAACCTTTAATCCCAGCACTCAGGAGGCAAAGGCAGGCAGATCTCTGTGAGCTCAAGGCCAGCCTGGTCTATGGCATGAATTCCAGGACAGGCAAGGCTACACAGAGGAAACCTTGTCAAAAGAAATAAAGAAGACAGACAGACATAAAGGAGAGAGGGAGAGAGGAGGAGGAGAGAGAGAGAGAGAGAGAGAGAGAGAGAGAGCGCTAAAGAAAAAAAACTAGTCTAACAGTTGCCAGTGGAACAAACTGGACAAATGAATAGGAGACTACTTAAATCTTCCAGTGTTATGAAGAAATTTCACTAGAAAATCTTTTGAACTTCCCTTGAGTATCAAATAGTAAGACTTGAAGCTGCATCCTGGAGCGGACAAGAACTTCTCAAGAAGACCAACAGAGTCAACCCTCCTAGGTCCATAGTGACTTACAGAGAATGAAGTGCCAACCCAAGTGCATGCACGATTGGACCCAGGCCCCCTACACATACGTAACTGACTATCAGCTGTCTTCATGTGGGTCCCCTAGCAGGTGGAGCAGGGGCTGTTACCTGCTTTTGGATCACTTCCACCTGCCTTGCTGGGACTCAATGGAAGAGGATGCACTCAGTTCTGATTTGACTTGATGTGCTGGGGTGGGGTTGACGGAAGAGAGGGCTCCCCTTTTCTGAAGAGAAGGAGAGAGGGAAAGGGGGTGGATAGGTGGATGAGTGGGGCCGAGAGGAAAGAAGGGAGGGGTTGTGACTAGGATATAAATTTAATTTTAAAAAATTTAAATAGACTTGTGGCTGCTGTGTCGGTAGGTGGCAGAAAGAAGAGAAGGTGTGAGAGACACTTCATGTTCCGACCTACGGACATCTGAATGATCGGTAGTCTAATGAGACCCACAGCCAAACATTATACAGAGCTCGGGAAGTCCTATGGAAAAGTTAGGGCAAATGGTTGAGGAAGACGGAGGGGTCAAGGGCTCCACAGGAAGACCTATAGTCTTCTGCAGTCATCTAACCTGGGCCCATGGGGGCTCACAGAGACTGACCACCCAACAAAGAGTGTGCACGGACTGGTCCTGGGCCCCCTTCACAGACACAGCAGATGCACAGATTGGTCTTCCTGTGGCTTCCACAACAACTGGAGCAAGGGCCCTCTCTGACATTCATGTCTCCATTTAGATCCCATGCCCCAATTGGGCTGCCTTTTCTGGACTCAGTGGGAGAGGATGCGACTAGTCCTGCAGTGACTTGATTTGCCAGGGTGGGTTGTTACCCGTGGCACAGCTGCCCCTTTCTCTAAGGAAGAGAGAGGAGGATGGAGGGATGGGCTATGCAAGGCAGGGGAGCTGGGAGAAGGGAGGGGGCCATCATCATGATGTAAAGTGAATAAATAAAAATAAAAATAAATGAGCCTGAGACGATCACCAGTCCAGCACCAGATGACCCAGACAGGAAGCAAGGCAGAGACCAGAAGAACCCTACCTGGTACCACTGCCAAGTCAGGAGTTTGCCCGAGACTGACAATTCTCCCAAGGGGCCACTTAGGTGGTCTGGGCAAGGAGTGAGCCTGAGACAAAGACAAGACCTGTACCATAGAGCTCTGATGACCAACGTCTCATCCTGAGATTGCCAACAGTCTGGCACCATACAGGCCTGAGATCACCCCTGCCAGGTGCCTGAATGCATGAGCTGGGCATAGCATTCCTAAGACTGTTCCTGAGATGACCCAAGATACTCAGAGACTCCAGGGGCCACTAAGAGGAGTAAGTAAGTGGTAGAGAAATGGAAGAGGAGAAACAGAAGGATGTGGATACCATGAAGAGAGGCAGAACTGGAGACTCAGGAGTAGTGATGTGGGTAGCCAGTGATGTCACCTGGGACCATGGTGGGATACTGGCCTGTGTTGCCACTGGCGGCTACGTCTGGGTCCATGATCCTGCAGCAGCAGGGGTCTGTCACCACCAAAGGCCAGGCCTCTCTGGTCTGGGCTGACACCCAGCCAGGGACATGTTGATGTCTGAGGGCTGTTCAGAACTGGCCCCACCCCTCACCTGAGCATCATGTGAAAGCTGCCTCTGGAGGCAGGAGAGCAAGAGAGCTGACCCCTACCCTAGCCAGCCGCAGTACTTGGGAGCGTGGGCCCTGCACTTCAACTGGGTGACACAATAAAGCTGATCCTGGTGGCAGGAGTGTCGAAGAGTTGCCCCTCCAACACCAGTTGTCTACCTGTCTACCCCCTCACCCCTTACAACTTCTGGCAGGCAGCAAAGTTAGCCCTCAAGCTGACCCTTCCCCTCACCTCCTACAGCACTTGGGAGAGCAGGCCCTGCACCTCACCTGGGTACCACAGCAGAGCTGACCCTGGATGTGAGAGTTGCAGGTGAGCCAGCCTCAAGGGGAGAGCCGGCCCTGCTTCTTGTCTCCTGGGTAGTGGCATTGAAGAGGGAGATGTCCCTTCTGCTCCCTTCTACCTTTGCCACCAAGCAAGAAAGCTGGCCCCAATGGAGACATAAGATCAAGAGAGCTGTCCCTGGTCCTTTCCTGCTGCTGAACTCAGAGAGCAGGCCCTGCACCTCACCTGGGCAGCACAGTAGAGCTGACCCTGAAGGCACGAGCATGGGTGAGCTGGCCCTGAAGGCACAGTCATAGGTGAGCTGGCCCTGAAGGCAGGGGCATAGGTGAGCTGACTCTGAAGGCAGGGGCATGGGTGAGCTGACCCTGAAGGCAGGGGCATGGGTGAGCTGACTCTGAAGGCAGGGGCATGGGTGAGCTGACTCTGAAGGCACAGGCATGGGTGAGCTGACCCTGAAGGCAGGGGCATGGGTGAGCTGACTCTGAAGGCAGGGGCATGGGTGAGCTGACTCTGAAGGCAGGGGCATGGGTGAGCTGACTCTGAAGGCAGGGGCATGGGTGAGCTGACTCTGAAGGCAGGGGCATGGGTGAGCTGACTCTGAAGGCAGGGGCATGGGTGAGCTGACTCTGAAGGCAGGGGCATGGGTGAGCTGACTCTGAAGGCAGGGGCATGGGTGAGCTGACCCTGAAGGCAGGGGCATGAGTGAGCTGGCCCTGAAGGCAGGGGCATGAGTGTGCTGGCCCTAAAGGCACAGGCATGGGTGAGGTGACCCTGCAGGCAGGGGCATGGGTGAGCTGGCCCTGAAGGCAGGAGCATGGGTGAGCTGGCCCTGAAGGCAGGGACATGGGTGAGCTGGCCCTGAAGGCAGGGACATGGGTGAGCTGGCCCTGAAGGCAGGAGCATGGGTGAGCTGGCCCTGAAGGTATGAGAGTAGGAGAGGCAGCAGGCTGACCAGCTCAGATACCTCTCAGGCCTAGACCTGGGGTCTGAACTGGCCCACCCCAACATCTACCCCACTGGTGAACTGCTGGAGTGCATGAAGGGCCCAGTCCTACAGGTCGAAAACTGCAGGATTTCCATGGCACAGGGCAACAACAGGTTATCCGAGAGAAGTCCCAGTAAGCTTCCAGTATGACCGAGTAGCAGAAGCCAGAGGCCTCGAACCAGACCAATGAACCATTGCAATGAACATTTGTAAGCAAAGAAAGGCAGACAAAAGGGTATACTGTGGGACACACTGTGACACACTACAGCTTCCACAATGAGGTTTTTTTTTTTTCCTTTTGGGGAGAAAGTTGCAAGGATGGAAGGTAGGTATGAGGGGAGCGGGAGATGAGTGAGACTGGGGTGCATGATGTAAAATTCACAAAAAACCAATAGAAAGTGTTTTTAATGCCTAAAAGACTTATAGAAAATATGTTATTTCTACTACCTAGGTGGTCTTACTTGGTTCTTTCCTAAGATGAGATCAACATATTCTAACTATGAATTTACTCATCAACTACTGGTTACGTCAAGTCTAAGAATCTCGTTGTAGATCTGAGAATGTTGGGCTAGGAAATCTAAGGCAGGGATTTTTCTCTGTGACCCCTGTGTGTAGATTTGGTCATGACATGGCTTTTAAGACACAGAGTGGCTGTAGAAATACTTCAGAAGTTAGGTTTGTGTATTGTTCTTGCCGAGGACCGGAGCTCAGTTCCCAGCTGGCAGATCAGGCAAATCATAGCATCCTGGATCTCTCAGGCTCTGGAGTCAAATGCTGGATCTCAGGCTCTGGAGTCAAATGCTACTTCCAGCCTCCACGCCTGCACCTACACACAGACACATACGTACAGGCATAATTTTTTACAGCTAAAATTTTAGAACATAAAAGAACCTTCACACTTAGGGAAAAAAGTGTTAATAAATCAGTTTCTTCCTGCCTGCAGAAGCTACCATTAAAGTATAACTGGTTAGCATTGCCCCATGCCTCTCTCCCCATCAAAACTTGCAGTTGCCTCAATGGAATTTCTCACACCATTTGTTTCATTTTCCCTTGGGGACGCAAAATAATTGAAATATTGGGTATTTGTATTTCTGAAACAACATTAAACTTTTGTTTTCTAGCCATTTGGAAATTAATACTCCAAATGTCCTCCTTCAACGCATAGTATTTTTTAAAAAGCAGACACTAAGTCATCTCCCTGAAACCCATGTTTTTAATGCAATGCTAATGTAAAAAACATTTGGGAAGATCCCCAAGGGGAAAATTAATGATGATGACAATAATAATAAAGGACTAAAATTTGGCTGAAAAGAGATGAAGCTGGCAATATCTGCTGGGCAAATGCCAATCACAGGAACCCAACCTTTGGGGAGTAAAATCTTGTGATGCTGGACACAGAGTTAGGCTGTGGAGGGGTTGCCAAGAGAGATGCTGTTGGATATAAGACCCCCCAAGAGCATGAACACAGTGTACAACACTGCATACAAGATGCTAAGACAGCTAATAAGGCACTCTATGAGCCTCTGTTCCAGAATGGCAGAGTAACAAATGAAAATAGTCTCTTATTTAAAAAGCAAAGCACAGTACTATTACCATACGCATCTGGGGCTGAACATCGCCATGTACAGGGATGAAGGGAGGTTCCCATGACAACACAACTTCTCGGGAAGAATATGTCTTATACTAAACTCCCACATAATTTCCTCTCAGCCACATATTAGCCCTCAATAATTATTAAATTCATGAGAAAATAAGCCATCTTGAGTGAGAACCAGTAGAAAATTCCAAACAATATGTTTAGCTTCCAAAGGCTTCAAACATTAAAATGCATGGGAAATAAGCTAACCAAAGAACCCAATGTTTAAAGAATAGAGATCAAATCACAGATAGGCAGGGATCAAGAGAATATTAAAAACAACCGAGGAAACTTAACAAAGAGACATGGTCTGTAAAGTCAAAGGTCTTGAAAACAAGTGCAGATACCCAAACTCAAAACCCAGGGGATGAGAAAAACAGTGCAAGAGAAAAACTGAATAAAAGGTATGCAGAGAAATTAGATATGCATCATGGACAAAAATGATAATTTTTAAACCTCATGGAATAGAATGAGAAGATTTACATGCCCAACTATTGCTCCAGATGGAAAAAAAACAAAAACAAAAACAAAGATGAAGGCATGGGCAACAGCTAAACACTATCTCATGCTGGCAATATGGCTCAGCTAGTGTAGGTACCTGCTGCCAAACCTGAAAACCAATGTTAAATCACAGGACCCACAAGTGAAGGAGAGACCTGAATCCTGCCACCAGGTGTTTGTTTGTAGCCAGGTCCATTGCACACTGGGCAGGAGACAACAGAGCTCAGCCTGGCATGAGTGAGAACAGTGCAAGGTTGTGAGTGCAAAGGTAAAGAAAACACCTGCAAACAGCTTCATAGAACTGGTTTGGTTTACTAGTAGGGGGCGGGGACTGCTTATGCCACTGGGGAAGTGGCCAGGGTGTCTGGCACAAGGTTTTATGGCACTATAGTACCATTGGCCAGGGCAGGAGTGTTGAAAGGTGCATATTTAGGGGCCGTAGGGCACAGGGGGCAAAACCTTTATAAGGTTAAACAATGAATTAAGCTTGATAATTGTCAGGGACATAAATTCATGATGGTCAGGAAGCTGGCTTTGTGGCGCTGGGTTGGGAGTGGGGAGGTAGCCAACTCCTGCCTTCCTCACGTTAGAGGTCTTCATGTTAGAGGTTTCTGCAGTTGAGGCTTCCTCCACCCGTCCTCTGTAACCTTGGGTCATTACAGGCCCACAGATTCCTACAAATTGTCCTCTGAGCACCAGATGCAAGCCATGGCTCATGTGCGTGCAACCATGTGCACATGCACGCACACACACACACACATACACACACACACACACACACACACTGAATAAATAAACAAATGAATGAACAAATAAATAAATGAATGTAAAAATTCTTACAAAAGAGTAACTAAGAATTTTCTTCGGATGATAAAACATGGAAATATTCAAGCAAGTTTTTAAAAAATAGAAAATCTACAAACTACGTACACAACAGAAAAAAAATGTTGAAAATTAAAGACACAGGTAAGATCCTTTAGCCATTCATGAAAGGTCAAAAGAATAAAATGAAGAAAAAGATCAAAGAGACTCAAGAGCAGGATTAAATTTAGGGGAATCGAAGGAGAAATACAATATGTCAAATGTCACATCAGTGATTCATAATAGCCACACTCTGAAATCAAGAGGATGAGGCAGACACTTGCCCAAATGTAAACCTGGCACACAACAGGAAAGCTAATAAAGCCCAATAGGATATGAGGGAATGGATTCAGGCTAACTGTTTAAGCACATTTTAAAACAACAAAGTGAGAGTACCATCACAACACAATCATATCTATGAGATAAAAGACAAATATTTTCAAAGGTATTTTCCATTTTTGTTATTGTCCTCAATACTCTGTGGTTAAGAGGGCTCTTTCACACATGAATCATGATAGAAAAGTGTAAATAAACTTGATTCCTAGGAAATTTAGGGTTGGTTCATCCAAAAATATATTTAAATAAAAGGAAATTGCAAAAATGGGACAGCAAGATAGGTCAAACAGAAAAGGTGTTTGATCCCATGCCTGATGATCTCAGGTGAGTCCCCAGGCTGCTATGATGGCTAAGAGAGGACAAACCCCTGAAAGTTGTCTTCTGGCCACTACAAGCATGATGTGACACATGCACAGGTGCAATCACATGTGCACACACACACACACACACACACACACACACACACACACACACACCATGTCATATTACATCACAAATAAAAATAAACAAATAAATACTTTAACTTAAAGAAAATATAAAATCAAATGTCAAACCTAGAACATATTTTGTAATGGAGATAATATAAGACAGAGTATATAAACAATTCTTACAAAGCAAAAAAATAAATAAAAAGAGACAAATAAATAAATTAAATCATGTTCCTTCTCAATTGCACTCAGAAATATAAAAAAGGGGACCATTTATACACATCAGATTGAATTCAAAACTTCAGACTTTAGCAAGTATTGACAACTATGAGCAACAATAATTTTTTAGAGTAGAGTAAATTAGTTAAAAGTAAGAAAAACAAGCTTATAAAATGTCTCTTCTATCATCTTTTCCATTGTGTGCTAATAACATTGAGTTTCTCCTTTTACAGTTACAATGGAAAGTTGCTTTCAATGGGCAAAACACAGGAAAACCTACAAGTTAGCCCAATGTGCAGAGAAGATAATAAGTCATAATATAAAGTGGGGAAGCTGCAGAATGAACTGTGAGTTGTAAAAATGAAGGAATCGCTTCTCCCCACAATCAAGAATGAATCTACAAACCCGATGATGAATAATCTAAAGGTAAATTCAAATCAAGAGAGAAGAGGGTTTATTTTCCTGGCTTCAAACAGCAAGGGAAATGGCTGTTTTTTGTTTAATATCATTTTATTTAATAAACCTATTGTAAATTCTTCCCATGCCCCTCTGAAATGGATGTAAGTCCTCCCAAACCCTAAATAAACTGCCACCAGCTATGCAACTTAATGAGTTTCTCAGGGAGCTGAGAGACATCTATCTGAAATGGAAATAGGAAAAGGTGGCATCCTGGCTTCTAGCTTCAGAGGGAGAGTGGGATGCACCTCAATCCACAACTACCTCTACCATGAAGATATGAGAAGTTTACGTCCCTTTTACATCGTGCTGATCAATTAATGCAGTTGGCACCAATTATCAATTGAATATAGGAAGAATATGCCACATGATGATGAGGGAGTTAACAGCCAAAGAACATGTGTGTAATGGGCTGCATTTGTGAAGCTATAAAATCAGAGGTTTCTTCTTGTCTTTACAGTGTAAAGAATTGCTGTGATATGCATCACACTCTGATCTGCCTGTTAGCCAAAAAATGAAGTCTGGATAGAGAGGGAAGGAATTGGCTCACATAACTGTAAAGTGTGACATGCCCAGTCTCTGCCGCCATTGTGGTCCCAGACTCTACTCCAAGTCTGAAGGCTAGCAGGCTGGAGACCCTGGAGAGAGCACCAACAAGAAGAGACACAGGGCAAGCTGATGTTAAGTCACACTCGAGACCGTCAGCTGGCAATATTCACTCTCACTTATGGGATGTTTATCTTCTATTCTACTGAGCCCATCAGTTAACTGAATGAGGTACACCTGCTCTATGCAGAACACTCAACTTTACTCAAGTGCCCATTAACCTAAATCTCAAGCAAAAGCTTTTCACCTAAACAGCCAGATTGGTTGTGCATGCATCTATGGACTCTATGGGCCAGCCAACTGGACATATACAAAAAGCTACCACTTGTAAGTGATTTTTCTTATCACTGATAACCGAGGAATAGTGTGCCATAGTGTGGCAGCTGAAATGACCTGTCTGTGGTGAAGGAAGTTTGCAACATGATTTGCTCTCATCTTTGGGACCAGGAAACATAGCACACGGCCAAGCAGAAGCGTATCTGAGGAGGACTATACCACTCAAGGATTCTCCTTGTGGCTTACATTTATGAGGTAGGCCCTAGATTTAAAAGGCTCCACCAACTTCCCAAAACATTACCAGCTAAAGGCCAACTGCTCAAACAATGAGACTGTGGGGTCATTTACATCCAAACCACAGCAATAATACATATGCCCCTTTCCACTTGACACCAATGTATATTCTATTTAAGTATATTAATCTCTACATTTTAGTAAGGCCACACCTCCTCCTAACACATTGCAATGAACCTATAGACAACCAAAATCACACTGACCCTCTTCTCTGAGGAAGATGCAAGGTTTATGAGTGTTGTTGATATTTTAATATAGTATAACTTAAATATTAAGCCAGACAGTGGTGGCGCATGCCTTTAATCCCAGAACTCAGGAGGCAGAGATGGGCAGATCTCTGTGAGTTCGAAGTCAGCCTGGTCTACAGAGGGAGTTCCAGGACAGCCAAGGCTACACAGAGTAACTCGGTCTCAAAAAATAAATAGATAGATAGAAAGATAGATAACTTAAATATTAAGTAGTAGATTTAAGAGTACGTAAATGCTATGATTTAAAGTCAGTGTATCTCAACTTTAATGAGAAGAAGGTAATAGAATAAAACATATACTACATGCATGGATAGACAGATTGATAGAAAGAAAGATAGATAGATTAAAAAATGAGGAAGAATAATAGAAGTGCAATCCTCATGGTCTGGAGATGGAGCTCAGCATAAAATCACTTGCCTAGCATGCACAAGCCCATGGGTTCTATCCCTTCCACTGCCAAAGACACTGCTGTCAGTCCCCTTGGCTATGCTTATCACATGGCCCTAGGTGATACTAGCATATGCCTTTTCCTGTCACACACTATTTCATTTGTCTCATTTACAAAACACAGTTACACTGAGAGATGCATAATTAATCAGCTTGTATTTGAGACATGTCCCTTCTTATGTTCTTCTATCCAATATCCTTTTGTCAGTTAGAGTTAGTAAACCCAGAGAAAAGTCACTTCTTGGACCACTGATTCATACCAATGAGGAGGCCAAAACAGCATAGGAGCAATCTTAATTCAAGGAAATCTTCTTGGTGGGTGTTCTGGTGAAAGCATTTTACCCTCTGGACCCAAGATCCCAAAGTCAAGAAAGTAAAGTCATGGAAAGATAAAACAAAACTTTCGTTAGTAGGTCATTAGGAGATCATTAATAGTACTACTCCCATTTTGACTTCTGATGTCTTGTATCTGTTAATACTGAGTATGGGAAAAATAGCACCATACGTCAGATGCTAACTGACCTTCTGAAAGACTTCTTCAGCTTTAACTTCTTCAGCTCTGTATTGTATACCCTGTGCACTGGCACCGTGGGTCTTCAAAAGGCTTTTTCACAAGTCTATCTAGACAACTCATTCAAGGTGGTGAGAAACATGGCAGGACCAATGAAGACCATGATCACAGACCCATCACCATACATCATTGTCATGGATGTGGCCTACTTGATGGGAGACAGTGCTGTACAGACTACCATGATGCTAAAGAAGGCATTTTCTAAGACCACAGTTGCTGGTTTGGGCACATATGTTGTATGAGGAGATGTCCAGTCTATGCCAGTGATAGAAACAGTCCATTGTAATAAGCTGTCCTTGGGTAGCTGGCTGACCATGTCAGAGGATGATGTCTTGTCAGGGACCTGGTGTTGATCTTAGCTGTAAGCATATTGGACACAGGACAATGGATATAGTTCAGTTTGGTCTTGGTAAATGGATGTGTGTGCTTCTGAATGCACACCAAGCTTTATCGTGACATGATGGCCACTTTGTTCACAAGCCCAGAAGGCAATGACAAAAACACCTAGAAGAGAAAGATGACTGGTAACTACAGAATGAGCCATACTCTCCACTGAATTATTCAAATCACCTTCCATTAGATTTACTCTGTAGTGAGCATTCATATGCAACATGAAAATCTTCATTAACCAATTAGAGACGTCTGACTTACCCACCTCTTGCCTATCATTTTTACATTACGGTCCTTCTAAATCCCCAACCATCTGGCTAAGCCTTTGGCCACAGCCCATTAATCAGCATATAATTACGTGTCTGGTACTTTCTCCTTCCAAGAAAACAGAAGAACCAGATGTGCGGCTTGACTTTCTGCCCAGTAAGGATTTTCCTTCACTGTTGTCCTTCAGGTGGATTCCAAGAAGAAGCTGGAAACCACAGCTGTGCACTGTGGTTAGTGCCTGTATGTCAGGCAAGACCATCTGTAAACTCTCTGTCAGCTGCTCAGCGGAAGCATCTCCTGGGGCCACAGGTGCAGCCTTAGAGAGAAAAGGAGCACAGATGCAGCAGAGACCATAAGCATTTCCACTTTTTCATGTAATTTACTTCTGCCTTCAGGGCCCACTTCAGAAAATCAAATATATAACCACATTCTGTTATGATAGAGGGCTGTCACACACATCCAGTGTTATTTCTTGGTAGATGATATAACGCCTAGTTCGTGATGACTATCTCAGGATATACTGTAATTGCCTTGCCTGTGGCTAAGAATTCAGCCCCGACTGTGCATTAGCAGATAAAGAACTGCTCCTTAAAAAAAAGAAAAAAGAAAAAAAAGTTATACAGGGAGGAAAATAGACTTCTAAATATTAGAAGTCTTGTGATTCACTTAGAGGGACAAACAAACAGTATCCCAAATCCACTAACAGCTCAAGTCCCCATTGGATGTGCTAAATTACATGGTCTAGGTAGCAGAGTAGCTTGCTGTGGACCTGCTGCGGGACATAGTGTTTTGATGGGCCTCCTTGCTTTTTGTTGCCCACCAAACCCTGATAGAGAGAACTTTTCACTGAAGACACCACACACTTTGGTCACAGGATGAGGAGAAACCAAATTGGAACATGCTGGAACGCTTTTTCCCTTATGACTAGCTTTCACAATAGCAGAAGATGCTATGCAGGGAGTTGGAGGAAGAGACTTGCTTCTCACCCACTAACTCTGCTGCTGCCGCCTGGACACTCTGATGCTAACCCAGAAACAGCATTCACAAAGCTGCCTCCTCTCTTGACCGCTTTCACCATGTTGCTCACTCCTCCACCATCAGTGACACTGACAAGAATGGCAAGTCCCCAAGCACCACTCGTTCATGTTGCCCTTCACCAGAGACGGTCTCTAGCTGTATACTAGGCTTTCCTTCTGATGCTACATTGGTGTCCCATGGACAATTCCTCAGTTATGTGAGTTTTGCCCCCCTAATTCATGTTGCTTTGCATATATTTTCACCAGCACTTTTAGAAGTAGGTGACAGCAAATACTATTTTTCTTCTCTTGCCTAGGTCTTTGTCCATCTGTTTTACTAGAAAAAAAATAGTATGCAAAATAGGCAAGGTGGCTCAGAGAGTACAGGAGCTTCCTGTCTATCATGATGACCTGAGTTGGAACCCCAGGACCCAACCACAATGGCAGGTCTGGGCCCGTAACACACATATACAAATAAATAAGTATAATGACTCTAATTATAAATTATAGAAGGAATCTCTTGTGTGTTGTATGGATGCTATACCTGCCAACTTAAAAACCCATGGCCTATGGCCAAGGCAGGTGGGACGTCTAGCAGGCAGAATGAATACTGGGATAAAGTGGGGCACTCAAGATTGAGCGACCAAGACCTGAGAAAGATGGATGCATGGTGCCTGAGCTCAGGAAACCAACCACAAGGCAGAATGTAGATTAGTAAAATGGGTTATTTTGAGTTATGAGCTAGTCAGAGAAGAGACTAGGTATATGGCCTAGGTATTTGTAAGTAATCTTTAGTGCATCTCATGAGCCATTATTCCAGGACCTTGGGGACGGGAAGAAAACCATCCTGAAATATAATGGCGTTTTACTAAAATAAATACATGAATAATGACTATAGTGGTAATGAATGATTTGGCAATCCAGACAGAAAGTCATACTTTAAAAAAATACTTAATCAAATATTGAAAATACTGTTTACATGATCCAGGATATGTTATCAACAGTTTGGGAACAAACTATGGAATTTTGAACTGTAGCTTTTGAACTGTACTAAAACCTTTGACACACCTATCACTGAAAAATGGTGTTTATTTTCTCTCACTGTAAAGTTGGGCTCTGCACGTGCTTTAAAAATCTTGTTTCAAGCAAACACTCTTTGAGTCTGTCTCTGTGCATCGACTTCAAGAAACTGTCAGCTTCTCCACCCATTCTCTGTAATTATGATGCTATAATGCAAGCCATTCCCAGCAGTTCATGAAGATGTCTGAGGGAAGAGGAGCCAAACCAATCTCCAGAGCTGAGTTTCCAACCACAGCAGCACCTCTCCCTCTCCCCACACACATACTTTGTAAATGAGGACCTTGAAAAATGACCCACTAGTTGCCACTCTAGCAGCCTTAGCTGCCCTGAGGACAAGTAAGCACTGCACTGTCAAGCTCGATCCAACTTGTAGATCCATGGTAAATTATATATGCATATATACCTACGCATGTGTGTGTTTGGTTTATGCCAATAGATATAGAGAGGCAGAGTTTTGTAAAATATTGTAAACTCAATTGTACAGAAAAGTTAAAAATAATTAGTAGTAATAAGTAACAAATGTAATCACATGCAGAGCTCAATTTTGAGATGCTCATGTGTTCTTATTGTAAATAAGATGGTCATCAACAAGTTAAGGAATTTGTCCCACAACAAGGACTTTAATAAGGAGTGGCATTAAGATTCCAGTGCAATCCTCCTGTTTCTCACTTTGATGGCTTGCTAATCGCCTGTGCCCCTCTGCATGCAGCCTGTATTTGAAAGACATTTGTGTTCTTGAGAAGGCCTGTATTTAATTGGCGTTCCTCAAATGGTTAACTCCACTGCTAATCAAGACAAAGGAAACTCACATTACAGAAAGGCAAATGCATGTCCCTAGTGTAAACATTTATTTTATGATCAAAGTTCCTTCCAAATCCTTAAGTAACAGTATTTATTAATTACTGGCAGCCAGACTCTATCCAAACATCTGGGCAGTACCACCAATTATGCCTTTAAGCAAGGAGATCTGGGCAGCATAAAATCCCACAAACATAAAACAACAGGCAACCAAATTAAAGTTTTAAAGGTGGGTGACACAAACAGGCTCTGACTGGGTATAAACCTGAGAATAGACTGAGCCACCTTTACATTTCAAGATAGAAATAACCACTTGGTGTTGTAGAATTGACCATTTGATGTTTCCATTTCTATAGAAACTTGACACAAGAGGAATCTTATGCAATATTTACTTTCTCGCATTTCACTCATACCCACCCAGCAAATAGATACCTACATAAACTAAAGGAAGAGAAGGGGGAGAAGGAATAGGAAGAAAAAGAAAAGAAGATAGAAGATAGAGAAGGAAGAGGAAGAAGAGAAAGAAGAAGGAGAAGAATAGTGGAAGAGGTTGTTTTAAAAAGTGACAAAGTCAAGGTGACAAAGGAGAAATGTCTCACGCATGTATTCAACCAAAATACCTGAGCCTCGTGAGGGCCCCACATGAAGCCAAGGGACTATGAACCTTCTTACCTTCTGATTAGGGAAATAAAAATAATGGTCCCTTCTGTCTTGTTCTGTATCCTGGTTTTGGCAGACAAGAATGCGGATAATGTAGAATCTTAAAGTTCCCATTTACTGACGGCTGTAGCCCAACAATTTCATTAGCTAATAGACAGTTTCCAGGAATGGATTGATGATGATTTCTTTTTCGTATCAAATTTCTCTGTGAAATTAACTTTTCAAAAACCCGGGACAGATGTGGGTTTCCTGGAGATGTTCTCTGCATTTGTTTCCCGTGATCCAAACACAGTTTTGCCATGGTCTGCATCCGGGGAACATTTGCCAACTGGCCTTCTTCCAGTGGTCTTGCGTACTAAGTTTGAAAGAGCTCTAAGCAACAGTTCTAGAGATGGGTGGTGAATATTGGGGCTGGGAGAGAGAGAGAGAGAGAGAGAGAGAGAGAGAGAGAGAGAGAGAGAGAGAGAGAGAGAGAGAGAGGGAAGAGAGAGAGAGAGAGAGAGACCCCTACACCCACCAAGCTAGCTGTTTCTTCACATCTTGCAGAGGAGCTGATATCAGTTCCCAGCACTAAAGTCAGGTACCTCACAAGAGCCTGCTAATTCCAATTCCAGGGGAATCCATTGTCCTTTTCTGGCCTCCATGGGTACTGCATATACACGATCAACAACAACAACAACAGTAATAATAATAATAATAATAATAATAATAATAACTTTAAAAGAATATTACACTTTTTATTATTACTTCCATTTTAAAAAGAAGCCTTTGGGTAAGAAAAATGGAAACTCATAGAACTTCAAAAATAAAAAGTAAAACAAAAAACTTCTGGGAGGTGAAAGGGACCACAACTACCACTATATGAAACGTTTAAACTCAAGTCCCAGAACTTCAAGGTTACCACACTTGGGATACAGTAGCTTCAGGTGTTATCAGTTAAGATGAGGCCATTCTGGACTAGGGTGAGTGGCTAATCCGATGTTAATGATCCATGTTTGTTTTAGAAGAGGAAAGGAAAGAGACACATAAGAATATGACCTGAGAAACAGCCGAGTGTTGAGCAGCATGCACACAAAGGACTGACAGCCACCATCAGAGTATAGGAAGAGGAAAGGGGACATCTTACGAGCTGTGAATGAGGGTTCTGAACCTTGAGGGACACATCCAGAGGGCAGGACATACAAAGGCTGCAGAAAGCCTGAGCTCCCTCAGAATTCCCAACTGCTGTGTCCGCATCTCACCGTCCTACAACTGACTCAGTAAGACATGCAGAAAATCAGCTGAAATGTGTTCCTCTTCTTCTATAAAACAGAGATAATAGGTCACAATTGTCTTCTAGCCACTGCCCTCATCTAACCCATTATGAAAGTTACAAGTACCTTAGGAAAGAGTGCTTTCCCACTCCTTACCACCTTCCTCACGTCCACCAATGTCTGTCAAGTGCATTATTGCAGTAGCTTTTTTAAAAACAGGCATATCTCCTTATTTCTCTTACCTTATACCCTACTTCCATGGTGCAATATAATTAGTCCTATTAAATATAAAACGCATCATGTCTGAACAAAAATCGTGTGCCTTCTCGCCTTTTTCCATATAAAACCTAAGCCTTTAAAAAGCCCCAGGGTCCTGCATACTAAGCCCTCCTGCTCTTCTCTGACCATCTCCCTTTCAACTGCTGTTCCCTTGTGATGCACTGACGGCCTCCATGGCCCTCGAGCATGCTTAGTCCACTCCTCAGACGTAGAACCTGGGTACCCTGGGAATTGACCCCTCTTATATACTACAGGACTCTGATCAGAAGACCGCTTATCAGAGCGGCTTGCCTTACACACTATACCTCAACCGACATCGACACTTCCTTACCTAGCTTCACTTCCCCCATACAGCTGTACCCATTTTATCAAAGAAAAAGGCCAATTCCCCCTGAAATCAAGGATTTTTCCTGTATTTCTCATCACTGTATGCCTAAGACAGAGCCTAGAACACAATGCTCACTAAACAAATGCTCGGATGAAGATGTGATGCCTGTTATCTGAGGGATATGCTTTAAGAGTCGCTGAGAGGGCCAGAAGAGAGTTTCTGCGTGGGCTTACTGTGATGGGCCACAGTTAAATAACTGAAAAAGAAAGAAAAGGGTAAAGCCAAAGCATTCAGCCCCCTAAAGAGGGATGGCATGTCTTATCCTCAAATCGCAAGCATTGCTTAAATTGTAATTATCTAATCTTTGAGGAACTGGTGTCTTCTTCGCATGGGCCACTGCTTAAAGAGATTTCCCAGGTAGCCATGTCTGACCTATGACTTGAGTCACCTGAAGCCATTAGCAGCTGTTAAAGGGATCTCTAAGTTCAGAGAAGAAAAGACATCAAAGCTGAGGCTCTCAGTGCATCCCATCTGAAAATGACAGGAGTAGTGGCAGGACCTGGGACATCTGGTGTTCTAGAAGGGCAGATGCATGTCCTGAAAGGCAGGGCCCACTTATGTAAGGAAGACATAAGACTAGAAGGAAGAGGAATCATGCCTAGGGATCCCTGTTGCTTCTCCACATCTGTGTTCCTGTTCTTAGGCCACCCACTTTCACTCATCTGGCTATCACACTCTCATCACGGTACATAAGCCTGTAGCCTCAGACTAGAGATTTGAGTGCTGGCTTCCTATCTCCATGTCCAGGTCTTTGTGCCTGTAGTGAAGCATATCACATCAACTTTCACCAGCAACAGCCAATGGGACTTGTGCGCTCTCATCATTGCGTACATCAACTTCCATGTTTTATTTTATCTGCCTGTCTGTGAACAGTTCTGCCATATTGAAGAACTCTACCATACTGTAACATAATTCTTTTCTCTCTCATAAAACAACTAATGTTTGTAGTGCTCTACTCAGTTATGATCTCAGAGTTCCCCAATCTGAAAAAGTTATTCCTCTATGAAAACCAACTCTATAGTAATGTCAGGGAAAAAAGTTTTTTCAACATCTCAAACAAATACAAATTCAGAAGTTGTTCTCTCTCAAATTTAGTAATCAACAGAAACAAAATATTTTTGCATAACTGATAGCATTTATTTATTAAATTGCCTAGGATATAAATTAAACCTCATCAATAGTGTAATTTATTTTTCTCAAGATCAATTTGTCTTTTCTGTGCTCCTTATTAACCATGCATATAGAAAAACAAATGTGACTCCTTCACTGTGCTACATGCACATTTTCATTAGATACAGAAGGATGCATAATTTCTCTTTAAAATAATTTTGAGAGCCATGCACTTCAAGCTCATCAAGTTGTATATATTAAACACATACAGCTTCTAAGTGTCAATCACACTTGGGTGTGCTTTTTAAAAGAGACATGAAAAGTGGGGGGGCGGGTAAGACATGTTCTTTGGCTCTTCAAATTAACCCTGAACATTTCTCAAAGAGCAGTGAGAAACCTTGAAAATAATCATTTCAAACTTTACAATTGTGCAAAACAACGTAAAATTCAAATAGCTGCCTAATCCCTGTAGTACCAACAGGTGATAATGTAAAATTTTCTATTGCCCAAAGTTAATGTTTAAACTTGTCAGGTATACTGATGAGCCCTACACAGTAGCCTACATCACAACTTAACAAGGCATTTCCAAGTGTAAAACTGTTGGGATAAATTACTCCGTTGACCGTTGGATCATGATGTTGTTGTAAGTTGGCCTTTGGGGGAACTGGGACCTGAGTGAGGTATTTGTGATGTGTGCAATGAGTCATTGCAACAGTTTGCTCTCCTTCCCTCTTTTAATAGAAAAGTGATCTCAGTAAGAGCCCTGATTTCTGTCCATCCAAAGCCCAGTTAAAGTTTACTAGATGAGTGAGAGGAGAAGGCTACTTTGATGAGTAAGGAAAAGGTTTGTGAAAAGAAGCTATGCAGAAGCTGGCTGAGTATCTAGAAAACACAGCCTTCTAAAACAGTTTAGGAAATAAACTGAGAAGCCATTGAGAATACTACGCTGCTCCACAAAACAACCTGCATGCTGATAGACTCTGAGCGACAGACTTCCCGCTTCCAGGCAGGAAAAGAAGACTCTGCTTGGGTTTCTATGAAAAGACATTCAGGAAAAAAGAAAAATGCAGTGTCTGCACACGGCCACACCACAAAATCATTTGAGTTTTAATTGCATCACATTCAACATCCTAAGTCACAGTATCATGACTCTTAACAAAGGAGGAAATGTATTCTATTCCCAACCCATTCTTTCCTGTCATTTTTCTCCTTCCCCTGTTCAGAATAATGCTGTGGCTATGCATTCACATTCTTATGCCTTTGAATTGTAGGTAACAGATGCCATTTCAGGGCCCAGAGCAGGGAAGAAAATCTCTGCTAACCACATAGCAGTTAATCTGAGAGCATGCCGAGTGCTCCCTGAATACCCTTTGGGAACTGAAAAGGTGACTCTAGAGAAAGAAAAGGTTCCTTCCTGATACAAATGCCTCCCTCCTCTACATTGCTACTGATAAAAGAACAGTGCATAATAATGACTGTGATAGCATTTAAAATACCCTGATGATGTGGTGAACGCGCTCTAGACAAAAGTCCAGCACACTGAAACTAACTTAGCAAGCCTGACACAAAGTCCAGCTGGAATTAAAAACAAATGTTAGCTCCCTGTAGACTTTTCAGAGTTTGACCCAATCCTAGTTTGACTCATATGAGATGTGTTCTGCTCAAACACAGAATTCTGGTAGCAGACTCTCAAAAGTAAGCAGGCTAAATTCAACCATTAACCTTCTGCATTCCCTTCTTTTTTGACTTGACCACATAAAGTATCGGAAATCTACCCGGACAGACTCTGCTGCTGCTGGGAACTGTGCTGTCACTCAAATGTTCACTCTCCTTGAGGGGTATTAAAACTGGAAGTGGATAGAAAAATGTCACCAGAGAGGGCTGCTGGCCAACCAATAAGACCAAAAGGTTGCACCTTTGAGATATTGGTTTTGCCATTGCAAATTATTTTTAGGTTGTTCTCTCTCCCTCTCTCTCTCTCTCTCAGGCCAGTCTATTTGGATCAAAATTCCAGCTTTCCCACTCTTGTCCAGTAGTTCACCCGTGCTGTAACTCACTTCCCTAGTAACCGTGTAGTATTTTTCTAATGAGTAAGACATTTCTTGTAAAAGAAGAGAGGGGGTGCAAACTACTGTTGATGGCTGCGCTAGTGTTAAATTGGATCAAATGTTTTTTCTGACCCCAGTACTCACATAGGATCTAAGCAGATGGTCTTAAGCAAGGCATTTAAACTCCCAAAGACTGTGGGGAATAAAAGTGGATATTAGAGTAGGACAGGGAATGGGTTATGGATGAAACATGACTGCCAAAGGCCATTCTCTAGCTTGATTCCATATCATTTTTCCTCTATTTTATTTCCTGTATCTTCTAATATTGCCATAGTAAAATTTAAGTAATCAAACAAAGAGGATTATTGTCTTTATTTTGTCCACCTATAAAATAACAGCAAAGGACTGCAGAGAAAGTTTATCAGTTAAGAGCTTGTGCAGCTCTCAAAGTGGACCCGGGCTCCATCCCCAGCACCCACATCAGGTGGCTCAATAACCTGTACCCCCAGTTCTAGGAGATCCAATGCCTGCTTCTCACCTCCACAGGCATCTGCACACACGAGATGCACAAACATACACTCAGGCACACACAAGGTGTATAAACATACATTCAGGCACACAAAAGATGGACAGACATACACACAGGCACACACAAGATACAAAAACACACACAAGCACACAGAGGATGCACAAACAGACACTCAGGCATATACAAGATGCACAAACATACACTCACACACACATAAAATAAATAAATCCATAAATAAAAATAATAGCAGTAACAGCCTTCTTGCAAAGCTGTTAGAAACAGCTTACAGGGTACCACACTGTAAAGGCTGACCAAACAGTACCTTGGGTGTTTTACACTTCTTATGGAACTGATGGTCTCCTATAATATTTTGAAACAGAGACAAAGAACCACTGGCACCTTGTTCTTCAAGATAAAGGCACTGAGGACCAAGTTTTGAAGGAAGAAAAGAAGTACACTAAGTCATTAATTACAAATAAAGGGATAAGATGAACCACTAAATCCTAACGCTTTGTACCTCTCAACTCCATGAATTTGTTTCTACCATTGCAGCACTGGTTTGAGTTATCATGTATAAAAAAAAAAAGTCCAAGAATACTTGTGCCAGTTTAATACAACAATTATTTTGCATTTGAGTTCTTAGCTGCCTATAACTCGGAGTATTTTTCTAGAAAAGGGAAAATGACAACAACAATCAAAACGTACCCAAGCATAGTCGCTGAGAATAATAACAATGCTTACTGAAACTTTGTATAAAAAATAAATCAATAAACACCAACATTAGTGAGAAAGCATGTGCTTCACATGCAAATTGAAGAAAATGCAAAAAGTGTTGGAGCGATAACAAAACTGTAAATTTAAATCTATTTGAGTAGAAATAGCTTTAAAGGTAAATACACATGACCAGCCTAAATCTCAATGTATTTTATTCTTCAAAAACACTATAAACATTACTGCTTTGTGAAAGAAATGTATAATCTCTAAGGTAAGAATACAAGAGCACACATGCCAAATAAATGTGGCTTGGGGTATAGGAAGATGCAGATTAGTTCCTTTCACCAATCTTGACAAATAAATGAAATATGTAGCAGAAATGCTCTTGCAATATAGATGGAGATGACACCTGGTGAAAATATAATAAGAGCTCCTAGGTGAACTATTTCTGATAAACTGATTCAAGTATACTTGTAATAAAATCTAAAGATGTTTTGCACATGTCACAGCAAGAGACCCTCATGATCCGGCCCACTGATCTTCCTGCACAGAAATAGTGAGTGGGGAGTGTCAGGAGACTCTAAGCAGACGTTCCAGCCACTCTTGCCCATAGCCTCCTCCCAGCTGTCGGCAGTTCTCCCTAAGTTCTGCATGGTCTGGTGGGCTCAGGAGGGTAGCATATATGAAGATGGAGAAAGAGTCGCTGAAGCAGGAGACTAGGCTCCACAGCTATAAGGAAGTCATCATCCAGGCTGGAGTGAGATCTTTCAATCCTGTGAATTGGGGGGGGGGGATCACACCCAGTAAGAAATTCCCCACCTATGTTCAATAAGTAAATCCAGTAAATTTGGTTCACCCAGTTGCCCTTTTGTGGAATTGGCACTTTGGCTCTCTCATTGGTTCCCTATTTGGGGTGAGCAGGCATTTGCTCCCATCTCCACAGGGAAAAAAAAATTGCAACAGGCTTAGACAAGGCATGGACTCAGTTCCTGGTGCTACAAAAAATCATAACAACATTGCAGAAATGTTTGGCTGTATTTCATGAAAAATAACACTTTGAAACATTCTTTTTAAACTTCAACAGTCTGTCCAACTTTTACTTGATTGCATTTAGATCATTCAATTATGTTAAACACTTCATATACTCTTCAGAAAGATTCTACATATGGTACTGAATGGTCACCACTGTTTCCCTAACTCATGCAGCATAGCATTTATTCTAAAGAGCAGTATAAAGAGAAACACTCTTCCCAGTGTTACTATAAGACTAACCGGCAGGAGGATAGTTCATTTTCAATGTTTGCAAAGATGCTTCTAAAGAAAAATAGTTCAGTAAGCTTGCTGTTACTCTACATTGTAGTAGATTTATTCTTGCAAATAAAATCATCCTTCTAAATTGCCAGCCATGGGTGAAAATAAGTACTAGCAAGTTCCTCCTGTATGGATAAAACCCTTCAAAATATGGGCTTTGTGTGCTGGTTTGATTTATTTATTTTATTTTATCTGAATGTAACTGTGGCAGAGCAGGGACAGCTGATGAGGAAACGTGTATGCTGGCTCCTCCTGAGGGCTAGCCACAGACCAAGCGGTGAGGGCGCAGACTGGTCCTCCCTGATTGTGAGGCTCTCTGGCAACAGGCTCTTCTCAAGTACCTGAAACATTGTTACATAATTCCCACTTTAACTCAGCATCTCCAGTTGTAATATGGAGGTGAACCCAAAGTGACTGTAATGCATATAAGGTCCGTTGTGTTAGTTTTCAAATATGTGAGGATTTTTCTCAGAGATTTGTTAAAGCTCGGTTAAATTCCATCCAGCTGGAGACTCCGCTTTGCCCAGCTTGACACCTTAGAAAAGCATTTAAACTTTCACTGTCACCTAGAACATGTCAGCTGTTGGCACGTCATCCCCTTGACTTGAAGGTATTGTATGTATTCAGCTCTTGCCTAGCATAAGGTGCAGTACCAATTACATGGAGGTTGGTAAAGAACGCCTGTGAAATCTTCCGTAGTCATTGACTGTCTGCACAGCTATTCTTTCAGCTCCACAGAGGAAGGTATCTCTGATGGGTTTATTTATTTCTTCACTTTTATCAGCTTTTATTCCATGCTTTCGATACACCATATTTAGTAAGTAGATATTTTAATCAGTCATTTTAATAAATGATAATTTATTCATCGATGATATTCTTTTCTATGAATGTTATTTTCTAGTCCTATAGAATAATTTGACTAATATTAGTATTTGGAGTCCTTTCTGGATTTTTTTTCAAGACAGGCTTTCTCTGTGTACCCCTGGCTATCCTGGATTTGCTTTGTAGACAAGGCTAGCCTCAACTCACAGAGATATGCCTGCCTCTGCCTCTGCTTGTACTGAGATTACAGGCATGGGCCACCCATGCCTGGCTGAATCCTTTATTTTATTTTGTTTTATTTGTTTGTGTTTAAGTTGGGTTTTTGAAAGCAATATGTAAATGAGGTTTCCCATTTTCCACCCAATCTAATCTTGTTTGGTTGGCATATAGATGCCATGCACATTTATTCACCAATTTACTATATTTCTTGGCTTCATGGATTTACAGTTTCATCAAACTTGGGAAACTTTCAGCCATAATCTTTTCATGCATTTTTCTGTCCACTTATCTTTGGGGACTAAAATCACACATGTATTAGGCACCTGAAGTTGTTTTATAGCTATAGCTTATTTTGTTTTTCTTGCTGTGTTTCAGTTGAGGTGGTCTACGCTCATACCTTCAGTTTCACTTATTCCGTTACATCAAGTGTTATGTTAGTCCAATCCCATATATTTCTCTAATATTATATACTCTAATTTTGATATCCAGATATTTTATATCTTCATATCTCTCTTTATACTTTTGAAAATTTGAATACTTTAAAATGGTTCATAATCCACATTTCTAAGATGGGACCCAGAGTCCATTGACTGACTTTCCCAGGCAAATGGGAACAGCCCTCTCTGAGCTTAGTTAATCATGATCTATGAAGAAATAATTCTGACATTTCTTTCCCAGGCCCCAGATCCATGGCTAGCTCAACACACACACAGCAATTCCTACCCTACACTCTGGGAGTCTCAGGGAGATAGCAAGGTCTTCTTTCTTAAGCAACAATTTCATTCCACAATTCTGACCGAGAGACTTTAGATGATTTGATCACCTTAGACTCATCTCCTTCTGTTTGCCTTGTTTGTTGCTGTTTGTTTGTTTGTTTGTTTGTTTTTGAGGGGTTCGGTTTTTGTTTTGTTTTTGATAAAATGTCTTTCTATGAGCCCAGGCAACAAATCATGAACTTTCAATCCTTCTGCCTCAGCCTCCTGAATGCTAGGAGTGCAGGAGTACCCCACCATGGCTGACCTTGCCTCCATGTTATGAACTGAAAGTATCTGCTGGGTTTGGCTTGAGCGGCCCCAGCACACACTGCTTAAGCCTAGACATTCTCCTTTGTCCACAGTGGCAATCACAGGCCTCGTTTTACATGCTTCCTGACTCCAACACGTCACTGTCCTTTATGGCCTGAAGTTTAATGTCTATAGTTATGTTTATCTAGAGTATACAGTTTACACAATTCTTCTTTGGGAAATTATAAGCTATGGTTAACTTCTGAAACAATGTTTGCCTGTGACAAGTGGTGATAGAACTTGTGACTTTCTAAGATAATAGATGGAGGCGCCCAGATGGAAGCTTCAGTCAGGATGGAGGACCAACAGGGCCCATTAAATGACAGTGGGTCTAGAAAGAACATAATATGTGCATTTCAAAATTAATCCTTGTTTATTCTCCCAACGATCAAAGTTCTAGAAGGACTTGAAGGGTCTCAAGAAGGGAACTCACTGGCTGTACTCGACGGCTGTCTCTGAAACTTTAACCTCTTTATCCGACAATAGCCATAGAACATATCCAGGAAATGAGACATTTGCTCTTTGAAAGGCTTTCAGGTCAACAGTCTGCCCATCAGCTGTGATTGAAACTTAAGGAGACCTGCTACACCTGGTCATATTTCCTGCTCTCACAAAAAAAGCTTTAAACATATACTCTGGCTTCATCTTGAAAGTTGTTTCTGCAGGGCCACAGACAGCACAATCTTTACAACACTTCCAAATTGGATTTTTAGCTCTCAAGACTCTGCTTTCACTAGTCCTTTGACATAAACCTTTCTGCTCTGTGCCTTGGACTACACAGAACCTCTGAACAAAAAGTTTCAAAGGAAGACATTTTCTTTCTGTTGCAGCAATAAAGACAGTTCCATAGCAAAGTAAAACATTTGTTGGTAGAATGACAGTTGTATGAAAAGATATTTTCCAGAATTTGAGTTGTCCTTAAATCATCCTGGAAGTGTTTCAGCACTTGATGGCTCAGATAAAATGCTTATTGCCTACATACTTAGACATGAACTCTGCTTTTCATGAGGAATACAAGAATAAAATAGGTCTACGCTGCTTTCTCAGTGCTTACAGGCTGGAATCTAATAAAGCAGCAACTACAGGGTTGTTCTGTTTCCATCAAAGATCATTCTGTAATAAGCTGTCACACAGGTTTGTACAATGACAGAATCGTGTGACTAATAGGACTCACTTATTATTTATTTTCCCATAAACTTGACGAAGAACGCTTCATAACTGTTATGGGCAAATCAGAACAGAACTAAGGTCTCACAACTCTAACCCACAGGCCAAACCCTTCCTGCCCCCTGTGTTTATAAAGATGTGTCACAATGCAGCCACACTTGTTTCCATGGTGCAAGGGACAGGTCCTGTCACTGAAGCAGAGCTGAGTGACTGCAACAGGGGTTACATACTTCTCAGAACTGAGCAGATTGTTTTAACTGCTCTTTATAGAAAAGGGTTTCTGACTCCCATATCATACCAGTGAGAAAGTTCTCTTTCTCTATCTAAATCAAAAGCTCCACCTAATCAGAGATTCAAAGCCAGAAGCTCTGAAATCCATACTGGAAATGGCACAATTCATTAAGTTATGATGGTCAAACAGTTGTGTTTTGTTTTTGTTTTTGTTTCCTTCTCTTGCCCCCACAAATCTTGCTGACCTCCTTTTAAAACTAGTCTTCCTCCTCCTTGAATATGTGTGTGTGCATGTGTGTGTGTGCAGTATGTATGCAACTGTGAATGTCTGTGTGTGTGCATTATGAGTGTGTGTGTGTGTGTGTGTGTGTGTGTGTGTGTGTGACTGTGAATGTCTGTACATTGTGAATGTCTGTCTGTGTGTGTGTGCTACGTGTGTGTGTGTGTGTGTGTATGACTGTGAATGTCTGTGTGTGTGCGCTACATGTGTGTGTGCACACACAGTCCCTGTGCAGGTGATCAGAGCTACTAAGTGTCTATGTTTGACACTAATGTGTCATGTCCAGAAGACAGAACTTTATAGTATCAAGCCCCGATCCCTCAACACTTGCATCCTTCCTGCCCCCTCATCCACAGCATTTCCTGGGATTCAGTGTGAGTGACACAGATGCCCCATTTAGGGCTGAGTACTGAGCAGCCCTTGTTCTCAACACTTTGGTGAGTTAAGAGTCTCTACTTCATAGCTCACTGGCGAAAAGGCTTCTCTGACTAGTTTTAAGAGCTACTTGGTGCCTTAGTTTGAGCATGACCCCTGTGCCCAAATCTGCCTATCATAATGTTCTACTTGTAGGCTTCTAGGACCCTCTGGATCCTTCTACTTTGCCATTCTCCCATGATTCTCTCATCTAGAGTCCCACTAGAATGTCCTCCCCTCTGTCTCAGTTTCCTGGTAAGTGAAGGCTTTCGTGGGACAATACAGGCGGTAAACCTTAAACCCCTACCCAGATCTAGCCAATGGACAGAACACTCTCCACAGTAGAGTGGAGAGTGGGATATTACTTTCTCAGATACTCTGGTGCCTCACCTTTGACCATGTCCCCTGGAGGGGAGACCTGGTGGCACTCAGAGGAAGGACAGCAGGTTACCAAGAAGAGACTTGATATCCTATGAACATATACAGGGGGAGGTAATCCCCCTCAGGAACAGTCATAGGGGAGGGGAATAAGGGGAAAATGGGAGGGAGGGAAGAATGGGAGGATACAAGGGATGGGATAACCATTGAGATGTAACAAGAATAAATTAATAAAGAAGAAAAAAAGAAAAAAGGAAAAAAAGAGCTACTTGGGTCTTTTGGTTTAAGCATAATTATTTAAAAAGTTTAACTACATGTTTAGTTAATAAAATGTCAGTCCCAGACTCTCTCTAATGCCGGTGAACTCCACACCCAGAAGTTTTTGGCCACATCTTTATGTTTGTGTGCATAATGCCAACTGCCTTTTCCCTCCTACAGTGGAGACAGTAACTCTTCTTTGTGGTCCTCTGTAACAGTTTTGTACATGTCAATGCTGTCCTCAATAAATAATAGACAGACAGATGATAGATCAATAGATAGGCAGATGATAGATAGATAGATAGATAGATAGATAGATAGATAGATAGACAGACAGACAGATGATAGGCAGACTCTAATAAAACAATGATGTTTGAAGTCTTTAAAGTAATTGTAGTACAAATGTGGAGGTAAGATCTCTAACTTTGGGTCCACCTATTGTAGAAACTTCCACCATGCCTCCAGTGGGGGATCCGTAGCAAACTTTTCTTTGCAGTAGTGTGAATTGGTAAGATGTCAATTCTCACAAGTTATTTACTGCTTCCACAATCTTGGGAGGGCCATTTCAAGCCTTGTGAGTTTCAGCTTTCCCAGGAACATGATATCTGTGCCTTCCCTTAGCCTAATGAGGCCAAGCCTCCTTCCTTCCTGGATGGAACCAACTTGAAGGAGATTGCTACACAAGAACAGGGCATAGCTTAAAAGCATTCAATTCAGAATTGATCTCATGAGATAGAGCCACATCAAAATGCTATTGATTACTCTCAAATATACATTGGGCAGTTTAACCAGACATAACATAAAATGCTGAGAAAAATAATTGAATTTTTTTCCAAATTAATGTATGACTACATATAAGCTTCCTGTAAGTCCTTGAACTTACCATGTCTGCCTCCCATAAAAGTGTAGTGGGGAAATGTTTGTCAGTGTTCCTATTTACATGGGCAACTAGCTACTTAGATGGAAATGCATGTAGATAGGAAAATCCATCCTTACAAATGAGCTTTATGCCTATTTTAATTAAAATATTCCTTCCTAAGTTAGTCTCAAAGCCCATTTTCAGACATGAAATTGCCTAAAGTTTCCTCATGTGACTTGAGACAAAAGGGACAAGTCTAGATTTATCTCTACAAATCTAGGTCACTTCAGCGGGTCAGGAACAGCAGGAACTTCACTTCCAGGCTTTGCCACTGAACTCTTTAAATACAATTATGAACATTAAACACCTGCATGGTTTTCCAGACCCTTAGGTAGTTACCCTGTAGCATTTATTACACAGCAACTGGTTTTAGTAATATCAAGCTCTATTTCCTGAATTATTTATGTTACATCTCAGGGAAGAAACTATTTTTATTAGTTCTTTGGAAATTCCACACAATGTGTTTAATCATATTCACCCGCACATATTTCTAAGCCTCCTTCCCTGCCCATCACCTCCACACCCATAAAAATTGGTGTCCACATTTTTATTTGTTTATAAACCTACCAAGTCCAATTTGTGCTGCCCATATATATTTGGGTATGTGGCCATCCACAAAGGAAACAAATAAATTCTGATGTGGGTCAGCAAGACCCACATCTGCTGGGTCTGCTAAAGGTGCTTGCTACTTGGCCTGATGACCTGGTTCCTCTGTAAAAAAGGAGAACCAATTTCTACAAATGGCCTTCGGACCTCCACATGCCCCCTGCTCCCCCCCCTCCAACACACACTGTGATGACTCCAAAATAGAAGGAGGACATAGGTAGTTTTCCAGTTTAGGTAACAGCCGGTTTCTAGTTAATAGGTGTTAATGCCTGGTTTTTAGTTAATAACTAGATCACATCACTTTTTTAATTTAAAGACCAATTGATAGGATGTATGCCAATTAGATTTTTTTGTTAAATTATAGTGTATGTAACAATTCACATAATGATAAAGTAAATCCATTAATCTGCAATTATCCTACTTATTTTAACAATGAGTTTAGTTTCTGTTACTTCACTTTGGATTTCTCATTATAAAGCAAATATGTACTTTTTTCACTTTAGGCACTATTAGGTCTGTACAGATCCTGAAAGGATCAGACAAACTCCATTTTGAAAAAGAAACTCCATTTTGTGTTAAACCTAGCCAATGACTGAACCCAAATTCCAGAAAAAAAACACAAATTAGTCTAAACAGAAAATATTCCCTAGCAACACAATCAGCTTACCTTGCAAACGTCCAAATATACCCTCTGCTGGTCAAGCTGACCAGCAGGCGGTCTGGCACATAGCAACAACCAATTAGGAAAAGACAGGCCATAGTTCCTAACACCCCTCTGACTGCTTCAACCAATCTTTTCTATAGGCCATCTTGCCCCTACACCTGTTATCCAACCACAAAATGACAAGGCTTGTTACTCCCTGCTTGCAGCTTTTCTGCCCAAATGTCATCCAATCATATACTGTAAAACCCATTTCTCTGTCTAAAACCTATACAAATCCCTCTCAACTGAGACTCAGGGTCAGTACCCTGCATCTGCTGTGCCAGTGCATGGGAGGTTGGCCCAGGTTCGAACTTGCTAGACTTCCGTGCCATTGCATTTGGACTTGGCACTTGGGTGGTCTGTTCAAGGAGTGTCCCAAATTTTGGGCATAACAATTCACTGGTTTCTCCGATTTCTAATTTCAATTTTAATCTTTTAAAAATTTATGGATAAATTTAGCCTTTCAATGATTACAGCTTGAGAATAATAAAAAAAAAAGAAAAGAAGAAATAAAAGGTGAGCATGTAGCTCAGTTGATAGAATAATTTCTTTGTCTAGCATGCACAAACTCTTGGGTTTGATCCCCAGTACTGTATAAACTGGGTGTGATGACAGACACCTGGAATCCCAACCAGAGATGTAAAGGCTGGAGAATCGTAAAGTCAAGGTCACCCGCAGCTACATAGTGAATTTGAGACCAGCCTGGACTGCCTCTTCTTACAATTTTATGTATCACAATGAGATAGTGGCAAAGAAGTCATTCCACAAAATGACAGCGCTGCTAGATATGGTGAATCACACTGGTAATCTCAGGAGACTGAAGCAGGAGGATTGCTGTGAGCAGGAAGATTATTTAAGGCTAGTGTGTGCTAAAATCCATTCTTATTCCAATCTACCAATCAATAGTCATACGGAAGCCTGTCCTTTCAACACTTCAGAAACATCACATCATTTCTCATATGGGCTTTTGATGCTGATTGTCGCCTTTGAATTGATTTTTCTTAATTTGCAACTAATCTACTCTATTTCTTTGTATCAAAAAAGACTTGCCCAAAAAGTTCTATTGGAAATATCAACAAGACATATCCATAAGGAGAAATATAAACCTTTCTATCTCTAATAGGTTTTACCTACACAACTGGATTCATAATTTCTACTTCACAAATTATTATGCTATACCTAGAAAGGATGAAATAATAAAAACATATTAATTCTAGGATATTTAACAAGCACCAGAATGTAACAAACTTGTGATAGGTAAGTTTGCTCACTGTCTAAAAAACATTCTAGTGTGTGGTCCTTCACACATGAACATTCTGAAAAGAACAGATACATATAAAATGCTCAAAGACACAAAGCTAATGAAACTCTGAGTTCAAATATCCTCCAGGTATAAGTCCAAAGTCTAACCCTAAACCAGGCACTATAACAGTCTCTCGCAAGCTAAGTTTGGTTTTAGAGTTTTAGTCGAATCTATTGTAATGCTGAAGCAGTCCAATTGTGACCATTTTCTGCAATTAGCACTAGGCTAATTAGGCTAATTAGCACTAGGCTACACACTTCCAGCTAACTCACTATGGTTTCTGTCATTCAAAATATTGCTGCGTGGTTTAGAGATCAACATGCCATCTATAGCTTCAGTGGAACTACAGTGAGCATTCTTCACTTAGTGTCGCAAACTCTGTGAACATTTTTAAAAAGCTCTGTGTGTGCTCAAAAGTTGCTGGGGTGGGGCATGGGGGGGTTGGATCCATGTCAAGGCAGAGAGATCAAAGAACAGCCTCAAGGGTTGCTCCTCCCCTTCTACCTTGTTGGACTCATGGATTCATTGCCCTAACAATGGCTTCAGAGGATTCTTCTGTCACCAAATCCCATTTTGCATGGTAAGGGACATTACCGAACACCAGGGCTTTCATGATTTATAATTCTGCATGCTCTTATCCACCTTTGGCTCAGATTGATTCTGAAACAACATGCTAAAAAGACCTTGTGCTAACAAAACAAAAGTTTCAAGACCAAATTATATTGTCTAGATGTTCAGTGCATCAGCTCACGTGGTTAATGCTGGTGAATCCTGAAGTCATGGCCTCCCTGTGGTTATTTACACAACATAATGGAGATCCTTTATTGAGCTTTGGCCCATGTGATGTTCCCTAGTCTCTTCTCCCAACCAATAGAAAGATGTCCACTTTGGAGCTAGACACTTCTGTTACTCTCTGCTCCATCATGTTCTCCAATGTCAGTTATTTAAATCTCTTCTAATAGAAAAACCATCTTCTGTTATGATGCTGAAATCTTCCCCCAGACAGTTGTGTGGCAAATACTATGCTGTCAACTGATGGAGGGACTTTGGGAGAAAAAAATTGAATCACGAAGACCATGACTTCATCAGAGAATTAATCCATTGACAAATTTGTAAAGTGGTGGTACTGTGGAGAGATGGTAGGAAGCTGGGCCCGTCTGGGGAAGCAGTCACCAGAGTTTGCCCTGGATGAGAAACCTTGTGTCCTACCTTGATGCTCAACCAAGCCTCATGTCTACTGCAATAGGGCCTGAAGCCCCAGGACTACAAGTCCCGTGGAAATAATGACCTCAAACTAATCATCTTTCCTCTTCAGTCACCAGGTATTGTCACAGTGATGTATGAGTGTGTGCACTAGCTAATAAGAATCATGTGAAATTTCTTTATATATGGCTGACTTAAGCTGGATTTAAGGCATTTCATTTCTTCAAGCAGTCCATATCCACACACATCTTCCTGCAAGTGTGTTACCCACTCCCCTCATCCTGAATCCTGGGCTTTGAGATAATCCTTAAAGTCGAATGATTGCCTTGAATAAGCTAAAAGGAAGACAAGTAAATGACACCATTATGTGGGGTGAGGGGTTGCCAGGCTTGCTTACAGCAGCTTCCTTTATATTTTTCCTTTATCCTCATTGTTTCTCAGCATAATAAAATATCTAAGTAAATTCTAGTTACAACATGACAGGATAAAACTCAGTTTTATCAAATACAATCAAGATAAATCATCTTGTTTTTTCCACTTAGGGATCATAGTTTGAACTACATAAAATATAAGTGTTGCTGTAAGTAAGTATTTATGGACTGTATTAAAGCTTAAAGGTAAATGTTAGAAGGTTGTGAATTAGTTACACAAAAAGGATTGACAGCACTGTTTGGGTGTGGCGTGTATTGTTTTAAGCCCAGGAAGGTGGATCTCTGTAAGTTCAAGGCCAGCCTGGTCTACATATTGAGACCCTGTCTCAGATGAAAAAAATAATTATTATTCTCAGTTTTATGTTGCCTTCTCTTCTTCCACAATAGACAATGGGGCATTAAAAGAGCTTCCTTGAGTCCCCCAAATCTGGGTTTATCCATGGAACTCACTCCTTGTAAGAGAATGCCAAGAGAAGCCTCTAAGGGAGACTTTTGTTTGGACAGTTGTATATGTATTTTGCTTTGAATGTTTATCCTTTTTCCTTCTTCCAGGAACATGTAAAGAGTTATTAAAGCATAAGAGCCATACTAAAGCCATAAGAATAACACAAAGAGTATGAATAAAAGAAAGCCATATATGGAGGCTCATCCCTATAATCTGAAAAACCAGGAAGCTGAGGCAGGATTGTGAGATCTATGCCAGTCTGGGCCACATATGAAATCCTATAAGTATGTATCAAATACATACATACATGCATAAGAATGAAATGAACCAAGGTCTATGATGATGACAATATTCAACTACCAGAATAAGACATTCTATGTCCAAATTCCTTATAACATTAGACAATTAATTGTTTACTCATAAATATTATTTTGTGTTTAGTTGTCTACTAGTTATTAACAAAAGTTATGCCAGCTATTTATTTCTATTAATTTGTTCCATATTACCTTGCACCTTGTACTCAATCCAGAGCAATATAAAGAAATGGCATAAAAATACACAAGGCAATACAAGCAAGACTATATTTATCCATGAGGCGTTGCTGCTTCTTATATAACACATGCACACTTTACTTGATGAAGCCTTGATGGAGATTAGTCTTGGAAGCTTTACTGAAAAATCAAAATTCTCTCCCAAAGCCTCCATGCTCTCATAATGCTTTCATTCTGCATGCTTAAAACATCCTCACCATGAGCCCTATGATGAGGTCTGCTACCCACTCGAACAGTGGATAACCTACCTGCCCCAGACCATGGATGTAATAATCCCAGAATACATAAAGAGGTCAAATCTGAGAAATAAGTTCCCTTGGCAGTCCTAAGAAAAACAACAGGCAAAAGTGAAGCTGGCCCAAGAGATAAGATGCATGCTCTACAAATTGGAAGGATGTAGAGGTGGGGCCAAGCTCACCAGTGCTCTCTTTGTGATGCCATGTGTGCATCACATTAAAAGGGAATGTATTAGGTTGGCTTATGACGTGTGGTCCTGGTAGCCCAAACAATGGCTGTCTCACCCCTGAGAGGTGGTAGTAGCTCAGGCCCTGAGGTTGGATGTCTTAGCAATCCCAATCTGGTTTTGAAGGCTGCAAGGACTTCTGGAGAGCTGCCAGTCTTCAGTCTATGCTGGAAGCCTAATGAGTCTAGTTTTAATATCAACAAAGAAACGTGGCAGCAATGGATTAGGTGATCTTGCCAACAAGAGTGAAGGCTAGTAGGCAAAAAGTTCTTCCATGAACTTTTCTCTGGGATGCTACCAGAAGGGGTCACCCAAATTTAGAATGTGTCTTCCTCTTTCAAATAGTCCAATTAAGAGAGGCCCTAAGTATCCAGTGGCTTGGTTTTTTAGTTGATTCCAGGGCCAATAGTTTTGCCACCAACTTGTATGGGGAGGGGCTGCGTCTGCTAAGTTAAGGGTAACAACTGCATCCTACATTGTCCTTCTCACTGAAGGATCACATATACTAGAAATGCTCAGCCAGCTAACTGCCAACATAAGGAGTAAGCAAATAGAGGATCACATTGCACCATCGTCAATGCTAGAGAAATTTAACATTCATTACCGCATGCCAGTAGTAAAGGACCACCAAAGATTCTCAAAGCACACACATGTAATCCAGTCAGTCCTTCAGTAGTGCCCTAGTAATTACACTCCCAGCAGGAAGTGGCTGGGAAAGATTACTCAATGATTAGAGGACTTAGTGCTCTTGGCAGAGGACCCACGTTAAGTTACTAGCACCTATATTGGGTAGCTCACAACCCCCTGGAACTACAAGGAGGAGGAGGAGGAAGAGGAGGAGGAGGAAGGAGAAGAGGAGGAGGAGGAGAAGAAGAAGAGAAGAAAACAACTAAGTGTATAGTAGTCAATGGCAGGTGGAAAGATCCACTTGTCACGAGGCTCAGAAGATAATCATCAGTCTAGACTTCTCAAATGCAAAATCCCCTGATGGAAAAACAGGTGGATTTCCAATAAGGACAATAATAGTTTGGCATTTTACTGTGAGAATTCATAATCACAGACAGCAATTGCATTGTCAGAGGTCTCTGAAATCGCTCTGGAGACCAATCTTACTGAAAATTCCCATTGCCTTTCAATTAGATCCACCTGGAAAGACAAGAGTCAGACATTTTCTCCAGCAATACCCCCAGCTGGAGGCAAAAATGAGTTCAGCAGCTGCCTTGCCACATCTTCATATGAAAGCAAAGGGCACTTTCGGCATTACTTACTTTGGTACTAATGAGCTTAGGGCCTGGTAGCTGGAGTCAGGCATCTCTGGTGAGATAATATCCAAGAATGATCACGATTCTCACTTACTTTGGCATTTTTCTATTTGAAGATATATGGCAGAATTGCTTCTCAGAGCATAGAGCACCTCAGACTCCCTGTGGCTTCCTTCTACACATGCCCAGATTTCTAGCACAGAGAATTTTGTTGATGGGCTTGAGCTAGAATGTGAACATGTACATTTTTTTTCAAACTCCACAGGCAGCTCTAATGCAAAGCAGGATGGAAAGGTATGCCACTGCAGTAAAAGCCATTATGAATAACTTTTTGCCTGACTGCCATGGACCAGCCATTTAACTAAAGGATGGACATGCAATTCATTAATTGATCCTTACCACAAGGTTGTTTTGTTGGAACTATTGTTTCACCATTTTCTTAAGTGAAGAAATATGTAACACAGGTTGAGGGATTTTCTCAAAGTCACAGAACGTATGGTGGGAGCAAGGCTTAAGCCCAGACAGTTCCAGTTCCAGTCCAGTTCTCTCTGTCTGTCTGTCTGTCTGTCTGTCTGTCTCTCTCTCTCTCTCCCTCCCTCTTTCTCTCTGTTTGTATTTATGTCCCTTATGCCACAGAACAACAACAACAAAGCCAATTTCTATGCCTCTGCAGTAGCTTAAATTTTAATTCTTAAAATCTTAAAGTTCAAAGTGAAACATTGGGGCAGTTTTGTCCAGTGGTTAGAAACCACAATCCAGAGTTGGAGTCGGCCATGCCAAATCTCAGAGACTATGGGAGTTACTGCTAGGATGTAGGATTTTCTGTCATAATTAGTTTAAATATATATAATGCCATGTTCAGCAAATCTCTGATAAGCTTGAGAACCAGCATATCTGTGCTCAATTCTTGTCTGTCTTTAGCTGGCTGTTGTAAACTATATCTTATAAATATAAGACTGGTGGTCATGACTTAAAAAGTGTCTTAAAATTTTTTTTAAAAAGTGTCTTAAGAATGTTTATTATTAGGCCTATAATTTTTAATATGGCAGTATTTTTTAACCTGCTAGCAATCAATCAAGACATAGACACCTGTTAAATTTTTAAAACAGCCTTAGTTAACCTGGGACAGGGCAGATATTAATCTCTGAAACTACAATTTCCAGTATCTGTCCAAATCCCCCACTGGGTGGAGTCTCTCAGAGGACATCTATGTTGGGCTAATATCTATTTATAAGTGAATATATACTATTGTTTGCCAGAAAACACATTTTCCAATACTCCCAAATGCACCTATTTTTTTTTTTACTGGAGTGGCTTTGTCCAACCTAAAATCTAAATGAAATACATTTGAATATCCACTGTATTAAAGTTTTTTACATCTCAGGATGCCTGTAGTCTGATGGTGATAGAATCCTAACTCCATATTACAGCTTTCCCTGCACTAGTTCACTTCAAACAGGATCCTATCAACTACAACTGCTTCACTATGTTGACTCCTGACCCAAGAGAAAAGCAGGTGAGAGGACCAATTGTTTGTCACTATTTTAAAAATAGGAAGGGGAGGATCAAGATAAGTTAAAGTAGGTTTCATAGGCTAGTGTGTAGCAAATTACTGAGCTTCTGGACCTGACAAAGAGGTTGTGATGGTTTGAATAGGACTGACTCCCATAGACTCATCATGTGTTTGAATGCTTGGTCCATAGAAAACAGCACTATCAGGAGGTGTGGCCTTGTTGGAGTGGGTGTGGCCTTGTTGGAAGAAGTATGTCATATACACCCGAAGTACACCCAGAGTGGTACACATTCTCTTTCTGCTGCCTTCTGATCAGATGTAGAACTCTGTAGAACTCAGGCTGGAAAGATGGCTCACAGGTTAGGAGCACTGGCTATTCTCCCAGAGGTCCCGAGTTCAATTCCTAGCAAGCACATGGTGGTTCAAAACCATCTATAATGAGATCTGGTGTCCTTTCTGACATACAGGTGTAAATGCAAAAGCAACATTGTGTACATAATAAGTAAATCTTTTTTTAAAAAGATGTAGAACTCTCAACTCCTTCTCTAGCACCATGTCTGCCTACATACTGCCTTGGTTCTGCCCTTATGATAATGAACTAAACCTCTAAAACTGTAAGCCAACTGCAATTAACTGTTTTCTTTTACAAGTGTTCTGTGGTCACATTGTCTCTTCACTGCAATTGAAACCCTAAGAAAGAGGTTATTAATTTCTTAACTGTAGCAAGAGTAAAAACAAAAACAAAAACCACTTCAGGTTCAATCATTGCATACTTCTATTAAAATTTGCCCAGAGGGAACTACTGAGGACTTGCTTATCCTGTCTTGGTAGTTTGGCCGTCAACTCTGCCTACACCCAAGCTTGCCCTTTTTTAAGCAGAATTCTCTCTGTAGTGGAAACAAGGACACTTTGCCCAGTGGCTGGTTTGCCACATTTGAAGCCATCTCCACAAGGAGGTTTTTTGATGCTCCTCATCCTCTTTGAGGTAGGCTGGGTATTGCCAGGACCTGTCTCATTGTCAATGAATCTTTAAAATAGTAAGAACATTTTAAATGCCATATTCTGTATGTCTCTGAGGTTTTTAAATCTTTCTATAGAATCATATCTATCTGTTGCCCCTAATATGTATATTCTTGTAATAATAATAGACTAGTAGTTGACATGACCATGATTTGATCAACTAACAATTAACTTGTATAACTTATTTATCCTAAACAGCCTGCAATAGCACTTTCAAAGTACTATAACTGAGCTATATGGGTACAATACCTCATATTTAGAGTAGAATATGTCTGTCAGATATATTGGGTCAGAAGGCGGAAGATGATGCTCCATTATAGAGAGTTTGGGGTGACTACTCAGGTAGCAAACTGTCTCTATCATCTTCTCATTTGGGAAGCTACTAACCTGCACTCCCTCTACACTCAGGAAATCTATTTTTATTCCTTCTCACGTCTCTGATGGGGTTGAAGATCAGATAGTTTAGTTTTACAACTAAGCTTAGTGGTTTAGGGGCTAAGATGTTTTTAGGTCTAGATAGATGTTTTAAGTTGATAATGACGAGATATGATAGATATTGATTTACATTCAGAATTTTAAATGCACCAAGATAGGAAAGATGTTTTCTTCAAAGCTGCCAAATACAAATACCCAAAACACTAAGAATGTAACATTTATATAATTCCTGATTGTTTCATGGTTTGTTTGTTTTTTTTTTTTTTTTTTTTTTTTTTGCTGTGGGTAGTTTATTGTATAAATGTGTAATAATTAAATAAATATGTGAAGAGTAAAAAAAATATTTTTTAAAAATTTGCCCATCTGCTTGACTGCACAGGTTAGCAGGACACCCTCGGTGCCTGCTTGCCTTCTCTCTCCCTGTCCTCGCTCTATCCTTGTCTTCTCCACTATCAGCTTTCTCCATCCCCCCTGCCTTCCTCTTCATCTTTAGAGAGGCATTTTAGCAACTGCATCTATTACCCCAAACGTGGTCTTGTCCTAGTATGCTTTCCTCAGGTTTGTAATAGTTAGCACCATTTCCCCAAGCATTTCCCCCATAGGTGATCTGCTTGTTTGTTTGGTTTTCACCCCTGCATGTATCTCTTTTCCAGGAACTGGATGTGGCCATGGTTATATAAAACTGCTACGAGCTAGGTCCCCCAATGAAGGGCTGACAGTTGAAACCATGAGGCAAATCACATGACTTGTTAAAGAATTACAATGATTTCATAAGGGATTTGAGCATATGCAAATGCTCAGGAGTGTGATCAATTGTATATGTCAAAGAAGAAACAAATGAGTCTAAGATGTAGGAGAAAATACTACAAAGGAGATACTTGTATAAGTAAGACTCAGATGATCAGAAACCGATGAAGGAAGAGAGCTGTGTCCTAACCATGTAAATTCAGTCACTGTCTTCATGGACAAGACCTGAAATATGATACATATAGTTAAATATCCCCACATGATTCTATCATGGAGCCAGAATTGATGATCATTTCAATTACTAGTACCTTATAGTTACCAAATTATGGAACAATTAAGAAAACTCATGAAATTAACAAATGGAATTCTAAGTTCTCAGTTTCCAAGTGGTGCTTACATTATACACATAGTAGGCTATAAGTTTTTTGTTTTATCTGATAAGTTGTTCAGTATACTTTAACTTCTAAAGATAATATGGGACAAATGAATTGTGAAGTCTCATCAGCAAACGTAACCTGTCTCTTCTATCTACTGTAGCAATAGCAGCACATGGAAATGCCAATCACTGTCATGTGGGTGGTTTTCCTCTCAAGACCAATATTTGAAAGCATCATATTCTTTTCATTTTTGTGGAATTTATTAGCAAACAGGCAACAATCAAATCTAGGTAATTCCAAAGTAATGCAGACAAAACAGAACAAAACCTTCTCAAGAGAATTCTATTTATAGCTATGGAGAACTTTTGTCTTTGGCCAATCTGAAGCTAAAGACAACTAGGAAGTCCAAGGAGAAAAATGTAAATTAACAAATATAGGAACTGAAGGCAAGAGGCTCCCAAAGCAGCGAGGACTTCAGGAGCTAAGGTATCTGAAAAAAGGTTAAGTGCAAAGCCATCACTGTGGTTTCCCTAGAGCCACTGGTTTGTTCAGAAGTGTGGGCAGAAGAGCCAGTGAAATGGCTCCTTGGTAAAGGTGTTTGTGGACAAGCCTGATAACCTCAGTTCTATGCTCGGAATCCACATGATGAACTGACTCCTGCAAGTTGTGCAAACTGTCCTCTCACCCCGCAGTTCATGCTAATGTGCAGACATGGGCATACTCACACAGATGAGCAGGAGAGAGAGGACGAGGGAGTTGAAGAGTCAGAGGGGGGCAGGGGAGAAAGAAAAAGAGTAAATAAATAAATAAAATAAAATAAATGTAAGAATAAGGACAACAAAGACTAAAACAACAACTGCAAATCGACTCAATCCCAGCTAAGTTGTGGCAGAAAGTGAATTGTCTGTGTAATAATATGGCATCTAATGTGAGCCCTAGTGTATTCACATATAACAGCTAGGAGGATACTCATCTCCTGAAAGAGGGAGTTGCAGTACTACCCTATAATGTAGTTTTGAGAGCTGTAGAGGAAGTCTGTCTGTAAACTATCTGCCACACACAGGAGAAATCTAATAGTGATTAATGAAAAAAAAATATGTAGCCAGTATATGATTTTTGAAGTATTTCCTAATAGTCTTTCCACCTACGAGAGAGACTGGGAAGGTGACAGCCTTGCTTTTCTTCTGTAGAAGAACAGATTACACTATCACTGGTGTGAGAACGTAGACACAGATACTTTTCTTCGCCATTTCCTAGGGAAGAAAACAGATGCCAACAGCAATAGCTTCTCATTAACGAAGTAGGCACAGCTTGAGAAATACTTAAACCCTTAGTTTTCCAGCCACCCTCACGATGTCAAATTACAGTCTGTTCTCTTTATAGTTAAACAAAATTTCTGTATATAGCATCGTATCCTGAAGTTTCATAATCAGAAGAAAATAATTATCTTTTCTCTACGGGTGTTCCTTAATGACTTAAAACGGAACTGCGTTAACCATGCTTTCAAAGTCCCTGAATTGAGTAGAAACTCATAGAATTTCAGAATATGGTGCTGGGAGTAAGATTGAAACGAACTTCAAATTTATTAAGTGTTTTAGAACCAATTTTTCCTATTACTGTATTTTTACTGTACAAACGACTAGCTAAGAATATGAGGTGTAAGAAACTTGGTGCCAATAATAGCCATATAATTTCAAAAGAATAAAGGCTGAATGAAGAAATATCACATATATTTATTTATGATACTTAGTCATAAGGTTTTTAATTTTTAATTAATTCTTTGAGAATTGCATGCTGTTTGATCATTTTCACTCTTCCTTCCCTAACTCCTACCAGTTCTAGCCCCCTTCTCTGCCTGTCTAACTTTGTGTCCTCTTTTTTTTCAAATCCATGAAATCCAATTTGGGATATCCATATTCCTGGATACATAGCCATTTCTTGGACCTTGGTAAACCTACCAAATGGTCATATCCTTTTTAAAAAAGACTCTTGCATCTTACAGTAATTATCAATTGCCAACAGCTCCTCATGTAGGGCTGAGACTTTATGGCTGCCTCCCTTCTCCATCACACACAAGTGTGATTTCATTTGTATACCAGCCATTCTGTCTCTGGGAAACAGTGTATCCTTATAGTCACCTCTTGCCACTGGCTGTTATTGTCTTTCTTCTCCCTTTCATAGTGATCCTTGAGGCTTAAGAGGAGGGAATGAAATATGGATGTCATATTTAGGCCTAAGCATTCCTCAGTCTCTTATTATCTACACTCTGGCCAGTTGTGGGTCTCTATGTAGATCACCCATCTACAGCAAAAAGAAGCTTCTCTTATATGGGTTGAAGGATGCACTAATTAATCAAAATAATGATAAATAATTAAGATCCAAATCAATATTTTGTCCATTTGGCATAATAATATAGACTCTGCTTTAAAGCATATTACCTGTAAAGCCACAGGTTCTTGGCATCAATTAATGGTACCAAATACGGGTTCCATAGTTATGGCCTTAAATCCAACCAGAAAGTCATTGGTTACTCCCATATCATTCATGCCACTGTCTTACTAGTGGGCATGTCTTCCCAGGCTTATCAGTATTGTAGTGCACAAAATCCATAGCTAGGTAAAAAAGACAATTAGCTTTCCCTTAAGGTGGTGTGAATGGCACCTTGCAGCATTGGGAAAGCTAATAAAAAGGGATGAATCTTCCAAGCCAGTATTATCTTAATTTCTTCCTGTTCTATGACTCATGTATATCGTGTCTTCAGCAACTGGATCATACTATCCCATTCCAGAGGGTAGCCAAGAGCACTGCGAATAGTCTATAATGTTTATGGGTTTGTTGGGAATTCCACAGGCAGACAACTCCCAAGAAGTAACCCATTCCTGGCCACAGGCTTTTTATTTGAAACTGTGTGCTATAAACAAAGTTTTGAATGTGATTTGTGATAGATCTGAAATATCAAAATCTCCTCCGAATAACTGTGCCTAATAGTTTAGAGGCGCCATGCTCAACAATGTGTCTTTTTCATGAAATAAACAACAGTGGGCATCTATTCTTCCACAAGCACTAACATATCTGAGAAGAAGCATTCAACAATTTGTAAGAATTATGATTGATTGAATATAGCTCTTTATATTCTCATCCTATAGCTATAATAAAGAGTTCCAAGAAGTAAACTGCTCCTAAAAACAATGATGTTATTGTACTTCACATGGTAAACGTCTCTTTTCCAAAGGATGAAGGTAAGACCCATCACATCAAAGGAGTGGCCATCAGCAAACAGGACATGAAGGGTCAGCAAGACACAGTAAACAGAAAATGGCCATTGCATATGTTGACAATGTTGAATGCTGCTTGTTTTTAGAGACAGGTTTGGTGGAAGAAAAGTAAAATATTAGACCCTTGATTTTTAAAAGTTTTTTTTTAAAGCCACTTGATGTCAAAATTTATTCTGAAACTGATATACATATTCAAGTTAGGAAATATCTATCTGAAAAATATGAGATCAAATAGCAGCAACGGATATTATTAGAGAGCAATAAATGGCTACAAGTTACTTTAAACTATCATTGGCCAAACAGGGAAAGACATGGCCAACCTACTTTAGAATGCAGAAATACATAATGTGACATTATCGATAAAATTAGCATTTTAGTCAGAATAGAAGTAACTTATTCTTTCTTTTTTATTTTTTACAAATACATCTATATTGTTACACATATATACAATAAACTACCTACAGCAAAAAAGAACCATGAAGCAATCAGGAATTGTATAAATGTTATATTCGCAGTGTTTTGGCTATTTGTATATGGCAGCCTTGAAGAAAACATCTTTCCTATCTTGGTGGTAACACAGATGAAAGCAATATCATTGTGTATATGCAAAAATATAACCAAGGATACAAGTTTCATTGAGTTTCCACTCAAATTATCAGTTTCATTAAAACACACTTTTGAATTTTGAATGAACTGGCATTGAAGGGGAGGGATTGAAGAGATAACTCAGCAATTAAGAGTCTTTGTGTCTTTTGCAGAGAAGTTGAGTTCCATTCCCAGCATGCATAGCAGGCAACTCAGCTATAACAGTAACTCCAGCCGCAGGGGACGCAAGTGCACTCTTCTGGTGAGGATCTACACTCACATGCACACACCACACAAATTAACAGAATGAAACAGTAAAAATAAATTTTTAAATAGATTCAAAATAAAATCAAGCTTAAAATTTCATCTTCTTCACTTATATTAATATTTAGAATCAAAGGTGATTTTGTAGAAAAGCAGTAGTTCCCTATATTTATTTTAAGGATGATTTTTGTACTTTCATAGTGACATACATTCATAATAACATTTTCTTAAATAACAAAACTATACACACACACACACACACACACACATATATATTTGTGTTAACTATATTTAAAATGGTATCAATCTAAACATGGGCATGCTTCCAAATCACTCTAGTCACGCCAGGCTCTTTCTAGTTTCTCACACATATTTATGTTGTTGTTGTTGTTGTTTTAAAACATCTACATTTTAGCCCACACATACTTATTTTGTGGTAGAGGAATGCTATGCTGAGTTAAAACTTCATATGAAAGAATTATTATCAAAGAATAGCCTATATATGTTTGAAGTTGAAAGAGAGAAATTTCAAAATTTATAATAAAAATGTTTTAGTTATTAAGTTTGGTGTTAATAGAAAATATGTAGTTATATTATTTTAGTATTGTAAAAGTTGGTCATGCTCATTGAGAATTTAATCTATAGAATCTTGTCTGAATGGAAAGGAACACCAAATTTAAAATGTTGTAAAATAAGTAACAAGCTACTTGAAAGGAAGTTAGGTTGAAATCACTTAAAACTAAACAAAATTCCTTAAGCAGTAGATTTAATAAAAAGTATTCCAAAGTAGACAGCAACAATTTTGCTAATGGTTAGGTGGAAAACCTTGCAAGTCAGAAACCAGAAAAATCAAGAGCATTGGGATTTAATATTCATCTCACCATCATAAACAACTGTTGAAATCAACCAAAGATCAAATAAAGTTATTACCACTCCATGAACATCCACAATAGAATTAAAGACCCTAATTTCCCCCATGAAACTACACAAAAGAGACAAATACCCTAATAGGAGAAATGGGCAGACAACATAAGGAGTGTACCAAAGGAAAACTTAGAAAGTCTCTTGTGGCGGACTTTTGAATGGGACAGTCTGCTTCCAGAAGCCAGGAAAAGAGAGTGGTGACAACACGAATGTAAAGATAAGCAGGCAATGAGGCCAGGAGCTTCCTAGGAATCCATACAATGTTGTCTGAAGTTTTAAAACACATAATGTTGTGCCCTTTGTAATAGAAACCATCAACTTGTTTATGGCAACAAAAGCTGGAAATTAGCCAGTTGATGTGATGGTTTGAAAGATAAAGGTCCCTCCTAGTCCCTAGCATTGAATACTTGGCACATACTTGATGGCACTGTTTGGGGAGACTTAGCACATGTGGCCTTGCTGGAGGAGAATCTCACTGTAGGTAGACTTAAGATGTTTAAAACTTTGGCTACTTCCAGTTCACACTCTTTGCTTAATGCTTGCAGTTCAAGATGTGCATTCTCCATTTCCTCCTGCAGCCGCCATAACTCCAATCCACCACAGATGACACTTATCCTTCAGAAATCAGGAGTCACCTTCTATAATTTGCTTCAGTCATACTTTATCAAAGCAATAGAAACGTTACCAATATAGTTGAAAGGAAAAAACATCTCATCAGCTCATATTAGCTAGAAGATGGTAAATGGCTAGGAAGTGCCTTAGACAGCAAGCTCCCTGTACCACAGCCATGGGAGAGTTGAGGCTGGATCCCTAGATGCCATGTAAAAGGACAGGTGCATTGGCATTTATCTGTAAGATCAGCATTCTGAGCCTGAGACAGGTGGGTCCCCAGAGCTCACTGGTAAGCTAGCCTAGCAAAACAAATGAGCTCCGTGTTCAGTGAGAGACTGTGTTAGAAAACAGAAGGTGGCAAGCAATGGAAGAAGGCGTCTGACACTGACGACTGGCCTCCACAAATATGTGCAAACACCGACATGAACCAAACACATATATACACCACAGACACATGCAAACACCACACACACGCACACAACACACACACACACACAGACGATTCATTGACAAGCATACTTCATGTTGAAATATAGATTTATATTTATTCACTTTCCAGTAATAAACACTAGCCTGTATTAGCTTTCTGACATAAGAAACCTTTGGCCCCATACCCACATCTAGCCAATGGGCAGAACATTCTCCACACTTGAGTAGAGAGTGGGGTATGATTTTCTCACATACTCTGATGCCTCATATTTGACCATGTCCACTGGAGGAGGAGACCTGGTAGCACTCAGAGGAAGGATAGCAGGTTACTAAGAAGAGACTTGATACCCTATGAGCATATACAGGGGGAGGAAATTCCCCTCAGGAAAGTCATAGGGGAGGGGAATAAGGGGAAAGTGGGAGGGAGGGAATAATGGGAGGAAACAAGGGGTGGGATAACTATTGAGATGTAACGGGAATAAATTAATTTAAAAAATTTTAAAAATAAAACAGGATAAACGCAAAAAAAAAGCAAAAAAGAAGAAGAAGAAGAAGAAGAAGAAGAAGAAGAAGAAGAAGAAGAAGAAGAAGAAGAAGAAGAAACCTTTGGCTTTCTCTCATCATTTTATGGGTTTATATCATTTTTCATGGTCAGTCTGCCCTGCTGCCTTGGGCCTGCAGTGAAGCAGCCAGAGTGTGCGGTGGAGAAAACCCATTCATCTTACAGCCTAGGACTCAGAACAGAGGAGGAGGAAGAAGATGATCTCTCAGAATCCTTTTTTGGGGTATGTTCCCAATGATCTAATGGCCCCCTACTAAGCTATACCTCTTAGAGTAATCAATGTCCCCCACTATACAGGCCACACTAACTCTTGCCCATATCTAAGACATATGGGCCTCCAGGGAGTAGTCAAAATCTAAGCTAGAGCATAGGATTCATTATAAACAGGATCGATATATTCATACTAGAGAAAAGAAATCAAGAGTGATTAACCTATATAACAAAAAATGGACAGTTTAAACTTTTTCAAAACAATAAGAATGGCATGCATAAATAAAAATGAAAAATGAGTTTTGGAAGGTTTAAATAGTCCAAACAAATCAAAGTTTAAAATAATAGTGGAAAACTCCTACAAAGAGCTTACCTAAAATAAATGAAAATGCAATTTCTAAGAAAAATAATCTTAGAAGATAAAATATATATTACAAAATGTAGAGATAAGGATAACAGCCTATTTTTAAAATAAGAAAAATTAAAGACAAGAATATAAACAGCTTCCTCAAATCATTATTTCTTTTAAACAATAATTTTTATCAAGACAGGGTTTCTCTGTGTAGCCCTGACTATCTTGGAACTGGCTTAGTAGACCAGTTGGCCTCAAACTCACAGAGACCCATCTGCCTCTCCCTCCAAAATGCTGGGATTAAAAGAGTATTCCACTATGCCTGGCTCCAGTAATATTTTTAAATGAAGTTATGGTCCTGTTGAAGTTGCCATTGAATAAAGAATTACTTTGTATATGGTATAAGAGATATAAGAAAATAAATAGAAATTAATAAAAACATAGGAACTATTGAAAAACAGGTCAAAGTATACAGGTAGTTATTAGAGTTTCATGAGTTTTTATTTTTAATTAATTTATTTATTCACTTTACAGTCACAATCCCAGCCCCCTCTTCCCCTCCCTGCATCCCACCTTCCCTCCCTCTTCTTTGTATGCCCCTCTGCTATCCCTCAGAATAGAGGAGCACCTCCACCTATCTATTGCAACACATCAAGTTGCATCAGGACTGAGTGTATCCTCTAACATGGTGGCCTGGCAAGGCAGCCCCACCAAGAGGAAATGATCAAAAGAGCAGGCAACAAAGTCCATGTCAGAGGCAGCCCCCACTCCCCTTGCTAGGAGACTCATGTAAAAACCAAGCTACCCACTGGGTACATATGTATAGGGGGCCTAAGTCCAGTCCATACATGGTCTTTGGTTGGTGTTTCAGTCTCTACAAGTCTCCCTCGGCCCAGGTAACTTGGGTCTGTTGGTTTTCCTGTGGAGCTCCTGCCCCCCTCTGTGTCCTTCTATCCTTCCTCCCACTCTTCCGCAAGGCTCTCTGCACTCTGCCCAATGTTTGGCTGTGAGTATCAGCATCTATTCCAAATCATTGCTAGATAGGGCTTCTCAGAGGACAGCTATGCTAGGCTCCCATGTGTGAGTATAACAAAGTGTTGGTTATTAGTGTCAAGGACTGGCTCCCTCGCATGGTGTTCCCAGGCATTAGTTGGACTTTCCCTCAATCTTTGCTTTTTCTTTATCCCTGAACATCATGTAGGCAGGTAAAATTTGGGTCAAAGTTTTTGTGAATGTGTTAATGTCCCCCTCCCTCTACTAGGATTCCTGGTTAGAAGATGGCATCTTACAAGGACATGCAGTAAATTTCAAACCCCTACCCAGATCTAGCCAATGGACAGGACATTCTCCACAGTGGAGTGGAGAGTGGGGTCTGACTTTCACATGAACTCTGGGGCCCCATATTTGACCACATCGCCTGGATGGGGAAGCCTGGTGGCACTCAGAGGAAGGATAGCAGGCTACCAAGAAGAGACTTGATACCCTATGAGCATATACAGGGAGAGGAGGTCCCCCTCAGGAACAGTCATAGGGGAGAGGAGTAAGGGGAAAATGGGATGGAGGAATGGGAGGATACAAGGGATGGGATAATAATTGAGATATTATATGAACACAATATATATTTAAAGAAGGTGGCATCTTCACTCTTCATGTCTGCCACTATTAGGGTTCTCATCTAGAGTCACCCCCATATCCTCCAAGGAGCCTATCCTGCTGAAAGTCTCCAGCCTGTCTCAGAGATGCTTCAGACCACTGTTTCTCTTCTTTCTGCAAGAGCACTGTCCTCCTGTTACATGTGCACATGCACACACGCACACACACACACACACACACACACACACACACACACACACACACACCTCCCCACATCATATCTTCACCCTCATTTCCCTCAACACTCCTCCTATCCTGTTCCCTCTCATCAAATACTTCTCTATCTAATCTATTTCACCTTCTCAGTGAGAGTCATGTATCCTCCCTTGGGCCCTCCTTGTTACTCAGCTTCTTTGGGTCTGTAGATTATAATATGCTTATCCTGTACTATATGGCTAATATCCACTTATCAGTGAGTGAGTACATAGCATGTGTGCCTTTCTGGGTCTGGGTTACCTCACTCAGGATGATTTTTTTTCTAGTTCCATACATTTGCCTGCAAATTTCATTTAATATTCCATTGTGTAAATGTGCTATAGATAGCTTCTTTATCTATTATTTGGTTGAGGGACATCTGTGTTGTTTCCAGTTTCTGGCTATAACAAATAAACTTGTTATAAACATAATTGAACAAATGTCCTTGTTGTATGATGGGGCATCTTTTGAAAATATGCCCAGAAGTGCCATAGTTGAGTCTTTAGGTACAGCGGTTCCCAATTTTCTGAGAAGCCTCCAGATTGATTTCCAAAGTGGTTGTACAAGTCTGCACTCCCATCAACAATGGAGGAGTGTTCCCCTTTCTCTACATCCTTGCCAGCATGTGCTGTCACTTGAGTTTTTAATCTTAGCCATTCTTACAGGTGTATGATGAAATCTCAGTGTTGTTTTTATTTGCATTTCCCTGATAACTGAGGACATTAAGCTTTTCTCTAAGTGCTTCTTGTCTGTTTGAGATTCCTTTGAGGAAAATTCTGTTTAGCTCTGTACCCCGTGTTTTAATTGGATTATTTGGTCTGTTGGTGTTTAATTTCTTGAGTTCTTTATATATTATGGTATTGGCCTTTTGTCAGATGTAGGTTTGGTGAAGATTTCTTTCCAGTCTGTAGGTTGCCATTTTTTTTCAGTTGACACTGTTGTTTGCCTTACAGAAACTTTTTCCAGTTTCATGAGGTCACATTTATTAATTGTTGATCTTAGAGTCTGAGCTGTTGGTGTTCTATTCAGGAAATTGTCTCCTGTGCCAATCAGTTCAAGGCTCTTCCTCCACTTTCTTTTCTAATAGATTCAGAGCTTAGAGGGCTTTGATCCACTAGGACTTGAGCTTTGTGCAGGGTGATAAATATGGATCTATTTGCATTGTTATATGTGTAGACATCCAGTTAGGCCATTTGTTGAAGATACTATAATTTTTTTTCCATTGTATGGCTTTGTCTTTCTTTTTTTTTTTTTCAGACACCCAGTGCATATAAGTGTGTGGATTTATTTCTTGTTATTCAATTCAATTCCATTCATCAACCAGTCTATTTTTATGCAGATACTATGAAGTTTTTATTACTATTGCTCTGTAGTACAGATTGAAATCATGGATGGAAATACTTCCAGAAGTTCTTTTATTGTACAGGTTTCTTTTGGCTATTCTAGGTATTTTGTTCTTTCAATATCTGTAAAGAATCGTGTTTGCATTTGGATGGGAATTGCATTGAATCTGTAGATTGACTTTAGTAATATGGCTATTTTTACTATGTTAATCTATCCTATTCATGAGTCATGGGAGATCTTTCCATCTTCTGATATCTTCTTCAATTTCTTTTTTCAGAGATTTGAAGTGCTTGTCATACTGGTCTTTTACTTGCTTGGTTAGAGTTACACCAAGATACTTTATAGTATCTGTGGCTATTGTGAAGAGTGCTGTTTCCCTAATTTCTTTCTTAACCTGTTTTTTGCTTGTATACAGGAGAGCTACTGGTTTTTGTTGTTGTTGTTGTTGTTGTTGTTGTTGTTGTTGTTGGTTGGTTGGTTGATTGGTTGATTGGTTGGTTGGTTGTTTGGTTGGTTGGTTGATTGGTTGGTTGGTTGGTTGGTTGGTTGGTTGGCTTTGGATTTTTTTTGTTGTTGTTTAATTTTGTATCCAGCCATTTTGCTGAAGGTGTTTATCAGCTCAGCTGTAGGAGTTTCCTGATAATATTTTGGAAGTCACTTATATATTCTATCATATCATCTGCAATTAGTGATATTTTGACTTCATCTTTTTCTATTTGTGTCCCCCTTGAGCTCCTTAATTGTCTTGCTCCTCTAGCTAAAACTTCAAGTGCTCTACTGAATAGATATGGAGAGAGTGAACAGCCTTGCCTGATGCCTGATTTCAGTGGGATTGCCTTAAGTTTCTCTCTATTTAATTTGATGTTGGTGATTGATTTGCTGTATATTGCCTTTACTATGTTTAGGTATGTGCTTTGTATCACTGATCTCTCCAAGACTTTAAACATGAAAGCATGATGGATTTTTATCTAAAGCTTTTTCAGCATCTAATGAGATGATCATGTGTTTGTTTATCTTTCAGTTTGTTTATATGGTGGATTATGTTGATGCATTTTCCTATGTTGAACCCTCCCTGCATCCCTGGAATGAAGCTTACTTGGTCATGTTGGATCATATTTTGTATGTGTTTCTGGATTCAGTCTGTGAGTATTTTATTGAATTTTTGGGGTCAATATTCATTAAGAAAATTGATCTGAAATTCTCTTTTTTAATTGGGTCTTTGTGTACTTTAGGTATCAGGGTAACTGTGGCCTCATAAATGAGTTTGGCAATGTTTCTTCTGTTTCTATTTTGTGAAATACTTTGAGGAGTACTGGTATTAGCTCTTTTTTCAAAGTCTGGTGGTGCCTGGGGGCCTTAGGGACTGGGAAGCTGGACCAGGAGTGAAATGCAATGAGTACAGGGTGGGTCTCTTTGTTGCTAGGTTTGTCAGGAGGGTAAGAAAGGCTGCCATCCTGTCCTGCCCAGGGACAGAGGTCCTTGACCAAGAATAGGGTGTGCAGGCAGCTCTCTCAGATGCTAGGTTTTCCAGGAAAACAATGCAGACTGAGAATTGTGATAGGCAGGGTCTGACCTAGAGCTCCCCGGGGCCCACTGGTCTATGGGAATGCAAGTGTAGGTGAGGTCCAGTAGATGGAGGATGCAGGGACCTGGGCATAGCTCATTGTTGCTGTGTTTGCCTAGTGGCCTGGTGCAATTAGGGGGCTGGATCATAGAGAGCTCATCTGTCTTCCCCAGGCATTGCCAAAGGCCTCCAGGGATTGGTCACTGACCCAGAATGGGGTGTGCAGGGAAGGAACCATCTCTCTGCTCGATTAAAGAAAATAACAGAAAATAACTCTGTGTGTGTGTGTGTGTGTGTGTGTGTGTGTGTGTGTGTGTGTGTGTGTGTTATATACAGATGTTCACAAAGGCCAGAAGAGGGCATTGGATAACCTGGGACCTGGGGTTACAGGTGGTTTTAAGCCTTATGATCATGTACTAATATGCATGATGGGAACCAAACTCTGGTCCTCTGCAAGAGCAGTAAATACTTTTAATGGCTAAGCTATCTCTCCATTCCCAGGATACTCTAAAAGGATTGAGTCAATGGATATGCCAATGTTTCAGTTGTTCAAACCCATTCTTGTAACTACAGAATGAACTCTGATTTTTAGCATATTTGAAAGTTTAATGTCTATGTATCTAATGCTTATCAAATAATTGCACAAATAAACAAGTATATGCAGTTAGTCAATTCCATGTGACCTCAAGATATTTTTATTGTCTTCCTGAGCTGTGTCCTTCTTGAAATGTTCTAGCTCAACTGCTGTTGTAGTACGACTTTTTCCCTCCAGGCATTACTTCTCCTGCCTGTCACACCCCAGCCTGCAAGAGATCTTTGGAGATGATGGCATATATAGGATGTCGGAAGCAGGATTCCATAATGCCACTTTAGTGAGGTTGCCATCAATAATGGGGCTTGATTTTTGAGGTGTGTAGCTGTTGTGGGGAGCACTCATGGTCTTATATATAACCTCTCAATTCTAATCTAAAAGTAAGCCCAATGAACTCCTTGGTTCACTAGGTGGGACTCTGATGGAATCCTTAGTGGGTCCTTGGTGGTCCATCTGGGGTGAAGAGACATCTGTTCCTAGATCTCCAAGAAAAGTTAATGCAACTACCAAGTTCAGAACGTTGTAGGAAATGACCATGAGCTTCCCTGTAAAGTTCAGGAAGAGTGTGCAGCTGTTATTGGAGGCTCTCTGTCAGCCACAAAGTAAACCAGATAGGATATTAAAGCATGTCCTAGAACAACACCTGAGAAGATAAAAATGTAGAAAAGTATCCCTCCCCGCAAAAATTCTTGAAACAGGATCTTCTCTGGAATATCGTTTACATTAAGCCAATCAACACTTTCTTTATCATTTAAGAACCCTTAAGAAATTTTTTTATTATCTGTTTCCCCCACTTTCTAGACTCACTTGGAACTCGCTGTGTGGCCTAGGGTGACTTTGACTTTTTAATTCTCCTGCCTCCACTCCCACATGCTGGGATTACAGGTATGTACCATACACTCAGATTATCTGTAATTTGAATCATCTTGACCAATACAAAGAGCTTAAGTCCATGATGTTTTAGTGTAATTTAAGGTGATTATTCAATCAAACATCCCTTGCCTTGGACTTTCTTGAGTTAACTGAACCTTCTAGAAACTAAATGTCAGACTCCTCATTTATAATTATTTCCATAAGCAATGTCTGTATGTCCTGACTTTTACAATTCTACCTCCTTTATGTAATTTTGTGCTACTAAAATTTTATGCCCAAATAAATCACACATGAATTATACCACAGGAAAGCTACACTGTGATTTGGGTTGGTTAAGATGCTGCTATTTGAAGTTAAGACTACCATATGTGCTACTTCATATGGGTCTCCGGGTGGCTTACATTATTTCTTGTTAATGTATAAAATCTAAGTCTTGGGATTAATTACACAACATTACATATGTTTTGATAAATTAAGTTTTCATCATCAGGTGCCTGTTAATGTTTTTAAAAGCTTCACAAATGTACCATTGTTCGTATCTTCATTACATTTGCCTTTAATCAGCCCTTGACATTTGCGAGCTTTGTAGTTGTGGATAAAAGAGTTTAGGCAATAATATATTAGTGTGTGTGGTGACAGGATAATTATTTCTGAAAGGTTTGGTCAAAATCGTGCTGCACTTAAGAAATGTATTAATTGGGAAGGGGGACTGTCATACATTTCCAAGGCATCTGCAGGTCCAAAAAAGGAGAAAATTTTTTCATAGTGAAATACGGTACTTGTTGTCATTTTAAATGTCCAGAAAGAAGAAATATGAATCTCTAACAATTCTTTACTGATTGCAAAAGTGATTAATAGCATTGTAAATCCCACTGATCTGCCTCTGTGGGTGAGCTGGACTCTTGATCCCTCTGCTGTAGTGTGTACTTTCCTTTTCCAGAGGAACGCTAACCACGCTGGCTGTGTTGGTTTGAGTTGCTCTTAGAAACAAGGGCCAGGGCAGGGTCATGGGAATTGTTGCTTATTTTAAAGGTAATACTACGAAATTGTGCCAATGGCATAAAGTATGTAGGGTCAAACTACCCAAATGTGCGTTTAGGAGCTCTATTAAGAACTCTCTGAGGAGCTAGGATGAAGCAGCCTTGGATTGTCTTCACGAAGTGATTGTAGTCCAGCTCCCACTCCATATAAGTTGAGGCGTCTTCACAGCCTCTAACGTATCTTTGAACATCAAGGTTGCATCTGCTTCCAGCTGAATTGTTTTACCACGTCGTGACACAGAGCAGAGATACCTAAAACATCGACCATGCTGTGCCGGGAACTGTCCATCCTGTGAGTGCTGAAGTACAGTGCTCTGAACACAGATGGCAATTTCCAGTGCAGTATACACCATACAGTCTAAGCAAAGTCTATTGAAATTATAAAAACAAGCCACTTATTGAATTTATCCAACTAATAGAATAATGTATTTTAGAATTGGTGAGATGGCTCATGAGATAGGAGGAAGTACTGTTGTTTCAAGGACTGGAGTTTGGTTCCCAGAACCCAAGTATGCAGCTCATAACTGCCTGGAATTCTAGCCTCTGAAGGCATTGCATTCATGTGCACAAGACTACATACACACACACACACACACACACACACACACACACACACACACATATATATATATATGTAATTTAAAATATAAATAATGAATGGAAAAAGTCACAATATAAGTATCAGAACAGGGATGGGAAAAATCCATAAACCTGTTTACGACATTCCATAGGCAACCCTGTATAAGCCTACTGACCAGGAGTTACTAATCATCAGGGGTTACCACACCTGATCCTACCAGAGCACTAAAGTTTTCAGTTGACATAAGACTGATTTTGTTTCTTCTAAAATACATTTAATGTGTGACCTTTCCACATAGAAAGAAATATTATCACATGAGAAATTCCAGACTTCCAGTGACCATAGAAGCCATAAATTATAAGGTTTATAGAGATTATACCATTAAGAAGTAGATTAATGCAATCTTTTAAGTTGGATCTGTTGTTCACATTTACATGCAAAAGAAATTTCTGTAGCCTATAGCTATGGGCAAAGAGTGCATTTATCACTTGACACTAAACACACACCCTTCTCTCTGTCATCTTCACTCCACTTTGATACCTGGCCTCCAGGCAGTAGAAACCTGCGATGTCAGAAACAGCAGTCACTGAATAAATTGACTGCGGTCCTATTCCTTTTTATTTGTTTTTTCAAACATAGCATCTCAGAGCATCACCTAAAAAAGTAGGAAGGCAAACTAACAATGTTCATAATTAAAAACAAATGTAATGTACACCCATAATCACCCAATAGGCTGACAGAAGCGAATTGTGAGTTCAGTGACAGTGTAGGCTTCATAGTAAGACCCTGTCGAGAGTGATTCATAAAAAGGGAAGTTAAAACTAGAATTTCCTTTCATGTTTTCTCAAAATCATGCAAATAAAGGTGAAAATGTTCAGTTGTTTGAGTTTTTCTTCAAAGTGATAAATGGTATCCGTGCTTGTACTTACATTGCTGTAGATCATCAACTTGATAGAAATTGGGAAATATATAGACAAGGTTGATAGGGATTTGAGAAAAATGAAAAATTACCCACTTGTGGGAGACGTCTATGATAGGTATGAATTCATGCCCACTCTCACAATTAATTTCTAGCAAAAGAAAAAATGGTGTTCTTGCCTATCATATGAACCTCAGGAGGTGAAAAACATAAATTTAAATGTAATTTTTGTGAGGAAAAGCAATGGATATTCATAAGCATGAAAAGGAAAGGACCTTATTGCTTAGCACAGTGGCTCTTCAAGAGTGATTCAACCCAGCCACAGGGCAATCACCTGATTAAAATCCAGGAATAGTAGTGGCCCACACAGTGATCTCCTTGAAACCTTAAAAGCTACATCAAGGAAATGACAGAAAGTGATTGCTGTAGTCAGAGAGACACAATTGGATTGGGGAGATGGCTTCATCAGTAATGTGTTTGCTGTACAAGTAAGAACTTAAGTTTGGAGCCCAGAAACTATGTAAAGCCACAGGGTGGACTTAGGTCTGCAATTCCAGCACTCTTATGGTAAAATGAGAGTATGAGGCACAGACAAGGAATCCCTCAGAATTCTGTGGGTCAGTAATCCTGGAATACTTGTTGAAAGACTGTAGTTCCACATCTGGTGGCAGGTCTGTGTCCCACATCTTGCGGGTTGGTCTGGACACCGCTTGTCTCCAGACGAGAACATCTCTCACTCAGGGGCAGCTAGCGTGCTATAGAAAGGGAGTGCCAGTCTTCAAAGGCAGTGGAGATGCAGGGGTTCCAGAAGTGTTACAGCTCCAGGTGCAGAGGTCATGGCATAGAAAACAGGAAAATGACAGGAACCAGCCAAAAGGCAATGAAACTGTTGGTATCAGAAGGAAATGGAAACTCGGGTGTTCCAAAGGCCTGCAATGGTTTTGCTATGTTACAGCTCTCTATCTGTCTACTATGCTAGGCAGGCAGGGCAAGCAAAGCAGGCAAATGCCCTAAGGCAGATTCTGTGAGATGCAGGCTCAGTGGGTGCTTGCTAGGGGCTCAGCACAGAGCTATCTGCTGTGGTTGAGCAGGCCTCAGCAGCTGTAAAGGCAATTCCACCACTGCTGCCCGATCACTGAGTATCCAGCGGCAGTTCCTTCCAGAATAAATGGAGTCTTGCTGGTCATGGTGGACTTTACCCATGGGTGGGTGGGTGGGTGGGTGGGTGGGGTCATGAAGGTGAATGTGCCCAATTCGATAGGGCTAAGGGTACCAGGATACTTCACCTATATACAGTGCTTTGCTTACAGTAAATACCTCAGGATCCTATTACAAGAAGGGAAAAAACAATACTTGATTATCTTGTGTGTGAGAAGAGATGATTCCTAGGTACAGTTAAGGGCCATTTGCTGGAGGATATGATCTCAGCATGGGGCGAGGTACTTCCCGGAAAACCCCTCTGCTTCTTAAACTCCCTTATCAAGAAAAGATCAGCCCTTTTAGGTAATTTAGGGAATTACCAGATCAGGTAGAGTGAGAACCCCGCTAAAAAAAAGGGGGGGAGTCCACTCTTCATAGAAAGAGCACAAATCAGATATCCGAAGAAGTCAGACTTCAACTTTATTCAGCAGAGTCCGACAAAGGACAATAAACTTTGTTGCAAATAGGGTAGAAGGCAAAGACTAACCACATGAGGTTGTCTTGTGACCTCCACACATAGACTCAATCTGCACACACATACATACACAGAGAGAGAGAGAGATGTTTAAAAAGGGAAACATACATAGGTTAAGCCCAACAATTTAAAACTATCTGCTTCCAGTAGTGTTCATAAGCCCATTTCAGCAATATTCCAATGAGGGGATTTTAGTTACAAGAGCATATGTAGATGAATTGGTCTCATAGGCGCACGTCCTTGGGCATGTGGTCTGCAGTTGGTGGCGCTATTTGAGGACATTATAGAACTTTTAGGAGGTACAACCACACTAGAGAACGCACATCACTGGCGCACATTATAAATTTTTATAGCCACACCCGATTCATTTCATATTCTCTCTCTCTCTCTCTCTCTCTCTCTCTCTCTCTCTCTCTCTCTCTCTCTCATGGCTGTAAACATATTTTTGTTTTGATCCCAAGTGTGGATGTGAAACAGACTTGTGTGAAGGTGTACAGTGGTTGTCCGGTGGAAACAGACTTAGGAGAACTGCCTGTTGTGGGGGGAGGTGGTCTTTTTGCTTTTGGCACTGCTTCCCATCGTTGATTTGTTCATCTCTCCTCTTTGAGATGTTCCCAGAAAGAAATGCTCCAGAGGACACTTTGAGGTCCCTGGTTCTGGCTGCTGCAGTTGTGGTCGCCTTTGCTGAGTTGCTGCTTTGCCGTTTAACAGGTGTGCTAGAACCCTGACAACAAAGAGTGGACTCACTCCAAGGAACTGAGTCTCCTCTTCCCATTAACCCCTTTTCTCTCCTATCTAGGGTAGGTGGGTGGTAAGGGAGGTATAAGCATTAAAGAACACCAAATAAAGTAGGTTTGAAAACGTTCAAAGCTCCCCTGCCCTTGTGTATGAATGAAATGTAACCAACCAGCCTCTTGTTCCTGCAGGCATGCCTCCCGTCACGTTACCATCCCTATGATAAGGATTCTATCCCTCTGTAACCAAAAGCTAAAATAAAACCCTTATTCTGGTTTGGTCATGGTATTTTACCCCAGCAACAGAAAAATAGCTAATACATAACTATGGAAATAGACTTGATAGGCAAATCACTTCCCTTATGTATTATTCAGGGTAGATAGAATCAGTGCAGCACGGAAGGAGCAAGCAGAACTAGGAAATGGACATGAGATAACAGCCATCTCGTTCTTTCAGCAGTTTCCAAATGTTCTTCCTGAGAGTCCATCAGATTAACCTGCATGATAACAAGACTAAGAGAAATGTTGTCGTGCTGCCCTAGAAAATAGAAATGACCCAGAATGATCCCGCCAAGCCAAACATGCGCGTCTGTGTGCACGAGCGTGCACACGCACACACACACACACAAACACAAACACACACACATGTGCACGTGCACCTACCCAAAACAAAAGTGCTGAGTGCTGAAAGTAAATACTTGAAATGTTACTAAGAAAGGCATTCAACAACTGTAATCAAGGCAGATAAAAATGTGATATTGTTCAAAGTGGCGGGTGGGGTGACATGGGCGTAATACTGCACAACAGAGAGCTTCAGAGGTTCAGGCTCTTTTTCTTCTGTAGGTCTGGGGATGGAGGGGCAGTGATTGGCATCTGAGTGTGATCTGGCCTTGGCATTACAGCATCAGTTAGCAAGCGTCTTTCCCAGCAGCCTACTGACTCTGGCCTCTTCTTCCTTCTTGGGTGTGGTCTTTTGTCACCATGTGACCTCATAGAATGCCCCCAGTGGAGAGTTACTTCTTACTTTTCATTACATTCCAGATGCTTCCTTACATCCTGAAGTGTGTGAGTGAGAGTTCCAACGTGCACTCAGCAGCCTGAGGAGCATTTTAAGCTCAGACACAGTGAAGATCAAGTAGATTATAAAAGAAAAGGTCATCTCTGGGTCAAGTAAAAATCCTGACATCTTCTATGCATCATCTACACATTTGCTATAGTTATTTCAACAGGATTCCAGGTGTGCTATCATGCGAATATGGCTTCCTAGGGTAAAAGTATGAGCAGAAAACCTTTATTTAGTTGTTTATAGTCTTACAAACTAAAGCAAAGCACCACTAACTATGTCAGCTGCAGATACTCAGAACTGAGATTTATTTCTTCAAAGGAACTCTCATATGTAGATACTTCTTCAGATATAATTATTAAAAGAAATGATCTAATTATATACGTTCATTTTATATTGCATACAGTTTTTTTACTTTTTAAAATATGCTATAAAATTTATGCTCATAAAGCTCCTTGCTGACATATTTTATTGTATTTCTTATGTATTTTAAATAATTATTGTTTCTTGAAGCTTTGGATATGAGTTCTAATAAACCATCAACATTGAGAAGGGGTGAACAAGAACAAAATGTAATATAAATGTATGGAAATCACAATAAAATCTATTTCTAGAGCCCAGAGAGATTGATCTGCTGTAAACATTTCTATCTCCAGGAGCCTCATGATGGAAGGAGAAAATGAACTCCTAAAAGTTGTCCTCTTATGTGCATGTGTGCGTACGCACATTTGCACAAGTGCACACACACACACACACACACACACACACACACACACACACACTAAATTGATTATTTCTTTCTCTACAGTCTGCTGACCAAAATACGTTGAAGACACTGAAACAAGCTTTGAATTGAGGCTCCTTTGTGATCTTTTCTTGCAGTTTGTTTCTTGTAATTCATTTTCCTCTGAGGCAAAGACACACAACCAAGAATTTCCTTTATACAAGGTGCCTCATAGAAATTATTCTTTTCCTCTAAAGCCATATCCATGCAAAAAAAAAAAAAAAGGTAAAAAGATCCTCCAACTTTCTATGTAAAGGCTGGCCATAAGCACTCTGGTGAACTATCTTGTTTTATTCTAGGTCATAAAAACCCCATTCGAGAAAGGGCCTAGCTCTATAAGGAGGAAGAAAGAACCCAGAGAACCCAGAAAGTGTCTCAATATGAAAGTCTTCTTAACCTTTGTGTTCGTCTCTTGCAATGCCATACTCTTGCTTAAGCTTTTCTTTTCTTTTCCTTTTCAGTGTTAGGGATCAACCTGAGCCTTCTGAATGACAGGCTTTTAATGAGACAAGGTCCTTTACAACTTCTATTCAATACAGTACTGCAAGATTTAGCCAGAGCTATAGACAGAAATTAAACAAGAGACGGGTGAAATCCAAGTCAGAAAGGCCAAAGTAAAATTACTTCCATTTGCAGATAACATGTTCACATATTTAGAAATCAAAATAAATTTTTCAAAACAGAACTGTCACAGTAAAGGTGAGAGAGATAGTCTCTTGTAAGGTGGCACTGAGGAAAAAGGCTATCCACATGTAAAACAAAGAAATGTTTTTTCTCCACCAAACACAGAACCTGTTCAAGAGAGAATAAAAATTAGAATGTAAGGTCAGAAACCATAAAACTACTAGAAAAAAAACAGAGAAGAAACTTCTTGAAATTGAACTTTGACTGTGATTACTTAGATGCTGTAGGAAAGCCACAAGCAACACCAGCTAAAACAAACAAACTGGAAAGTGCTGTGTCTCAAAGAAAACAGGCACCAAGGTGAAAAGAGCAGCTGACTGACAGGAAAAAAAACATACCTACAACTTCTACATCTGTAAGGGGTTACCATTCCAAATGGACAGGCAATCCAACAGCAAGAAATAAGTAATCTGTGTTCAAAAATAGGCAAGGGATCTGGGCAAACATTTCAAAAAATATATACAAATACCCTGCAAGTACATAAACTCAACAACACAAACATCTAGGAATTCCAACCAAATCTACAGTGAGATAGCACCTCACCCTGTGATGGTGGCTGTTAGGAAGAAGAAGAAGAAGAAGAAGAAGAAGAAGAAGAAGAAGAAGAAGAAGAAGAAGAAGAAGAAGAAGAAGAAGAAGAAGAAGAAGGAAAGAAAGAAAGAAAATCGAGTGCTGATGGAGATATGGAGGAAAGATGGTCTGTGTTAATGGCAATGTAAATTTTTGTAGAAACTATAAAAAGTAAAGAGTTTTCTGAAACAAAAGGAAACACCTGGAAAACAGAACTACTGTTGGAGGCAGAAAGTCCATCTCTGTATGTATATCTAAAGGAACTGAAGTCAAGATCTCAAAGATAACTCTTGACTGCAGCATATCTCATGCTGCCCACAGCACCAAAGCCACCACAATGTTCACGGTGGTTGGATGAATAGAGAAATGTAGTACACACACACATACAGTGGAATATCATTAATTAATAGTGTTCAATTTTTCAAACAAAGAAAACCTCTTCACTTTGTAACAACTCAGAAAACCCTTACAAATGCAGAAGTACATATGCTCCGTGGTCCCACTGCTGTGGGGAATCTAAATTACTCAGACTGTAGAAGTGGAGAGCAGAGCCACTGTAGGAGGTGGAGGCCAATGAGCACAAGCTTATCAGAGTGATGCCAGCAACCCAGGCAGGTCCAGGAACCCAGTTCCTTTTCTCTGCCAATTAAAGGGTGAAAAGACAGGGATGAAGTGTTACCAGAAATATGGGGACGTCCCAACAGAGCCCTCATATTACATGGGGTGGTCAGAGTCCACCCATTGGGGTCTTAGTCTCCTTCGCCAAAGAATTTAAGACCAGAAAGAAACAGAAGCTGGGGGCGGGGAGGGGGCAAGGGAACCAGGGTCAGTTAAACCTGTCACAGCTGCTGGGAGGACTAGAAGAATATTGTGCAGTCAGCCACAGGTCAGAGAGGAGAACTTTAGAAAAAGATGAAGGAATCCTAAGTCTTCAATTACGGATTTTTTAAAAGCAAACTCTGAAAGACAAAAAGGGAGAAGAGATGAACAAATAGCTACACCATTCATGGTAGCTTGTAGAAACTGCACTAAGGGCAGAAGTTCAAGGAAGGAAAAGATTATCTTCCTAGAAGTGGTCCCTTTGGCAAGCCCCTGATCTCCCTGATCTGTCCCTGGAGTGAGTTTTTAATTTTTTTTTTTTTGTCTCGGACCTTGGTAGGTTCTTTTATTGTTGGTGTTTTTTTTTTTACACCTTAAAATTTATTTTTAATTTATATAATCACTTTACATCCCAATCATAGCCCCCTCTTTTCTCTCCTCCTGGTCCCTCCCTCCCACCCTCTTCCCCCTATTCCCCATCCCCCACCCCCTTGTCCTTGGCAAAGGGAGATAAAGTCCTGTCTCCACCTAGAGGTAGATACACATACACGCGCGCACACACACACACACATACATACACACACACATACACACACACACACATACACACACACATACACACACACACATACACACACACATGCACACACACACACATGCACACACACACATACACACACACACTTACACACACACACATGCACACACACACATACACACACACACACACATACACACACACACACTTACACACACATACACACACACATATACACACACCCTGTTTTTAAAGTATAACAAAAGTGCAAAGACTCTGCAACCCCCTGGGGGGTTGCTGCCTCCAGCATCGGTGCCTCTAGGTGACAAAAAATGCACTATATACTTAGAATTTTGCTCAAAATATTGAGTATAAGAAAGGAGGAGTAATAGAAAGAGAGGAAAGAAGAAGGAGAGGAGATGGGGAGAGGAAGAGGAGGGAAGGGGAGGAAAGGGGAGAGGAAGAGAGAAGAGGAAGAGGTTAAAGAAGAGGGGATGGGAGGGGAAAGAAGAAAGGAGACAGGAGCTGGTAATTAAATTCATTGAGTGTGATGAGGGTTTCAGGGGCGTATACTGTAGGGGCAAAATTAATGCTGTATCCTATATGTAATTTATATTTTGCATTTAATACCATGTTCTGTATGATTACTTGTCCTCCAGGTGACTTCGCTTAGTCCTGCGTTCTGGGAATGACCACGTACTGCTGTAAACTAGGCCTGCCAGGAGTCTCCAGAAACTCTACCGGAGCAAGCGCATATAATTACATTCCACTGCCACTGGACATTACAGCTACAACACCCTACCAGGAAAAAAAAAAAACTGCCTTGCAGCCCTAAACACCTACCAAGGCAGAAAATTCCACATTCCAAATACACCCTTATTCTCACCCAATATACCTTAGCCAATCAGTTTATAGACCAATTATAGTACTGTTACTGAAGTCTGCCTTTGCTAGAGTATAAAAACGTTATGAATTTGCTGTTCCGGGTTGCCCGACCCCTGTGTGCAGGTGGACCCCAGCACGCTGGAACATTAAAGCCTCTAGCTTTTGCGTCAACCCGGTCTCTGTCTCTCTCATCTGTTGCTTCCCGGTATAGACTCTCCTGATCAGAGTCTTACAATACTTACCACCTCTAAATTCATTTTGCACACAGAAACAGATCCTTGTATGTCAGTCTCAGTTCAATTCCACAATGGCAATAACAAGTGTCAGTCTCTTTTTCCAGCCAACATTGTTAGCTGGCATCGATACCTTTTGTTTGTTTGTTTGTTTGTTTAATTCCCAATGTATTGTGCAAATTTTTTAACTCCCCCCCCCTACCCTTTTTGTAACCATATCCCACTCTTTTTTTTTTTCCTTTTTTGAGACTGGGTCTCACTACGCAGCCTTTGGCAGGCCTGGAACTGACCATGTAAACTAGGCTGACCTGAAACGCAGAGATCCATCTGTCCTGAGTGCTGAGATTAAAGGTGTACACTGTACCACCACACGCACACATAGCTCACACCTCAATGAAACCCAAAATTCTGGTTCAAGGTACGAAAAAAGCTAAAAGAATCAAACAAGTCTGTTGGATCATATAGACTAAAACCACAAAGCCAGATGTGGCAGTTCACACCAGCAATCTCTCTCAGCACTCAGATGGCTGAGGCAGGAGGATGGTTTATTCCACACCAGTTTGACCTCTACAGCAAAGCCATAACTGCAAAGTTGAATAAATATAAACACGCATACATACCATACTGCATACACAATACAGACATATATTAGGGAGCCACAATAGTGCTTTAAGTATAATTCATATACCTTACAACATATAAAATTCCTTGACTTACAATGAGTCTGTCTTATGGTGGTTTCTAGAAAGAATGCACACTTTTATAATCCTCAATGTCCCCTGAGCCTTAGGTGTCTGACTTGTTTTGCGTATGTGTCCATTGAGAGTGGGCTCCAGGGTAAGACCCACAGATCACGGAGTCTGTTATGAAACCATGTTTCCTAGGAATGTCAGAAGCTACACACAAAGCCACACCAACATGACTGCCAAAGCATGGGTTGAACAAGGACAACAGGCACGCTAATAAGAACAGGGGAAAACCTATGAGGTCTCAACCTTCCCCAAAGAACTAACTACAGGCAACAAAGGAATGCTGAGAGCAAGAGTTTTCCCTAGGAATAGCAGAGCACACCAGTTGGTCAGTCCTGGAAACATGCATACAAGTAATATTATACAGAGAGAGTAGCACATATTTAAGGATATAACACACACACACACACACACACACACACACACACACAGGTATACACACACACATGAAACAACATTAATTTTAAAAGCCATGAATTTTGAAAGGCAGCAAGGAAAGGTATACAGGACGGTTTGGAGGGAGGAAAAAGAAGCAAAGGTAATACAATTATATCATAATCTCATAAATAAAACGAATAATTTTTAAAATAGGCTGTGTACTCACTTGAATGATTGGTTTGCCTTCCTGTCAAGTCAGTTTAATTCAAAGAAAATCCCTCGAGTGAAATTCTTAATATTTTCCCACAAAATGGATTTAATTACCTACATTGACATTTTTTTTTCTGCATAATAGCCATAAAAATATGAGATCTGAGACATTATAAAGCGATAGATCTAAAAGCGAAACTGTATTTGGATTCGGCTTAGAGAGTAAATGCCACCTGCCCAGGAGAGTCATCTGAAAGTGTGCAGATGTTACTGACTTTGAACCGTGGCTGTCTTTTTCAGGCAACATTAGAACAGAAAACACGAAGTCATTTGCCTGGCAGAAAAGAAAGAAAGAAAGAAGTGCATTTTCACTCTTACAAGTTTGAAGCCAAATCTTTTTTCAAAGGCAGAAAAATTGGCTTTTAAAAAACAATTTGTGATTGTCCCCAAAAGAATATGAGTGTGGAGCAGAAAAGGCTATTGCTTCTGCCTTGACTATTAGTCTATTTATTCCACTAAACTGTTAGAAATAGGAGGCTTTTCAAGAGCACTCTCAGTAAACAAGACAAAATCTACCGAGGAATAAACTTTTGAAAGTTTGGCTCATTAAAAAGGCATCTTCTCGTTGTCGCGCCACGTAAGGCAAACATATTCTGCATCCTACACATTTCTGGACGCTGTGGTTTGGATGTGAAATAGCCCCAGCAGGCACCTGTGTTTGAGCTGTTGTCCACTGTGGCGGTGTAAAGAAGAGTGGCTACCATAAGGTCATATATTTGAATGATTAGTCCTAATTGTACAATTATTTAGGGAAAGGTTTAAGACAGCAGTTCTCCACCTGTGGGTCACAACCCCAAAAGGACCGTAGGAAAACACGGATATTTACACTATAATTCACAACAATAGCAAGATTGCAGTTGTGAAATAGCAAGGAGAATAACTTTATGCTTGGGTGGGGGGGGTCATCACAATGTGAGGAACTGGATTGAAGGATTGCAGCATCAGGAAGGTTGAGAATCATTGGATTAGGAGATGTCACCTTGCTGATGGAGGTGTGTCCCTGGGGGGTGGGCTTTGAGGTTTCTGTCTCTGTCTCTGCCTTCATGCGAGCTCTCAGCTACTGCTCTCACACTTCATCTCCACCTTCTGCCACGCTCCCTGCCATGACAATACTGGGCACACCCTCTAAGATTGTCCCCAAGTCTCAAGACAAATGCTCTCTCTTATAAGTTGCTTTGCTTCTGTTGTTCTTCACAGTGGTTGAAAAGTAACCCAGACAGTCACCACACACTTTGTAAAGTTGTAAAACCATTAGAACGTGGGGTCCAGCTGAAGGAAGCCCATTCCTGGGAGGTGGCTTTGTAGGTTATATGCGCTTCCAGCCCAAGCTCTCTACTTCCTGTCTGCCTCCACAATGAGAAGAGGTACTTCTGTAAACTCAGACACTTTTCTCCCAGGGAGGACTAGTCATGTGAGCCTTAATACACCTTTCCTTCCTTATGATGCTTTTATCAGGTCAATGAGTCTCCGCAAAGAGATGAATGCCTGGGAAAAGCACATGATCTCTTAAGATTAAACACATAAAACCTCGAGGGACAATCACTGTTCACCTTTTGCTAAAAGTGAAAATGGAAACTCATTAAGCCTGACCTTCTTTAATTTCTTGGGATTACAAAATCATTTTCAAAGTTACAGAGTGCTCTTGGCCTAACTTATTAACAAAACTGTTATCTGTCTCATTAAATACAAGAAAGAGAATGTACCAACACAACACTAATGAAAGGCCACACTACTGGTTTCATCTAGGCATCCAGGCAAGAATTTGTCTTCCTTTTTTTGTGGATAAACATTGCACAAAATCAAGTTGCATCATTAAGCAATGTTCGATGCCTTCCTCTGTTGAAAGAATATTTTAACTAATCTGACTCAAGTCTATCCAAAAAAGACAATCCATCCCCTCCTCATATCCCATCTCTCTCTTTCAACACACACACACACACACACACACACACACACACACACACACACATGCTCACACACACCACTGCTGCCGCCGCCACCACCACCACCACCACCACCTCGCTCCACTCTATAGGACAGAACCTAGCAATAATTACTTTGTTTATTGTCTCTTTTTATTATGGCAACTGAGTTTTCTTTTCTCCCTCATACAGCTGTGGTCCATGTTTCTCTAAGAGTTTCTTTGAGAGATCTGAAGTTTGGAAAGATTATTTGGAAGAGCATTGTCTTTTTGGATTGCACTGTAAATTGTCTCTGACAGTGACATTATATTTGCCAGAAATGCACTTAGGCAAACGATCTGCTGTGGCAGTTTGAGTTTAGGCAAACCTATGTAATTGCTGCTGATGGAGGAAAGATAATTGAACTTAATATTTGATGAGAAAGACAGAAAAATTACGATACTTCTTGTCTCCTCTGTGCTGAGTTGCCAATTAGTAGAATTTGGAGCTCAATGCCACAATTAAATGAAAAAAAGTACATATTTATAGTGAGTTTTAACAAAATCTAGCAATGCAAATGGAGTGACATTAAAACAAGTCAAAGTCAGCAAAGAATTGGCTTCGAGAATACAGTTGGGAATAAACCTCAAATACACAGAGTGTCTCCATCACAGCCCTAGTAGACAGGACTGGGATAACACAGAGTGAGGAAGGGATGAGGTACAACAGGAGCTACCACACTGCCCAGGAAGCCTATGAGGTATAAGGCTCTTTGCTTCCACTTGAACCAACACTGCCCACTATTCCCAGCTCTGTCTATGCAGCAGAACCCAGGATGCCCACACAACTGCTGCACTCGTGATGCAGAAAAACCATCTTGGCCATTTCATGAGTGTTGTCCTGGGCATGTGAAGATCAGGCCGTCCTTGGTGTCAGTGTTCTAGGACTGATTTATCATCTTGCTACTTCAGCCAGGGCAGTCTTCAGTATTAGCAAATACCCATCTCCCAGAATGAACACAATCCAGACATAAGATACCTCCATGGAGCATTAGTAAGCCTTTCCAGTTTTGAAATGAAGAATTTGCTCTTTATAAGTAGGTGTAACATCCAAGACAGCAGCTGTGTGATGGAACTTAGAAATATATAGAATTTAAATGTACAGACTATGATTGCAGAAATAGTTCCCCTAAGCCAAATAGCATGTCAGTATTCTCATACACACACACACGCTTCAGTGTGATGAGCATGTATCTATGGATTTATGTGTGAATACCTATGCATGCTGGGGAGTGTACATATATGTGAAAGCCGAAGGTCGACTTTGAATGTCTTCTTCAAAATTACTTGCTTAAGATGAAGTTCTCTAATTTGTCTTAGACAGGATGGCTAGCAAGCTGCCTGTCTCTGTAACCTGAGCTCTGAGGTCAGACAGGCTACCAAGTCCAGTTAGGGTGATGATTATCTGAATTCAAACATTTTGCCAACAGCAATTTCCCCAACCCCTGGACTATTGATTATTTCTTCCCCAGTGATATAAAAGTTCATAATGATAGCATCATAGTAACAATGTTGGATCCCTGAGTCAGCTTAAAGAGATAGAAGGCAGAAAGAGATCAGTTTAACATCCACAGATGCATGAAACGATTTCTAAGAACTGGGGGCAAACACAGCAGGAAGTGGGTAGAAGATACTTCAGATTTGCTTCTCGGGCTTGGGGAGTGGGGAGTTAAGTTAACTTCTAGAACTATGCAAGCCTGTAGTTTCTCCCTCCTGGAGTTCTTTATCTGTGGAGAGCCACAGATAGCAGCACCCCCTGCTGCTACTCCAGCGCAATGCGCCCCTTATGCGCATGCACAATGCGCCCTTGGGTGAGCCCCTTATGCGCATGTGCAATGCGCCTTTGAGTGAGCCCCTTATGCGCATGCCTGAAGGCATATCGTGAGATGGCATGATCCGAACAAGGCATAGCGTGAGGTGACGTGATCTGAATGCACCAACCAAGAGCGACAACGTGGCAGTCTCTGATAGGACCAGGCACACTATAAAGGTTCTGTGGGAGCTTTTCCCGGAGTCACTCCGGTAGTCCAGGTTCCTGAGCAAACTGCTGCAAGAAGAGTTCCCGGTGTTGGTGTTTTTCCTGCTGCTCGGGGGCAGCATTGACATTTATCCAAATAAAACCATAATGGCTTTGATAATGGGTGATTGAGTTTAGCAATGGCAGTGGGAGATAGGGGGCTAGAATTTCAACATAGGGTCTTCCCCAGGAGTTGTCAGTTTGTCCAAGGTTTACTCTAATAAGTAATAAGTAAAAAAAATACCAATAAAGCCAGGAGGGTAGCTTAGTTGTGGAATACATGCCTACTTGTATGGAGTTTTCAATTTGATCAGAATACAACAAACAAATAAAAAGACCTTGGATAAATAGGCAACAGTGGTAGGTATACACAAAATAAATAGTACATATAATTTATGTCTATATGATCTCATTTAACCTTGATCTTTTGTTTAAGACACTACTAGAAAACATTAACTATGTGCCCCTTTAGCAAGCAGCTTTCATCTAATTTTGCACTCCATAAATTATGTGCTCATAATTGCCTCAAATTGGAAAAAAAATTGTTGAGATAATTGGCCATCAGACTATTATATCAATTTCATAATCACTGTGCTTTCTTCTTTCCACCTAGAACACTATTCGACTTGTGCCTCTTGTGAATACCCAGGCACACTTCCTTCCTATGACTGTAGCTCCCCAGGGAAGCCTCAGCTATTATGGCAAAATTATAAATGAATTCTCTTGATGAATCTGCAGGCCTGCTAAAGATCTCTGAGCCTTTCAAGTTCATGGATACCAGAAGTGGACACAGGCTCAGATCAATGAATCAAAACTTGAAATGTATAACTATTATTTTCTTTATTTACTGTTCCAGCTTTCTATAGCAGCTAAATTTGGTAACTTAATGGGAACTTATCACCCTAGTTCAGAGGTCAGAAATCCAAAATCAACACTAGTGGTCCAAAATCAAGGCATCAACAGGCTTTTTCTTCTTCTTAAGGCTCTAGGAAAGAATGTGTTCCTTGCCTTTTCCAGCTCCTGTTGACTTCAGTATTCTTGGCTTGATGCTGCATCATGCCCTCTCTCCTTGACCACATTTCCTTCTCTTCTTCTCTACTCTGCCTTCCAAGGGACACAGAGTTAGTTCTCCCTCAATAGACCCGAGTAATCATTCTATCTCCAGATGCTTAATGTAATCAAATCCACAGTAGCCACTTTCCTAGTCATAATATCATTTCAGGGATTCAAACTCCATATGATTAGGGACCACAAGCTTATTAGATTCACATTATACAGTCATTCAAATTTATCTTCAAGTTCAACCACTTCAACTGCCACAAGAGCCCACATTCCATACTAAGAGGTGGTGGCATTTTAGCAAAACATGACCATTTCTGCTCCCTATTCAAAGATTTGCACCCATAGGCAATTCCCTCTGGCTGACCTGATAATATGTATACAATTTAAGGAAGAAGGGCACGTGGTGGTCATGCAGCCAGAGGCTGGTAGACCAATATACTGTAGGTGGGCTAGTAGAACGGCTGTCCAGTGCATTGAAAATACGGGGTGACAGCTGTTCATGCAGTGGCTGGCCAGATAGCAAAGACGCTATCTATCTTACAAGCAAAGGCTAGCTAACCTTCAAGGCTTTCCCCTGGCAATCTACTTCTGCTATCCAGGCTCTATCCCCTAAAAGGTTTCCAACCTTCAAAGTAGTGCCACCAGCTGAGATCACCTGCTCAGAACATGAACCTGGGGGAGCCACTTCAGATTCAAACTGCAGCATATATTTGTACTGATGGCTTGCTCCCCAACACCCAACTATAAAGCCACCTCACTCTGAAACAGACAAGTCTGGATTACAGGCCCCTCTGACAACATCAGTGGATCTCTACTTATGTTTACAATCCTTCAGATCAACAATTTGAGATGGAGATCTGTCTCCCTTCTCCAAATCAGTTCCAGCTAGTTAGGCAAGCAGTTACGAAAGGGATCTCTACTAATTGCTCTGGCATAAAGTATTCTTAACGGTTGGTTGGCTGGTTGGTTAGTTGGTTGGTTGGTTGGTTGTTGGTTGGGTTTTTTGAGACAGGGTTTCTCTGTGTAGCCTTGGCTGTCCTGGATTCTCTGTGTAGACGAGGCTGGCCTAGAACTCACAGAGATACATCTGCCTCTGTTTCCCTGTGTGCTGAGATTACTGGTGTGTGCAGCACTGTGCCTGGATATATTCTTAACTGTTAACACGCAAAATACTATCAAGTCATACTGGAAAGCTCAGGGCTGAAGCATACTCAGTCTGTTCCAGTTCTGCCAATGCCTGCAGTAGGCTTATCGCTGTCAGAACTCTGTTAGCAGAGGTGACCATGGAAGCCTTTTCTGAAGGTGTCACTTCATGGGACAACAAAAATAGTTCAGGGAATTCTTTTATCTAGAGCCTTTAAAAAGTAATAAAAATATGTACAGGATTATTGTAATTATGGAAAGAAAAAAGAACACAAGATTGCAAGATGTTAAAGAATTGCCATTGTAGCCTCCTAAAAGAAGAAGAAGAGGAAAACCTGGTCTGGGAAAAATAGAAATAATTCTGGATTCAGATCTCTACCTACTTAAGAATGATGTTATTACAATTTAAGCCATAACTTATAGTCACTGGGCATATGTGGTATTATTTCTCTGTAAATCATAAGAAAAAGCCAATTCTACTGATTACATTAAAATAAATATCCTATAGAGTTTCAATATCTAGGGCTATGTAACTCCCTAAAATTATTTTAAGATTGAAAGTATTTATGTGACAAAAGAGGAGAAAAGTTTTCCATGGTATTGTAAAGCTCAGTGAATCTACTTGAAAAGGTGTCAATCAATAAAAATACAAGAAAACTGATGGCTGGCGTGACTGTTATGCCTCTGCAGCTTTTGATTTTAGGATTATGCTGCTAATCAATATAGTCAATAGCTAGAATAATTACAGAAAAATTACAAACATTTCAAAAATCTCTTATATAATGGTCTCCTGCACTACTTGAAGAAAAAAAAATATAATGAATTTTTCAGAGACATTCATCCTGGAGTACTTAGAGGACAGCAGGCTTTGTAAGAAAGCACTCAGACACAAGGCAGAGGTAGACAAGGAAAATGGGGTGTTAATTTTTCTGCTATACACACATATCTAAAGAAAAACACTTAGTCTCAAAGGTGAAACAGGAGGAATCACTGTGTCTCAGACAGGCCCAGCTAAGTAATGTGTAAAGTCTAATGCAAAACAATATTGCATGGCCCCTCCATGTCCATTTCCTTCAGTTATTTCATGGGCTGGGGTAATAAGTTCAGGGATTTAAAGTCGCCGTGTGGATCTCTCTCCACTCATCACTCATTCTCCACAGCTCTGCAGCCCACTTTGAGGAACACATTGCCCTTTCATAGTTTCTCTCCTCTCCTCTCTTCTCTCCTCTCTCTCTCTCTCTCTCCCTCTCTCTGAGGGAGCATGGTGGGGGCGAGGGAAGTAATGGACTGTGATAACTGTGATTGACAAGTGCAGCACTGAGGGCCTCCAGTCAAACACTGTAAGTTTCCATTTCTCCTCAAGGAATAGAGACGATAACTTTCAAGCTATAAGCTAATGTTTCCCACTCTTAGAACTACACCACAAACACCAGAGAGAACCAAAAAGTTCTATACATGACCTTATTCCGAGAAACTCATTCCTGAGGTTTGAGAGCAGGTCTGCTCTTCCTAAAATCAGAATGAACGATCCTTCCAAACTCAAGAACGCAGGATCTCACAGCATCCTATGAGCAGTGAGGATCAGATAAGCATCTAAACAGGCCTACCAGGACATAGGTGCCAGGAGGACGGGACCTGTACAGGGAATTCTGAAGCAGAAAGGGAAGTTCCCCACCACAGGGCGCAGTAAGACACAGGCAGGCTTGGTGCTCCTGAGACACTAAGTGCTGCCTGAATCTGGCTGGGGCATGCTGGTAGCCAGAGCAGGGCATGATGGCTTTAGCAGAGCATTTGCATACAGTAATTAAGAAAGAGTCCCTAAGCTTAGAGACACAGGTAAATAAGCAGTACCTGTGGGTGCTGGTGGCCTCCGCAAGGATTATGTATTCAATTCCTTTGCTGAAAGTCAGCTCTTGTCCACACAGCAGTTTGAATTCTTTATATCCTGTTGATGTTTTTATTCTTTCCTTTACATCTCAATTGCAGCCCCCTCCCTCCTCTCCTCCAGGTCCAGCCTTCCCATCCTCATCTCTCTTTCGCCCTTCCCATTCTCCTCAGAAAATGGAAGCCTCCCTCATACCAACCCATCCTCCAACTCCCACACATCGAGTCATATCAGGACTGAGTCATCCTCCTCCACTCAGGCTAGACAAGGCAGCCCAGCCAGGGAAAGTGATCCAAAAATAGGCATTAGAGTCCATGTCAGAGACAGCCCTTGTTCCACTTGCTAGAGGACCTCTATGAAGACCAGACCGCCCATCAGTTGCATATGTGTAGGAGGCCTAGGGCCACCCCATGCACACTCTTTGGTTGGTCCTTCATTCTTTGTAAGCCCCCAAGGGCCTAAACTAGTTGACTCTATTGGTCTACTTGTGGACTTCTTGTCCCTTCTGTGACAGGACTACCCAAGCTCTGCCTAATGTGTGGCTTTGAGTTTCATAATGCATTTCAATCCACTGCTAGGTGGAGCCTCTCAGGGGACAATTATGCTAGGCTCCTGTATGCAAGCATAGCAGAATATCAGTAACAGTGTCAGGAGTTAGCTCTCTCGCATGGGGTGGGTCGCAGGTTTGGCCTGTCATTGGTTGGCCCTTCCCTCAATCTCTGCTGAATCTTTATCCCAGCACTTCTTGTAGGCAGGATAAATTTTGGGGTAAAGGTTTTGTTGGTTAATGGGTTGGTGTTCCCTCCCTCATCTGGAAGTCCTGCCTGACTAGAAGGTAGCCACTTCAGTCTCCATATCCTGTACTGCTAGGGGTTTCATATAGAATCGTTCTTTCATGTATTTACCTTTAATTTACATATAAGTTACATATACCAATTAATTATATATGTAATTTGTATATTATGAAATATTGTGTAATAATATTGCAATTGGTTTGGTTATGCTTTGTTCCTTTTAACCAGTGAGTTCAAGCCAAATCACTCTTGTAGTAATATTATATGCCAAGTTTGCATTTTCTTTCTAAGATAAAGCAAAAGTAATAATAACACAAAAGTATGACTTGCTGAGTTTTACCTATTTGAAAGTCTCAACTTCATTTAATCCTAAGGTAGTATTTTCTTCCATTTCTGGCCAGATTCCATAAAAAATTTTGTTAAATATATACTATCTTAGAGAGATCTTTATGCTAGAAACAGAATGGTCACAAGATTATCAAACACATCATGTCTCTAAGACACTGAGAGATAACAAATGTTGCTGTCATTTACCTAAGGTCCATGTGTATATCTTTGGGGCCAGAGATAGAAAATGAGTGCAGCCACCTGCCGAACAAGTTCATGTTTGTCCTACAAGGTTTGCATACAGTACACAGGACTGTATATAAGCATATATAACATATAAATATGTATTCTACAAAACTTAAGTAGATGAGATAGATGAGAGATTGGTGCAATTCAGCTCTTTGGTGGGGGGAAGTGCAAGAATATTATTTTTGTCAATAACATTGACCATCTATCTGCTCTATCACATTCAGTTCTTAAAAATCAAACATCCCTTCCAGCAGCCTGGCAGAAAACAAGAAAATGTCTGTGCTTCCCAGCGGTAAGTATGAATAACACAGTGTTTATTACCACACTTCCCTCAGTTCACCAACCTCAGCTTCTTGTCTAATTTCAGGAGAGCAAGAGTCAGAGTCTCCTGAAACAATGTAATTGATTCCAGTTGCCAAGGTGACAACAATCTCATAACTCTGATGTTTTCCCCCATTCTGCTACAGTAAAGATTTCCTGATTCAGTTGCTTGTAGGTGTGAGAAACCTTCCACCATTACAAACCCAGTGAAAACACTCCCCCTGCTGGCCAGTTGCTACTTTCCTGGACCTCATTTTCTCCTGGACTCTTTTTGACTACAGGTTTTTCCATTTGACGTGTGTGTGTGTGTGTGTGTGTGTGTGTGTGTGTGTGTGTGTGTGTGTGTGTGTGTGTGTCTGTCTGTCTGTCTGTCTGTCTGTCTGTCTGTCTGTCTGTCTGTGTGTCTGTCTGTGTGTGCATGTGCGTGTGTGTGTGTGCGTGTGTGTGTGTAGGTCAGAGGACATTTTAAAGGAGCTAGTTCTCTCTTTACAGATTTCCACAACTTAAGTCATGCAGCTGGGGAGAGTCACCTTTATTTTCTAAGCTGTCACAATGTCTCTCCATTTTCCTTATTTAAAAAAAACTAAACTATATTATCAAAATTACCTGTACTAAATGAAAGCATAGAACTATATTATTCTATAAACTCCTGAGTTTATATATTTTCCAAAAGCTTTCTCCCCACCAAATTCCAATGCATTTGAAGTCATTAACCATCTTATTTTCACCTTCTTCCTTCAAGCCTTACATATTAATCTGGTAAAAGTACTATTTTACTCCCACTTCTGAAACAACGTTCTTCCTCTACTTTGATTACTTATTAGAGATTCTCTGACAGAATAGACTACTTCCTAAAACATTTATAGCATTAAATATAAAAATCAAAGTGTGCACTCACAAAAATAGTCACTATGGTCCCTTCATTTAAAAACTCCTCTGCATTTCATTACTCCATACATTCCTCACATTCTGGTAGCTTCCTTCAGGATGCCCAGGACATGCTATCTTCCTTCATACTTAGGAGCAACAGGAAGATCTCTCTACATTAAGAAAACATCTCTAAGTACAATTTTCACCATCCTACTCATGAATCTATAGCTATTTTTCAGATAAAACTATTGCTTGTTTCCTCCATTCACCTTTAATAACTTATAAGATGCTAAAATTTATGTGAGATTTATATGTTATATGAGTTACATCCCTCTATATGCGGTACAAGTTACTGCCCTGCTGCTGTGATAAAACACTGTGACCAAAGGAACTTATGGGAAAAGAAATTTATGCTGACATGTGGCTACAGGAGGGGCGGGGTGCAAGGGGAGTCTATACAATGAGAGTGCACATCTTCATCCGCAGTTACAAAGCAGAGAGAGTGAACTGGACATGGGATGAGGCTATGTCATCTCTCAAATCCTGTCCCAGAGAAATACTTTCCCTAAAGGCCCTACCTTCTAATGATTCCATAACATCTCCCAAACAGCACTACTAAGAGGGGACCACATGTGCCTCTGGGGGCATTTCTCATTCAAACCACCATGCATGAATTATCCTAGACAGCAGAATGAACTGGATACCGAAAAGACTCGTATCACCCCTCCAAGATGCTAAGTACTGATTTCTGCTCAGAGTTGGCATATACTTGACCTGGTACCTGCACAGGGGCTCCTTACACCTCAATAGCAGCTTTCCTGTATCAGTAATTTCTCCCTTTTGATATCATCTCTTGACTCCTGGCCTTTACTTGGGATACGGTAAAGAACCATGCATAAAGCCCATTTCAACTCAACCTGTATTAGACTCTACTCTCTGAGTCTGTACTGCCCGTGAGTAGTAACACTCTATGTAACACTTGACAATTCTCTATTAACTTTGTAATTGTGCTCTAATAACGGTTTCATAATATGTGTGTCATTCATGTTGGTTTGATTTCAACTAGGCTGCAATAAGATGCCTCTGTCTTATTCCTTAATGTCTTTTTCATCAGTTTTCTGCACTCTGTGAGTACAGAATGTCTGAGATGCCTATATCTTCTTCCCAATCAACATCACACCTGATACAGGGAAGCACTAAATGTTTGATGAATAATGAATTACAAATCCTATGAAAGAAATAAGCCTGCCATTTCTTTGCCCTTCAATTAGACAGCCATTCAAAAGCATTTATGAGTTTAAAACGGATTTTGTTAAGAAATTCACAATCTAATTTTATCTAACTTGGAAAACAAATCAAGTATAAAAGGATCATGCTCAGTGTAGGTTGTACTATAGTTTGAATGTTGTAAAGTCTGTAAAAGTCTCTATGGGAAAAGGTGCATATGGAACCATATAGATGAAAAAGAAACAACAAAAAGAAAAGCCAAAGTTTTTAACTCCTGGGAAAGTCAGTCTCAAGAGAGATGGTGCCTCGTGCAAGGCACAAAGGTACAAGGCACAGAGGACTGTTATGTCTTGGTGGTGGTATTAACATTCTATTTGCTTGTTTTGTCTGTATCTGGGGGTCGGAGCATGTGTGTGAGTGCCAAGGATGGAATTCAAGGCCTCAAAGTGAGGCACCCAGCAGTCTCACCAGCTCTTGCTCTTTTGTTGTTCTCTGTGAAACAACCTATTTCTCCTCAGAGGTTATAAACATACACTAGTGGATCAAGAAAGACTCACCAGCGGGGAGACTGTCAACTACCTCAGTTTGACATAGTTCAGGAGTGGGGCATGCTTGTGCTTAGACCCAGAATGGAGGGTGGGAAAGACTTCAGTTAGTTTAAAAACTGAATACACCAATGGCAAGCAAGACTAGCTAGTTTTTCTCAATTTTAAAAAAAATCATTAAAATTCCCTAGAAAGCTGTTTGGAGAAATATGAACACGAACACTTGATTATCATACTTAGTTCCCTGGGTAATTTTATATAAGGCTGTTCTCCCTAAACCTAATAAAAATTATATGTTAGCAGAGTTTCAGGGGCAAATCATACAACTTGGAAAGCTAAAGTCTTTACTAAAGATTGCAGACGTGAGTAAGAAAGGGAAAGGCAGAAACTCAAGAAGAAAGTCAGCAAACTGAAGGCCAAAAGGGAACATGAAAGGATGGGTGAGCAAACTGTATGGTGCCATAGATCCCAAGGTATGCAGACCAGGAAGTACAGAGCACACTCCTTTACCACTGTGAGCATGAAGTCTGGTGCCCCTTAACAAATTTCATCTTGAAATCTATTGGCTCTTCAAAAAAATTATATTTAATTGTCCTTCAAATTCTTTCTTCCAGAGTCCCTTGGTACTTGTGAATTCCAAACCTAACTGATAATCACCTTCAATTCAGATTTTTACTTTCAATATAAAATAGGGCTGGGGTACTGCCGCAGTCAGTAACATGGCTGAAACACAAGAATGAGGACCTGGCTTTGCATAAACGACACCCTTGGCGAAGCTGAACTCTGAGATACATGCCAGTCATCCCAAAGCCTCTGCTTCCTATGCGCTGGAATGACAGTTATGTGCCACTCCACCTGGTCCCTGGATTTCATCTCTATTTATTACATTGCTTACTAGATATCTCTTACCTAGCATGGAACTCTTTCTTTTTTATAAAGCCAGTATTCCAGATGGCAATAAATACTATCAAGCCTAAATTCTTTGTAAAAGCTGTACCCACTTCTTAACAAAATTATTGGGAAAAAATATAGGATTCATATGTATTCTGAGACAAAAAAAGCATGGCATGGTTAGTTCTAAAACATAGTACTAATAATTCAGTGGTATTCTAAGATAATATGCAACCTTTCCATACCAGCCACTTATCAGACCACCATCTTGGGACATGGAACAGAGTTTTGAGATTGTGGCTTTTAACAAGCGCTTGCAGATAATCTTACAGTTTGAGAAGATTTCAAAACACTACCTCATTCTTTCTTTATTCCAAAAGTCTTTGTATTTTAATAAGCTAATAGATAATGGCAAAGGAGAGCAAAGAATAAGGCTAAGTCAAAAGGAGAATGTAAAACAAACAATAGCAGTATCATGGGTAGTCTTGTGTCAGATTTATATAAGCTAAAATTATCAGGAAAGAGGAAGCACAAGTGAGAAAGTGCCTCCATCAGATTGCCCATAGGCAAGTCTATGGTGGCATTTTCCTGACTGATGGTTGATGAGTGATGTGAGACGGCCAGTCTACTGCGGGTGGCAGCACCCACAGAGAGGTGGTCATGGATATTTAAGAAAGCAGGCTGAGAAAGCTAGTGAGCAGAAGGCTCCCATGGTCTCTGCTTCAGTTCCTGCCTTAGGTTCCTTTCTTGAGTCCCTGCCCTTACTTCCTCCAGTGATGAGCTGTGACCTGGGAGTTATAACACGACATAAACCCTTTCCTCCCCTAAGTTGCCTTTGGTCATGGTCTGTAGAGAGCATGAAGGTCCTTGTGCTCACAGGTAAACACCAGGGAACCTGGAATGTTAAACACACAGTTTGTTCCTTCAAAGGGACAGATGCATAGTTTCTTAAATCTGCTCAGAAGACATGGTTCATGATGTTTGAACTCTTTGTATACCCAAGACCCCACTGAATCCTCCACAGACTCTAAGCTAGGTTTTTAGCCAAGTTATAGAATCCATCTTTATTAAATATGTCACGTGTACCTTACAAAAATGTTCAATATGATCAAATCTGGTTCTTATTTACATTACTTTGTTCCTCAAGGAGATTTAGGTATGCTTTATCATGCACATGAGATTGAGTTAATTATCACCAAGAAAAGTTTTTACAAAATTGTACTGTGTTTGAACATGCCTAAAATAAAGTTCTCGGTATCAGACTCCCAAAGTTTGAACCAACGCCAGCTACTTAGTTGTGTTGAGCTGAACTACTTTCTTATCTGCCACAGACCACCATTCTGCTAGCCATGGAAGTCACAGAGATCTCCGCAGTGGCCTTTACCACATCACTTGAAGGCAAACTGAGACCAGGTCAATATTTTTAAGAAAAAACAAACAGAGCAAGCCATGGAGGCATATTCCTGAAGTCAAGGTTAGCTTGAGCTACAGAGTAAAACTCTACCCAAGGGAGGAGTGAGGAAGGGAATGAAAGAAGGAAGGAAGGAAGGAAGGAAGGAAGGAAGGAAGGAAGGAAGGAAGGGAAAAAGGGGATGGGGTGGGGGAAACAGGGAGAGAGGCTTCATCATAATCCAATCATCATATTATATAATATAGACTGAAATGTGGTAAGCCAGTGCCTTTTACGCAGACAACAAGGAAAGCACTATTTTGCCTAAAGATATGAGATATTACTTAAGTATGACCTATGAAACTAATCTTCTTCCTTAGGTCTGTCCATTCCACCACTTCAGTACAGGATGTGCACTGGCTGACAATAAAACCATAAATGCATTGCTACTGAATAAAACGTAAATATCAAGGTTTAAAGAAATGGAAATCCCATTCTTGCTTGCCTAACTGATAGCACTACCACACCTGAGCTCACAGCTCTGCCTTGGCCTTCTCTGCAGCCTGAGTCAGAGTAGATCTTGACTTAAGAAGTAAGATTTTGGTTTCAGATTTATCTTCTTAGATATGTGTTCGAAGAAATTTATCCCAAGTGCTTTAAGGAACATAAAGAAAGTAATCGGCCATGAACTCTAAAACAGTAAAGTGAAAAGAATGCCTTTCCGTTGCTGGCTATTTTTGATACCAAAACCTCAAGGAAAGGAAGAATACAAAGACATTGCAAAGGTAGGCAGAGTTCTCAGGCAGGTGAGATGGCTCATTGAGTAAGAGAAATTACTTCAATAAATTGCCCCTTGACCTCCACAGGTTCTATATACTGTCACACACACACACACACACACACACACACACACACACACACACACACACACACACACACACACACACCACAAACTAGCTAACTAGATTTTCAAATGTAACTTTAAAAGCTTTTTTAAAAATAGGAAGGAAGATTTTTTTTCTCCTGTAGAATGATCAGCATCACACTATAACTCAGAAAACATTGAGAAATGATAAACCTGAATCCCTTAATTACTAGCAATAGTAATCATATTTTTGCTGAAGAAAGAAAGAAAGAAAGAAAGAAAGAAAGAAAGAAAGACAGACAGACAGACAGACAGACAGACAGATGTAAATTTCTACACTTTTGCCTATAAGTTAGACCAGAGATCTCCATGCAGATCAAGGGAGCTCAAGTAACTGTGGGGCCACTCCAAGAGAACCAACTTCTAGAACTGACACTTCCAAAATCACTTCCGAATTCTGTTCCCACTACACCAGCTCAAAGTTAGTAGAAGCTGTTAGGTGCTGGCAGATGGTTGGGCTAATCCTAAAAGAAATAATATCTTAGAGATCAGGTTACCCAAGGGTGCACCATTCCCCTTAGAGACTGTTACAATGACTGATTCTTGTGACCACTTGGAGCCAGGCTTTTAGCCTTAGAATTAGAATGTGGAAATCTACATTGCATAATAAAGTTTAAAATTTTCATTCTGCTGATTCTATTGCCTGCCACAGGATCCCTTTCCCCTGGCTGGGCTGCCTTGCCGGAGAGCATGTGCTTAATCCTGCTGTGACTCAAGGTGCCAGAGTGGGCTGGGCTTCCTCTTCTATAAGGAGGGGAGAAGCATGAGGATGGGAGTAGGAGGAGAAAAAGGAAGGGGCTGGGGTCAGACTGTAAGTAGATTAAATAAATTAATTAAATTAACAAATAAATGAAAAATATTCTGTTCTAGCTTTTGTGCATGCAAATGGGAAGAGAGCTATGCAGACATTTTACTATGAAATTTGAAAATTCAGTTGAAGTTCTTCAACATAAATATAGTCGTGCAGAGGACTGTTGGAGAATTTCTCAAGAGCAGAGCCAAGATTTCCTAGAAAGCAATTTCAGATCTGTTTTACCACTTCATCCAGAAATTAACTGAATTTGTTGTGCCATCCCCAAGTTCCCCAACACCTTTGAGCTCTAGGAAACCTAATTTTGTATCAGTTGGCACTTCAGACTTCTACTTCCAAACATAATCCCCCTTCTGTGAAAGCCCTAAATGCCCATCTCTACAGGAGACTTTTCCATTCTCCTAATTAAATTCTGATTCAGTAGGAAAAAAAAAAATATATATATATATATATTGAAAGCAATGTCATGTTTCTGATAAAGCCATAACTAGTTTCTTCTATTACAGATATACTCATCCAAATCAAGTTTGTTATTAGGTTTTTTAATAAAGAGTTTAACCTAGGGGGCTTTGACAACAAGCTTTTAATTCTCTAAGCATGTCTTTTCATATTCTAAGAAGATGCTGGCTAATTCTCAGAAAATAGCATGGTATTGTTTGTTGATTTTGGTTTTGCTTTGTTTTAAAGAAGAGATGGGACTTAGCTTTGTTTGGTCTTTGATTTGGGTTTTAATTTGTGGTTTGTAGTTCTGCATTTTGGCTTGAGAACACAGTCTCGGTCTCTTTATCCAATTCTTACTTTAGTAGTGCATCACTTTGAATATGGGTGAAACTCGGGCCTTTGCTCAAACTAGCATGCACCTTGAAAAGACATGCTTGTTGGTCTTAAGTGTTCCTTGACCCTTGTGGCTATAATGTTACATGAAAATCCAGGACGGTTCTGTGAATCAGAAGCCTGTCCCTTCATGAAAACAGTCCCTTTTGAGACAATACTGCCCAGATTTCCTGATGTGAATTCATCCTGCCTGTAAAGGAAATGAGTCCAGGTAACCTAAATATAGATCTGACCTTGACATTACACACACTTACTTCGTATTCAATAAGATCTCAAAGAGGCAAGCAGAACCCTCCCTTTCTAGACTCTCTGTCCATGGGAGAAAATAATTATGATCCCTCATGGTTTTTACTAGAACACGTTCAGATGCTAATTAATGCCTTGAAACAATCAACTCCTTTCCTAAGCTGGTTCCAGTCCTCTCTGAATAGAAATATGCAGGATAAAGATCTGTGAGTGACAGAGACACCCTTCCTAGCAGGAGGCAACAGAACAAAGCAGACAAAGATGAGTCCTAACAGGATACCACATACAGAGGGTGATGCACATTTTAGTATATATACATATATATGTACATGCACAGCTCCATGTTGGAGGGTAGAGATAGGGAGATAAAGATAGGGCAGAAGAGCAACTGGATTCAAAGCACGGAGGGGTTTTATATACTTAGCATTTGATTCAATGATTAGTATGTGTGTGTGTGGGCTGTGGCACACACACACAGAGGTAAAAATTAGTCTCCCTCTCCCTCCCCCTCCCCCTCCCCCTCACCCCCTCTCTCTCCCCCACTGTGTGTGTGTGTGTGTGTGTTTGTGTGCTTATAGAATCCAGATCATGCTAAAGTGTTGTTCCTCAAGAGCCACCTCCCTTGCTCTTTGAGATGTTCTCTCACTAACCTAGAATCCACCATGCAGGCTAAGGTCAGCAAGCCCCAGGGAATTACTTGACTCCACCTGCTTAGAGTTGGGCCTGGAAATGAGTACCACCATGTCTGGAGTTTCAAATGTAAGTTTTGGAGACCAAACTCAGATCTTCAGCCTTGAAAGGCAAGACCTTTGCCAACTGAGCTATCTCTACAGCCCTCTAATGACAGTTTCTTAAACTTTACTCCCCTCAGTGTTATCAGGTAAAGGAAGCCTTAATTAAAAGAGTCACTAAGTACATGGTTAAAGATGATGAAAAATATATACAAAGTATTTGGCTGGTTGTAGTACAGGATAATCTGTTTAAAAACAAAAATTACCTGCATTTTTAACTTAAACACATCTGTGCACAAAGGTTTAAGGTATACTTAACTTCTACAGTCATGCTGAATTTACTACAAAGCTATAAAATTTGGGATGCTTTAGGGATGACAAATGATAGCTACGCTGCCTTGATGCTATTGTTTTCCTTCACTGAACTTATATGATTTCATCCTTTCATGCCTGAAATCTCTCAGTTCCACACTTTTGCCACTGTGCAGTCTCCACTGTGATCTTCCTACAGTCTAGCTCCAGAGTCCTAAGTCATTGCTCTTCCTCAGCATCTCCTGGAAAGTCTCTCTATAAGACAGTTCACATGAGCATCAACTAAAAACTCATCTGACACTGAAATAAAGACATGTAAGTATGGGCTGGCTGCTTTAAACACTAAATGGTAAACATCCAATGCCACACCAGTATATAAATGAAATTCTCAAGGGCTTGTCAGTGACTAATAGAAGTCACTAACATAGCCTACTGATTGATGAAAGTATTGACTTCCAAATCAAGACCTTCTACGGATACTTTGAGCGCGCGCGCGCGCACGCACACACACACACACACACACACACACACACACACACACACACACACGGTGAAGAGGAAGTTATCAGGACTCATTAAAATCAGGAAGGCTGGTATAGTTATTTATTCCTTCCCTCATTCAGCATTTCTTATCTATGACAATGCCTCTTCCTTCTTTCCCATATACGCTCCTGTGCTTGTTAGCATTTCCTGTCGGTTCTATATTTGGCATATATCTAGAAAACCAGATGCTTCTCACCACTTCTGTTTGAAGCTCCATTTTTAGAATGGGGAAAAGAAAGATGGCCAGAAAGGAAACCCTCTGACGTGCATCTAGTTGGTGCTACAAAGGATGAAAACTATGGGAGGCATAGAAATAAATTGTGGAAGGAAGACTGAGGAGGCGCACTGTGTATTGACCAGCTCTACAGAGCTTGAGCAATAGAGTAAATATTTTAATCACTTCCACTAAGAATTACTGTGCTGGAAACCATTGATGAACAACCTTGTTTTTTTGTGTCTGGACTCTATGAGCTTTGGTTTAGTAAAGTCTTTGTAGAGTCTCCCTTGGTTGTTTTTAATCATTACCAAGGTCTTTAGTATTCTCCTTACATAGAAAATGTATTTATATATCTGTTCCCAATTGCTGTCCTGAGCACCAATCTTGTACTTTGAAGGTCTGTATCTTGGACTGTATCCTGAAAGTCATATTTTCTACCAGTCCTTTTAATCCTTCTCCCAGCCTTACAGGCTCTGCAAACAGCCCTCATTCATCTAATTCAACAGTAGCTATGCTGTCTCCTTTGCTGCTGTCATTAACTTGACAATTCCAATCACCTCCACTTTTGTACGGTCACATCAGTAGTATACAAATGAGGCCCTGGCCAGAAACAGATGGCACACTTGGCTGGGATACTGGTAAGGAAGTTAACACATCTCAACATCATAAAGACAATGAGGAGAATGCCTTAATGCCTCTAATTCAGTCAATGCGAAGAGGAATGTTTAACTGAGGAAGGAAGCTGCTTACGGAAAGCTACTGTGAATGTGAGCTATGACTTGAGTCACAGCAAAATCGTCCGCATCCAGACCTCATTCTGTCGTGCCTGTCATGTCCAGCCCAAGTACCTCATTGTCTGAACCTAACAGGAAGCCAGTGAGTAACAAAACCCTTAGATATCATCCATATTGGTTAGCATTTAGATTGTGATGCCTTAGAGAACCAAGTTTATAGAGCAGAAAGGGAGGAGAGTACGCACTGTCAGCACAAGAAATGAAAAGATGTAACAGATAATTCTAAGTAGCTCCAGATATTGACAATAAGGATATTGGATGGGTTTTCCGGAGTCTAGTTCATTTCAGCATTCATCTAGCAGTGGTCCTAGATGATGCACAAAAAAACGGCCAATTCTCCTCTTTTCAAGATTTCTATGGTACTCTGCATCCATTCATCTTTTGAAACTACCAAAAGAAGGGAAGAGGAAGACCATTGGGTATTTAAAACGAAAGGCTAAACTAAGTGGGGGAGAGCTGTGCTGGCCAAGGCCTTCCACACACTAGGCAAGCATTGTGCCTCTCACTGACTCCCTTCCCTTGGCCTGATAGAAACTCATATAAACTCAGATGTGTGAGTGACTGAGCATCGAACTCAGAACTCCGTTCTTTGGAGGGAGTGCACCATCATCTGTCAATTTCAAGTATAAATCTCTCATTCAGGATTTTATTCTTTGGCTGGGTCTGGTGGTTATCTATTTCCTATTTATAAGGCTGTCACTAATTAACTAGAGAGGTTTAAAATTAAGTTTAGATCGGCTGATGTATCCCAAGAGTAAACTACTTATAGAGAACACATGGGGCACTAGATTCAATCTCCAGCACCACAAAAATATATTGTCTGGCACAAGTATAAAACAATAAAACTTTTCTTCAAGTTCATCTAAAGGAAAATACTGTTTTGTGAGTGCCTGGTCCATTTCTCAAGACGTATCACAGACACATTTCATATCAAAAACATCCTTTCTTGGATCTCTGATAGGACTCTTCTTCCTTGACAAGAAAATAAGTAGGATGATGGATTTACTGCAGAGGAAAGAAATGGCTCTAATGTAGCCCACAGCACTACAGAGAAATTGAGCTATCTGCTCATCCCTGCTATGAGTCAGTACATCTTCCAGAAGACACACCCTTTCATAGCATCTCTTGGTCCCCAATATCAATATATCATATCTGCTACTATACTGGCTATCTGAACCACTGCCCAAGCCTTAGGTAGCTAAGTCGGTGACAGAAAGATTAATGGATGTGCTTCAGTGAGTGTCTAAGAGGCTCAGTATCACAGCTGATAAGTCCTCCAAAGGAAATGAAGCCATATATCAAAAAGTAGTTTTAGATGGAGACCCATCATCCAACATCTGCTCTTGAAAGCCCTGCTGGACAACAGTGTCTGGCTAAGCTAGAGAGACCTTGTGTTCTGTCCCAGTGTTTCTTCCCTGCCACCTTCTTCTATATCCACCCTATGTTCTATCAAATCCTCTACTTTGGGGGCTGACAGCGTCTCCATTGTTGATAGAAACCTGATTATTAAATAGTGAGGTTTACTTTCTTACGTAAGACTTAGTTTTTGAACAAATTTTAGAGAACCTTAGGGCTTTTTTTATGCTTTTCTCCATCACACTCTTTCCATCATTGGTCAGAATAACTTCAGAACTGAGCATAGTGGCACACAGCTGCAGTCTTGGCACTTGGGGAGACAAGAGGGCTGTGAGTTTCAGGTCGGCCTGAGTTACACAGTGGACTGCTTAATTTTTGTCAGCTTGACACAAATTAGACTCATCTTGTAAGAAGGAACCTCAAACTGAGAAATTGCATCTAATATGTTGGTTTGTAGGCACACCTGTGGGGCATTTTCTTGATTGATGATTGATGAAAGAGGTTCCAGTCCACTGTAGGCAGTGCCATCCCTTAGCAAGTAGTCCTAGGGTCTATAAGAACGCTAGCTGAGAAAGAGCCATCCCCTGACACTATTAACTATACTCTGCTATGCTTTCAGACAGGAGCCTAGCCTAGCTGTCCTCTGAGAGAATCCACCCAGCAGTGCTTCTAAACAGATGCTGAGACTTGGCCAAACGTTGGCCAATGTGTAGGCAGTCTTGTGGAAAAGTAAGAGGAAGGAGAAAAGGACTGGGAAGTGACAGGAGCTCACAAAAAGACCAACAGAGCCAAATAATCAGGGCACAGAAGGACTTGTAGAGTCTGAAGCACCAACCAAGGACCATGCATGCACTGGACCTGGGCCTCCTACACAGATGTAGCTGCATGTGAGTTCTCTAGTAAGGGGAGCAGGGGCTTTCTCTGATATGGAGTCTATTGCCAGCTTTTTTTTTATCACTTCCTTCTGGCAGGACTGCCTTGCCAGGCCACAGAGGAAGAGGATGCACTCTGTCCTGATGTGACTTGATGAACTGGTGTGGATGGGAAGGGGGTGGGGGGTGGGGGGCGGGGGCTTCCCTTTCCTGAGGAATAGAGGAGGGGGAGAGGGAGAGAGAATGTGACTGGGAGCCAAGAAGGGATGAAGCTATGACCAGGATGCAAAGTGAATTTTTAAAAAATGCTTGAAGTATAACCAAAAAAAAAAAAAAAAATCAGCTTAAGTTGTATCCGTCAGTGAATGTCAATTTTTATTACAGGGAAAAATTTAATTAAGTGTGTTTCATTTAATAAATATTTCTTATAATGTTAAAAAAAAAAAAAAGAGAGAGAGGAAAAAAAGAGGGCAGTCCTGTAAGCAGCAGTTCTCTGGAGTCTGCCTTAATTTCTACTTTACCTTCCTGTCTTGTTCCTAATCTAACTTCTCTCAGTGATGGACAGTGACCTAGAAGGTGAAGCAAACCCTTTCCTCTCCCGGAAGGCTTTTGGTCAGGGTTTTGTCACAGCATCATAGAAACAAACTAAAATACACAGTAAGCTCTTGTTGCCTGAACCAAAACCCCTACAATTTTCCTTTAACTGCTACTGTTTATGTCGCCAAGACTACGGTTCAGGCCTGCTTCATCAGCCTGCTCAATCTCCTACGACACACACAACACACACGAGCGGCCAGGCCTGCAGGCCTCACATTCACCAGAACAGCTCTGTGCACCTGACCCAGCACCCTAACTTAAACCCTACAGGTGAACGAAATAAAAGCAGCATTGGAAACCAATTGTACAAAATGGAGGCCTGGGTTAAATTACCCTAAGTCCATTATATGCCTGTAAGTCATTTGCAGAAGGCTCCGCCAAATTATGACTCTGAGGAGCTATTCAAGTGAAATAGAAAGCGCATTTCCTGCCTGAAAGCAGTATGTGATTTAGTTAAAGAAAGCGAATGAGTGAAAAAAAAAAACTAAATAATATGTAAAAAGAAAGCCTAAGTACAGCTAAATGCAATTGCCCACCCTTTAGCTTTTAACTCAACTGCTGTTTCATAAGTTTTCCTGATCACAATCAATACATTCCTTGCTCTCGGATCAATGGTATAATTTCCTTCATTTGATACACCCTGTGGTTAGGCTTTGTGTATCTGATGGCTTATTTGATTAAAGGCTGTCTCTTGCCCTGACCTATAATCACCGGGCATGTAGAGCCCATGCCAGCTGTTTGCTAACTACCTGATCTAATGCCCGGCATCTCCTAGTCTCTTAATACCTACCTCTGAATAAGTGACTAGCTGCAGCATGGTTCCGTTTTATTTTTGTCATTCAAAGTTCTGCTCTTGCACATCTTAGGCTTGCCAACCGCTGCTAGCCTCTGCTTACCCATGCCTAGGGAGGCAGACTCACACCACACTGCGTATTCTGCTTCTTCACCAGTTTGCAGATGTTGGGGGAATCTGTCAATTTCCATAGTCACATAAGCCAATCCAAGTGTGTGTGTCTGTCTGTCTGTGTGTGTGTGTGTGTGTGTGTGTGTGTGTGTGTGTGTGTGTGTTGGACTGTGCACACTTTTGCATGTGTGTAAGGTACATTAGTCAGAATTGCTCTGGAGAACCCCAATTAATAATCTGTGAAAATTGTTAGCAGTCCCCTCTTTACTTGTATTCCCTGAGAACTAAAATGCACCCTATACAAGACAGGCTGTTGCTCTTGCTCTTGGTTACCCAACATAAAGAGAGGGTAAATCTCTGTTGTTGAAGATACAGCACGTTTGAGGTATAAGACAGGGAAATCAATTTTGAAATGACTAGGGCACGCCCTCTGCTGGCCGGCTTTCATAATGCCTGCCTGACGGTGGGGTGGAGGTTGGGGAGGGGGAGACAGCAATGATCTCACCCAGCACTGGAACCTGCATGCTACAATAATGATTGCCAGGTAAGATGTGCCCATTGGTGTAACTTTGGCTGTGATTAAGGGTTACCATCTGCTCCATTGCTCAGGCTTGAGACCTGTTCCACAGTCCAGTATATATGGTCAAAGCCCATGCCTAGGGATGTCATGGGACCTAGGAGAGATGTTGTTTTGCTAAGGAGTCATGTTGTCAAACTGCCATCTAAGTACTGGTGTGCATCTCCATAGATTTGTGCTGCTCTCAATCATTAACAGAGAAGCTTCTTTTCCAGAAAGTAATCATTTATATAGAATTTATATAGAGAACATATAAAATGTCAATCTTCATAGAAGAGTGCTTGGACTTATACCACCAACTGGAAGGAGAAAAACATACTTAATATGCAACACTATTGTGTGTATGTGGTGGTTGAATAGGTTTGACCCCTCACACTCCTGTGTTTGAATGCTTGGCCCACAAGGAGTGGCACTTTTAGGAGGTGTGGCCCTGTTTGAGTAGGTGTGGCCTTGTTGAAGGAAGTGTGTCACCATGGTGGTAGGCTTCGAGGTCTCCTATGCGTAAGCCCTGCCCAATGTGGAGTCAGAGCCTCCTCCTCCCTGCTGCTTGTGAAAAACAGTCTCCTCCTTGCTGTCTGCAGATCAAGATGTAGAACTCTCAGCTCCTTCTCCAGCACCATGTCTGCCTACATGCTGCCATGCTTCCTGCCATGATTATAAGGGATTATGCCTCTGAAACTATAAACCAGCCTGAATTAAATGTTTTCCTTTATAAGAGTTGCCTTGGTCATGGTGTCTCATCACATGAATAAAATAAAAACTAAGACAGTGTGTTAACTAATACTGTAAGATTTTCCCATAATACAGGAGAAATGACAGTATCAGTGAATATCCCATTATATAACTATTTTATATAACTACAATGTAGCAAATGATTCAAACAAACATTTATCACTTTACCCGTTTCTGAAAGCAGGACCTGGGAATTCTACGTTATTTACTATAAGGAAGACAGCCCTGGTGCCTTGAAAGATGGCTAGGTCTCTGGGTTGGTGACTGGAAGACTCAAGTACTTGTCACTCGGGCCCCCTATCTCAGGCTGCTGTTCTTGTGACATCATAGCTGGCTTCTTCCAGAACAAGGGATCCCAGCAAGTAGCAAAGCATTAACCTGTTTTTCTTTATTTCCATGTTTCTACTTAAATACTAAGCACACAGAGAATGTAACTCATTTAAGATCTATGGCGAGTCAGGTATGGTAGCATATAGTTCTAATCCCAGACTTGAGAAACTGAGAGAGATGGATTGCCATGATTTCCAGAGGAGCATGAACTATTTAGAAAAAGCCTGTCTCAAAATAACAAAAAGAAGAAAATCTACATTGATGAGAAAATCAGCAACATACTCAGGAGCTCTTTGGACTGTAGCCTTGTTCTCACACACCTGTTCTTTTTTATCCAACACCAAAGTACAATTTAGTACAGAAAATATTGTGATTAAGATCACAGAAATCATGGCTTGACTATCATTTGAGGGCAAACAAATTTCTGATTTGTTTTGTTTTATTTACTTTCTTCTTTTTTTTTTTTCTTTCTCTAGATAACTGCAGAAATTTAAACAAACAAAAAAATCAGTCCAAGTTTCTATTTCCTACCGGTTCTTCAGCCCACTCTGCCTGCCCTGTCTACACGAAACAATATAGTCTTTCACCTGGGAATTCTGTCTGTGCACAAATGAGGTGATTACAATATACATCCCTGCATGGGAGTAAAATAATGTAATCAAATCACACAGGCAAGAGTTAGATGCCCCATGAATTTCCTAAGAGAGTATTGGAAAGTCCTAAAAAGAGGAGTCTCTTTCTTGAAGAAAAAAAAACAAAACAAAAACAGGCCTCTGTAATCGTTACTTTTTATCTCTATTTTATTTGGGGTTCCTTGAGGCCTCTACCTCCCTTCCAAGACCTCCCCCCCAACCTTAGGTAGGAGAAAAAGATGGCTAGAAGGGAAGAGGGACATGGATCTCTTTAAAGTTCTTTCTGACTGGTTAGGGTCATCAGGATCTTTGAGAAAATACTGATCTCAGTCATCAGGATATCCAGCAGTCCAGCAGAATGAGTAGCCTTCTTCTCTGCCTGTCTCCTCAAAGCCCCCTCCTCCTCTGAGAGCATCCCTTGAAGTCACATTTCCTATCTCTCTAAGTATCTCGAAGTATCATCTTGGAGCATCCTTTCCTCTCTCTCAGAGCATCCTCAGAAGTCCACCCCCACCCCCTGCCTCTGAGCATCTCCTCCAAAACCCCTTCCTTTCTGTGGGCTCTGATATTTATACCCTCTCAGAGTCCTCAGAGTTAAACTAACTGCAGTTAGCAAAGACCATACCTGTCTCTGGGCTACAGGAGGCTGTTTTCGGCTGTGGACAAACTAAAATCATAGCCCACCCCTGGGATTAAAACAAAAGCCTGTTTTTAAAGAAAACAAAACTTCCACTAAAGATCCCTTTGAGAGTCTTCAATATTCATGTACGCTTTGACAAATAACTGAAAATAGAGGGGAAAACTCGAATCTTTGCACTAGAATAGCCAGTGCATCCAAAAGAGATCAACACAACAAAAGATCATTTTCTGTTCCTTAAATGTATAAACAACTCATATCCTCCTTTGTTTGAAACAAGATATGCTTTAAGATTAAGAACACAGTTAAATTCTTTGCATGGAGGGAAAAGGAGTTCACTAAGCCTCTACTCCTAACTGAGGACCGATGGACAATTCATGGTTTCTGGGGAAAGAAGAATCAGTGTTTACTAAGGGTGTGGCTGACATGCTCCAGTGGATGGCTTTGTTCCAGGCAGTATGCAGGAAACACAAGCTTCACTTGTTGGTTTATTTTTTTTTTTTAAATAGTATGAGAAGTTGAGTGGAACAGGGAAGCAGGAGCACATCTAAGAGAAGTTAGAGGTGACTAAATATTATGAAATTCTTGTTTATTTTCCATTTTTTCCTTTTATTGATTTTTTCTTGTACAATATATCTTGAATATAGCTTCTATTCCCCCCAGTTCCTCCCCACTGGATCCACTCCATTCCTGTCTCTCATTAGAAAAGAACAGGCTATTAAGAGATAACAACCAAACATGACAAAATAAAATATAATAATATGAAGCAAAAACTATCATATCAAACTTGGACACAACAAACCAACAGGAGGACAAGGTTCCTAAGAACAGGCACAAGAGTCAGAGACCCACTCATTCTCTCAGTCAGGAGTCCCATAAAAATACTAAGATAAAAGCTATAATGTATGTACAGAGGACCTGGTGCAGACCTAGCAATAGGCCCTGGGCTTACTGCTTCAGTTGCTGCTAGCTCGTATGTACCTTGCTTCGTTGATTGAGTGAATCTCTTTCTCCTGGTATCCTACATCCCCTCTGGCTCTTACACCTTTCTACCTCTTATTCCTCCAGATTTACCGAACTCTCAGGGGAGGGATTTGATGGAAATCCTATGTAGACTCTCCACATAATGTCTGGCTCTGGGTCTCTGCATTTGTTCCCATTTGCTGCCAAAGGAAGCCTCTAGTAATAAGTGGATGAGTATAGCAGAATGCCATTAGGAGTAATTTTATTGATTTTTTTTAAAGACTAGTAGTGTTTTATTTTACCCTAGGCCTCTGGGCTATTTAGTCTCTGGTTCTTGGTAACTCAAGCAGAGTCCAGGATGGGTTCCTTCTCCTGGAATGGCCATAAGTCAAATCAGACATTGGTTAGACACTCTCACAAGTTCTGTAACAGCATTGCCCTAGCATATTTTACAAGCAAAACAGATTGCTGGGCTCTCTTTTGGTAGCCTATGCAGTACCTTCCTATACTAGACATTAGAACACAGGGTGAAGGTACCATGTAGGGACCAGCTTGACTTCTCCATATTTAATGAGTTATTTAGCTATTGGCCTTGGCAATGAGGCCCTGATGTCAATTTGGGGAGAGGAATCCTTTGTCTTAACAACAGCCTGGGTTGTTTGTGGATTTCCCTGGAATCTTCTTTGCCAACAACCCACTTAAATGCAACCCAGTCCTTCTGCTGGAAGCCTTTCCTGGTGACAAGAGAGAACCCAGTTGAGCCTCCTTATGCCCCATTACTAGGAATCCTCATTTGGATCACCTTCATAAAGTCCAGGAAGTTACCCCTGCATTAGGTTCCCATACCATCTCCTAAAAGCCCCCCAACTCTATCTGCATCTTCCCCCACATTCTCCCTCCTCGCCATCTCTGCCAATCTGATCTTCCCTCTTATTCCCATCCACCCTCATCCCATCCACAAAATTTATTTTATTCCCCTTCCAAGGGAAACCCATGTGTCCCCTTAGGCACCTCCTCTTTACCTAACCTCTCTGAGTCTATTAATTATAGCTTAGTTATCATCTGCTCAATGGCTATCAACTTATAAGTGATACATACCACATTTATCTTTCAGGATCTGAGTTACATGACTTGATATGTTTTTTTCTAGTTTCATACATTTGTCAGAAATTTTTATAATGTCATTTTTTTAAACAGATAAGTTGACAACCAAGAATAGCCATCACAATATGGAAAAACAAAAACTTAGGATAGCTAAAACAATCCTGAACAATGAACGAACTCTTGGAGGTCTTGCCATTTCCAATTTCAAATTGTCCTACAGAGCTATAGTAATAAAAACCACATGATATTGGCATAAAAACAGACACATTGATCAATGGAATCAATCTGAAGACCCAGTCATAATTCCACACACATATAGACAACTAATTTTTTATAAAGAAGCCAAAACTATACACTAAAAAAAATGGACATCATCTTCAACAAATGGTGTTGATCAAACTAGATGGCTGCATGTAGAAGGACGAAAATAGATCTATACTCATCACTCTGCACAAAACTCAAGTACAAGTGAATCAAAGACCTCAACATAAAACCAGATATGCTGAACTTTATAGAAGAGAAAGTGGAGCGTAGCCTTGAACACATTGGCATAGGAGAATGAACTAGAAACCCAGAAATAGAGGGCACATCTGTGGGAGACTAATTTTGTTTGATTTGGAGTGAGTGAATCTACTTCTAGTCTAGACCTTTGAGGTAGGAAGACACACACCACTGATCCAGATCTTGAGGCAGGAAGACACATCTTTAATCTGGCCCACACCTTCTTCTGGGAGTCTATATAAGGACATAGAAAAATGAAGCTTTGACTTGATGCCTGATTGTTCTCCCCTTGGTAGCACATCAATTCTTTCTCTGGCATTGGAGCCAACTTCTTTGGGATTCCAGCATATGGTGAAGACCAGCTAAGCCATTCATCCTTGTAGACTAAGAAGCTACTGGATTTTTGGACTTTCTATGTCAGAGCCAATTATTGTTGTATTAGCTGGACTACAGCCTATAAGTCATTACAATAAATTCCCTTTACAATCCGAGAGAGAGAGAGAGAGAGAGAGAGAGAGAGAGAGAGAGAGAGAGAGAGACAGAGAGAGATTCATTGTATAAGTTCTGTTACTCTAGAGAACCCAGACTAATACAAACTTTGGTACCAGAAGTGGATCTAGAACAACAGAAGTATAAGGGTGAATGTTTCAAGTTATCTGGAATAAGCATTTCAATTCACCAGCACCTACAGCTACTGAAGCCTCTCCAGTCACTCCCTCTCCTTGGAGCTCACAGAGTACTGAAAGCCCATGGTGTGAACTAGATTACACACTTAAAGAGATAAATGCATTTGATTCTCCTGATTCACCAAATGTGGGTGACAATGGATTCAGTGACCCCGTATATAAAGCTTTTGACAGTATGGGAAACAAGGAAAAGAGTGGTACTTTTTGGTTGTTCTTAGCATTTTTGAATAAATTGAAAAAGGATAGGGATGACCTTTGTGATAAAATTAACCAACTTCTAGCATCTCAGAATACCGTGAAAGACAACAAAGAACTTAGTGATATAAACTGACCAGCTCTAGATGCACATAAACAGTCTAAAGGTTTCTAAGTGTGCCCTAGAAGAGAATCTTCTCTCCAGCAGCAACAGAGCTGGAGCTGCAGAAAGTCAGACTGAAGCCCACTTTACAGGGTTGCCTGAATTACAGTGAAAATTTAAGTCCCAGCCTCAGAGGGTTGTTGGCAAGTAAAGTAAGGGCAGTAATTGGCAAAGAGTAGGATCCGGTAACTTGAGGTTGGGCTCTGTGGGATGACCTCATCGAAGCTGAGAACTTTGAATCCTCAGATTCTTAAGGGTTTAATCTCACCTGAGGAAGTAGTACCCTCAACCTCTTCCCTTAAAATATTGTGGTTTTCACCTTTGACTGGGAAAACTAATCTTTCATCATCAGCTAAACCTGTAGTGGCTTTCTCTGAATTAAATGTGAGGCAAGATAATACTGATGTCCCTCAGAGACCACCAATACTTGCCTCTTAGACTTAGGGTAAAGCAGGCTCCTAGACGGGAGATAGAAAGTGTGATCCATGAGGAGGTGGACCTTACTTCTAAAGAGCTTAATGAGTTTATTAATAATTCAAGCAGAAGTCTGAGGGATGTGTGTGCAAATGGATTTTAAGGATGTAGGTAACGGTGAAAGGAGCATAAACTAGATCAGGCTGAGATTATTGATGTGGGCCTTTGGAGTTCTAGCTTTAATATGGAAGCTCATACAATTAAAGAAGGTGCCAAGAGTTTGAATGGTTAGCTGAAGCATGTGTCAAAAGATGGCCTACTGACAAGGAATTGGAGATGTCTCATATCCCTTGGCCTAGTGTTGATTAGGGGATTTTTTTAAGGCTCAGGAAAATTGCAATATTAGAGTGAGTATGCTGTGCCATGTGAAACCTATCCTCCACAGTGGGCAGGCCCAGAACACATGCCCTTCACTAATCCTATAAGATGCAAAATCGATGAGAGGGGCATCAGCACATTTGAAAAGTTTTGTTGCCGTCCTTTTCTTTGTGCTATGACTTAGGCTTGGAGATGCTGGTGCTCAGTTGGATGGATTAAAATGCAATGAGTTTAGCTGGGCCCCGAGGTAGCAGGGACCTGGTGGCACTGAATCAGCAAAGGTGAGGTGATCATGGTTATCCTAATGGGAAGCACAGACAAAACAATGTTTCTAATGGCCTAACCCAATGCTCAGCACAGGCAACGTGAATTTTACGGAGGCATAACTCCTAGAGACCTTTGGCACTGGCTAATCAATCATGGTGTTTCTAGGAATGAAGTAGATAAGAAGCCTACTGAATTTTTGTTTGATCTGTATAAGCAGAAAAATTCTCAAACAAATGAAAGAAAGGTCACATTGCATCACAGCAAGAGGCCATCTTGGCCAGTGAATCAACTTCCAAACTTGAACCAGTTTGGAGACCCAGAACCGCTTAAATGGAGGGGTGGCCAGGTTTCCCTGAGCAAAGACCTTGATAAAATACCTAAAAGTTTTACTGTTATCTTTTCTTTGGTCCTTCCTCAGAAGGACCTATGGCCTTTCACAAGAGTAACTGTACACTGGGGGAAGTGAAACAACCAGTCTTTCCTGGGTCTATAGGATACAAATCATTTACACTTCTAACTCCGAATGACATTCATGCATCCAACAATTCAAAACACAAAATTTATTTCTTTGAAATATTAGTTCTTATCACTTAACACTATATCTACCCCTCCTGTTTAAAGGCATTTTTAAAATTTTTTTAAATGTGCAATGTATCTTCCACTAGTTTATTTTAAAATTCTATTATATTCCTAACTCAAACATGATACATTATATGAAATAAACAGTTTAAAGCCATCCAGAGCATAGTGATACAGGTTTCTTTCTTAGCATGCTGTCTGGAATTTTCCATATACACTCTATATCACTTTATAGAAACTTTTTATAGGGGCTGGAAAATGGCTCAGCAGTTAAGATCATTGGCCGCTCTTCCAGAAGACCTGGCCTCAATTTCCAGCACCCACATGTCTGTAACTCCAGTGCCAGGGGATCTGCAATCCTCACACAGACACGCATGCAGGCAAAACAGCAATGCACATTAGAAATAAAAATAAATCTTCAAAAAAGAAAGAAATCCTTTTACCAGCCAGAGATAGTAGGGTTTAGCAGTTGAAGCATGATCTCTGCGGTTTCTCTAGTTGGATCCAGTCTGCACTAGTTCATAACAATACACCGTGAGTATGTCACACATTGACCAGACTTCTCATCTTGTAATCACGGTGGGGTGGTTACGAGAGTACAAACCAAAGAGATCATACAAAGAGTAAATCAATGATGTCTTAGTAAAAGACACGAAGAGCATTATGCCGTAACTGGCATGATGTCTCACTGCCACAACAGAAATCTTTTCAATCCAAATACATTTCCCCAGACTATGAAAGCAGCCCTCATCCCCACCTGTATTGTCCATCATCTAAAACACTCGCTGCTCATGCGGCTGGAGCGGAGGCTCAGCAGCTAAGAGCACTGGCCGTTTTAGTTGAGGACCCAGGCTCAGTTCTCAACACCCACTCGACCGACGGCTCACACCGTCTCTAACTCCAGCTCCATGGAATTTGACACCCTCTTCCAGCCTCCATGGGCACTGTACACACATGCAGACAAAACATTTATACACATAAAAATAAATAATCCTCATTTCTAAGAAACTAATGAGTAAATTAATCCATTCACAACTTTTCTCCTCAAACAACAATTTCCAATGTTCTCCTGTAGGTGGAAGGGACAATTTTATCTCTGTTGCCTCCCACAATATAGCTATGACATACCTTAGTCTGTTTTCTAATGCTATCACAGAATATATGATACTTCGATTTTTTTTAAATCTTACCTTATTTGAGGTTTCTTAATGCTTCTATCTCCCTTCCAATCCCAATCATTCCAACAGCAGGTAGGAGAGAAAGAAGGTTAATGAGGAAAAGGGGCATAGTTCCGTTTGGCTACTTCCTACTGCTTAGGGCCATCAGGTTCTTTTGGCAACACCAATCTCCATCATCAGGATATTCAGCCAGCAACAGCAAACACAACAGCAGCCTTCTCTTCCTCCTCTGACCATATCCTCTAAGCATTCTTCTCGTCAGTCTCACTCCTCTCTCTGTCTCTGTCTCTCTCTCTGTGTCTCTGTCTCTGTCTCTGTCTCTGTCTCTGTCTCTGTCTCTGTCTCTGTCTCTCTCTCTCTCTCTCTCTCTCTCTCTCTCTCTCTCTCTCTCTCTCTCTCAACTTTCATAGTTATGCCAACTGGCAAACACCACACCCCTGCATGAGGCAGTTCCCAGCTGACAAACATCACATGCTCTCAGGCCGTTATCAGCTGTGGATAAACTGGAGCAGCCCTCATATCCCACACCTGGGATTAAAACAGAAACATGTTTATCTAGCACAAACCAAAACTTGCCCGATACTGTGTAATGTATAAAGAAAAGCACCTTCTCCTGTCTCATGCTTCTGATGGCTGAGAAGTTTAATATTGGAAGCCCTAGCTGACAAGATCCCTGTGCTGTGTTAAACTATGGTAGAGGAGAAACTAGAAGGGCAAAGAGACGCTTGCAGGAGGAGGTGGGGGAGGGTGGAGCTGACCCGCTGTGTAAAACCCACTCCAGGAGAACTAATCCACTCTTGCTACAACTAATTGTCTCAGGAGAGGAAAAAAGGCCCCACCTCCCAACACCATCATACAGGCAAACAAAATTTAATATGGGTTTTGTGATGATAATCGTATCTAACCCACAGCATGTGGGTTTCCAATGCCCTGTGTCTCACTGGGTTAGTCCAGTCAGGATGCTTCTTTCTTTCCTGACCATCATTTGCAGGCTGCTCCCAAGGCTCTGCCATTTTTCCTTCCCCACCCCCACCCCCGCCCCTGAATACCCTCCTACCATCTTCTCTTTTTACCCAACACCTGTTCATTCTTCAGTGAATCCTGGTGGGCAGGGTTCATTGTATCTGTAATTGAAGTCCCCCATACACTCACAGAAACAACCGCTATTCCCAGAAACTCACACTGATCACTGATTTGACTGGCACCATCGCAACTGATTGGGGAAAGTAGAGAGAAGAGGAATAAAATAAAACAGGGGGAAGGAAAAGAGAGAGAGGAAGAAAGAGGAGAGAGAGAGAGAGAGAGAGAGAGAGAGAGAGAGAGAGAGAGGAGAGGGAGAGAGAGAGAGAGAGAGAGAGATGGTTTTAAGAGGTTTTCTGAATCTTTCATAACATATTGGCCTGAATTTCAGTGCTTGTGGCTCACGTAAACAAACCTTGCAGTGCCTGGTTTTGTCATTCTCCCCAAATATCTTGTTTACTTGAAGATCAGGGCTGTGTTTTCTCATCTTTTATTAGAGCTACTTATGCACATGACAAAGCTTATAAACAAGGGTGTGAATATGGAGGACTCCAGCACACAGACATCCTATCTATGAACACAGTGGTGGTTTTCTGCTGGGAAACCTCATGAAACAGGACACAAAACCTGCTTGTGGCTTATCCCAGGCTTGCATTTGAGTGGAGAAGAACGGATGATGCAACAGCAGGTACTCCGAGCTCAGGCAGATTTCTTAAAGTCCTGCCAGGAAGGAGCAGATGAGCCTAGTGCTGCCACCCTGATCCCCTCAACAGTAGCACACAGTATCTATCTTAGTTAAATCTCTTCCTGATGCTCCTACTGTGTTGGCAGAATGGATTTAGTCTGTTTGCTACTGTAAAAGTGGCTTCTTGGGATTGGGTCAGAGCCCCAGCCTCAGGCTAGCAAAACAACAGGGGAAAGTTCTGCTTTAGCACTTTAGGGAATGACCCAGAGGGCTGCAGGTGTTCTTAATCTGTAGCCTTGGGGATTAAGACTTCAGGATCCAGCAAGCCCCTCCCTCACAATGCCGTCCCACCTCAGCAGTTTCCTAGGAAAACCCTAGTTTGCTGGAGAGCGCATCCTTCGTCAGGAAATTTAGCCAAGAACATTAGGCATGCTAGACAAGCACTGTACCCCTGTGTTATATTCCCAACCCTTGTTTTAAATCTTTAACTTATAACCATTGCGTGTATTTATAGAGAAGAATCACCTGAAACATTCTCTTAATTCTCTGTGTCAGAAGCATTCAAAATCCTTTCTGCTAGTGACTTGGACATATCTAATTCTTTACGGTTGGCTGTAGTGTCCTAGTGTGCTGTAGAACGAGAGAAGTTATTCCTCCTGTCCAACTGCAGCCCTATGCTGACCCCCCCCCCAACCTCTCTCTGTCCCTCCTGGATTTCCCTTCCCAGACACTGGTAAGCATTATTCTATTCTCTCAACCATAAGATTAATTCTTTTAAGCTTCCAGAAATGTGAGAACACGCAAATTTTTGGACATAGAATTATTTTAGTTATTATTGCAAAATAAATGTTGCTTAGCCAGGTTTGGGGTATGGCTCGGTGAATAAAGTGCTTGCTGGCAAGCTTGAGGATCTGAGTTTGGACCTGCAGCATCCATGTAAAAAGCCAAGTGCTCTGGTGGATGTTTATAGTGTTAGCAGAGACAGACTAGCTAAATCAATGAGATCTAGGTTCAGAGACCCTGCCTCAAACCTGAAAGATAGAGCAATTAAAGAGACATCTGATGCCAAACTTTGGCTTCTGCATGGACACACACACACACACACACACACACACACACACACACATTTTTAAAACATTACTGACTCATAATTTCTGGCTAAGTTTGCTTTCTGTTGCTGTGAAAAAGACCATGGTTCAAAACAATTTGTGGAGAGTATATAGTTATTTCACTTTTCAGAGTACATATTGAAGAGATGTCAAGGCAGGAATGGACACAGACACCAGGGAGGAATGCTGATTACAGGCTCCCCCCATGGGTTGCTCAGCCTGCCTTCTTATGCCACTCAGGACCACATGCCTACAGATGGCACTGTCCCCAGTAGCCCATATCAATCTAGTATTGTCCCTCACACAACAATTATTAATCAAGAAATCCTCCTACAGACTTGCCTACAGGAGAATCTGATGGTGGCATTTTCTCAGGTGAGGGTCTGATGTGGCATTTTCTCAGGCGAGGGTCCCTCTTCCCCGCTGATCCTAGTTTGTGTCAGGCCGATAAAACAAAACAAAGCAAAACAAAACCTAAGCAGTACAATTGACCCCATAAATTACATCGCTATTAAATCATAACCTTCCTCTTCCTGTTTGTCCCCAGGATCAGATTATTATCACCATATAAAACAATATAATAAGACAAGTCCCACAATCCTTTCTTTAAAAATCTCTTACTTTAAAAGTTCTTGCCTTTTTGAAAGTAAATAAATTCCCTCAGCTGTGCATGCCTTTAAAATAAAAAATTAATCACATACTTCCTTATTTCACAAGATCAAAGAACCAAGAGACAGTCACAGTTTGGTCAAAGAAAAGCCAAACTCCATCACTGTAAACAGCCCAGTGTTCTCACAACCTCCTGGACTCCAAAGAGCTTGAGCAGCTCCATTTATCCAGCTCTGCCACCCACAGCAAGGACAGCCTGTATCATAGCATAAACGTGCAGCTCCATTCCGGACCTTGCCACTGTCCTCAGCACAGTCTCAGCACCTCCAACATCCTGGGGTCTCCACTGCAACTGAGGTTACGCTTTTGCCAGTAGCCTCTCTTGAGCTCTCTGAGGGGACTCCCACTCACCACATGGTGCCAAGCCTCAGCTTTTTGACAGGAGCCCTTCAATCCCAGGGTTTCTACCACAAGCGAGCCTGCATCGTTACCAAGCACCTCTCAGGACGCCAAGCCGCAGCTTGTTTCCATGATCCCTTCAATTGCTTAGCATTCGTGCTGCCAACACCACCAGCACCTGGGATACTCTTATGTATCACCAAGTTTGGCTGCCAGCTTGAGATTTTAGCCTTGGCCTCCTCTAGACCACAGCTCTGTGTGCTGTTCCTACAGAAACATTTCCCCAAAGCTTTCACCTTAATAATGCTGGTATCACAGCTAATTCTTCTGCCAGACTAGAAACCACAGGTCCTTAATTCAAAATATGCCAAGTAAACAGCCCTGATAGATTCTTTGGGGAACTCTCAAGCTAGCCTCTGAAATTTTACAAGTGAGACCTCCAGCATCTCAACATCCCTGTTTTCCGAGCCCCAACAGAATAGACGTTAATCTTTTTAAACACTGAATGGCATTTTCAGATCAAAGTTCCAGACATTTCCACAAACTTTCCCAAAAGAACATGGCCAGGCCTGTCACAGTAATAATTCATAATCCTGGTACCATTTTGTTTCCTGGTTTGCTTACTATTACAGTGATAACCATCACAGTCACAAACAACCTGGAAATGAAAAGCTTGGTTTCTGTGTATAGTTTTCAGTCCATCATGAGTGTTAAGTATGGGCAGAAACTCTAGGCAGCATCCTGGAGGTATAAACTGAAGCAGAGGCCATGGTGGAATGCTGCTTACTGGCTTGTTCCCCTGGGCTGGCTCAGCTTGTCAGTTTATATACATCGGGACTACCCACCAGGGATGATGCTATCAACAGTGGGTGAGCCGAAGTCTGTTTCACAGACTTGCCTACAGGCCAATCTGATGGAGGCATTTTCTCATCCAAGGTTCCTTCTTGCCTGATGACTCTTGCTAACCAGCACAGAAGTTGTCTGAGACTAGGACCGAAACAAGTCTGTCCCCAAGTAGTCCCACCAAGTATTTTTTTTACTGTGCCAAGAAAAGAAACTGATTCACTGGCCAGGAGCAGGGTTGCCCACAGACACAAGGGTAGCTATACATGCAGTGAGACAGGGCAGCCTCTAGGATTGACTCAGTACTGGTGGCCACTCTCAGAACAATAAGACTTCTGGAGGAACTATGCCTTTTGTGTTCTTTCTGCACCCAACCATTGTTAAGGAAGAAATCAACCATTCACTGCTAAGATTGCCCACTTGGAGAATTTCACCCTAGACAGCTCTCTGCTGCTCACATGGCAGGTGAGACATTTGGGAAATTACTGCAGCTGTATTCTGCAGTGCAGAAAGCACATTGTCACAGAGGCGGCAATGCCACCTCTAAGCATGCGATAAGGACTTAGTTTAAACTTCTCTGGAAGAGCTGAGATTAAGCAGAAGAATACTTATAGCTTTTGGGTGGAAATCTGTTTCCCAGCCTTGAAAAAAAAAAAAAAAAAAGAACGATCCTGTGCAATCTCTCAACAGCTTAGTAATCCTAATGATTAGAACGCAGTAATGGCCATCTGCCTTTATCACTGAGTCAATTCTTACACAATATGTAGGTGGGAAACACAGATATAGATAGATAGATAGATAGATAGATAGATAGATAGATAGATAGATAGATAGATAGATTTTTTTTTAAGAGAAGGGAAGGTTGACACCAAAAGTGCACTTACTATTTTCTTCAGTCATTCCTGGACTTCCTGTTGGGAAATGTCCTACTCAGCACAAGTACCTGAGGAAGTACATACCATCATTAGCCTCTCCAATGAAAACAGTAAGTCAAAAGCAAACAGTAAAATGGCAGTCATGATGGTACTGGATTTTATCATTTGCATGCTTCTTCTCTTTTCTGAGAAGAAATCACGTGTGTTTCAGCCTAATAGTTTAACTTTAAAACCTGACGTCAAAGCCCAAATACAATGCACATTTTTTCATGTTTAACCTAAAACACACCCGAAAGGGAACTAGAAATACCCTTATTGTGAGGACTATGAATCTGCTGCCATCCCTGTTTCTAACAGATTAGAAGTCTCACCTTCTGAATCAGTCTTCAGGAGGCACAAAGCCACATAGTGCATACACAGGACTTAGCTTTACCTTTTGAACTGTGAAATTCAAGACAAATAAGCATGTGTCTAACCACAGCACTCTGAATGTTCTGGGTTATGACTTGTCAAAATAATCATAAACATGGTTCACGGTAAAGCTCTCCAAACGAATGATGTGGGAATGTAAATAACCTCCAGGAAAGAGTTCACACCATGAACAAGTGAAGCTCTTTCTGCCCTATTTCTAAACTGTGTTCTTCACAATCCTGCTGCCTGAGCGTGTTAAAGGACACCGTGCCATACCGTGCAAGTCTGAAAAAAGAAAGATCAACAAGAGCCTATGGGATGGCTCAGCAGGTAAGGGTGCCTGTGAACACGCCTGACCTGAGTTTAATCTTCAGAAGTCATGGGGCAGAAGGAGAGAACCTAATCCTGGAATATGTGTGTCATGGAACATACATATCCATAGACATAGATACATGCAAACACACATGCATGCACATGCACACATGCAGACTTGGTAATTAAGAGCCAGGAACCATACATCTGATCATACAAGAAAAAACAAAACAAAACAATAAGGATGAAGAGATGACTGACTCCTCTTCCAGTGGTCCTGAGTTCAATTCCCAGCAACCACATGGTGGCTCACAACCATCTCTAATGTAATATGATGCCCTCTTCTGGCCTGCAGTTGTATACATAGGCAGAGCACTGTATACAAAATAAATAAATAAATAAATAAATAAATAAATAAGGCAGTCGTAAAGTAACTCAGAGGCTAGAACTTACACAAAGAAAGAAAGCTACAAGGCATTGCTGAAAAAGAAAAGAAAGATGTTGCCAATAAGTGGAGAAGAACTCATGGGCTGTGTGAGTCAATTTTTAAAGATATCAGCAGTACTCAGTTACCCAAATACTTTGTAAATCATTATCAAAACTTCAACAATGTTTTGAGCATAAACAGAAAAAGAAATCTGTCCGAAGATTCATATGGAATCCCAAAGGAAGCTGAATAACTAAAAAGATAAATTATAAAAGGGAAGAAAAAAGTTGGGGATGTTCTGTTTCCTGATTTTGAAGGTTACTGCAATGCTGCAGAAATCCAAAGAGTGGATTCCCAGCTTAAAAACATATACACATAAATGAACTGGAATGAGCAGCCGAGAGTCGCCCTCATATGTAGGGGTCGCTGGCTAGCTTTATGCCAACTTGACAGGGGCTAGAGTCATGTGAGAAGAGGGAGTCTCAATTGAAAAAATTCCTCCACAAGATTTGCCAGTAAGCGATTTGTGTAGTGCATTTCCTTAATTGGTGGTTGACGTTCAAAGGCTCAGCCAATTGTGGCTGATCCCACCCTTGGCAGGTGGTCCTGAGATGTATAAGAAAGCAGGCTGATCAAGCCTGATCAAGCCAAGCAAACAAGCCAGTAAGCAGCACCCACTCATGATGTCTGTATCAACTCCCACCTCCAGGTTCTTGCTTTGAGTTCCTATCATGACTTCCCGAATCACAAGCTGAAAAATGATATAAATCCTTTCCTTTTCAAGTTGCTGTTGGCCATGATTTTTACCACAGCAATAGAAAGCCTAACTAGGACATGGCTTTTGACAAGGGGGCCAAACTCAGTTAAAAGGGCACTCCTTTCAATAAAACATACTGAGAAAGACGCAGAATGAACATGAACCTTGTCCCTAAAGAAAAGATTGTTCAAGGTGGATCAAAGACCTAAATACAAAATGCAAAACCATAAAGCTTTTAGAAGAAAACAAAATTTCCTAACAGAAGATTGGGTAATAATTTCCTGACTGGGACAGCAGAAGAGAGAGAGAGAGAGAGAGAGAGAGAGAGAGAGAGAGAGAGAGAGAGAGAGAGAGAAAAGAAGAAGAAGAAGAAGAGGAGGAGGAGGAGGAGGAGGAGGAGGAGGAGGAGAAAGAGATAGCAAGTTAGACTATGTCAAAAGTTAAAACTCTGATGCATCAATGCATCAAAATACAGAATTAACAAAGAGAAAAGAAAAATCCAATAAAAGGGCCAGAATATTTACAAATCATATATCTGTAAGAGGGTAAACAACCAAAATATTCAAGGGACTTCTACAATTTAATTAAAATAACAAAAATGATGTAAAAACAGCAAAGGACTTATTTTTACAAGACAAAATTATGTAAACGAACAGAAAACATACAAAAAGATACTCATGTAATTTAACATTGCTCAGTAGTCAGGAACTATTAAATAAATGTAAATTAAAATCACAAGATTCCACCTACTATATATTGAGATGCTAGCTGCTGAAGTTCTCAAAGAAATACATTTTACAAGCACATTCGTGCAGCACTATTCATGCTACTGGGGAGGTGGAAGCAACCAATGTACGTACTGCTGTTTGCAGACAAGCAAAATACCACCGACACAGACAGTGAACATCTCCTGAGACATAAAGAGGCAAGGCACTCTTACATCTACACTACAATGTGGATGAACCTTGTGGATGTTATTCTAAGTGAATCTGGTCAGTTACACAAAAGCAAAAGATGGGTGGTTCTCTTTATATCAAATATTAGATTAATCAAATTCATAAAGCTTGAAAGTAGCATAGTGACTTCCAGGGCAGAAGCAGGGGAGACTGGAGAAATGGAATTTAAAGGATAGAGAGTTCAGTTTTGCAAAATAGAAAGATTCCTAAAGACACATGTTGTTGATGATTCACAGCAGTGTAGACACACCTAGTGGCACTGAGCCGCACATGGAAAAAAAGTGAAGATGGCGAGTTTGATGTTATGTGAATTTTGTCACAATCGGGTATAGCACATAAAATAAAATGCCTAAAACAGTCTATTTTCAAGCCTGAGAAAAATAAGATTAAGCAAAGAGAAGCTGGTGTCTTTGCCACAGGACTTCGTGTTTTGTGACTGAGCAAGAAAGAAGTACCACAAGGCTTTGCGGCGTGGTAAAAGAGGGAGCTTATGCACAGTGCTATTCAACCTCTCCTTGACCGCATGTTACTTAATTGGCGGGGTTTCCATCTGTGTTATTGTTTCACAGAACACTGTGAGAATCATTGCCTTAGGGAAATGCTGAGAGAACAGAACATAATCAGAAAGATGACTTTAATAACCAAAAATGAATTTATTAGTGGTACAGCTTGTAGAATACGGACGAGTCGAGAGAGTCATAAAACTGATAAATGACAGAGCTGTGCTTTGCGTCAAAACACCCTTGAAGTGCAGAAGAGTAAGTTTTGGAAGACTAGCTCGTAATTTTGATCCCTTTGGAGACCAATTAATTTTATATCAATCAGTTCCGCCTACCATTTTCCTTCCTTTCCTTTGTGGGGGACCTTAGGGTTTCTATTGCTGTGGCAAAACATCATCAGCAAAACTAACTACCGTTCCCACCCAGGTCATACCCCACCACAAAGGGGAGTTGGGCAGAGACACGGAGGCGGGAGCCGAAGCCGAAGCCGTGGAGGAGTGCTGCTTAGTGGCTTTCTCCCCATGCTTCGCTCAGGTTTCTTTCTTTCTTTCTTTCTTTCTTTCTTTCTTTCTTTCTTTCTTTTTATTAATTTATTCTTGTTATATCTCAATGGTTATCCCATCCCTTGTATCCTCCCATTCCTCCCTCCCTCCCATTTTCCCCTTAATCCCCTCCCCTATGACTGTGTCTAAGGGGGACTTCCTCCCCCTTTATAAGTTCATAGGGAATAGCAAAGTAGAAGGATCCAGAGGGTCCTAGAAACCTACAAGAAGAACATTATGATAGGCAGATTTGGGCCCAGGGGTCCTGCTCAAACTGTGGCACCAGCCAAGTACAATACAGGCCATAAACTTCAAACCCCTACCCAGATCTAGCCAATGGTCAGAACATTCTCCACAGTTGAGTGGAGAGTGGGGTATGACTTTCACACGAACTCTGGTGCCTCACCTTTGACCATGTCCCCTGGAGGGGGAGACCTGGTGGCACTCAGAGGAAGGATAGCACACTCAGCTTTCTTGTACACTCCAGGACCACCTTCCCAGGGCCAGCACCTGCTGCAAAGGGCTGTCTGTGTGTGGCCACATCAAACATTAATCAAGAAAACATCTGACAGACTTTCTTACAGGCCAATCGTATGGAGGCATGTTCCTCAGCTGAGGTTTTCTCTTCTCAAATGACTCTAGCATGTGTTGAATAGGCAAAAAAATTAACCACATAATGTGTGAAAGGGAGATTATGTGTGCAAACAGGTTCGTGTGTGGGAGAGCAAATGCGCTCACTCCAGGTTTTACCTTCTTTGGGGCCTGGTCTGGGGTGATGCATCACTGCAGTGCAGTGCACATGCCAGTGAGCTTCTGGGGACGCTGCTGCCTCTGCCTCCCTTCTCTTTAATAAAGCACCAGGATTAAAGGCATACTCTATTGCACCTAACTTTTCTGTGGATTTAAACTTACCAAGTGTTTTTTATCTGCTGAGCTGTTTGCCCAAACCAGAAAGTAGTTTTCTTTTTCTGGCAGTACTGGGGACTGAACCCAAGCCTTCATGAGTGTTAGGAAGGTGTTCTAACATTGAGCTACAACTAAACCCTAACATAACATTTTCTGTTTCCCTTCCATGTATACCTATATACAGCAGGCACACCACTTGTATCATTTAATTTAACCAAATCTTTCCAAATCCATGAGAATTATTTTATGGGCACCATTTTCAAGGTAAAGAAAATGATGCTGAAAGAAATCGATGTGACCCTTAAGGACAATGCAAAGTAAAGTAAAGACAAATGCTGTGTGATCCCAATTACCTCACATCCCCACGGTAATCAGATTCGCAGAGATGGAAATTTTACTTCAGTTGATCAAAATTTATTGAGCTCCAAAATTGAGCAAGCTGAAAATATAATCCTATTGTTTCCTGCCTATATCATGCTGTTATGGAATCAACTAAACACGCAAGAAATTTCAATATAAGTACATAAGGCAATAAGTCACCTAAGAACAGAGACACACTTAGAGTGGCGCAGCGTGCAGGGTCTGCATTCAGGCTCCCTTGCGGTCCTTGCCGTAATCTTAGCATGTCTATGGAACACCCCTCACTTACGTGTTTACTAGACGCTTTGAACTCTCAGATCTGAAAGTAAATTCTTGGTTCTAGCAGCTTCAAGCTCCAAGCAGCTTCTTCCATACTCTTTTGTGCCTAGGCACAAAACAACCTTATCTCATCAATTGCCTAAGCCAGCTTTCAGAGTCCTTGCTTTTTCACTGAATGTCACATTCCCCACTCATTGCCACAGAAGACCTGCCACTTCGTTCTTTTAAATCTCTCCTGGACCTGACCACATCCACCATAGTGGAGCAGAATCCCCTCTTATGTATGGAGATTGCTATGCCCTCTCTTGCTTTTCCACCCAGTATCTATTCCCTCTACTTTCCACATGAGCGTATAATCCGTATGAAACAAAGATACATCTCTCCTTTGACTAATGCCCTTCGAGGAGTCCTATGTCACCCTAAGTAGAACTCGTCCGTGTCTAAAGAGGTCCAAAGGCATCGCCTCCATGCAGCCTTCCTATGTAGCCTGTCTCTGCCTAACCCATTCCCAAGCCCACTGAACGCACTCCAGTCACACCGTTTCATGAGTCCCCCTTATGCATCTAGAATGCGTCCTAACACCTTGGCTCTCCCCCTTCTTTGATCAGGAAGGCTAACTGTAGGCTTCTTCTACCCACCTGAAATTTTTACGTTTTGATGCATAGATTCCAGACCTATAAAAGCCATTTCTGACCACTCTGGTGCAGTGCTGTGACTATAACGCACTGATAATTCATTCGACACTAAAAACTGAAATTTTGTGTGTGCGTTTGTTGACTTGGTCAGCAACTGTCTCACTCTACAAGAATGTAAGCTGGAGAGGGTAAAGATAGCCCTGAGTCTTCTTAGGTATATATGCCCAATTCATTTTTTTTTAAATCACAAAAAATATTGCTAAATGAATAAATATACTAATTATGATGATATTATATTGTATTTAAATTTTACTTCATTGTTCCAATAAAGCTCATAAAGTTGATTATCATTTGAGGCATAAGTGGTCACATCAGGACATATGGGAGAAGGATCAGTTTTCCTACAAAGTTAGTTGGAAAAGAAGTATTTTAACTGATCCTTGTAAACTGCTTTATACCCAGATAATCCCTTATTCCAGTGATGTCTTGCTCTTTTGCACTGTGAAAGAATCTGTTGAAAAGAAATCAGTGTTCAAAACAATGCCAGTCACTGGTATCCCTTCCCCTCTCCCCCCCCCCCATCCCCCTGGTGGGGGACAATAGGCTGACAGGCATGAATTTAGAGAGTTGAGGCACAGTTATCACACCCTCATAAGCTGAAGCAACTTTCTAATGTTGCATCATCAGAACCATATTGTAAACCAATAGAATCTTCAGCACAAAGACAGAAATATTAACTTTTAGCTGTTTCTATCCACAGACTGCTTGCACGCTCATAGAAGAAAACTACAAAATGTGCACTTTTTATATACATCCACCAGACTTCACAATGTGAGCGAGGTGTTCCCTGTGACCTATAGAATGGCTCTGCTCACACGGGAGCCCCTTTCGGTGTCACCAAATCTGTGTCTGAGATTGTCTCTGGCCTGGAGTGCTATACTTAGGTCTTCTCCACTCACAACGCATTCCTTATATTTTGGCCAGAAGAATGGCCTTCAGCCCAAAGGAGAATGGCAAATAATAACCTTTTCTAAAAATCTGAAGTATGAAATCTTTTCCAATACTACCGCAACCGTGCTGCACGTCATTCATTACAACCAGACACTGTAAGTGCAAGGCTAGGAAGCACTGACTGTCTGACTCAATGACAGGAAGACAGGGAGATGGGAGGGAGAAGGAGTAAGGGAAGGAGGGAGGGAGGGAGGGAGAGAGAGAGAGAGAGAGAGAGAGAGAGAGAGAGAGAGAGAGAGAGAGAGCACAGTATTCAGGTGATTGTAATATTAAGTGATCAATAAAAATCACATTCTTAGGCTGTGGAGATGGCTCAATGGGGAACGTGCTTGCTGACCAAGCATAATAACCTGAGTTCAAACCTCTACGTGAAGCCGAGCATGGCAGAGCATGTCTCTAATTTCAGTACTTCTATGATGGGATGACAGCAGAGCCAAAAGCATCTCCGGAAACACCCATGTCAGCTAGCATGGGTTATAGAAAAAAAAAAAAGCCTGCCTCAAATAAAGTGGAAGCCAAGGACTGACACCAAAGTTTGTCTCCTCACCTGCACACGTGTACTGTGGTACATGTGCACCCACACTCACAAACATACATACATACATATACACATCATACATACAAAAAGCATATATGAGACTGTAGCAAGACATTAAAACACATTTTAAGTGGAAGTCTTAAGCATAAAATTATATATGCCTTGTGATTTTATATATGAAAAATATACGGATTTATGTGAGATCTGTAAAAAATGTGCATGTGTGTCAGAGCTCAGAGTTTCTGTAGTATATGTTATAACTTTATTTTAATTTTATAGCTATTTTAAGTTTTAAAAGTATTTGTGTGTCTGTGCAGATGTGTATGTGCACATGTGTGTGCCACGATGTACATGCGGAGATCATAGGACAACTTACAGGAGCTGGTTCTCTCTTTCCGGCACGTGAGTTCCAGGACCAAACTCACCAGATGGTACCATTACCTGCTGAGCCACCTCACTGGCACCCACAGTAATAGACTTTCCTTTGAACCACCTTTACGAGTGCTATGGTAATGTGGTCCATCTTCTACATTTTCTTTTGCAGCTACTCCTCATACTCTTGTCTAAAAAGTCCCTTGTGAAAATATTTTATTTTTGCAGCTCACTATATGACAGGAGTCAGTACAGAAAATGGAACAAGTTTTGCCTGCTAAGCATATAACAATTTTAATGACTGAAATTGCACTAATAACATCAGTGCTTATTAATTTCATACCTTTGGTGTTTATGTGAAGAGTTATAACCAACAGAAGCATTTATTAAAACTGCAGCATTTATTTCACTGTGGCTTTTCTGTGTTAGCTTTACTGATATATCTTGCTATAAGCAATCCCTATTTCAGTCTTTAAAACTGTTGATTTATTATTTTGATCATGGAATTCATTGTTGGAGAACATATCTTTATCAAATGCTGAAAATGATGTATCATTTCTCCATCCTCAGTATTCACTGAAGTGGCATATTTAATTTACCTTGTGTCAAACTGTAACTTAAAGAGATAGAGATCACACAGTTGCTGTAAAACGCTGACTTTCAGGCGCTGGAGAGACGAGCCAGTGGGTAAGAACACCTGTAGCTCATCTGAAGGACCTGAGTTTGGTTTCCAGCATCCAGGGGATCTGATGCCCTCTTCTGACACTTGCATACATGTGGCACGCACACACACACACACACACACACACACACACACACACACACACACACACGATAAATAAATAAATCTTTCTAAGAGAAAAATGATCAAGAATCTTAAAATCACTAATGTAAAGACACGTAAGCTGTAAGCTGTAAGTAACCATCAGAAACTTCTGTAAATGAAAAGTGAGTAAGATCATCAACCATACCTTGTTTTTTATGTTTAACTATACCACGTTTGTATCAAGAAATTCTATGTCTATCAACCTCTTAGCTAGGGTTACTATTACTGTGATGACATACCGTGCGCATCACTATTCATCACAGAAGGCAGGCTGGGTAGAACCTGGAGGCAGGAGCTGATGCTGTAGACAGAGATGGGTTCTACTACCGTTTCACTCTGCATGGCTTGCTCAGCCTGCTTTGTTATAAACTCTAGAACAGCGAGGCCGAGAATGGCCCCACCCATAATGATCTGGGCTCTCCCCCATCGATCACTAATTAAGAGAACGCCCTACAGAGTTACCTACAGCCTGATCTTATAGAGGCACGCTCTTAATTGAGGTTCCCTCCTCTCAGAGTACTTTAGCTTGTGTCAAGTTGGCATAAAACTAGCCAGAACAGTCAATCTATTAGCCTCTATTTTCAACACACACACACACACACACACACACACACACACACACACACACACACGACCTAGAAAGCTACCCAAAATAAAAAAAAAATTAATGAAGGAAAAAAAAAAACCTTGAATTTGTACCAGTAAATGTTTCCTTCCAACTGACGTTTTCTTTCAGCTGCAAACGATTGTGACAAAGCAACCAACGAGCCAATAAAATTAATTAAAAATGTGGCCTCCAAAGTCAAATTTGGACACCATCCTCATGGAGGAAATGCTTCCAATAAATCCTTAGTTTCCAGCAGTTCCAAACACCTGTCCTTAGTACTCACACAGGAAGTAACAAATTAAAGTGCTTACAAAGTTGAGATACAGAATACAATTAGATGAAGCTGAGACTGGAGACTGCTCCTCACTGAGGCTATCACCTGTGATGGTGGGGCAGGACAGACCTGTGTCTGCATGCTGAGGACCTTGTGGTAGGAGTGGTGGGTCAGTTTTCCAGAAGAATTCAAAGTAGGAAGAGACGCTTCTGGCAAAAAGGATTTACAGTGAACCTTCCTCCCACACTCTTGCTTGATCTCATCAGAAAAGCAGGCAACATACTCAAGAGTGATGTTTCATAAGTAGTGACTATGTTACTACCAACTTGTTTTAGATTTTACGTAAGAAAAGCCAAGTGCTGCCACACCCATACACTAAAGGAGTTCACATTCTTTCCATCCATCCCCTGAAAATGGTATTTGCTGAGCATCTCCTACAAACATGTCAGGCACATCCCCATTCAGCACTGGGGATACAGCTTATAAATATGATGTTAGAGAGACTGCACTCTACAGAAGAAGTGTAGTCATCAAACCCTGAGTCAATGGATAATTGACATATTGTTTTTGAGACCACCAAGGCTGTCCCCAAACTCACTATATAGCCAGACTGACTTGGATTTCTATTGCTTCAGCCTCCCAAGTACAAGGATTTCAAGTATGTAGTACTATATTCAGCATCTACAGAAATCATTAATACATGCTTCCTAATAGATGTTTATGGCATATGTTCTTTGTAAAAAGTACCACCTTTCACACACAGAGATATGGACACACACACACACACACATACACACACACACCTCACACACATGGGCTCACACCCTCTCATTAAATCAGGTAATCCTAAAATCTACCACTTGGGTTCACACAAATATAATAAAATTACTCATGAGATGAAAAGAAAAGAAATACCAGATATTGAAACCCTGTGTAGGAACAGAGCTGACAGGATCCTTGACTTTGTAGGAAGCCTCTTGCAAATGTGTTAGCAGTCTTCACTCCACAGGGCCTGACTTCCGGCCCACCTGTGTTGAGATGTGCACAAACAATTGTGAGTTCGGATGATTTTTTTTTCCCATTGGAAGCATCAAACTTCTCTCAAGAAAACTACAAGAGAGGGCTAGGAGATGGTCCGGGGGTAAAGGGCTTCCACACAAGCATGGGGACCTGAGTTCAGATCCCCAGCAACCGCTTAAAGGGCCAGCAGGGAAACATATGCCTGGAACCCCAACACTGGGAAAGTGGAGGAAAGGGGATCCCTGGAATTCACTGACCAGTCAGTCTAGGCAAGAAGGTGAGCTCTATGTTCAGTGCAAACCCTGCCTCAAAACATGAAACCAAGAGTGGTCGAAGAAGGCGTCTGACATTGATCTTTGCCTCCACACATATACATGTGTTCATGATTACCGCACACACTTACACACTTGTGTGTGACCACCCACACACGTACATACACAAGAAAATCATGAAGCCATAGCATGTTCTCCTAAAGTAACAACTACTGAATGGTTGATACCATTTTCTTAGAGAGAGAACTGCTATTTGTTCAGAGTCTACAATGATGCAAGCATGCCTCCTACACTATTCAGTGTCCTCAGAAGCCTTAGGACAATGGGGAAGGAGCTCCATTCGACTTTTCAAAACCATATCAATTTTCTGCTGACTATATCTTAAGCAAGTATCCAATAACTTACAAAGCCTCTTCAGCTAACTGTACAAAGATAAGCCCAGGGCTGGGGAGGGTGGCTCTGTAGCCAACTGTTTGCCTAGCATGTGGAAAGCCTGGGATTCAATACCCTACATTACCCAAAATGAATAGATGGATGGATGGATGGATAGACAGATGGATGGATGGATGGATCTAAAACAGAAGCATCCACAGCAATTTGCAAGGTAGGGATGCACACTAAGATGCCAAAAGAGTCTCTTATTATTACAGTGTGCCTACCCTGTGCCTGGAGGGCACAAGGAAAGACCAAAAGCAGAGAAGGATGAGGAAGCTCCGAGAAGAGGGTTATTTACACTCCTGTAACAAGCCAATTTCCAAGCCCAGTGAAGCTGAGAACACCCACAAAAATGAAATAGCACCAGCACCCAGAATTCAGTCAGGAGTATGTGTGCCCAGCGCTATGATTGAGTATGAAATGAGCTCACAGAGGGATTACAACTCGCTCAGTGGCTTTAGATCACTGGATCCCCCAGTCCTCCTGCCATTCGTGGTGTCTCTTGACAGAGGGCTTTTTGAATGTAGTTCCTGGGAAACTTAGATGTTCATATCTCTTCATTGTTAATATACACATATGTTATATAAATTATTAATAAGAACTGGACCCTATCATTAAAGAAAAAAAAGCATGGATGATTCTGTGCTGTCTAGATCATGTCAATGAGAAACTTCTGGATTATTTTAATTTTTCAACACTTACTTGGTTGAAGTTTTATTAATCACAAGCTTGAAACTTTGCCGAGACCTGAGCAGATAGGCACAAAGAGAGATGCATGTGTACGCATGTGTACACGCACGTGTACACACACACACACACACACACACACACACACACACACACACACACACACGTATATCCAACACTACTTAACTAATAATAAACTAATAAAAATGCAAAAGCCCTCAAGGACAGTAACGACAGAATCTCTTTTTGGAAGTGATTCCACTCCAATTTAGAAGGCTAACACGTGCATGATTTCCTGACCAAGAACAAGCGCATTGCAAGGTTTATAACTGAAAGGGCTCATATGATTATGAGGATGCATTTACAGGGATAAGTCATCTAGAGATAGGCATTGTGACACAAATGACTTTCTCTGTGAGTCAGTCGGATTTGTGTGCCTTGTGGTACCTGACAAGGGCACTTCAACAGCTCCAGTTCTGGAATGTTAAGCCAGTATAAAAGGAAAGAATATGAAAGCAAGTCAAAAAAAAAAAACATTGGTCCCAGAACAGGTAGGTTTCACAGTCCACGGCATACACTTGTTTCTTTTCTGAGTGCAAAGAGAAGCCACAAGACAAGTGGAAGCAATAAAGCAACATGATGCTTACTTTTAACCATGGCTGCAAGTTTGCCAATCGGCTCACTTTCTTTCTTCCCTTAGTACGCAGCAAGCTGATATTTCTCAGATTCCCTTGAGTCAAGATCTTGCAAAGAGCCAAAATGAACCATGTTATTTCTCACGGCTGGTCTGAGAAAGCCCATGCTCATTTTCTGTCGGATGCAGACAACCCACAAGAGCATTCATTCTCATCCCAGAAAAAAAAAACGGGGGTGCACAGTTTGCAGTAACGAGCTGTGAGCCTCTGAACAGCCATGTTGATCAAAGACCCTTCACCCACTCATCACCAGCAGTTAGTAAGGTCACTAACACAGGAGTGGTCCAGGTCTGATGCAATGCTGGACTCGTTCTGGGTGATTCCAATTGGTAGAAGCAGCCAGAATCTTTCAGTATCTTTAAAATGAATCTTGCTGGAAGAAGACTCTATTTGGCTGTGAAATTAGAAGAGGACTGAAAGGCACCACATATGGAAACTATGAGTTTCAGGCCGGTGATACCCTGCCAAATAAATAAAAGGTGAAGCCAGAGATAACTAAACGATTGTTGGCCTGAGCAAGTGGAAAGATGAAGATGAAGCTGCCTTCACCTGAACTGGAGAAAGATTCAGGGATGATCAAGTTTGGAGGACAAACAGAAGCTAGTCCTAAGAAAGGGAAGAATTGGGATCCAAAGCTAGGTGCCATGCAGGCAGTTCATGACCAGCATGGCTGTGCACTCTGTACATGTATGAGCATGCCAAAAGGGGGAAAAGCCTCATCATAATTCTCATCCTAATTCACCAAAATTGCACAATTGCATTTACATGAAATCTTCAGAATATGTACATCCAGAGAGAGAAAATAAATACTGATGGTTTCCAGGGCCTCAAGGAGTATGAGAACAACTCCTTGTTCCTGTCAGAACAAGTTTCTTTGGGGTAGTAAAGAAAGTATAGAACCTAACGGTCATATTAAGCACAACCTTGTAAACATTCTGAAATCCCTGAAATATACAAACTACAACTGCTGGATTGTTTGTTGTTAAAAAGTGTATCTTACACTATCTGAGCTATATTTCACTTAATAAAACTTTGACAGATTTGAAAAAAGCAGTATGTTCAGGAGATAGACAAAATAGTTTTGGAAATGAATAGCATAAAATAGAGCCAATACTTTTAGTGCACAGCTACATAAATTTTGACCAAGATGTATGGCTGTGTGATCTGTACAAGACAGAGAATTCTTTTTAAATCCTTTTCCACTGTGGGAGTTAACTCCTCTGCTTACTCCCAAACCTGAAACCTTATAACTATGGCTCTGTTTCTTCCAGTGTATCATATAAATGAGATCAAGCATCACACAACCTTTTGGGTCTGACTTTACTCACTTACTTTAGTGACTCAACCTAATGTTTCAACCATGGTTTTATATATAACAGTAATTTACTTCCTTCTATTTTTATTTTTCCTTCTATTTTTAAATTACAGTCTGTTACATATCAATCCAGAAGCCCTATTCATAAAGAAAAATAAGAGATGTCTTTAACTTCAAAATTAAGAACTTCTAGAACTCTTTGAAAGGCACTATTAAGAGATTAAAAAAAAACAAGCTGCAAGGAAGAAGTAAATATTTTCCAATAATATATCTGGAAAGAGAATCGAATCCATGATCTATAAAGAGCTCTTACAGCAATATATTTTAATTATTTAACTAGACATATACACCTTACTTATTTGATTAGTCAATATATTTAAGTATTTAGCTAATCAAATGTATCTGTAGGGTGAATTGTGATATTGAAATCTCTATTAGACTTTTTTCAAAAAGGAGTTTTCAAGAAAGATTAGTCCAAATGAGACAGTCATGCATTGGTGTTATGCGATTTCAATTGTGTTCTAGATTTCAAATACAAAGTCATACAGGAAAATGCTTGGCAGAAATAGTTACATAAGATTCTCTGGATCGTTAGTCATCAGTAAACCACAGTGGGTATCACTCTACATCTGATACAATGGTGATGATTTTTCAAATTACAAGACTAAGTGCTCAGTAGTACGTACAACTGGTACCTTCCTCCTTTCCCAGAGAGAGTGCAGAATGTGCACTGTCTTCATGGGACACTAGTTTGACAGTTTCTTCTAACATAAACATGTACTTACGATAATAAGGGTGATGCTGTAGGTAATGCATTAACCAAGCTCAAGGAATTGAGTGTGGGAGACCTAGAAAGAGAAAGTACTACTCTGTCCCTTTGGGATGCAAGGGAGCTGGGAATCTGCTGCCCTGGGTGGCTTGGGTACTTTACATGGCCCTCTCTTTTCCACTATTGTCCTGCTTAGATGCCCACCTTCAGGTCTTCTCCCTGTTTGTCCTTGCAGTGTCTTCTGGGAATAGGAAGTGGTCCCTCAGGGAGTTAGCTATCACTTTCTTCTGCCACACATGTCCCTCAAACATTCCTTGAAATAACACAACAGTTCTGCTTCTGGCTATTTCTACACATAAAATAAGACTTTGATTCTCATCAAAACAGCTGTCAGCTAGGCATGATGGTGTGCATCTGCCTGTTGGTCGGCACTGATTATGAGGTAAAAGTAACTAATACAAAAGGATAAAATATTTTCCCAGCACTCAGAAGGCTGAATTAGAAAGACAAGGTCTGGGGATACAAGTCTAAAGAATAAGATTTTGTCTCGATTGTGCATAATCACCCCCCGAGTTGGAAACAATCCAAATGACCCTTTGCTGTGAGAAGAATAAAGGAAATGATGACTTTTCAAGGCTAAATGACAATGTACATGTATGTATGACAGGCTCTCAAGTCTGGTGTATGCACAAGTCTGTTGTGTATCACGTTAAACTGTAATTTTAGCTCTACACTGTCATTTTAGAAAGTAAAGTTTACTCATTTGTCTTTATTGTCTCGTTTCAATGAACTATCAGTTCTTGGCAAGGAAATAGTGAGAAAAGGACAGAACCAGTGCCTTTTGGGAAAATATGTGAGATTGAAATATCTATTAGGTTGAAAAAAATAAAAAAAGATTGCAAGAAAGATTACTCCAAATGAGACAGTCAGTCACTGGTACTAAGCAATTGCAACTGTGTCCCAGATTCCAAAAGCAAAGTCAATACTGAGCACAATGGTTCTTTAGAAGCCCAAGGAAGGCATAATTGACTGCTGGGCTCTTACAATGCATAGCCATTTCCCAACACTGGCTGAACGTTCTGATGCATTCTTAGAAAAATAGGCCAGTGGCCATTTTAATGACAGTACTGTTAGTGAGTCATTCGGTACTTCTGACCTTCTCAGGCATACGCCTAAAACTCTCTGGTATTTAAAAATATGTACTCTGGTTTGATGTTATTCACATTGGCCACTTAACTTATAACTATTTAATTTCCTGTAACAATTTATTTTTTACTTAATAATTCTTCATGGTGTACTTTTAGTAAATCTACATGATACATTTGGAAGGGAAAAATCCTGTCTCTGGATTGAAAAAAAAAGCTAACAACCTGTATCTAATTTGTTTGCAGGATCCTAGGGAGGTGTTATACAAAAATATTATACAATAGGGAAGAGAAGACAAGAGACAAAGTAAAGCTGATGCAAGAATCATCTCGACCATACTCCAGAACCATCAAAATGGCTTGGGGATCCAGGCAACTCCACGTGTAAAGTCCTTGCTCTTCAAGCAGGACCTGAGTGTGGATTCTCAGCAAGCACATAAAAGCTAGAAGATGTGCTGCATCTTCTATATAACATCTACAGTTAGATAACGACAACTCTGGTCCTAGAGAGGCAGGGACGGGGGGTGGGGGAATCCCTGGAGATTGCTGGCTAGCCAGACTACCCAAACTTAGGAGTTTTAGGTTCAGTAAGAGCGACCCTGTCTTATATGTAAGATGGACAAGGATGGAGGAGGATTTCTGACATCAGCTTCTGGTCTCACATGTATGATGTGCATACACACACACACACACACACACACACACACACACAGAGAGAGAGAGAGAGAGAGAGAGAGAGAGAGAGAGAGAGAGACAGAGAGAGAGACAGAGAGAGAGACAGAGAGACAGAGAGAGAGAGAGAGAGGGAGAGAGAGAGAGAGAGAGAGAGAATAGTAGTATTGTGTGTTTGTGTCACTGTGTGTGTTTACATAAACACATTAAGGGTAGAAGATACATTTTATATGTTAGGAAGAATTCCCATAGCAAAGTGATAGTGCGGATTACAAAGGCATGGCCAGGGCTTGGGAGATGGCTGAGCAGTTAAGGGCATCTGCTGCAGAAGCATGAGAAGCTGAGTTCAAATCTCCAGAACCCATGTACAAAGCTGGCATGGTCACAGGCACCTGTAACCCCAGCATTCCGGAGCTGCTGGGGACTGGAAGTTCACTGTAGCTTTCTGGCCACCAGCCTATTCCCAGGGTTCTGTGAGATGCACGGTCTCAAGGGAATAAGGGATAAAATACTACAGCAGGACACCCCATCGCCTCCTCTGGCTTCTGCACTAATGATGGATGCCTATTCGCATATATACACGTGCACACATGCATACAAAAAGTTTAACCGATTTGTCAAACACCTGCACAGAGACATTGTGCTCATGAAATATCAGCAACTGGGATGTGAGTGGTTGCCCTGCATATCAATAAGGGCAGCATTAAAGACACAATGGGACTCGGGGAATGACTTTGTGGTAGGCCCTTTGCCTAGCATGAGCCTATTTCCCATTCCAAATAACTAATAAGAAAATAGAAAAATACATATGTGTTAAGCCAGGCCAGAAGGCATTTGTCTATAATCCTAGCATTCTAAGCTGACATAGGAGGACAGTGTGTTCTAAGCCCTTCTAGACTGACCAATCAAAAAGAAACACTTAGATCTGGGGTGGTAGCTGTTAGGAAAACACTTGCTCACTTCGATACCCAGAACCTGTATTTACAAAGCTAAGTGTGGTGGTATGTGCTTACAACCTCAGCACTGGGAAAGCAGAGACTGGCAGATCCCTGGTTGACTGGCCAGACAGCCTAGCTAATTAATAAATTCTGGGCCACCTGAGAGAGACCCTGGGGGGCAGGGAGGTGGGCCAAGGTTGTCTTGGGACCTCCACACACATTCACATATATATGTATATACACTCTCACATGTACATACAAAAAAAAAAACCTAAGAGTAGCAGATACAATTTAGCTACTTAACTTAGCTCCAGGCTCCAGTCCCATAGGGGACCCTATAGATGAGCACTTCTATTCTGATAGCACTGACATCAATTAGAACCCAGAAGACAAATTGTGGTTCTTATAAAATCACAAGGACTCCCATCTTCGCCAGCAGATGAAGACCTTTACACAGCAACTACTCCATAGGAGAGGGAACTGAGCTGCAGAAAGCTGGTTCATCCATAACTGTGGCTCTGACTCCAAGAGCCTCAAATCATCCCTGGCCAGGAGAAATGGGTATTAAAATGGCAGTGCTCAATGCTATTTAGTATTCAGCGAGAAGTAGACAGCTGAGTGAGGGTCTCCTTGGACTGTACAGAGGGCAAACAGCTCTCTGACAAAGTCTCCCAAAGCCATGTTGAATTTTTCCTCACCAAAATTGAAAAGGCAGAGGAGCATTCAGAGTTACTCCTTAACCACTCACAGTTTCATATGTTTAACTTCTGTAACATAGCTGGAAATAATTCCATATAAGCAGGTTAAAAGTGGCTCACACGGTCATAAATCCCATTTCTACAGGCAGAATGCTTACATTCTAAGGGTGCAAGTTGACAACATAGGCTAACCCTCTAGTAGACAATATTTATGTATCAATCACATCAACTTGGGGTTTTTCCATGGGTAAAACAGGGGAGAGTTTTCTGCTGTGGTTAACTTTCTTATAGAGTGCAGTAGGTCAAGGCTGGAAGCATAGCATTGCCTAGTAGGAGGTCTAGGAATCCTAAGTATGTGGGGAGGGAGAAGAAGGGGACCAAGGGAGACGGCTTAGCAGGTGAGAGTATTTGTTCTTCAGTCTTGCAGCCCTGAGTCCAAACTCCCAGCAACCAGTGTATGAAGCCTGCCATGTCATACAGCAAGCCTGAAATACTATGCACGCGCCTGGGTTTGAATAAACACCATCAAGCTTGGCGGCAAATGTCTTTGCCTGCTGAGCCATCTTGCCAGCCACGGGACCAGTATTTTAGACTTAAAGTTGGATTTTCTTCTATCACCCAAAGGTTTTGCAAAGCTGGACTTTATGACAGAGGTCTATAATCTTAGATACTTGAGAGGCTGAGGCAGGAGAATTACAAGTCAACACCTACCTAGGCTACAGAGTGGCTTCAAGGCCAGACTTGGTGACTTAGTGAAATTGAAATGCTATATCCAACTTTAAGTCGATTTTCTTAGAAGGCTGGGCATGGTAGAGTTTTGTTTAGCATTCTTTCAACCACAAGGTCAATCCCAGTTCTGATGGAGAAAAAAAAAATGTTTTGCAGTTAATTTTAAGTCTGTTGTGTTGTTGTTGCTCTCAAAATAGGGTTTAGAAAACAGAAGCAAATGACTGGCCCTTTTCTTGGATAATCCATGGTCTTTTTCATAGGCCGAAGAGGAGCTGTTCTGTTTTGAGGTGGCGCCTCAAGCTCAGGGTTAAAGACAGGTTTCAAGATCAGTAATTTGAAGTCCTCTCTCGCTAACACCTTGACCTAGCTGCAAGTTCTTTAGCAAATTTGTTTCTCTTCTCTGAGATTTACTTTCTCTCCAGCGAAAAGAAGTGTTCAATTGGTTCGTTTTCATTTGCTTACTTAGAGAGTTATGGGTGGGAACTGAACTCAGTGCCTGGAGAATGCTAAATAAACACTTGCTGAGCTACCTCCCCAATCCCCAAACACAATCTTAATACTGCCCAGCTAAACAAGGCAACTGATCTCTATAAACTGGTTCCTCCAGCTACAAAAGGAACTGCTAAATAGTGTCAAGAGAGACTTGTTAGATGGACAGGGAAACTGCTAAAACCACTTAAAAGAACCATAAACACATTCAGTCATTTTGTACCACTTGTGGGAACGGGGATCTATAAACTACCGCAATGCACATGTTTGTTAATCAGCCCTTGGGTCATCTAGTCACCTCTCACACCAGGCACAGTCTTGGCCTCTCACACTAACTAGAAAAGCTCACTTAGAAAAGACGAGGAGATTGTATCCTTGCATTTCCATCTCCAAGAGAGCTTAAGGTGGAGAGGTAGGTGCAGTCACATGAATGGATAAAGTCGTTTTTACCTCCTGGCTGGTCTGATCAAAATGCAGCTGGGCACGTAAAACTCAGAATGTGAGTTCCTGCTTCATTGGTTTTCAGCTCGGATTTCTTCCCCCCCGGAAGCTTATTTTGTATTGCTTCATCTTGGCCTCTCATACCCTAGAGTACAGCATTTCAAGAGATTTCTGCACCGCAATTATAATTTTTCCACAAGGAAGCCGTGTCTCAGACCTTTGCTGCTCTTGTTCTGATTCCTCTTTCTCCTTCAGACACCCCTGCTAAGCATGAAGGTGGCTCATTTACACACCGTTTTATTTGCCTTTAACATCCAGGCAAACCTCGCAGTCCTGCGTTTTAAACAAAACTCAATCTGTGTCAGGCAATAACATGCTTTTCAGGCTTAAAAGCCGTTTTTAAGCATTTAATAATTAGTGCAAAAGTTATTACAGGATTTGCATTGAAAATTTTACGAGGATGAAGAGTGTTTAAAAAACAAAACAAAACAAAACAAAAACCAGGGGCTTGGATAGTGGCTTGGGGCAGAGGGGCTTGCTGCACACACATGAATTCATACAGCCAGCAGCTACATCAAAGTCAGAATGAGCGGTGTGACTCTGTAACCTCACCACTGTGGGGGCAAAGACAGGTAAATCCTTGAAGCTTACTAGAGAGCCAGTCCAGCTGAATCCATGAGCTTCAAGCTCAGCGAGAGATCCTGTCTCAAAAACTAGAGGTGAAAAGTCATTAATAAAACCACTCTGACATCACCTCCTCAGGCCTCCACATGCACCCATACAGGCAAGCCCACCCTGACACCTGTGCATACCTCCTCACACACACAGAGCAAGAAGCAGAAAATGTGGGTCTGGGTCCTGCTAACCATTAATACTTCTACAAGCTTCTGCTTGCTTGCTTGCTGGCTGGCTGGCTGGCTGGCTTGTTTCTCTGTTCTTTCTTTCTTTCTTTCCTTCCTTCCTTCCATCCATCCATCCTTTCTTTCCTTCATGTTTCTCTTCCTTTTGTGTTAAATTCTTCATACCTCATAAAGGAAGAGTCAGAGAACAGTTACAATCAGATCAAGGCAACAGAAAATCAAACAGTGTGAAAGTTCAGTATCAGAAGCTGGGAATTCTGTCTTTTGAGCTCCAGGGGGCTCCATTTCCACTGTCCTGCCATTGATAACACAAACACACACACACACACACACACACACACACACACACACACACACACAGAGAGAGAGAGAGAGTTTGTCTTGTAGGCTCATGCCAGCTCCACCTCATAACTGATGCGGTCCTTGGCTCATCCCACGGTTACAGGCATCTAGAAAATGCAGTAGTTTCTATTGAAACTGGGCGGCTCCTTTACTAATAGCTTCTTTTTAGGAACGCTGACTCAGACACGGTCAGCTTCTCTGCATGGTCCCTTCAGTCGTTGGGCTTCTACTGAAACTGAGGCTATACCTTCACCAATGGCCTCTCTTCCCCGCTCACCGTCCTCAGTTGCTCTCCAGCAGCCCTCCATAACTTCAAAGTCAGTACCAAAAATAAAAGCCAGAAGTCTGTGAGCTTCACATAACTCTCCTTCTGTATTCTTATAGTGATTTCTGGAAATCTTATACTCTTACACAGAAAATATATTCTGCTCTATTTATAGCTTGTACCATAAGAATTTATTACTTTAAAAAAATATAGTGATTTATTTGCCAACACCTAATATGCAAACACATGCACTCAGAGGTAAATATATATTGGATGAAAAACACACTATATACATGCATAGATATGTGTATATATACATACACATATATATATATATACACACACACATATATATATAATTTCAAACATATATAGTCCAGATATATTTACACTGTTAAAAGGGGGCTGTTATTTTTTAAAATTTCCAAGTGGATCTTGAAATACTAGAACCTTGTCCCCAAGTAAGTATTGTAGTCATGCACGCCCCCAAAGCAATTCCTAACCACCAAAATTCATATTTTAGAGCCCACTTCAGCAGATGCTCAGGAAATGCCACTAAACTGAACATGTTCCTGCCTTCAGGAAGGTTGTAGCACCTCTCACAGATGCCCTGACATTGCTATAGGTTTTGCAAAGGATTGCAGAAACCACGCACTCCACAGGAGGCAAGATGAAACAAAGGGGGGGAGGGCAGGCTAAACAATGTCCGCATCATCATAAGGTTTTGCTTAATCCCTATGATTGATTGATTCCTCTTTAGAAGGAATTACTTCACATACCTTTCCCCCATTTCCGTAATCCATAAAAGGGTACCACCATGCAGTGACTTATAACAGGTCCAGAAGGGGATGAACCAGCCTGACTGGTGCCTGACAGAAGACCTGGTTTCAGGACTCCTTTCAGCTGAGCCTGTAGTGCATCCGGCATGTCCCCCCCCCCCCCGCCGGCCCCCGCCTCGCCCCATCTATTTCCACCTTCTCCAGCCATACGTGTCACTACCCGATCTGATCTGGGAACTGGAAAAATAATCATTGTGGAATAATTTGTGTCTTAAAACTAATACTCCCCAATGAGAGTGCATTTTAAACACAGGGTCATTAAGGAGACAAAGTTAAATGAGGCCATGTCTTAGTTAAAGTTACTATTGCTGTGATGAAACACCATGATCAAAAGCAAATTTGAGGAGGAAAGGGCTTGCTTGGCTTATGCTTCCACGGCTGTTCATCGCTGAACAGGAAGTCAGGACAGGAACTCAAACGGGGTAGGAACCTGGAGGCAGGAAATGATGCAGAGGTGATGGGCTTACAGGTTTGCCCAGCCTACTTTCTTATAGAACCCAGAAGCTCTCCCGGGGCAGCCCACCTATAATGCGAGAGGCCCTCACACATGAATCCTTAGAAAACATCCTACAGGCTTGCCTACAGCTGAATCTTATGGAGGCATTTTCTCAATTAAGGCTTCTTCCTTTCCAGGGCCTCTAGCTCTTGTCAAGTTGGCATAAAACTAGCCAGCACATGCCATAAGGGTAGACTCTCACCCAGTGGGATTCACGTGCATGGAGAAAAGGCTATGAGTGGACAGGGTAAGGTAGCCACCACCTTCCGAGGAGAGAGGCCTTTCCTCTTAACATCTTGATCATAGGCTTCTAGGCTCCAAAAACATGAAAGAAAAGAAATATCTATTGGCCAGCTCAACGATAGAAGGCGTATTTAGCCTGGGTGGGGCTCTAGGTTCCATTCTTAGCACCATCAGAGAAACTCTATCTCTGCCTATATTTATATCATCTATTTACTGATGTAAATAGTGACAAGCATGCGTGTGTGTGTGTGTGTGTGTGTGTGTGTGTGTGTGTGTGTGTGTGTGTTATATCCTGTAGTATTTAATCATGGTATCCTAGTAAATTGATACAAGAACTTCACCAGTTTTAGAGTTAACATGTTCTTTCAATAAATGCAAACAACCCAGCCCAGCTCTGCCTTACAACCCATCTCCGTGGAAGCCACTGTTTCTCATTTTTCCAAGATTCTCCAAAGCCTGGGAGTAATCCTTAATTGTCCTCTTCCCACAGGTGACTAGGTTACACTGAATCACCTTCCACTAAGCCAATGCTTCATTCCTTTTGAGTTGGAACTAAATGCCCACTTGATGCCACCTTAAAACATAAAACACTAGTTTCTGAAGACTCAAAGAAAGGAGAATGGCATTTTACACCATGATCATTTAAAATCCTCTGGTCTTGCAGGTCACCCATCAAGGGCATGAGAGCTTGCTCCTGTCCCCAGGGTCTTACTGTCTGTATGCTATGTGTTAAGCTACTCCTGGGGGTTACTTTTTGTGATAACCTAGCAATCTAGTAAGGAAACTGTTTCCCTTGAGTTCTGTCCTTGTAGATTCCAGGGAAAGGGGCAGGACTTTCTGGCTTATTATTGGTCAGCCAGGAGCACCTGGAATTCCTACTTCCAGGAAGATATGGTCAGAACTGAGTGCAACTGTAGGACAGAGGTATTGTCAGAACTGCTCGACATGGGAGTAAAACACACACCAGCACAAATCTGGTCACAAATGTGTGTATCGCAAGTGTTACTGCAGAGAACAACAGTTTGTCTTTCCTGTGCTCATTTTGGTGCCACAAAAGTAAGATTTAGTAGAACAGGCTTTTCTCCCAGACTCATGGTTCTGGAACAGAAAGGACAAAATCAAGGAAAATGGGGACTCTTTGATGCCTTGATGGGTGATGGGTGTTAAATGGAGAGGACTTGTACTATAATCAGTTTTTGATAGAACAAAATCATGAAAGGAATTTAACAGTGAATCCACCTTCTCTCACATTGGAGAGAGACAAATATGAAAAAGGCAAAAATATTCAGGCCTTTGTGCTTTTTTTTTTTTTTGGTTTTTGGTTTTTGTTTTTGTTTTTGTTGTTTTGTTTTTTGTTTTCATCGAAGATAAATGAAAAGTACAATGAAGTGTTATGTTGATTCTCAATGCTAAATTAAGCTTGGTTTTCAATGACCTGACTTTCACTCACTGGCCTGTTGTCAACTTGAAACAACCTAGAGTCACTTGGGAATAGAAAACCCCAATTGAAGGACTGCTTTGATCAGACTGATAGGTGGCTGTATCTGTGAGAGTTTGCTTTGATCAGATAGATGTGAGAGGGCTCAGCCCACTGTGGGTGGCTCCACCCATAGGCAGGTGACTTGGGCTATATACGAAAGCTACCTGAGCATGGAGCAGTGAGCACGCCAGGCATCAGCATTCATCCAGGATTTCTGGTTAGGGTTTCTGCTGTGACGTCCATCAGTGATGGACTACAATCTGGAAGTGTAAGCTGAAATAAACTTTTTACTCCGCAGATCGCTTCCCGTCAGAGTGTTTTATCACAGCAACTGAAGGAAGCCAGAACAGTTCCCCAAACAGAGCATAGCTAAGAGCATGTGCTTCCCTAATTTCCAACCGACAGCTTCTACTTCCTCTCTGTGCATCCCGCTGCTTCGTACTGATCCAGAGGCAGATTGCAGCTGTAGTTCCTGGTCTCCTTAGTAACTGGGCACAGAGCAATGTGGCGATTCCCTCTTGCTAAAAGACAATGTCATGGTTTCGACTTCTATATATCCTATGCAATGATTTCTTGCTCGATAGCAGTACCTTTGGCTTAAAACAAAACAAAACAAAAAAAAAACTTTCACTAAAGCAGATGGTGAATATGATTTAAGAACCATATACTAAATGTATCCTAGAATTGACACAGTACCCTCAAATGATTATGGAATAATCACAGCTGGCTGAGTTACTTTGAGAACTGCCTAGATGACTAGCTTGATTTCTACCTCATCCCAATCATGTGTGTGTGTGTGTGTGTGTGTATGTGTGTGTTTGATGTATGCACATATGTATGTGGGGATGTATACACTGAGTGCCCTACTCTGTCACTCTCAGCTTTATTCTTTGAGACCATTTCTGTCACTGAACCCAGAGCTAGTCTGGCAGCCAGAAAGCCCTGGCCACCCTCCCATCTGCATTTCCCACAGCACTAGGTTGACAGGTAGATGGGGCCATGCCCAGGTTTAATCTTGTTTATCTTGAGGACAGAATGTCTGCGGGCCAGAAGTTGCTCTTCTGATGGTTGGCTGGAGTTAAGATGGGGTTTAGCAGAACTTCTAACTTCATTATAATATAATTTGCATGCTAGTGTCATACCCTCCAGTGCCATGACACCTAACAGTTGCCATGCCCGAGTAAAAAGAACCATCAAAGAAATGAAAAGAGGTAGTCACTGATTTCCAGGGAGATCTCTACTAGTGCCCATAGAAGGCATGGCTCTTCCTCCCTATTGTAAACCCATCACTCTCCCTAAATTGTTTTACCCTATACTTATGCTCTCCTGAGCTAAAGGTAAGAAGTCAATTTGCTTCTTTGTCGACACTTCTCCCACCACTGGCCACAGATAAAACTATCCTTTATTGCTTAGTTGATGTTCAGTCTTGATACTTTGGTGACTTTGAAATTCCTCTTAAGTGCAGGGATTATGGACAGATATCACCACAACTGGTTTCACATGGGTCAATGGTGATTGGGCACAGCTCCACACTGTCACATCCAGACGATAGGGGTCTCCCCTCATTGTCACCAAACACCTAGAGAAACTAAGCAGCCAAAGGCCAGCACACAGAAAGCTTGTCCTTGCCTGATCTCTGGGCATAGGAGCATGGGTTAGGGCTGGAGCCAGTGGCCTCAGATGGCTGGCAATGCAGTCAAGGACTTGAGATAAGTGCACACAGGTGTGCAAAGTAGCATGCAATTGTACTTAAATCAAAGCAATGGGACAGGTCAGAACAGGCTGTCAAGAATGACAATGGACTACGAGAGTGGAGGTTCTCAAAGGTTCTGATTATTGTTTGGGGTTTCCTTTTATAAGGGTCAAAGATGAAGAGGGTTGATTGCTAAGTTCTCTATTTTGATTGACAGGCTTAGTTTAGATAAACCTTTGTTCACTATGTATGTCCCTTCCCATGATGCATCTGTTTTCAATCATATGCGTTCACAACAGTGCATAGGCATAAGATGGTAAATACAGAATCCACTCTATAAACTTTACTTATGGGAGATAGTCTTCCTTACTGTGAATATATCCAAAACCAGACTAGGCCAGATCAGCCATGTATCCTGGTTTCAGAATACATTCTAGAACATGTTAGAATAGATACTAATTGTTATGAAGAGGCTGCTAGGTCATTTATTTCTGTTCTTTAAAATGATTATGCTGCAAGCTGATGGGCATGGGACTTGGGATTCCTAAGTTGCTTACGGATTGCAAGGTATGATGCTCTACCTCACTGGGATGAGGTAGAAATTAAGCTAGTCATCTAGGCAGTCCTCAAAGTAACTCAGCCAGCTTCGATTATTCCATAATCATTGAGGGTACCTGTATGTGCAGGTAAGAATTTCAGACTTCCAAATGCATCATTAGAAGAAGAGTGTGCATATAGCCCAAACCAAGAGGAGTCCCTAGTCACTAATCCATTCCCTATGCTTTTCTGACTGAACTAGGATAAAAGAACTAACTGACTGATTAGTAACAGTAATTGTAACCTGAGTTGTCATTTCAGTAGGGTCATGTAAATTTTAATGTTCCCCATAGGCTCAGATGCTTAAATACTTGGTCTCTAGTTGGTGGTAACTAGACGGTTGGTTACTGTCTGGGTAAGTTAAGAAGATGTGGCCTACTTTCTCCAGTATGTCACTGGAGGTAGGCTTTGACATTCCCAGTTCACTTTCTGCCTCCTGTTTGTGACCTGAGATGTAAGCTCTCCTGGACTGGAGATATGGAACAGAGTTAATAGTATGACTGCTCTTCCAGGGGATCCAGGCTCACTTCTCAACACCTACATGGTAACAACTATCTGAAACTCCCCTTCTTCTGACACCCAAAGGTACTGCACACACATGATGCACTGACATGCATGCAACCAAACACATATATGTATAAAATTAAAATAAATGAACCTCAAAAGCAACAACAATGAAGATACCCTGTCTCAGCTTGCTTTTCCAGCTGCTATGCCTTGCTTTCCTGTCTTGCTGGTGATAGGATCTTATGAATTGCAAATCCAAATAAGCCATTGCTTATTAAGTTGCCTTGGCCATGGTGTTTTATTATCACAGCGATGAAACAGTAACTAATACATTTAAGAACCTGACAGCACCTCCAACTAGTACAAAGCATAGATACTTACTTAAACTTACACAAGTGTTGGCCATGTGAGATCTAGTAACGGAAGACAAAAAAAAAAATATTATGCTTAAGGCAAATTAGATCAGTTTCTGAATATAAACCCCTGTGTAAGTTGCCATGTGGGTGCTTGGAATTGAACTCAGATCCGCTACAAAAGCAGGAAATGCTCCTAACAGCTCAGCCATCTTTCTACATCTAGTTTAAGGCTTTTCTTATGTATTATTAATAGGTGACTATTCCGTTGAAAATGTTGACTTTCTACCACATAGAACTTAACACCTCATACATTCTAAATTGGCACGTAAATATTCTCTAGAAATCCTAATATTCAGATTAGAATGAATCACAGCCAGTGGCAAATCCACATCGTGCTGATCAGCTTTCTGCCTGAGAAAAACAAATTGAAAACAAGAAATTTTAATTGGGTTGATGGTTTGGAAAGCTTCGGTCAATGGCTGTGTAGGTTTGTTTTTAGCGGATGATGAAACAGCCACCAGGGTGGGGAACAAAAAGATGAAGGAAGGAATAGCTCCAATGGCGCAGCCTCTCCGTGATCTACTTTCTCCACGTAGGTCCCACTTTCTAACAGGTAGGAGAGAAAGAAGATCAGTTGGGAGAAAGGGCGTAGTTTTTCTCTGACTACTTCCTGCTGTTTAGAGTCATCTGGATCTTTGGGGCAATACCAATCTTTGTCTTCAGGATATTTAGCCAGCGACAGCAAATGCTGCAGCAGCACCAGCCACCTTCTTTTCCTCCTCTGACCATCTCCAAGTATTCCTTTGCAGCTTTCATTCCTTTTTCTCTCTGAGCTTTCATGACTATACCCTCTCAGAGTCTGCCCAAGGAAACTTTCCAGATGGCAAAAACCATGCCCATGCATGAGGCAGTCTCCTGCTGAAAAGGGTGACATGCCCACTCACAAGGCTGTTACCAGCTGTGGACAAACTGGAGCACCCTACATATCCCATACCTGGGATTAAAACAAAAACATGCTTACATAACACAACTGAGGTTTTAAAGAAACCAAAACTTCCACAACAGAACACCCTCATGATCTAACCATGTATCTCACAAGCTAGGGACCTGATCCATCAAGAACATTTTATGTTCAAGCTACAAATGTCCTCAGTATAGCGGCAGCAAGAGGTCACAATTAGGCTGTATGACAAAGGAAAACTTGGAAGAAAGAAAATTAACATTTGTTGACCGCTGGCAGTGATGCAATGATATAACGTATTCATCTGATTTGCTGAACACATCCAGCGTCCGGCCTGTATGGATACCTGCTTGAGTTTATATTCTGCTAACCTGTGACATGGACTCTGTAAATGGTTCCAGCAAACTAAAGGAACTGAGAAAAGGGAGAGAAGATGGCACATTAGATAAGGTATCTGTCTGGGTCATTAAAAGCTATCCAATCAGACTTCTATAAAGTGAGACAACGGGACATCTTGTTTCATCTTGGAAGAAACAGTATGTCCAACAGCAAAACTCCTGACCCAGAAATGATCTCAGTGCATGTGGGAACAGAGGGAGCCCAGGGAGGCTAGCATGAGCTCAACCAGCAGAAAATGTCAAGTGAAGCCAGAATATAAAGGCCACCAGAAAGAGTTTAAGTTCTGCTCATGATGGGGACACACAGATATGTTCCTTAATTCTAGTACCTCTGTAAATAGGAAACAGACTGCTGTGTGGGAGCAGAGGGGAAAGGCTGGTAACAGTCAAATTTTCATTTTCTGTTTGATTTAATGGAATCTCAAATGATGTGCCAATTTCTGCAAGACAGAATTTGTAACAGTTCCCACTGAGAGATCATGGTGAACTGTGTAAGGATAAAAGTAGAAGAGATAGCAAAGGGGTCTGATTCGGTTCAAAGTTTAAAGGCGTGCTGAGAGATTGTAGATTCACCACAGACAGGAAAAGAAAAACATCAAGAGAATGCCTCCTTCTCCTAAAGTCCTTCCTCTCCCTCCTCATCTTGCTCTTCCTCCTTCTGACTTAGATTCCTTTCAATTATCTACCAGATAAAAATCTTAAGTTCAATTCTTTTTGAGACACCGTCTCATTATGTAGCCTTGGCTGACCTGGAACTCACTATGTAGACCAGGCTGGCCCCAAACTCAAAGAAATCTGCCTGCCTCCACCCCACAAATACTAGGGTTAAAGGTCTTCTCCACCATGCCCAGCTCCTAAATCTGATTATTTTCTTTAGCTCCTCTCATTCCTAGTATCCTTATGAACTCACAAAGAGCAGAGAGTCAGAAAAGCTAACTCTCCCTACTGTTATAAAAAGATCAAAGACACCAAAGTACGTGTGGAAGTCATACCACACCCTCCACTCAATTGTGCAGAATGTTCTGCCCATTGGCTAGATCTGGGTAAGGGTTTAAAGTTTACCGTCTGTATTGTCCTTGGCTGCACGTACTCTGGTGCCTCATATATGACCATGTCCCCTGGAGGGGGAGACCTGGTGGCACTCAGAGGAAGGACAGCAGGTTACCAAGAAGAGACTTGGTACCCTATGAGCATATACAGGGGGAGGAAATCCCCCTCAGGAACAGTCATAGGGGAGGGGAATAAGGGGAAAATGGGAGGGAGGGAAGAATGGGAGGATACTAGGGATGGGATAACCATTGAGATGTAACAAGAATAAATTAATAAAAAATTTTAAAAAAAGACCAAAGACTCAGCTCTGCCATCAAAGGCCACGTTCTCCACTATGCCCTCATCATCCACCCCATTACCTTTCCTGTGGCATCAGGTGTTTGTGCTTCACTTGAGTGGCACATGCTCGAACATCTCCATGATGTCGAGTAACCATGGGTAATAGAGCTTTAATAATAAGTCAACACAAGAATCTTGCGATGCAGCTTAGCAGTGCGATTCCTGTCTCACTTTTTAGCTTATCCATTTATCTTCCTTGGGAGGCAGTACATTTATTTATCATTGTTACCCAGCAGCTTATTTTAGAAAAGCTTTCCACATTTGGTTGGACCAAAGTATGTAGTTTCATAACGATAAGGTAGAGCCAATAATGTATTTCAGCTCTTCCCCTCCACTTTTTAATGATGCCGTAAGAAAGAATAAAAGAGCTCCTTGCTATCTAGGTGAGGCCAGGCTGGGAACTTGCTGATAGGATTTAATGTCCCTCTGCCATTTATAAGCAGTTGCTCAGGACATCAGCATCAAGTGAGTACACTGTGTAGCTGGGATGTCTTGATACAAACACAAGATCATCATGTTTATCTGGACATGAACAAACTGTTGACACTGGAAAAGCTACATTAATGATTAAACATTCCCCTTCCTGAACAACAGAAGTGAGTGTCATGCCCTAGACTGACCTCCTTCTAGATAGTGCTTTTTTAAAGATAGGAGTAGTTGTGATTTGAATGTGAGATGTCCCCACAGGGAATTCTCAACTGGTGGTACTGTTCCGATTAGTTGTAGAAATGTGGGGACACGAAGCCTGGCTGGTACAAGTGGGTCACAGAAGATGTCAGGAAGGCTAATCTTGCTTCTGGTTCCAACTTGGGTGTTCTACTTCCTCCCTTCAGTGTTGTTAGGAGTCTTAGCCACAAACTACAGCCATCATGAAATTTGTAATGCATTCCCCACATTTGTGAACTGAAACTCCCCAACACTGTGAGCCAAAAAAAAAAAATATTCTCCTGTTATTTGTGTCAGATGTTTTGTCAAAGCAACATGGAAAATAACACCTACACAGGTTACAGGACAAACTTTGCCACTTCCCTATTCCACATAACGAAGTCCTAAACCAACCTCAAAGTGTGATTCCATTCAGAATATTAAAGGTATAAACTGCCTTCACATTGGACTTAGTTCCTGGCCTATAACACACACAAGCCAAAATGGAGTCACTCATGCTATGAGCTGTCAAATCAAGTTAAAACTTTGTGAAAAGCACCCCCAAGTAAATCATTTTTAAAAACCAAACAAGTGGGCAGAGAGATGGTTCAGCACTCACTAGCACTGGCTGCTCTTCTGGAGGACCTGGGTTCAATTCCCAGTACCCACATTGTGGCTTAGAACCATCCATTAGCTACAGTTGCAGGGAATCCAGCACTCAGCAATCAATCACACGCATGTTATGCTCACGTTACTGGCAGGCAAAACACACATATGTATAAAAGAAAAATAAATGTTTAAATTGAGAGGGGGGAGGGAGGGAGGGAGAAACACAGCAATTAATCTGAATAGGCCTATCAAACTGACCAATCATCATACAGTTCTGACTTAACCACTTCAAAGAAAGTCACCTTGCTTATGTTGATAGTTGAGTCTTTTCTAAGTAGCTCTTACCAGTCTCCTTCTTAGAGTTGCTCTAGTAACTCTACAACTCATTTCTCCGTGTTATTATTTTTACATGCATGCATGTTTTACCTGCATGTCCTGTCACACCCAGCAAGGCACCTTGCCTAAGTCACATGAGAGACTGAGCAATTTATAAATCTCTAAGAGAGGCCAAATTTGTCAAAATTCGTCTGTTGTACAAGATTTAGAGACAATTAATTTAAAATGTGGTCTTTAGAGTGAGTCTTCATTCAATCTGATCTGTTCCTATAAGGATAGAAGCACACAGCATCTGGGGAAGACAACATGAAGACTCACATACTAGGGGATGACTGTTTCTCAGCCAGGGAATGAAGCCTTAGGAGAACCCAACCTAAGGACAGTCTGATCTCTGATCTTTAAGCTGCAGACACATGAGCAAAATAGATTCTTTGAGCCACCTAGTCTGTGGGCATTTATCATGACAGCCAGACCAGACTAATCCATTGCAGAAGCATGGAAGCTTGGATCCTGAAAGCACTGAAAGCATGCGAAGTGTGTGTGTGTGTGTGTGTGTGTGTGTGTGTGTGTGTGTGTGTGTGTGTGTGTCCATTAATAAATGCTCCTAGTTACATGAACAAAGCTGCATACATAATAAATATATGTGCATACACTGCACATTATGTACATGAACAGGGGTAGCAGTTGGTGTTCTAAATATTGTCCTAGGTTAGATTATTTGGAGTAAGATTAGTTGAGCATTTTTTTATATTTAAAAGCCAATTTTACCATTAAGATTTGTTATTGAGAAATAGCAAAATGATTTGTATTGTTTTATTAAAAATTTTTAAGCAAACAAATGACAACTGTGAGAATAAAATTCAAATGGTTAAAATAAATAAATACATACATACATACATACATACATACATACTCCTGGTGCTAATGTTCACTGTTACCATCAACGTGATTCTTAAACAAATTTCAGGGAGCCCTTTGTCTTATGGCTTCACCCAGCAAGAGGCAAACCCCAACAGAGCTTTATGATGAATATGATACAGCTACAACAGAGCTGCTTGCTCAGATGTTGGTCAGGTGCTTTATCTGACTATATGAGTTAATCACTATTTTCAGCAATGCTCAACATCTTCAATTTTAAGTGAAGTCTATGTACATAAAATAAATGAGGAGAAAAGTTCAACTCACATGCTTATTAATTTTTATGTGTTATTGTATTTTTGCTTGGTTTTGAATACTATTCTTGTCCAGTGACCATGAAAGACAGAAGAAATCATCAGATCCCCTAGACCTATTATTTGTGACAGCTGTGAGCTGTCCACAATCAGTACTCTTAACTGCAGATAGGCCCCAATTCATTTTAAACTCTGATGCTTCCCAAGGATTTCCACAAGATTCTGTAACCGTAAAATAACGATCATGCATTGATTGAAATGATCCATCTGTTGATGAATCATAATTTGTGATCTCTTCATCCCAGACTTTATTGAGGAGAAACAATGGGGATGGGGAACATACTACAGTCCAAACTAATAAGTAAACAAAAAGATCAGAGTCCTTCCGCTCTCTATTCCTGTGGTTGTCTCTTCTACCTTTAACAGGTGTAGTGGGAGAAAATGGTCACATCACATTGATGTGTAAATGCCTTTGCAGTTTACTTTACAGATGAGATAGCTATTCTAAAGTATTCATAAAATAAGCAAGCAGTAAAAAAATGTTTGAAAGGATATGTGAATAAGCTGATTTACAGTTTTACATTTTTATCTCCATTAAAATCCCCTGTGTCTAGGAAAGGAGAAAATGGCCCCCAGGAGAGCTGCTCTCTGATAAAGAGCTGTTATCTTTCAACTTGCTAAGGATAAGGGAAGCGGTTCTGCAATTGTGTCAAAGACAAAACCATTCATTTGTCATCAATGCTTACAGCATAGCTTCTTCCATATCAGACATAAAATATGTCATTTCACAAGGAAGTGTCCTTTTCTTTGATTAGCTTCCTTCTGGGCTTTCAGAACAAAAAGAACGGCATTCTGATGGTGGTGGTGGTGATGATGATGATGATGATGATGACGATGATGATGACGATAATGACAATGATAAATGACATCAATTTTATAGTTTAAAAGGTATCGATTTTATGATTTAAAATAATCTTATTATACATACCTGTATGTTTATAAAACACAAAATCACAAGTGTTTAATAATTAATTTTGTCAGATTATTGAGTTTCTTAATTTATTTCTATACTTTATTTGGTATGTATGCACATGCTTGTTTTCCTGATTTGCTTTTTACTTTATTTGATTATATATGTATGTATATGTATTGTCTACATATATATATTGTCTACATGTATGTCTGCACATCATAAGAGGGCATCAGATCACATGGGACTACAGTTAGAGACAGTTGTGAGCCACCATGTGGGTGCTGGAAATTAGTCTCAGGACCTCTAGTAGAACAGCCAATGTTCTTAACCACTAAGCTATCTCTCCAGCCCTCTGTGTATATGCTTGCATGTGTATGACTGTGCATACGTGGAGGCCAAGGATCAGAATCAAGTGTCTACCTCACTCTCCACTTAACTTTTCATGTTTTCATTTATTCTTGAAAATTTTGTGCCTGTATACAATGTGATTTAATGATATCTACCCTTACTCCTCCCACCAACTTCCCATTGTTGCCTCTTCCCTCTCTTCCTCCTCCTCCTTCTATCCACTGTTTCCTAAATGCACATAGATGTAAGGACCATCCACCAGATCATAAGCATTCTACCAGCAACCACATTCCCACATAAAAAGTACTCTCTGTCTCACAACATGCATCAACTGCCAATAGCTTGTCAGCTGAAGGTGGAACCTCATGCATCCCTCCCCCAGACATGAGAGAATGTTGACTCCCTCATCTTGTGCAGGTAGCTGCAGCCTCTATGAGCTCATGAGTGCAGCAGCCACATCATATCCAGCAGAAATCATCCTACAGACTCTACTCCATCCTTTCGCTCCTATTTCCTTTCTTCTGGGGTGTTCTCTGAGTCTTGGGCAGAGTTTGATACGGATGTCCTATTTAGAACTAAGCACTCTTGGTCACTTACTCTTGGCAGTACTGAGATACAGGCCATCTTTTCTATTTAAAGTCCATTAAGATTAAAATAATTGATAATTACCATTCGATCACACCGCTCTGGTTCTTCGGGGTACATTACATCCTGCAAAAGCCCTTTGGAAGTTACGCGGTCCACACAAGCACTGTCTGACCTGCTTTACTAACTTGCCCAAGTCAACAATCAACTCAAGTTTGAGATTGCCTTAGAATGTTTTCTATTTGATTGCAAATATCATTCGTGAAATTTTAGGTTTGAGAAGTGAGCATGATGGTGCATGCCTGTGATACCAGGAAGGAATCTTAGGAGGAAAGAGATGGCCACTTCAAAAGGCCAGCCTGGACTACAAAATAAGAATGTGTTCAGAAACACAACTCAGAGACCCAGCGAGATGGCTCAGGAGGTGGCTGTGTAGGCATGAGGATCTGGTTTGCATGCCCTAAAGTCCATAGAAAGCCATGCACAACTACTGTAACTTCAGTGTTGAGAGACAAATACTGGCAGATCCTGGAAGCTTATAGCCAAAATGGCAAGCTTCAAGTTAAGTAAGAAATCCTATCTAAAAATAAGAAGGTGGAAAGCAATAGAGGACAACACTCAGTGACCTCTGACCTCCACATAGGTACAGTTGTGCACATTCACACACATATATGCACATGCATACGCATGACACAGACACACACAGGCACAACTAAACTTGAGGTAAGCAATGAGAGAGAGAGACACACACACAGCAAGAAGTACACTTAGATTTTGTTTTATTTTCAAGCATAAATTAAACCACTGGCAGGTTGCTTCACAGATTAAGCCAATTTTACCTCTGAGACAAAACAAAGCTCAAACACAAATGACCAGAAATATGAAACACTTAACTGCCAAACATGAATACATTTTTGCTTCTAGCTTTCTGTTGACAACACACACTACAGTCCTTCTAGAAGAGGGCAACTCGATAAGGAAAAAAGTCCCTGCCAAACTGGCTGTGAGCAAGCCTATGATTCATTTTCTTGATTAATGATTGATGTGCAAGAATCCAGCTCACTGCGGGAGGTGGTCCTGGGTACAATAAGAAGGCAAGGCAAGCAAGTCATGAAGGGCAAGCCAATGAGAAGCATTTCTTCATGGCTCCTGCTTCGGTTCCTGCTTCCTTTTCTGCCCTCCTTCAGTTCCTGTCCTGACTTCCGTTGATGATGGACTGTAAGCTGAGATAAACCCTTTCCTCCTGAACTTATTCTTGGTCATGGTGTTTTCTCACATCTGTAGAAACCCTAACAAAGACAACTGTTTACTCTTCCCATTATAAAACTGGGCCAACTGTACTTGATAGAATTCTAAATCTCGGGGTGCTTGATATGTTTGTGTAGAGTTTTAATATTTGTGACTGGCTCTTGAACCATCCTCAAAAGACTTGTTGAATGTGCTGCTCTGCATGTAAGCAGACTATTACAGGGATCCAAATCAACAGACACACACCATTTCTGCCTCACTTTTCCACTTCTGCTGGAGAATGTGTTGTGTGAAACGTCCCCTGACTCTTGTGTTGAAGGCTTGGTCCTCAGCTGACAGCACATCTGGAGAAGGTGTGGATACTTACGGAAGTGGGCCTTAGCTGAGGAAGTGGGTTCCTGGGAGTGTGCCCCTCAGGGTTAGATCTGCTTCCTGGTCACTTCTCTTTGCTTCCTGTCCGCAGTGAATGCCCACATGTTCCTGCCACCACAATGTCCTGCCTCATCACAGACTAGCACCTCTGCTGCCAGAGACTGAGGACTGAAACCTCTGGAGTCTGGACTGAAATAAACCCTTCATCTCTTAAACTGTTTATTTCAGGTATTTTGTCACTGTGGAGGCGAGCAGCGCCTGAGGAGTACTATGTATTAATCTAATCACCTGAAAAGGATTTTAAAATACAATATGTTATATAACAAACCCCTCAAAATCTATTCTTCATACTTTACATCATAATTTCATCAGATTATCAAACTCATAACATGTAAATCAGCACAGGCTTCCTAAGGATAAAATTCTCTAAAATTTTTAAGACTGACTAGAACAGTATCTAACAATGTAAAATTCTATATGCTAGTTTCATACATTTGGTTGTGTTAACTTTTCTTGGGGATTCATTGAAAAAAATTTAGTTACTCCAGATGGGACATCAAGGACAGAACAAAGGAACACTGCAATCCACTGTGGTGAATCACCAAGTTTACTAGACCGACTCACAGGGAACCTCCATGGTTCCCAAACAGCTACAGCATAGAGAAGTCCCACCCCGGCACATGTGAGGACCTCCCAAAGCTGGGCTGGAGTGCCCTTTCAGTTGCTCTTCAACTGCCAATGCATCCTGGGATGACAGGAAGCTGAGATAGCGCTACACAGAGGCAGAGAGGCACACAGGAGGGAGGGTCTAATGAGCCTCCTCATCTCTCCTTGTAGGAGAGAAAGTTTTCCTTTGTAAGAGTTGCCTTGGAAACTAAAAAAAAAAAAAAAAAAAAAAAAACATACACACCTTCATACATGTACATATTCACATACACACATGAATGCATACACATGTAAACACACAAACTACTAATGGCAGCAACAAAATAACAGGAATTAACAATCGATGATTATTGATATTTCCCAATATCAATTGACCTGACTCCCCAATAAAAAGACATAGACTAGCCAAGTATTGGTGCTGCATACCTTTAATTCCAGCACTTGGGAGGCAGAGGCAGGTATATTGCTGTGAGTTCAAGGCCAGCCTGGTCTACAAAGTGAGTCTAGGACAACCAAGGCTACACAGAGAAACCCTGTCTTGAAAAACAAAAAACAAAACAAAACAACAACAGACATAGACTAACAGAATGTACTCAAAAGCAGGATCTATTCTGCTGCTGCATACAAGAAACACACTTCAACATCAAAGCTAGACATCACCTAAGAGTTAGAATTGGAATTGGATTGGAATTAGAATTGGAAAAAGAAGCAGGCTGGTATAGCCATTTTAATACCTAACAAAATTAATCAAAAGAGATGAGCAATGATACTTTATACTCATCAAAGGAAGAAGCCTTCAAGAGGACATGTCAATTCTTAAGACCTATGTCCCAAACATGAAGGCTCCAATATTTGTAAAAGATACATGTCTAAGGCTTAAATCACACACCAAAGGCCATACTTTAATAGTAGGAGACTTCAGTACCCCACTCTCACCAATAGACATGTCATCTAGACAAAAACTAAACAGAGAAATAAAGGAGCTAACTGACATTATGACTCAAATAGACCTAACATATCTGTACAACATCTCATCCAAGCACAAAGAATACACCCCTTTCTTCTCTCCCTCTCTCTCTCTCTCTCTCTCTCTCTCTCTCTCTCTCTCTCTCTCTCTCTCCAAGGTTTCTCTGTGTAGCATTGGTTGTCCTGGAATTGCTTTCTAGACCAGGCTGGCCTCTAACTCACAGTAATCCACCTGCCTCTGCCTCCCAAGTGCTTGGATTAAAGGTGTGCGTCAATACACTCGACTAGAATATACCCTTTTCTCAGCACATCATGGGACTTTCTCCAATATTTGTCCACATATTCTGTCACAAAGCAACCAGCATTATTTGTTGAAGGTGCTTTTTCCCCTAGTGTATAGTTGTAGGCATAAGATTATTGTGTAATTAAATTGCTGATTTCTGTTAAAAAAAAAAAAAAAAGAGTTGCCTTGGTCATGGTGCATCTTCTCAGGAATAAAACCCAAACTAAGACATACTGTTGTTAACACAGCCATAGTACTGTCCCCCATATGACTTTCAAAGCCAACATATCCTCTGTAAATACCAATGATACTAAGTGATTTCATTTATTTACCTATTTACTTATTTATTTATTATAATTAATTCAGATTATATCCCAATTTTTACCCCCACCCTCATATCTTCCCGTACCCACCCTTCCTCCCTCTTCTGCCCTATTCCACTCCACTAGTCATATGAGGGGAGGTAGGTGTATGGTGGCTCCTCCCCCACCATCTGACCACAGCCTAGCAGGTCTCATCAGTATAGCCTGCATTCCCATCTTTTGTGGGCCCACAAGGCCACCCTGACAAGGGGAGGTGATTAAATCACAGTCACCAGAGTTCATGTCACAGTCAGTCTCATTCACCCCCACCCCCACTCCCTCCATGTAGAGAATTAGATGCCCATGGGCTATATCTGAACAGGGGTTCTAGGTTCTCCGCATGCATTGTCCTTAGTTGCTGCATCAGTTTGTGCAGCTCTGACTATGTCAAGTTCCACTGGCCCTGATGGTTCTCTTGTGAGGCTTCTGAACCCTCCATGTCCTTCTATCCCCCCACTTTTCCATACAACTCTCAGCACTCTACCCAGAGTCTGGCTTTGAGTCCCAGAATATGTTCCCATCTCCATCTGGGTGAAGTCTCCAGGGTACATCTATGTTGGGGTAATATCCACTTATAAGAGTATATACCATGCCTGTAGTTCTGTCTTTCTGAGTCTGGGTAACCTCATTCAGGATGATCTTTTCTAGTTCCATCATCCATTTGCCTAAAATTTTCATGACTTCCTTGTTTTGTAATAGCTGAGTAGTATTCCATAGTGTAACTGTACCACAGTTTCTTTATCCACTCTTTGATGGAGGGACATCTAGGTTATTTCCAGGTTCTGGTTACTATGAATAAGGCTGCTATGAACATGGTTGAGCATATGTCCTTGTTGTATGGTAGAGCATCTTTTGGGTATATTCTAAGGAGTGAAATAGCTGGGTCTTGAAGTAGCTCTATTCCCAGTGTTCTGAGAAACTGCCAGATTTATTTCCAAAGTGGTTGTACAAGTTTGCATTCCCACCAGCAATGAAGGAATGTTCCCTTTTCTCCACATCCTCTACAGCATATACTGTCACTTGAGTTTTTTATCTTAACCATTCTGATGGGTGTAAGATGGAATCTCAGAGTCATTTTGATTTGCATTTCTCTGATGACTAAGGATGTGGAACATTTCTTTAAGTGCTTCTCAGCCATTCAATATTCCTCTGTTGAGAATTCTCTCTTTAGTTCTGAGCCCCATTTCTTAATTGAATTATTTGGTTTGGTGGTATTTAATTTCTTGAGCTCTTTATATATTTTGGATATTAGTCCTTTGTCAGATGTACGGTTGGTGAAGATATTTTCCCAGTCTGTAGGCTGTCACTTTGTTCTGTTGACAGTGTCTTCTGCCTTACAGAAGCTTCTCAGCCTCATGAGGTCCCATTTATTAATTGTTGACCTTAGAGCCTAGGCTGTTGGAGTTCTGTTCAGGAAGTTGTCTCCTGTGCCAATGAGTTCCAGGCTCTTCCCTATTTTTTCTTCTAACAGATTTAGTGTCTCTAGTTTTATATTGAGGTCTTTAATCCACTTGGACTTGATAAATATGGTTCTATTTGCAACTTTCTAGAAGTAGACATCCAGTTAGACCAACACCATTTGTTGAAGATGCTACCATTTTTCCATTGAATAGATTTGGCTTTTTTGTCAAAAATCAAGTGTTCATCTGTATGTGGATTTATTTCTGGGTCTTCAATTCTATTCCATTGGTCAACCAGCCTGTTTCTATGCCAGTACCATGCTGTTTTAATTATTGTTGCTCTATAGTACAGCTTGAGATCGGGTAAGGAGATTCCTCCGGAGGATCTTTTATTGTACAGGATTGTTTTAGCTATTCTGAGTTTTTTTGTTTTTCCATATGAAGTTGATAATTGATCTTTCAATGTCTTTTTTAAATGTGTTGTAGTTTGATAGGGATTGCATTGAATCTGTAAATTGCTTTTGGTAAGATGGTCATTTTTACTATGTTAATTCTCCCAATCCATGAGCAAGGGAGATCTTTCCATTTTCTGATATTATCTTCAATCTCCTTCTGAGATTTGAAGTTTTTTTCAACCAATTCTTTCACTTGCTTGGTTAGAGTTGTTCTTAGATATTTTATATTGTTTATGGCTATCATGAAGCGTATAGTTCCCCTAATTTCTTCCTCTGCACGTTTGTCATTTGTACTCAGGAAGGCTACTGACTTTTTGTTTGTTTGTTTGTTTATTTTGTATCCAGCCACTTTGCTGAAGGTGTTTATCAGCTGTAGGAGTTCTCTGGTGGAATTTGGGGGGTCACTTATTTATATTATCATATCATCTGCAAATAGGGATAATTTGACTTCTTCCTTTCCCATTTGGATTCTTTTGTTGTCTTACTGCTCTGGCTAGAACTTCAAGAACTATATTGAAGAGATATGGAGATAGTGGGCAGCCTTGCCTGGTCTCTGATTTTAGAGGAATTTCCTTGATTATCTCTCCATTTAATGTGATGTTGGCTATTAGCTTGCTGTATATAGCCTTTATTATGTTTATGTATGTACCTTGTATCCCCGATCTCTCCAACACTTTAAACATGAATGCGTTTTGGATTTTGTCAAATGCTTTTTTTTTTTCATCTAAGGAGATAATCATGTCGGGTTTTTTTCTTTCAGTTTGTTTATATGGTGGGTGACATTGATGGATTTCCATATATTAAACCATCCCTGCATGCCTCGAATGAAGCTTACCTGGTCATGGTGAATGATATCTTTGATATGTTCTTGTATTTGGTTTGAGAATATTTTATTGAGTATTTTTGTGTCAATGCTCATAAGAAAATTGGTCAGAAATTCTCTTTTTTTTTTTTTTTGTTGGATCTTTGTGAGGTTTAGGTATTAATGTGACTGTGGCCTCATAGAATGAATTTGATAATGTTCCATCCATTTCTATCTTTTGGAGTAGCTTGAAGAGTACTGGTATTAGCTCTTCTTTGAAGGTCTGGTAGAATTCTGTGCTGAAACTATCTGACCCTGGGCTTTTTTTGGTTGGGAGACTATTAATGACTGCTTCTGTTTATGTAGGAGAAATAGGACTATTTAATTTATTTATCTGATCTTGATTCAATTTTGGCAAGTGGAATCAATCAAGAAAATTATCCATTTCTCTTAGATTTTCAACTTTTGTGGCATATATGCCTTTAAAGTAGGATCTTATGATTCTTTGGATTTCTTCAGTGTCTGTTGTTATGTCTCCCTTTTCATTTTGTTAATTTGGATAGTGTCTCTCTGCCTTTTAGTTAGTTTGGCTAATGGTCTGTCTATCTTGTTGATTTTCTCAAAGAACCAGCTCCTGGTTAGGCACTACAGATGCTGGCACATGGGTGCAGGAACCTGGGGATTTTTCTGTGGATTATCCAGGTGTCCAGAGTCTGGACACACCTGTCTTCCACACCATGTGAGCCTCTCTCACCTGGGAAACCCCTGCACTGGTGTTTTGGAGCTCTCAGTTTGGTCCTTCGGTGGCTGTCCTACTGATCAAACACAGTGTGTAATCAGCACCTGCTATCTGGGATACCCCCACTAAGTGATTTTTTTTAGGAGTCACAAAAGCATCTTTTTGCTTCTCATATGAGTCCTAGAATACTTTTTTCAATACAGTAAGTTAAAATTTTTCAACCCAAATCTCTAAGACAATAAACACCTGATTTTTAAAAGAGACTTTCATTTAAATGTATGTGTATCTGTGTGTGTGTGTGTGTGTGTGTGTGTGTGTGTGTGTGTGTGTGTGTGCCACATATGGGTGGGTGTCCACAGAGAATAGGGCATGGTGGCAGAACCCCTGGAGCTGGAGTTACAGGCAGTTGTGAAATGCCCAATGTGGGTGCTAGGAATCGAACTTAGAGCAGCACCTTCTCTTAAGCTCTGAGCCACCACTTCATGCTCACACATGATCTTTTATAATGACTGTCCAACAAATGCATGCGAGTACTCACAAAGTAAAATTACACAGAAATATTCATTCTAAATTGCAACAATAAGTGAAATTTTACCCTCTGACTGATAATTCAAACCAAACTTTCCCCCACAACATAAAATGCAGATTAATAGTTCTTTTTCTCTTAATACAGAAGCTGAATCTACTGGTTTATATTGAACAAGGGTAAGAATGAAAATGCTTTTCCTGTCCTGGAGGCATGAAATAACATGGGGAGATAAAACGTTGTCAGAAGTGCTTCTGTTAGGCTTTCAGCTTCTACTAGTGGCATCTACCCATGAAGATGACATTTGCTGTAGCTTACCTTTAACTTCTTTGTGGTCACAGCAGCCATCAAAAGCAAATTTACAGCGTGCACAGGTGCAAACACATGGTCCTGTCTGCAGCATTCTTGAAGACAATAAGTCATTTGTCTATCAGCTCGTCTATTCGGGCTTATTCATGCTCCGCTGAAAGCTGCCTTCACAGTCACTGATGACCACCCTTGTTTTCCTTGGAGCAGGACCATTCTCCCCCATGCTGCCACTCACAAATGTACTGAGCCACACAAAAGATTTTAGCACCAATTGTGTCCCTTTGGTGCACCTGGCTTCCTCTCAATGGATACTATCTGAAAGAAAAGTGGAAGCACTTTTCTTTTTTTAAAGTGTATATGATTAAGCCTTTCAGCAGGGTAACGGGACATCACAGGCCCAGGGTTGACTCAGATATAGCTTAGTGGTAGAGCACTGCCATAAACAAAGCTCAGGGTTCAATTTTTATGCCACATAAAAATAAATAAATATAAAATCCCAGTCTTGCCTAGGAATCCATGAGAAAGTAAAGACTAGCATCCACAGAGGTAATCACATAAGAGGAAAACCAAACCTCTGGAGTATTCAGAGGTTTCTGAAAAACAGTATTCTCCCTGGGCCCTTGGTTCACATGGTCATGCTTTTTGAAATGGGTTTAGTTGCTGGAGAGCTAATTGACAACATTTTGCTGCCACATCTACATAATGGGCAGAAAAAAATGTACCTCCTGGCTGTCCTAGTAAATGACAGTTTCTGGTTTCCCTGGAACTGTTCTCTAACACCATGCTCCCTTAATTATCATTCAGAACAAGGCTTAAGACAGCCCCTTCCTCTTTCTACATACAACTTTAACCACACGCCCCCTTTTATAAGTGTACCTTCCTTTCCCAGGAAGCCTCCACACAGAGACATGTTCTCCACGCCTCTATGAACTGCTGGATTGAAACACATAGGCATCAACTTAAAACCACAGACATTAACCCAGTTAGAGGAAAAAGTGGGGAAGAGTCTGGAACTCATAGGCACAGGAGACAACTTCCTGAACAGAACACCAACAGCCCAGGCCTTAACATCAACAATTAATAAATGGGACCTCATGAGGCTGAGAAGCTTCTGTAAGGCTGGTGACACTGTCAAGAGAACAAAGCGACAGCCTACAGACTGGGAAAAGATCATCACCGACTCTTCATCTGACAAAGGTCTAATATCCAAAATATATAAAGAACTTAAGAAATTAAACACCACCAAACCAAATAACCCAATAGAGAAATGGGGCGCAGAGCTAAACAGAGAATTCTCAACAGAGGAATATCAAATGGCTGAGAAACACTTAAAGAAATGCTCGACCTCCTTAGTCATCAGAGAAATGCAAATCAAAACGACACTGAGATTCCATCTTACACCCATCAGAATGGCTAAGATCAATAACTCAACTGACACCTCATGCTGGCGAGGGTGTGGAGAAAGAGGAACACTCCTGCATTGCTGGTGGGAATGCAAACTAGTACAACCACTTTGGAAAGCTATCTGGTGCTTTCTCAGAAAAATGGGAATAGGGCTTCCTCAAGACCCAGCTATTCCACTCCTTGGAATATACCCAGAGGATGTACTACCACACAACAGGGACATATGCTCAACCATGTTCATAGCTGCCTTATTCATAATAGCCAGAACTTGGAAACAACCTACGTGTCCCTCAACAGAAGAATGGATAAAGAAACTGTGGTACATTTACACTATGGAATACTACTCAGCTATTAAAAACAAGGAATTTCCAAAATTTGTGGACAAATGGATTGAACTAGAAATTGTCATAATGAGTGAGTTCACACAGAAGCAAAAAGAGCTAAATGGTATATACTCACTTATATCGAGACACTAGCCCAAGGTGTACATCCCCATGAAAAACTGTACCTACCAGAATAATGGGTAAGAGGGGAGGACATCCTATTGAAACTTTAGGTGTGAGAAGCCTGGGAGAAAGAGGAAATGGAAGAATCCAGTGGGTCCTGGAAAACTACAGGCGAGTCTGGGCCCTGGGGTCCTCCGCAAACTGTGGCAACAGCCAAGGAAAAAATAGGCAGTAAAAACCTTGAACCCCTACCCGGACTAGCCGATGGACATTCTCCACTGTTGAGTGGAGAAGAAGATCTAACTCTCACACAAACTCTGGTGCCCCATATTTGATCATGTCCCTTGGATGGAGATGCCTGGTGGCACTCAGAGGAAAGATAATAGGTCACCAAGGAAAGACTTGATACCGTATGAGCATATTCAGGGGGAGGAGATCCCCCTCAGACACAGACATAGGGGAGGGGAGTAGGGGGGGGAAGTGGGAGGAAGGGAGGGATGGGAGGATACATGGGATGGGCTAACAACTGAGATGTAATATGTATAAATTAATAAAAATGTATTAAAAAAAAAAAGCTAAAAAAAAAAAAAAAAAAAAAAAGAAACACATAGGCATGCGCATGCACTCACACTCTCTCTCTCTCTCTCTCTCTCTCTCTCTCTCTCTCTCTCTCTCTCTCTCTTTCTCTCATACACACACACACACACACACACACACACACATTTTTCTTTAATGGAAACTGGTACCTGCTTAGCACTCACTGCTGGTTATGTATACAAATTGGCTTTCCTTCTATTTGCCTGGTATCACCCAGTTTTACTGGACCACCTCAAGAGCATCAGAGGCTCATCCAAAGGCTACCTGTCCAGGTACCTCCCATGTCTCCATGATTTGCAATGAGAATGAGGCATCCCTTAGCTGCCTATAGACATGTCCTCCCCTCCAACTATAGCTCAGCCCCTTGGTTGGCCCTCTTGTAACTTGTTGACTGATTGGTTGATCTGAAAAGATGATAAGCTCCATTCAACAGTATTATTGTTTCCCTAGTCTCCAAGTACAACTCTTATTAGTGTATAGTTCTATATTAAACCAGTTGTGTATCAGTTGATAAAGGTAATGGCCTTCTGCTAATTCAAAAATGGCATGTGGTAGTTGAATAAAATGGCCCCTATAGGCTCATAGGATGTGGCACTATTAGGAGGTGTGGCCTTGTTGGAGTAGGTACGGCCTCGTTGGATGAAGTGTGTCTCAGTCTCTTCCTGCAACTTAAGGATCTGATGTAGAACTCTCAGCTCCCTCTCCAGCACCATGTTTGCCTGCACGCTGCCATGCTTCCTGTCATGACTGATAATTAACTAAACCTCTGAAACTATAAGCCAACACCAATTATACATTTTTTCTTTATAAGAGTTGCTGTGGTCATAGTGTCTCTTCATAGCAATAAGCCCTAGCCAAGACATGACATGTGGTGTATTTGAAGAAAATAGCAGAAAAATGAGGGTTACTTGTAGTTCTATGTCCCTCAGAAGCAAGTCATAAAACCTAGGAATGATGTCCTCATATTGTTCTGATGTAGGTCCTAGGACTTTTGGGCAGGAGGTACCTTCTCAGCAGCCATTGGAAACAAGCATCCTTACATCATGCAGGGCCAGAATAAGCTGAACTGAACAAGCTGGCATTGCTGAGTTCTCTCCCAGGTCATTACCAGACTCCCTGCACTCATGCCCCTATCTTAGAATGTGAACTGGTTTGAGGTGAATGGACCATCCAACAAATGCTAGAAGACTTCTTCTCCGCCCTTTAGAAAGTTGTTATCTTTGTAATTTCAATGGCTCCAAGCTATTACTTAGTGCTTTGCCACAAATCTAAGCTACCAACTCTTGACGTGCCTACCAAGACACAAATTCTATGCTGTAGCTTTGGGTTGGGGTTGTGAGCCTAGCCTTTAAAAGCTGAGCTATCTATTCAGACCCAAACTGTAAATTTTTAAACCTATCTTACTACCTACTTTTATTATTACACTTGACAAAATTGGTTGTTGTTTTATTTTTAATTTTGTAACTGGGATGATATATAGGAGAGCTCAAAACACAGCAGACTGGCTTTGCCTGAACCGATGTAACACCATCCAGAAGGACTAGACTGATCAGTTTCTTACTCTTAGTAATGAATAGGCTTACTCTCCAGCTTTTGGTTAATCCACTTTTCATGAGGTTCTAGCATTGAGAATACAGCTTTTGAGTATCCCACTCTTCATTCTTCAAGCTGCTCTACTTGGTGACAATGTGTTTCTTAAAGACACCGAACAATTGCCTGTTGCCCCTGTATTTTACCCACTCCCCAAAAATCAGTTGTTTGCTGATCAAACCAACTTTGCAGTTATGTGGTGATGTACTAAGCAGTGTGCAAGGGTATGTGCTTCGCTGCCTCTCAAAAAGCTTGACAGAGCTCAGTCAATGATGATCAGAAGACAGAAGTTTAAGGAGATCAGATGAAAATGACTCAGACAATCCTGCTAATTTGCTGCCTCCTGCAGACAGTGGTTTTGACCCAGCTTCAATAGCTAAAGGTCTTCTGTATTTTCTTTTAACTTCAATGTGTAATTGTGGCATAATCTGCTACAGGCCTCAGAGACATGGTTAAGGTAGGTATGGTGGCCAAGAAAAGCTAACCCTGGCCAACAGGGACCATTCTCAATGTCAAGTCAAATATGTCTCCTACTGACAGGGAAGCTATGACATCTTACCCAAAAGCAGCATGCAGTCTGGTGCCAGTAGGGATCTCATACTGGCCCAGTGAGGAGTCACCATGCTGAGTGAGCTCAAGTGACAATGGCTTTTGGGCCTGAAGTAATTGCTCCCAGTGCTGCTAACCAATATTCACCTCAGAAGCCTTCATGGCAAAAATACATTGTTAGTGGTTTTAAGCCCCATGCTTGAGTGCCATGTGTGGTCTGTCTTTATTCACACCCGTCAAAACACTACCCAGCCTCTTGCAAATAACTTACAGTGTCTGTCCTCTGAGAAAGCCACATCCACCATTGCCTTGAATGTGTAAAACTACCTCTTTTTTGTGTGTATGCTCCTTTTTCCTTTAAATGTGTATTAATACTATTTCTTTTTCTTTTTTCTTTTTTTGGTTTTTTGAGACAGGGTTTCTCTGTTTCACCTTGGCTGTCCTAGACTTGCTGTGTAGACCAGGCTGGCCTTGAACTCACAGTGATCCACCTGCCTCTGCAATACTATTTCTTAATAAACTACAACTTTGCCTCAAAACATAAAAAGCAAATAGTAATTTGCTCCTTCTTCTCCTTTCTCTATCTTGTAGAGAAGTAGCAGAAATGAGGCCACTGAAGAGAAGAGAAGAGAAGAGAAGAGAAGGGAAGGGAAGGGAAGGGAAGGGAAGAGAAGAGAAGAGAAGAGAAGAGAAGAGAAGAGAAGAGAAGAGAAGAGAGGGTGGGAGGTGCAGAAATGGTGACTGAATCAGTATCAGTGTGGTTAGCAGATTGGCATTGGATGGTGGTTGGGCATCATTTAATAAGCAAATCAATGTAGCAGAGATAAATGAAATCAACTTTCCCACTGATCAACAAGGAGTTTGAAAATATAAGCCAGGTGTGGTGGTGCACGCCTTTAATCCCAGCACTTGGGAGACAGAGGCAGGTGGAGCTGTGAGTTTAAGGCCAGCCTGGTCTACACAGCGAGTCCAGGACAGCCAAGGCTAACACAGAGAGACCCTGTCTTGAAAAAAGAAAAGAAAAGGAAAGAAAGAAAATATGAAGAGCAGGGTGTCCATAAAGAATTCGGGTGTTAAACTGGAATAGGTGTACTAGTATGAACACATGGCCAAGGTGATAGATGTTGGATAGATAGATAGATAGATGGATAGATAGATAGATAGATAGATGGAAATAAATAGGTGTGTGTGTGTGTGTGTGTGTGTGTGTGTGTGTGTGTGTGTGTGTAGAGAAAGAGGGAGAATTTCCTAACTTTATATATCCATGTTCAAATGCAGTCTAAAAATATTAAATAGAAACATTCTGAAAGAAATAACATAGCATAGTTCCCAAAGTCCATACTATGAAGAAGCACAAAACAAACACAAACTTTAAGGTGTCCACAAAATTCCTCACTGGTAATCCTAATAATCATACCTAATAAAGAACTGATACCAGACATAAAAAAAAAAAACCTTTAAAATCATCATAATTAGAAAACAACCTAAGTTAGAATTGAAAAACAAGGGCTGGAGAGATGCTTTAGGGGTGAAGAGAATGCATTGCTCTTGCAGAGGACCTGAGTTTGGTTCCCAGAGACCATGTCAGGTAGCTCACAGCTACCTATAACTCCAAGCTCCATGGGATCTGAAGTCCCCTTCTGGTCTCTCTGGACGCCAACACTCATACATGCACAGACGTTTCGTTTCATTTTGAGGTGGAGATTGCAAGAGTGAAGGGCAGACATGAGAAGATGGGAAGATGAGTGACACTGGGGTGCATAATATGGAAGTCATAAAGAATCAATAAAAAGTTTAAAAAAATAATGGAAATGTGTGTGTATAAATTTTTAACATACTATCACCTGAACTGAAACCTATGATGACAAATAACATCTAGAAAGATGATCAATGTCACGTGTTGTTGAGGAAAGTTGAATCAAACAGCAACACGACACACATAAATAGGGCCCAAACCCAGAATACTGACAACTGCATACAGTGGTGAGGACGTGGAGCTCCACCAATTCTCACTAACTCTTTGTAGTACATCCATTTTGTAGGACACTTTGATAGCTGCTATCAACTAAACATACCTTTACAGTGTCACCTGACCTCTAAAATCCTTGATGTTTGCCTCAATGGATTGAAAACTTATACCTCCACAAAGAGATACACCTGAGTATGTATTATGGTTTTATTCTTAATTGTCAAAGCTTCCAATCAGGAAGATCTGTTGTGGAAGTTTTGGTTTGTGATTTGTAAACATGGCTTTGTTTTAATCCCAGGAGTGGGATATCAGGGCTACTCCAGTTTGTCCGCAGCTGATAAATGTCTCATACAGGGTGTGGTCTTTACTACCTGGTGACAGCCTGAAGCAGCAAGAGGGGTGTGGTCTAGGGCTCTGAGGAAGATAAATAGGGGAGTCTGAGGAGAGCCTAGAAAAAGTTGGTGCCATGCGGTGGTGGTGTGTGCCGTGTAGAAGGTTTGGAGAGACCAGAGACTGATGGTTTGGTGGCTGGGAGACTAACAGAGAAATGTTTCAATGCAGCAGCTCAGAGGAAGCTGCTTGTTGCATTTGCTGTTGACAGAGATTGTTATTGCCAACAAAAACAAACAAACAAAAAACCAATCGACCCTAAACAGCGGGGAGAAGTAAAGGGGTCTGTGCCCCATCTCTCTCTAACCTTCTTTCTCTCTTACCAAGGGCTAGGGGGTTAGAGACGGGAAGTAGAGGCTTCAATATCCCAAATAAAATAGAGGTTTAAACATAAGCATCAACAAAGATCCTCGGTAAATAAATAAAGCAACTATAGCTTGTGCATTTCATGGGATTCTGTTCTTAAATAGCAATCACACGTCAAAATATGGAAGGAGCTTCAATGCACATGGCAATGTGAAATGAGTCAATTAGAAAGGTCTTGATTCAATATATATGGCATCCTTGAAAAAGGAAGACTTTGGAGATAAAGAGGTCAGTGGTCCCCTGGGATTAGGAGGAACTAGAAAGATGAATAGGCCTATCACAGACCATTTTTAGGGTAACAAAACAGTCTATCTAGTAATTTAGTACTAGATACTCACCTTACCATAACTATCCAAACTCAGAATGTATAGCCAAGGGTGACTGTTAGTGTAAACTACAGACCTTGGGGGATGCCATGTTTGTGTATGTGCATCCATCCTAACCACGCTGGTGAGGTGCATGACTGAAGAAGAGGCTGTGCCCTGGAGGAATCTCTGGATCTTCTGCTCAGATCTGCTGTGAACTTAGTACTGCTCTCAAAAATAAAGTATATATCCCCAAGTACTGAGTAAAAAATATGTACTGAAAAAGAAAGCACATTAATCTTTTTTGAAGAGTAGCACAATTACCCGAACACAGTCTGCTCTGTGTCATATTCAAAAAGCTTTGTGGGCACAATTATGCTTAATAATTACAGCCTGGCAATGGAGCAATGGACTTTTATAATTACTACTTTGCAGAAAAGGAAGCAGACAAGGAGGTGAAGCAAGCTGCTGAGAAGGCACAAAAACACAGGGACAGGTAGAGGCTGCCTCTCACTTTTTGGAAAAATAAAAAACCAGAGCTCTCCTTAAATATTTTTTCCTTAAGAATATAGCTAGAGGCTGGGGAGATGACTCAGTTGATAAAGTATTTTCCTTGCAAGCAGAAAGACCTGAGTTCAATCCCCAGAATCCATGTGAAGAAAGAGAGAGAGAGAGAGAGAGAGAGAGAGAGAGAGAGAGAGAGAGAGAGAGAAATAAAGCCAGGCATGGTGGTTCATACTTGTAATTCCATCCCAAGGGGGTCAGTATTAATGGGTCCCCAGGACTCACTGGCCAGGCAGCCCAGCTGTTCTCTGTGGTCCAAGAATGACCTACAATAGCCAGACCTATGTTTATGGATGAGTCAGTGTAGTATGGATGTAGCAAGCCAAAGTGACAAAACAAGTAGCTCGTGGCAATTCACCAATATCATAATATCACGCATATTACGGAAATCTACTTAGTGAGTGCCAAATCCTACTGAAAGGTCTTCTATCAGAGAGGAGGAGAAGAAGAAGAGGAGGGTAGCTGCAGAACAGCAGCTGTGTACACAGGTGCATGCTTTCCCCCATCCCATACACACAGACACAAAAGATTGTACCTGCCTTGATATGTTGGTACACATCCCTAAACCTGGCACTTGGGAAGCTTGAAGCAGGAGGATCACAAGTAAGTTCAAGGTCAGCCTGGGCTAGTGAGATGTGAACCTCTCACAACAAACAACAAAATAGTAAAATAACCAAATGAATAAACAGAACATAGCATTCTCCTATGGAGTGTCTTGACATTTTATATTTTGTATACTATACTACAGTACTGGATTATAATTAAAAGAGACATGGAAATGCAGAAATCTCAACAGAAATACACATAGTTTTTATGGATTCAGGATGTATTTTCCCCACATATCTTTACTTTAAGCTTGTGCTTAGCTTGCATTCTCCCAGAGCACTATTGCAAAAGAATGCCTATTTTATGTTAATATAAGCAATCACCCTCTAATTAACTTGCCGTGCTAACATGTGACTAAAGGCAAACTTTATGTACCAGGTGTTTATTCAAAACTAATCACAGAAGAAGCTCAAGTCATTAGAATACTTGTTATAAAGAATAGTTTCTTCGCATTTATCATTTTGAGTACCTCAATGTAGCTAAGAAAACATTGGGTAGTAAATAGCCTTATCAAAGGGTAGGGCTTAACCTTATCTCAGAACTAACAGTACTTGCTTGAGCTGCAGAAATCCAATGATAAGGCAGAGCAAAAGGTTGGTAGGGCTGATAACGTCCTTGAACTAAAGAGCAGATCCTTCATTTGTGGTACAGAGGGAAAAAAGGAACAGCAGAAATGGAACAGACTGGGAATGGGGTGGGGTGGGGCTGACTTTGATCCTTTTGTATTTTTCTCATTGCCAGGAAATACATTTCAAAGTCCACAGATATTACCCTAACTTTCTTCTCACTGATTTCTGAGCTGCCGCCATTTCCAGGCATGACTTTCTGGAGTTCCAACTTCATTAAATTGCTTCGTTCTGATTCATGTTTTACCTTCCTGCCTCAATGCCTTTGCACGGCTTAAAATGTCCTTGTGCAAGGTCTAATGCAAACTGTGAGCTGGCTGAAACACTTTCCCAGACTGTATTTCACTCAGTCTCTCTCCACATAGCCCATGTGAGAGGAGATGAAGGGAGAGAGTACTTGGAGAGACAGCTGCAACTGGGGCCATGTCAGAGGCAAGGCAGAAACCTAGTGCAATGGAAACTCCCAGGAATCTACAAGGGTGACCCTAGCTAAGACTCCTAGAAATGGGGGATACAGAGCCTGAACTGGCTATCTCCTGCAACTAGGCAAAACTTCCAGTGGAGGGATTGGAAAGCAACCCAGCCACAAAACTTCAACCTGCAATTTGTCCTGCTTACAAAATGTGCTGTGGTAGAAATTGATGGAGTGGCCAACCAATAACAAGTCCAGCTTGAGATCCATGCCACAAGAAGGAGCCCATCACTGACACTGCCTGGACAGCCAGGAACCAAAGGCCAACTAGCAAAGACACCTAGAATAGAATCAACCACCGACCAGCAAAAAAGGAAGAAAGAAAGGACAGAAGGAAGAGAAGAGAGAAGTCTCGGCTCATGGGGGCTCACAGAGACTGAACTACCAACCAATGAGCATGCATGGTGTTGGACTGCTGGTAAAGTCAAAGTCTGGCAATATCACATAGCCCCTGATCTTGGTGCTAAGATGACAGACTCCCTTCCTCAGCTGGGTTATCCCCTATCCCTGTGATCTGGGGAAACCTTAGATCCTCTAAAGGAGTGTCACACAGCCTTAAGGGAGACAACAGGCCCAACCCTTTCCTGATAAGAAACTTCTTCAGTGTGTACCTAGGGATTCCTGGAAACACCCACTCTATGCCAGTGTCTTGCCTTTCAACCAATGACCTTTAACTGTACCTGGAGTTCTTTCCCCACCCAAAGGATAATTAGGTACTGTGTTCTCCCCCCTTATGATAGGGCTGTGCTGCTGTAGGTAAATAAAGTTTCCCTGGCATCCCGAGGCCCATCGAATCAAACATGTACACCCTCAAAACTCTCCCCACTGCCCAACGTTTATAAGTCCCTATTTAACACAAAATACTGTAAAGAAAGCTGCTATCATATATTCCACCATGACCATCTGAGACTCATCGTTTATCCTGGGGAAGGAAGGGCTCCCTTCCTCCCTGAAGAATTTGCCACTGGATCCCCAGGCTTGATTTCTGGTCAAGCAGGTACACCGAAATCTTCCGCCACTCACCAGCATTCCAGATCACTGTGCCATAGTTTTTGCACCACTCTGGACAGGGCTCAAGCTTCCCAGGAGAGAACCTGACAAGGCTCAGGCTCCCCCTGGATGCGGAACAACACATGTGCTGGACCTAGCCCCCCTACACATATGTAGCAGGTGTGCAGCCTGGTTATCATGTGGGTCCCCTAACAAATGGAGTAGGGACTGCTCTGACTCTGTTTGTTGCCTTTGGATCCCTTCCCCCTAGCTGGGCTGCCTTGTCTAGCCTCAGTGGGAGACGATGCACTTAGTCCTGCTGAAACCTGATGTGCCATGGTGTGAGTTGGTACCCATAAGGCCCCTCCCCTCCTCAGAGAAGGAGAGGGGAGAATGGGGGGAAGGGGGATGTGAGGGTGAGACTGAGAGGAAAGGAAGAAGGGGGCTGCAACCAAGCTGTAAAGTGATTAAATAAATAAATTAATGGGGAAAAAAAGAAAGGTAAATAAAATGATTCCTAATGATATTCTGCTACGCTCGTGGACAGGAGCCTAGCTTAATCATCAACAGAGAGGCTTCATCCTTCAAGCGTTGGAAGCAGATGCAGAGACACACAGCCAAAGACTAGGCAGAGCTTGGAGAATCCTGTGGAAGAGGGGAGGAAGGACTGCAGGAGGCAGAGGGGTCAAGGACACCACAAGAAAACCAACAGAAGCAACCAACCCGGGCCCTGCCCTTCTCTTTTTAAGGGGAAATTGGGGAGGAGCAGATCTGGAGGACCAGGAAGGTGTAGGTGGGTGGGGCTGGGCTCAGTGGAGGTAGAGGAAACTGTGGTCAGGATATAATGTATGTAAAAAAAAAAAAAGTATTTTTTTGGTTTTTTTTAAGGCCCCACAAGCCTCCCAATGCCAAACCATCTACACAAATGATCGTAAAAGAGCCCTACCTTCTACCTCACTCCCTGAAAATGGAATGATGGATGGGCCATGGGAACAGAGAGGAAGACTCAGTCTAGCCCTCCATCTTGCTTTATTTCCTTCCTCCTCAGTTCTCTCTGATTCAGTGTACACTTTAGGTATCAGGAACCATGGGTCTGAATTGTGAACATCTTCAGAAATAAGACAGTAACTATCCCCCACCCGGAGAACCTCATGGATTCACAGTAGCTCTGCACTCTGAATCCTGAGAGAATGGCTGGAGGATGAGGCATGTCCTGGCCACACCGAGACAGCCTGAACCGTTGGCATGGACAGCACCAATCCTGGCCTTTGTTGAGGCTAGCTACAGAACACAGAGACTGCTATACGCACTTTGGTGACTTTAAAAAAAAATTGTTTGATTTATATGTATGTTTTCACCTGCATGTATGTCTGTATACCATGTGCATGTCTAGTTGTTATGGAGCCTGGAAGAGGGCATCAGATCCCCTGGAACAGGAGTTGCAGGGGACTATGAGCTACCGTGTAGGCACTTTGCAAGAGCAGCAAGTAGCCTTAACCATCAAGCCATCTCTTCAGACCTAACGACTCACTTCAGACAGGCTTCTCCTTTTCCTGTGGTCCCTTTCTTCTCTTCTTCACCTTTTGTCTGCTGTCTGCTTACTATCTATCTATCTGTCTGTCTGTCTATCTATCTATCTATCTATCTATCTATCTAATTATCTATCTATCCTCTACCTATCTATCTACCTATCTATATCATCTATTAGTCATCTCTCATCAATTGGCGGTACTGATGATGGAACCCAAGACCTTGTCCATGCTGAGGACCACAGTCCCCATTTATCTCTTAACTGGCTTTCTAGGAAAAAAAATAGCTGAGCTGTAACTTCCTATAGCTGGAGCTTTTGCCCTGTACACACAAAAAGAGCATCTCTCACTTCAAAATAAGTATGAGATAGGTAATCCCAGAGCCTGGGTCTGCTGGCCCAGGTCAGCTTCTTCCCTCCCTCGGGGAATCCAGACACTGTTGCTTGCTGTTCTAGGTTGGAAGGAATGAAGGCTCTCAGTCTGGCAAGTGTGGGGGTAAGGGTAGGAGGGAGCCTTCTCTGAGACATTTTTCAGTGTAGTAGCTCTCTTGGGGAGGGGGAACAGGGGCTATATAAACCTTGGGGAAATGGTTGGCCATTTTCAAGGTGAGTGTACATCACTGGCTGGGGCTGAGGTGCTTGCTGGGAATGTTTTACTTGCATGAAGAGGGATTCCAGCTGCTTGCTGGACCTGACCTTAAAAGGAAATAGGAAGATTTAAGCTGAAACCTGGCCACTAGGCTATGTGACTGTGTCAAGGGTGGCAAAGCTGCAGGTAGAAAGGCTACATGAATTGTGCATCCGTCATGCAGGTCTAGAACAGGGAGGGTGCAATCCTTACTCCTGCCTGTCTCAAGATGAGATTTTGGGGGTTTGTCTACTTCTCCACCTCACTCTTGCTCCAGGCTGGTTCCCAGGGTCTCATGGCTCACTTGTCCCACAACCAACCACGGCTGGGGAAACATGGAACCATGTGACTCCAGGCTCCATGTTCCAACATGGGGGCAGTTTCATGGAGTTTTTGTAGTGATAGAAGAAAGAAAGGTATAAATCAATGCATTCTTTTAAAAAATGGAAACATTGGGTAGCCTTTTATTGGTGGAAACTGGGCTTTGTTAATACATTCCAAATATTTTTATATGGTTATCAGGATGAGACAAGCAGGGAATGGCTCTTTAGGAGGCAAAGGGAACCCAAAGGAAATTGTCATTAGGTTATTGGATCACAATAGTCCAAACTGTCTACAGTTGTTGAAGTTTCCAATAGTCAACAAGCTTTTGCAGACAGCTTCTTTCCCGGAGCTCTCGCTGACAGCCCTAACTCTAGTACAATTACTTCATTCAAGTCTTCCAATTCAAAAAGGTAGGCATTGTTTCCACCTTCATTTGGTAATAACCAAGAAAACTTAAGACTAAATAATTTTCTGAGGGTACAGAACGTAAGAAATCATGGAGACGAATTTCCAGCCCAGAGAGTCTAACTCTGATATCCAGCACTAAAACATGTCTTGATAAAGGGGCACTTCACAAAGGAGATGGAACCTTCCGGATGCACGAACAAATGAAATACCTGTTCCATCTGGTAACACTGGGTGGATATTACCACTAGGGCACTGGGTGGAAGTACCTTGAACATTACAAGCCTCAATTGTAACAATATGGAGATGTCTTAGTTGGTAGACTGCTTACCACGCAAGTACAAGTTCAACCTCAGCAAACCATGTAAAAAGTTGGGGATGCTAGTGTGTGCTTGCAATCACAGTGCTGGGAAGTTGGAGACAAGTGGATCCCTAAGACTTGCTGGCCAAGCAGCCTAGTCTAATTGACAAGTCCGAGGTCCCAGGGAAAGACTGTTTCAACAACAGTAACAAAATCTGAGAGCTCCTGGGGTATGAGACCTGGTGTTGACCTCTAACCTACACAGACAAATACAGACACATACACACACACACACACACACACACACACACACACACACACACACACACACACAGAGTTTTAAGATAGTTTTTAATTCTGATCTAATATGTTGAACATTTAAATATTATGAAGCATCTGTATTTCTTGACACTTTTTAGAAAGCAGCTTTCTGTGAACGCTAATGTAGAAGAAACATGAAAATAGGGCATTCAGTAACAACTAAACCATGCATCAGAGAAACCACAGAAGAAGGTCAATAAATTAATCAAAGACATGCCTGCCGTGCCCCTTGAGGAGTGCTTGCTAGGAAGCCACATGGAGCTTTCGCTGTCCATCAGCTGGCCCCGAAGCTGCCCTTATTTCTTCTGCTTAGGAATAACTGAAAGCAGGCTGCCCGTAGGAACAGTTTTTAAAAGACTAATTTATGTAACTCTTATGTTAGGCAACCATTTCAATTTTTTTTCTCATTCCAATCAAAGCTCAAGAAAATTCTTATGAACTACTGAGGTTGATGGCTCGGTTTTCACTTCTTAAGCAGCATGGAAGGACAGGAATTACTGGTGTCATTCATATGCATTTTCTGTGGCCATAACAGGAGCATGCTGCTAAGTCCACTTGACTTGGCGAAGTGCGTAGATGAGCTCACGTTAGCAAAACTCCTGAAATTAGCTGAGTGTAACAGTAGAGCAGACTCATACGATTGAGCATGGAAATGCCTCAGAAGCTACTGTTAGAAGCATTTTACAAAGAAGCAACACAAACACACACACACACACACACACACACACACACACACACTGTTCCTAATGGTTAGACTGTTCCCAGGACCGTTCATATTGTAGTCTGAGTAAATATTCCCACTTACTCCTTCTCTTTCTTATGTATAGCCTCTTCTAGCCAGCGGCCTCAAGGTGCTCACATTTCCCAATCATCAGACTTTTTACCTTTCATACAAATTACAAATATAAGAGCCAAACGTGGGCTTTAAAATATAACCTTCTTGCATTTTAACAGAAAAAAAACAAAAAAAAAATATATACCTATTTTGATCATATTAGGGCCAAAGATTCTGAAATTTTAGACAGTAGTTGTCAATAACAGAGACTATCTGAAGATACCCAAGCATCTCTTTTTTTATAATAAATTCTAGAAATGTGAACACCTAATCCTCTTAGGTTAATCCAGGCCTCTCCCTTATTTTTTTCATAAAACTTCCCAGCACTTAGTCTCTCTCTTGCTCTTTGGAAATTGTAAATGTGCCAACTCACGTGAAGATTGGTGGGGAATGAGCCAGAAGGCCCGAGGCTTAAGTTCATTTTTGGTATTTTTGGTTTTTGGTTGGTTGGTTGGTTGGTTGGTTGGTTTTTTATTTTGTTTGTGTCTTGCTGGGTGGCCTAAGCTAGTCTCAGCCTTTCTGAGTGCTCAGATTCCAGGCAGGCACCACTATATTCAGTCCTCTGTCATCTTTTATCAATCACTTCAGCCTCAGTTTCCCCATCCTTGGGCACGGTTCTGGTTGTTTATGTGTTTCTTCATTTCATACAGAAAAGGCCTCAATGCAAATCCAGAATGACAGTAATGTCATCATGGGGGTGTGTCAAGTTTTCACACACAAATATTTGCCTTGAGCCCTGTGGCACCCTGTCAATACAACTGTTGTTGCAAACTATGTATAAAGTTTTGCAGAATCACATCTCTATAGAAATGGCCCCACAACTTGCTTCTGGTTTACAAAACTGGCAAGGACCGGGCTCTCAGGCTTTCATTACTGGCTCCCACAAAGATGACAGGGCTCCAGATGTTGTTTCTCCTCTCTCAAATCGCGTAACACCTCTGGTGCTTCCTTTTCAATCAGCCCTAATAGGCCCTAATTGTTAACATTATCGATGCGAATGGTGCTACTTTCTGATAAATGAGCTGCCACACAGGGTGTCCTGCCACAAGACACAGATGAGCAGAGAGAAAGCAGACTCTTCCCACAAATCACTCTTGGCACCTAGGACGTGGTTGGCGGCACCTGGCAGCCTCCTTGTTACGGGCCAGTTTGCCTTGTCAGTGACCGGCATCCCAGAATGCAGCCTAGTGTTACTCTATGGTTGGGTATGTAGAGAAGCCCATTGTAAAATAGTCCAGTGGGTTCATTTCCAAGCCATTGGCAAAGCTGCATAGAGCAGAGGACATTTTGGTGGCTTCACGTGTTCTGGCATGCAAATTCTGGGCAAAGAGAAAGGCTGTGTTTTGGCTACAGTTTGAGACTGAACGCTTCCAGGGTCAAAAAGAGGATACACACTCATGGCCTTGTAATGATAATTTTTGAGTAAATTCTTTGATTAAAGTGTACTCCAAAAATTAAACATATCGTTACCACAGAATGCACTCTATAACTGTCTCACGCTTGAGCCTGAGTTCTTAACCTCTCAAGTTCACTGACATACTAATGTGTTGCAGATGATTTTAAATAAATAGAAAGGCCAGGAGGGGGGAGTGTGAGACAAATGAAATAGTCTCAGCCAACAGTGAAGGTTGGGGAGGGGGAAGTGAAAATAATGCCTTTGATCAAATTCATCTCACAGAATGTGAACAACATAAAGGAGAAAGGTATCAACCAGGAAGGAAAATATCTTATTTTTTTTCTGGTTGAATTTGGAAGTCACTTCTCAGACAGTCTCTTTACTGCAGAACAGGAGAAGATGTTGGTGTCAAGGTTAGGTTCTGGGTTCACCCTGTTCCTCTTCCCAGACTGGTTAACTTGGTGCTATCAATGCACTCAGCTCTTTCTTATGTCAGAGTCTGTGCTGCTCTCAGCCTTGAACCTACCCTGTACCCTTCAACACCAAGATAACTACCCTATAGGGATCATCTTTGCTGGGTCTTCCACTTGGGGTTTTCCCTCCCACCATGACACATCACCATTGCCTCACATTCCTCTGTAGCCACCCCCATCGCCACCTGCAGCCACACAGAATAGTTTTTCAGGCCTCTCTTGTCCATGAAGACTGATACCCTGTCTTCTTGATCATCACATCTCTAACAAATACCGTGAGGCTCAGCAGATATCAGGAACCAAATAAACGCTTATTGAATTGGTTATTATTATTTGAAGACATGAATCCAAATGCTTTGATGCATTTATGTGGTGAGCGTAAGTTGGCAGCAAGATGTTACCTTTACAAATGTGACATCAGGGACATTTTCCCACCTCCTTCATCAAGCACACTGTGTCTAGGAACCTAGTTGTAGGTGTGGTTTAAAAGACAAAAGTAAAATAACCAGGTATGTTGTAATGCTCAGCCTGCTTTCATATAAAACTCAGGACCATTAGCCCAGGGATGGCACCACCCACAATGGGCTGGGCCCTCCCCCAGCAGTAACAAATTAAGAAAATGTCCTATAGGCCAGAAAACAACCCGATCTTATGGTGGCATTCTCTTAATTGAGGTTCCCTCTTTTCAGATGACTTTAGGTTGTGTCAAGTTGAAATAAAACTAGCCAGTTTCGTTTGTGTGGGGTTTTGTTGTTGTTGTTGTTGCTGCTGCTGTTGGGTTTTGTTTTGTGATAAAGTCTCACTTCATAGCTGTGCCTGGCTCTGAACTCACTATGTAGACCAGGCTGACCTGCAATTCAGAGATCCACCTGCTTCTGCTTCCCAAGTGCTGGGCACCATATCTGGCTCACAATACTTTCAAGTTCCTTCCAGAAATGTCTCCATTTGGCAGCCCATATCATGGTGCTTGGCTTTCCTTAGCACAAGCATGCACCATGACAAGGTAGAACAACTGACAAAGGAAGCCATAGTCGTTGATAAACTAATGCTAGACATGACAAACCTGGTTGTCACTATTCAGATCCATTAGCCATGAACTTCTAGGTCCAGCTCCCATTCAAGGCACGGCCATCTTATAGGGCATGGCTCATCAAGGGCCATGGAGAGGCTGCTCTCTGCAAGGCTTCTATGCTGTCTTGCTTAGGGTTGCATTTTTTTATACATCTTCTTTTTTATTGGTTTTTAATTTTTTTTCAAGTGTGGATCAGCATTGCATTGGAACTTTTCTCTGATCATGGTATTGAACATTATGTGGCATGGAATAATATAGACTCAAAAAGTAAAACCCAAACTAGGTCGCTGTTCTGCAGTCACTTAAAAATTAAGAAATACAACTCTTTTGTGGACAGCTGCCACTGCATTATATATGCTCGTCCAGTTAATCTTTTCTGGGACTTGCTGGGGCTTAGAGTTACTTGGGGTTTTTAATTAATTTTTAATTTTATTATTTGACAATTTCCTAAGTATTTATAGGCTATAACTTGATCTATCCATTCCCATGTTTTTTTTTATTTATTAATACTATTTGATACTGTGCTGTCAGTTAAAAATAGTTAGAGGGGTAAGTGAAAGGATATGTTAACAAATGTGAAGACAGCCATGATTATTTATTTATCATAATATTTCCATTCAGGGAGAACTTTGTTGTCTGGTAAGGAGCTGGGTTATACTGAGTACCAACCAACCTCATTGGTAAAATGGTCAGAAACTTCCAATATTCACTTCCTGGTTTTGTTCTCTGCCTCCTTAGTACTGGGGTTACAGGTGGATGCCACTGGGCTTGACTTTTTTTATTCATATATCTTAAATTTTTAATTGTCCCCTCCCTTATCAGCCTCTCAATTCTTACTTTCTGCTTTATATCTTTGCCTAGAGTGTGTGTCACTGACATTATACTGCTTAGCCACCTATTCTTCCTGCAAGAGTGACAGCTTCCTAGCAGGATACCCTTTGTTGTAGTCACTGCTCTCTGCCAGCACCTAGAATATCAGGTGACATAGTGTAAGAATCAAACTGACGCAGGTGCTTACCCTATGACTAATGTTAATTGTGAATTTGAAAAATCTAGACTCACCTGGGAGTTGGGCCGCTGACATGACAAGGGAAGATCACCTTTAGCGGTTAACTGGGGGGAGAGGGCTTCCTCGTTTTGCATGGCACCGCTCCTAGGGCTGGAAAGCTGGACTGTTTAAGGAGAGAGGACGTTGAGTTCATGCATTCATCATTACTTCTTGACTGTGGCTTTAAGGTGAAAAGCCATCACAAGCTCTTGGCACTGTGAACTACGGGCCTGGGTATAATCTTTCTCTGTTAAGTAACTTTGGTTATGGTATTTTACCCACTGTGACAGGACAAGAAAGCAAGGCTCTCATTCAGCAAAATAATTCTTAGAGGAACTCAAATCCAAAAGGAAATTTCAGAAGGGCAAGCTTTTCCCCTCCAGTGCTATAAAGCTTCAGACTTGACAAAGAGCCTTACTGCATAATAGTCTTTTAAATAAGTATCTGCTGTTGAAATTCATAAATAAATGCCAAATTTTAAAAGGGCCACTGCTTTGGATTCTTACAATGAGCAGTAAAATATTTCCTCAACTAATACCTCCTATATGTATTTTGAGACAGACAGACAGACAGACAGACAGACAGACAGACAGACAGACAGAGACACAGAGACAGAGACAGAGAGAGCTCCCATACCCTACAAAAATCAACCTATGAATTTGCAGAGAAGTCTCCCAAAATCTTTGAGAGGCCTAAAGGGCAATTTGAAATTGCTCATCTCTGGCCTAACCTATATGTTAGTGGAGCTGAAGAGACTTCTTGGAGAGACTAGTCTAATCCTGCAATCTGAGAGCCCTGTGCCAAATTCCTCTGAAGAAATGGATTTAAAATCCCTGAAATATCGCAGCCAGAGCCTGAAGAAGGCAGAGCACTAATGTATCTGCCTGCTTCCTGCCCTTCCACCCGCACAGGAGATGCTGTCAATCATGGCATCCTCTTCTTTGGCACTAGCATCTTCTTTAAGGATCTCCTAGAGTCACATGTACTCTATATATGCATTTGTCATCATTGTCTCTATGTCAATTTTAAAAAATCAAAACTGGTAGAGACTAAGAAATTATAAATCATGTTTTTCTCTGTTGCTTCAAACAAAAATTACTGAACTTAAACTTCAATATGGCAAATTTAAAATCTCCAAATTAGATTTTGTTTTGATCTCGGTTCTGTTGCTGTTTGTTTTGTTGTTTTGCAGCAAGGTTTCATATAGCTGAGGCAGACTTCAAACTCACTACATATCTCAGGGTCAGTCTGAGCTCCTGATCTCTGTGCCTTTACCACCAAGTGCTGTAATTACAGACATAAGCCACAAAGCCCAATCTAGGAAGGAGTCTTTCTTCACTCCTTCATTCCTTCCTGGTGCACACTGAGCTTCATTCTGGAATACGTTAGTTCTAAACATTTTGTGTGAGAACAAAAGGATCCCTCTCAAAAAGAAAGATTACACTTCAACTCTTGGGTGTATTTCCTTAGATGTTTGAGATTAAAGTGATGAATGTGACTTATATTCAAATAACTCAAATTCAGAAGAATCTACAGAGTCACTGTGATATGGGAAAAAGTATTCCCAAGTTGGAATAGGCTATGGAGAGGTAGAAGAAAGCTAATAGATGTCTAATAGTAACTGTAATGTGACATGACACATATGGTGTTGCAGAATATATTTTTTGTAATTATAAGTTATTCAGATTACATCCTGATTGTTATCACACACCCCCACTTGTATCTTCCCATCGCCATTCTCCCTCCCTCTTTTGCCCTATTCCCCTCCCCTAGACCTCTGACAGAAGGGGACCTCCTCCCCCACCATATGACCACAGCATATCACTGTGTCATTCAGAGAGCCTGCTTCCTCTTCCTCTGTGCGCCACCAGGCCTCCCCACCTAGAGAAAGTGATGAAGTTGGGGGACACAAGAGTTCATGTCAGAGGCAGTCCCCACTGTCCCCACAACCATGGAGCTGTCCATTGGCTAGATCTGAACAGGGGGTCTAAGTGTACTGCATGCATTGTCCTTGGTTGGTGAAACAGTTTGTGCAGGCCTGACCCACTGGGTCCAGATCCACTGGCCTTTATGGTTTCCTTGTGAGGCTCCTGAACCCTCTGGGTCCTTCCATCCCTCCATTCTTCTATACCACTCTCTCCCATAGTCCAGCGGGGCGTCCCAGCATCTGTCTCGATACCCCATTGGATGGAGTCTCTCAACTGTTTTGACTTCTGAGGCCAGTGCCAGTTTTAATGATTCCCTTCATAAATGTGTTTAGAAAAACAGTGCCATGGATCTTTTAACTATTCAAAATGTTGCTTATTATTAGTTCTAAGGCTGAGGAGAAAGCTCAGTCTATAAAGTGTTGTCATGCAAGCAGGAAGACCTGAGTTTGAGCCCCAGAATATGTATAATAAATAAATAAATAAATAAATAAAAATAAATAAGGCATGGTAACATATGCTTATAATCCCAGCACTGGGGATGGGCAGGCAGGATATTTGATCCCAATGTGATCCCTGAGATAGTGAACTGTAAAAATGTGTCTTTTTTTTTTTTTTTTTGGTACAGTTAAGCCCTAACACATACCTTTAACCCAAGAGCTATCTGGACACAGGATTTAATAAAGTTAACCCTAGGTCAAGAGGTGGAACAAGAAACCAGATGATGAGGATTATAGAGTAGGGAGGACTTTGAGTTGAGAGATATTTAAAAGACAACTTGTAGAAGAAGGAGATTTAGCTCTTTAGCTCTTGGGTCTTTGGCACTCTTTAGCTTTTAGCTCTTTGGCTCTTAGCTCTCTAGCTCTGGAGCACCTCAGCTCCTTGGCCTTTGGCTTTTTGGACTTTGAGCTAGTTTGCCTTTGGTTTGGGGTTTTTTGCCCTTTCTTCTTGGCACTCAGCTGAGCTAGTGAGCCTTTGGGGCCTTTTCCATCAGGATGTGAACAGAGTAGTTAAGTCAGCTGAGTGCTTTCTCTCTATCTCTCTGAACTAAGGCTTTTCACCCTGGCATCTGGCTCTTGAGTCTTTATTGGTAAAATAAAACGAGCTGGGATTTTCAATTTTAAAAAAACAGTATGGTAATATGTACACATAAATAATTGGTATTTGTTTAAGGAACAGGATAAGAACTCCATCTCTCAGATGTGACTAATTTAAAATTTCTAATAGTAAAGTGGGCCCTGTTCTAGAACTTATTTTTAAAATTTCCTTGAAAAATATGTGTCAGTAAAAAAGTTTGTGACAATGAAGCTGTCGTAGTTACTGTTCTGTTGTTCTGACAAAACACCATGATCAAGGCAACTTAGCAAAGACAATATTTAATTGGGTTTACGATTTCAGGGGGCTAAAGTCCATGACTTTGGAGTAGAGTATGGTGGGAGCAGCAGTTGAAAGCTCATATCTTGATCCACAAGCAGGAGACTGAGAAAGAACACTGGGAATCTCATGAGTCTTTTGCAAGCTCAAGGCCTGTTCCCAGCTACCTGTTTGATCCAAGAAGGCCACACTTCCTAATTCCTCCTAAACAGTTCTATCAACATATGAGCCTGGGACGGGGGCATTCTCATTCAAACCATCACAGAAGTAAATGGCATAGAGTAATTCATCTGCATAGACAGAGAATCTTTAGCCAAGTTCGATGGAGGATTCCTTTAATCCAAGCAATCAGTAGACAGAGGCAGAGGGATCCTTGTGCATTTGAAGCCAGTCTGGTCTACAAAGAGAGTTCCAGGACAGCAGCCAGGACTGTTAAACAGAAATTTTGTTTCAAAAAACAATATGACAATAATAACATATATATATATATATATATATATATATATATATATATATATACAGAGAGAGAGAGAGAGAGAGAGAGAGAGAGAGAGAGAGAGAGAGAGAGACTGAGGACACCAGCAATTTTTATTAAGCAGCAACAACAGAATTGCCTATCTTTTAAAGCTAGTTCAAGACTATCTATGTTTTTGTCAACACAAATGATTAATAACTGAGTCATGTTGAGCATGCCTAATCCCAAATCCAAGTATATGTGTGCTGATGTGGTCCAAGAAATGGAAAATCCCATATATGACTCCATAAGTAAAAATTAAAGTACATTAAAAATATAGGAGCAAGGGCTGAAGAGGTAGCTTAGAGGTTAAGAGCACTGGCTGCTCTTCCAGAGGTCCTGAGTTCAATTCCCAGCAACCACATGGTGGATCACAGCCATCTATAATGAGATCTGGTATCCACTTCTGGCCTGCAGGTATACATGCAGGCTGAACACTGTATACATAATAAATAAATACATCTTTTAAAATATTTAGGCTCAAATTCAAAGCCTCATGTACATAAAATATAAGAATTTCTCGATTAGTAATGGGCCTCATTGCCTACATAGCTCAAGATCTACATACATATATGATAGAGTCAGATTAACCCAAGACTTTCTTTTTTTTTCTTTCTTTTTTTGTGTGTGTTTTTGTTTTTGTTTTTGTTTTGTTTTGTTTTGTTTTGTTTTTCAAGACAGGGCTTCTCTGTGTAGCCTTATCTGTCCTGGACTCTTTGTAGATCAGGCTGGCCTGGAACTCACAGAGATCCACCTACCTCAGCCTCCCAAGTGCTAGGATTAAAGGCGTACCACCACGCCCGGTGAGGCTGTATTTCATAATAAGCATTTGGAGCATTGAATGTAACTTATGAAAGACCTCCTGACCCCAGATTTTATCTTCTCCATCTTCTATCTTTACTATCTTTCTTATCCTTAGGCACCTCACTTCCTATAAGGACCCTGTCCCTTAAGAACAAACTGACTGTCCAGGTCTGTCTCTTTCTACCATCTGTCTCTGTCTCTGTCTCTGTCTCTGTCTCTGTCTCTGTCTCATCTCTTTCTTTCATTTCAGTTTCTCTCTCTCTCTCTCTCTCTCTCTCTCTCTCTCTCTCTCTCTCTCTCTCACACACACACACACACACACACACACACACACACACACACACATTTCAAATTCAAACTCTAAGATCCAAACATTCTCGGTGCAAGCATTTCAAAAACAGAATATTGAACTTACATAAGAAATCGACACCATCAAAAATAACATCAAAACTGGGGTTCATTAAAATAATTCATTTTTTGGATCTCTCAAAAATCTATCAAGGCCTTTCCTTCTGAGGATATGTGAATGGAAAGGTTTTATCTTAAAAATAAAACAAAACAAAACAAAAAACTAAAGCATGTTAGTTACCAAACAGCTAAAGCCTGTAAAAATAGGAAACCTTGCATCGACTAGCCAAAAGGTGTCACCAGTACATAATGAAGTCCTATTCTGCCATCTAGAGGACACATACTAACCAAGAGGAAAGCAATTACCTCTTAGGCCCTGAAATTTAAGAGATACTGCTTTAAAAAAGAAAAACAAGAGGCAGAGTCTAGGTTCAGCAGCTAAAGGCGCTTGCAGTAAGACAAATCTGATGACCTGTGTTTGATCCCCAGGTCGCACATGGTGGAAGAGGATCCCCAAGTTGTCCTCCTACTTCTACAAATGTGTGCGCTTGCGCTCTCTCTCTCTCTCTCTCTCTCTCTCTCTCTCTCTCTCTCTCTCTCTCTCTCTCTCTCTCTCTCTCTCACACACACACACACACACACACACTTACTTTGTGAGGATGATCTCTGTGTATCAAATTTCATTATAGAGAATTATTACAAAAAGGCATTTTTAAAACTCATTTTTTAAAAAAGGCATTTATGGGTTACCTATAAAGCCAGTACTATGAAGACTGAGAGGATCACAATTTAAAGTTAAGCCTGTGATATATAATAAACTCCAGGCTAACCTGGGCTACACAATGAGACCCTGTCTCAAAAATGCCAAACCAAAACATAAAAAGGAAATGTCGATCTACATGTAAGATTGAGTTTTTAACCTGGCCAGCTTTGGCCACCTGCAAATTCAAGGGTTCCTCCCCAGTTTCACCTCATAACGCTGGCCAGACATCTTTGTTGTGCTTTCCCTGTTATAATCGTAATTATTATGGACACTTAATTTTTACCCCATTGGTCTGAATCATCAGTTTTCCAAATACTGTGATATATAGGGCTAGGAAGATGGCTGGCTCAGTTGGGAAAGGGCTTGTCTGAAATGAGGATGCAAGTATAACATTTGTTGGGGTGGAGCTCCCGGACTAACCAGTCTCACCAAATTGGCCAACACCAGGTTCAGTGAGACACCCACTTTCAAAATAGAACGTGGAATGTGACTGAGGGAGACATCTTACATTGACTGCTAGCTCCCATTTGCATGTACACATGTGCACATACACGTGAACATACAGAGACATACACAAAGAATGCTCCAAGATATGGTCTCATTGGTTCTACACACCAAATGACTTCTAGATTCCTTCGATCAATCTCCCTTTGAGAACGTATGTCTTTTAGCACCTGTCTGTGTTCTTTGAATATTATATTTCAATCCCTCACAGATTCTTTGTTAGATGTCAAGTGGCAATAAAATGAGAAGAAGAAGAGCAAGAATAAGGCCAGCAAGGAAATCTGTATCCCTCAATATATTCCGTGATGGGTTACTGAGTCTTACCTTTCTCACGTTCATATTGAGAAGGAAGACAAAGGGGAAGAAGAGGAGGAGGAAGAAAAGGAAACCGTAGGCTGAGGAAGGAGGAAACAGTAGTGAGAGAGACAGGAATAAAACGTCTGGAACCTCTGATTGCTAATGACCTACTTATGATGACTTACTGCTGATAATCTACACTTATTTGCTTAGGGATGCACACACCAAAGAGCATGATGTGGAGGATAGAGAATTTTAAGGGAGTTAGACTTCTCCTTCTGCCACGTGAGTCCCAGAGACTGAATTCAGGTCCTCAGGCTTGGCAGCAAGCACTTTTACCTGCTGAGCTATCTCATGGGCCCTAACGATCTACAGTATTATTTCATCTTAAACTCTGTTTTTGCAGTTCCTTACATTGTAAACTTTAAGCACTGCTGTTAAGATTGTGTAACTTTCCTTCGCAAATTTCAAATACTATTATAAACTACAATGTAAACATATTAACAGAATATTTGTGCCACGGTGTATATTGCACACATGTGTGTTAGGCACACAGCTGCTGTAAACTCGCTGGGATGCCTGTGAAATATGTGCCATATCTGCAGCTCTCCTGGTTCCTCCTTTAGCCATTGGCTTGGGCTCAGGGCTCTTCCGGAGCTTTTTGACCTTCAATGACCACCATGCTGTGTATTGTGTTGTTGAAAGGCAGACATGCTACACTGGTAAACAGACCTTCGGTGTGAGATTTTATGTTCTGGCTAAGAGTTAGACCATGCTCACTTGCCCAGCTGTGATGTCACAGGCTAAGTCCCTGAATGTCCTTGCTTTGATTTCTGTCTTCCCCTCCCCCTCCGCCCACTCTTAGATTCCTTATTAACCGTATTTTGCAACACTCAACATCTGTCCCCAATAAATGGTGATTTCTTCATTCCACTTGTCTCTCGTCTCCAGTTACAGAGAAATAAACCAAAGAAAACTAGTTTGTGCTGTGATTTCTGTTCTCTGAGAAATATAAAGATGGGGGATTATATTTTTTCAATATGTTCACCATTTTTATTATGAGGATGATTTCTAAGCTCTTTGTTGGACAAGAACCAGTAATCCCCCCCCCCAAGGTCCCAAGAATGTTTTTAAACAAAACAATCTTATTTCAAGGAACTGCTTTAGATCCTGGGTTCATACCAGACTGCCAGGACAACAAGCAAAGCTAAACATTTTGTTTGGTTTAGTTTTAGGTCCAAATGTTAATGTTTTTTACCAAAGGCATTTATGAGACTATTGAATTAAGAAAACATTACAAGTTATGCCTATTTATTTATTATGATTGGATTCACTATGTAGCCCAGGCTGGCCTAAAAAAAAAAAAAAACCAATCAGTCTTCCTAATTCTACCTCCAGGGTATTGGGGGTTTCAGGGGCTACCGCCCCAGCTGTATTTTCAATTTATTTTCTAAGGTTAAAAGAGAGATACAAATGGAATGCACTGCAAAGCCTCCTCCTAAATTGGGCTCCCCATCCTTTTTTCCTTTTTTTCTTTTTGCATGGAAGTTTAGAGTGATAAGCCTGCAGCAGTTTTCTTTAGATTTCTACTCTGGACTTATCAAGAGGAACTATTAAAAATAAACCGCGCCTCCAGACTCCATCTTGAGAATGTCTGTAACAAGCATTGTGACTCCTGATTTTAGGTGAGTTTTATGCTGGCCATCTGCTGGCCAGTTCATAAAGGCACACCAAAGAAACAAGGGCTCTGCCACCAGCCTTCCTTAAGCACAGAGTTGCTAGCTCAGCCCTTCTGCAGTATTAGGTCTGTTGCTAATATATGGGAACTTCAGTGTACAGATGAGAACACTGCATCACAGCACTAAGTAGCATTTATTTCAACCCGGTACCTTCTGTACTCTGGACACTCTTTTAAGTGCTCTTCTTGTCTTAACTCATCAATATTTTCAATAGCCAAGATGAGGGTTTTGAGAAACCAAGATACAAACATATAACCTGCCCAAAGCTTTACAAGCCAGATCAGTGGACATAACTTAGTCAGAACCCATCTGACAACTCTGTAATCTTCCTGGGCCGCATTCCATGCTAATTACTACTGATCTTAGAAACCCGTTTTCTTATCATTTCAATTTTGCAGTTACAGGATTTTAAAAGGCACTGGTACAAAAGTCTGTGGATATGTCTAGGATAGGATTATGCTTTTCTAAAACGGCCCTTGAATTTACCTCCAAAATAGTGACGTCAATAGGACAGTGGAGCTGCGCGGTTATCACATAGCATCCATCTTTCATCACAGTGAGCACACAACAGGCACCACAGTAGAATCAAGGGTGATGCACAATGCACAACAGTAGCTATTGTTTATTTTACTCTTGGCCAGAACAGAGAAGAGGGAGCCTCGATCTAGACAATTCCTCCATTACCATCAGGTTGTAGGCAGGCCTGTGAGGCACTTTCTTTCTTTCTTTCTTTCTTTCTTTCTTTCTTTTTAATATTTTATTAATTTATTCATATTACATCTTAGTTGTTATCCCATCCCTTGTATCTTCCCATTCCTCCCTCCCTCCTGCTTTCCCCCTACCCCCTTCCCCTATGACTGTGACTGAGAGGGACCTCTTCCCCCTGTATATGCTCATAGGGTATCAAGTCTTTTCTTAGTAGCCTGCTATCCTTCCTTTGAGTGCCACCAGGCCTCCCCATCCAGGGGACGTGGTTAAATATGGAGCACCAGAGTTCTTGTGAAAGTCAGTCCCCACTCTCCACTCAACTGTGGAGAATGTCCTGTCCATTGGCTAGATCTGGGAAGGGGTTCGAAGTTTACTGCACATACTGTCCTTGGCTAGTGCCATAGTTTGAGCAGGACCCCTGGGCCCATATCTGCCCATCATAATGTTCTTCTTGTAGGTTTCTAGGACCCTTTGGATCCTTCTATTTCCCCATTCTCCCATGCTTCTCTCACCTAAAGTCCCAATAGGATGTCCTCCCCTCTGTCCCACTTTCCTGGCAAGGAAGACTTTCCCTCACCAGTTGGACTTAAATTTTGTCACCATGCACAAAACTCAAGTCCATGTGGTGAGGCACTTTCTCAATTAGTGATTGATGGGCAAGGTTGAGCCCATTGTGGGTGATGCCATCCGTAGGCTGATGGTCCTGAGTTTTATAAGAAAGCAGGCTGAGCAAGTCAGTAAGCAGCGCTCTTCCACCTCCTCTGCATCAGCTCCTGCCCTGTTTGAGTTCCTACCCTGGTTTCTTTCAATGATGAACAGTGCTGTGGATGTGTACACCAAAGAAACACTTTCCTCCCAACTCGCTTTTTGTTTGTTTTTGTTTGTTTGTTTGTTGTTTTGTTTTGTTTTAGTTTTTTGAGACAGGGTTTCTCTGTGTAGCCTTGGCTCTCCTGGATTCACTTTGTAGACCAGACTGGCCTCGAACTCCCAGCAATCCGCCTGCCTCTACCTCCCATGTGCTGGGAGTACAGGCATGTGCCACTATGCCCGGCTCTCAACTCGCTTTTTGATGACTGTGTTTCATCTCAGCAAGAGAATCCTTAAGGCAGCTTCGGTTCCTATTTGTTTTCAGCGTCTACCAACCAATCCCAACTCCCAAATAATGCACAAGCTTACACTCATGTTCACACTTAGCCCCTAATTCTGAGCCAATCACAGTTTTTCTCCAGCAGACTAGCAGGAAAACATCTCTGTTCTGTGACCATCAAGGTGTTAGACTGGGAGCCCAGAGCAATGAGGTCATTGCTGCAGGAAGGAGGAAATGCCAGCTACTGATTCTATCTGAATTGCTGTCATTTGCAATGAGCAATAGGAACACTTGGCATGGAAACAGATTTTTCTAGACTGATGGGAAAAGTCATCACTTACTATCCCAAAGCACTTGGAGAAAAGTGCACTGGACTGCTTTGATCAGAGGCTTCTCTCAAGGATAACTCGAGAAAAGAGACTTGAAGCCCAAGAAAAGCTGCATTGGCAGGCAAGAGAAATGTCTTATCTCACAGTGCTGGAGGCTATGAGTCCAGGGTCCCCAGTCAAGGGAGTGGATTTCTGCTGTTTGTCAAAGACCAAGTCTGCTTTCCATGTCTTGTCTGGTACTGTTCCACCTGTATCTTCTGTTAGCTTTCTTCTGTGCCTATTTCTTTACCTAAAATTTCCTCTAGTAGAGCATCAGCTATACCAGTTTCCAATGACCTCATTTTTTTTTTTATCAAAACTGTTTTTTCCATTCAAAATATTCTGGTCACAGTTTCCCCTCCCTCATCTCCTCCCAAAGCCTTTCCATCCACTCCACCCCAACTTCCTTCCCTATTGCTTTAGAAAACAGACAGCAATAAAAAATAATAATGATAAAACAAACTAAATCAGAATTTTTTAAAAACCAGAAAAAGGAAACAAAAAGCATAAGGAACACAGACACAACATAAAAAGATATAATTGGAAATCACAGTATTTAAGCAGGAGAGTCGTAAAGTAAAAAGTGCTCAAACAAAGCATTATAATACAAAACATCTCCGAAAATACAACTGAGTTTACCTTGTGTTAGCTGGGCTTGGGGCCTACCTTTTACAAGAGAAAACGGATTTTCCTTTCTGAGGTTGTCAATTGGAGAGAGCTTCTGGGTTAAGGATGAGAACTTCTGGCCAGTTACCCTCAGTGCCTGGGACACCACCTGGTTTGACCCTGTGCTGGCGCTATGCATGCTGGTACAGTTTCTGTGAGTTCCTACATGTGTCAGTCCTGTTGTGTCTGTAGGCATTGTCTCTTTGGTGTCTTCGGACCCCACTATCTCTTAAAATCTTCCTGCCTCCCCGAGCCCTGAGGGGAAGGATTTGATAACGACATCCCCTTTGGCACTTACTGTTGCATGCTCCAATGGCCTCTCAGTCTCTGTACTAGCTCCCATCTAAGAGCAAGCTTCTCTGATCACTGAGCCGCGCAGCAGAGTGTCATTAGGAGCCATTATACTGCTAAGATTCCTTTGGAAGAACAACAGGAATTGGCTTTCGCCTAGGTCCATGACCTGTCTATCTAGTCTCAGGTTCAATGCCCTCATTTTAATTTAATTACCTCGATAAAACCCCTACCTCCAAATAAGGTCACATTGAGAATTCAACATATTCTATGTAAGACACAACCCATAGCAGTGGCTCTAAACCCCATCCCCAGCAGACTTCTCACGGGACATCACCACGCAGCTCTACTGGATGTTCCTTAGTAGGGCTCTTGTCTCCATCTTAAATACAGACAGACTTGCCTATTAAAATCAGTCAAATAGTATTCAGCTGTAAATAGGACATCTGCATCACTATCACACTTTCCTTCCCCAAGGCACTGGCAACATTACCAAAGAAAGGAGAGAGTTTACGAACCAGGTAGGAAGTTCCCTGAAATGCTGTCTGCTGGTTGACACGACTGTCAAAGCCATTAGCCCATAGCAGCAGTGGCCATCCCTGTCCCCACAAGATCCCAGTACTGGCCCATCAACTTTCCACTAGGAATGGGGGAGGGGCTCATAAGACCCACCCTTCCCCGAGGAGGCAAAGGTAGTTAGTTAGTTAACTGAGGGAGAAGTCATATTCCTCAGTGGTGTAGCAACTGGCAAGGTGCCCACTCTCTAGTAATTAAGGCCCAGCCATGCTCATACAAGCAATAACTGTAGTGCACTACAAAGAAAAGACATGAAAGTGGGGGAGGGAGGGAGGCGCGAAGAATGGGTTTTGTGGGAGGAGACATAGAAGAAGATAATTGGCTGGATATGATCAAAGCATTTTATTTATATACATATATATGAGACTGTGGGAGAATACATTTCAAAAATCAGTTCAACGACATCTTTTTTTTTCTCTCCTTTATTAATTTATTCTTGTTACATCTCAATGGTTATCCCATCCCTTGTATCCTCCCATTCTTCCCTCCCTCCCATTTTCCCCTTATTCCCCTTCCCTATGACTGTTCCTGAGGGGGATTACCTCCCCCTGTATATGTTCATAGGGTATCAAGTCTTTTCTTGGTAGCCTGCTGTCCTTCCTCTGAGTGCCACCAGGTCTCCCCCTCCAGGGGACATGGTCAAAGGTGAGGCACCAGAGTATGTGAGAAAGTAATATACCACTCTCCACTCTACTGTGGAGATTGTTCAATAGAAGATTGGATAAAGAAACTGTGTTACATATACACTATGGAATACTATTCAGCTATTAAAAACAAGGAATTCCCGAAATTTGTGGATAAATGGATTGAGCTAGAAATGATCATAATGAGTGAGTTAACCCAGAAGCAGAAAGACTCAAATGGTACTCACTTATATCTGCATATTAGCCCAAGGGGCATGTCCCACGAAAGCCTTCACTTACCAGGAAACTGAGACAGAGGGGAGGACATTCTAGTGGGACTCTAGATGAGAGAAGCATGGGAGAAAGGCAAAGTAGAAGGATCCAGAGGGTCCTAGAAGCCTACAAGTAGAACATTATGATAGGCAGGTTTGGGCACAGGGGTCCTGCTCAAACTAAGGCACCAGCCAAGGACAATACAGGCGGTAAACCTTAAACCTCTACCCAGTTCAACGACATCTATTAGTTGCCTACTGGTGTGCTGCTCCTCACTAAGTCTTATTAACTTAAGAATATGATTTTAAACACATCATGTGTCAGAAGTCACAGGTGCTGCAGATAACTGCCATCCTAAACTTCTGAAAAAAGCAAGTCCTCAGCCTCTCTCACTGTGACTTGCACTTATTACAGCCCAGATACTTGGCCCCTGAAAGCAGTTTCCATTTAGTCACACTTCTCTCCACAACTGGGTTGTATGCTCTGTTGGTGTAAATACACAGCTCTCACTTCAAAGGGAGCAGCAGTCTGTTGTGGAGCCCTATGAGTGACCATGGCTCAGAAACAGATGTAGGATCCCCAACACCCTGTTCCAACATGGTAACAATTTTATGAAGGTACTGCACTAGCAGAAGAGAGAAAGTCATGAGTTATTCTTCAACTGCCTAGAGGGAAGCATCTTGTTGGCAGGCACAACGGAATGGGGACACTTCTAAGGTAGGCCTCAGATGGCATTCTTAGCATCTGAGGCGGGAAAAGCTAACTCTATACCTTTCACAAGGCTCTTACCTGACGGTCTCAAGGTTATTAGGTCAAATGCAGAGGTGAGCAGTGAACGGCTATTGAGAAGGCTGAAGATGCCCCAAGATAAATTTGCCTCTGGACCTGGAACACCTCTCTAATTATTTAAATTCCAACCAGCTAAGCAGCTTTGGAGAATGTTTAATACAGGTATGACCCTCCTCCAAACTTTGCTCCGTGAGGAAAAGGTCCATCATGACATTTTTACTATTGCATGGCCAGTGTTTGAGCAGAAATCAAGTTCAATTAGTGGTGCAGATACTTTCTTTTATCCAGGGCTGGTAGCACAGGACCATAATCCCAGACAAATGTAGGAGGTCCAAGTTCAAGTCCTGCCTCCTAGGCAGACTAACATCAAGGCAATCTGGGTTAATTTAGTGAAAACCAAATTAAAGACTAAGGATATAGATATAGCTCAGGGGTAGATCATGTAAGTTCAACACCCACCCCGACCCCCACCCCCGCAACACACACACACACACACACACACACACACACGTAACAAATGGAAAACCTTCCTTGTAAATCACAGATTTCAGAAAATAAGAGATGAATGGGAAATCAAAGCCAAACTCTATCAGATTTCTTCTCATAACAATGTATGTCCTGGGGAATTCTGTGGTTGGAGCACATCTATAACCCCGATTCCATCCTGGACGCACTTGGATGTGGAATGTATTTCTTACTGCTCTGAAGTGAGTCATAAGCATAGGAAGCTATTTATTTCTAGGGAAGATCAGAGTGAGCAGTGGGTACGCAATTCCCTTTGTTGACCTGCGAAAAATTGTTTTATGTGAATTAGGTAGTGATGAATTTACAAATGAGGAAATTTTAACATTGGTGAGAAAATGATAAACATCCAGTGTGTTGAGCTGCTTTCACCACACATAGGAATGGATTGTGTTCTGGGGAGTTGGTGAGCACATCATGGGTTAAAGGGGCATGCTGCTTGAACCAAAGCATCCCCTGCGATCAGTGGCAGCTGCACTGAAGGAGGCACTTGAACAAGATACTTGGAGATCTCTAGTCTGTCTGCTCAGTGGGTGAAGGCTGTAGGAAAGTGCCTGCATTGTTAGCTATGATGGAAACTACGCTTTACTTCAGCAGAGCCTGTTCACAGAGATAGTATTTATACTGATTTCATGGTACACTGGAGCTGTGGTACACCCTCTAATACTAGCATTAGAGGCTGAAGGAAGACCATCAGGTCCAGGCCAGCCTGAGGTACACAGTAAGACTGCTAAACACATAATTAAATTTATTCCCTACCTGTGGCCCATTTTTATTTCGTATTTTGATGAATTAGTATTTTAGCAAGGTAATTTTCTTGATTATCCAAAACTTAGAAATATGACCAAAATATTATTTGAAGGTCATATAAGATACTTCCAAGTTTACTTTTAAGACTGTCTTTCAAAATACACATAATTTTCTTTTATTTACTACAATTAGGCCCCAGAGTCTATATATTCACTGATTCATTCTCTCTCTCCACCCCCCCCCCTCTCTCTCTCTCTCTCACACACACACACACACACACACACACAATCTCTGCATCTGTTTCATCATCTGTGGTTACTTACTGGGTTTATTTTTTGACAGTCTTACAATGTAGACCAGGCTGACCTCCTCCAATCAGGATCCTGCTGCCCCAGCCTCCTGGGTACTGGGGTTACAGAAGTGTGATACAATAAACCTGACAAGTGTTCCATATATATATATATACACATATATACTGTTGAGATAAGTCTCAAGTTGTCCACGCTGGATTGGAACTCCTAATCCTCTTACCTCCATCCATCACCTAAATGATAGGACTACAGGCTTATGTTACCAAGTTACAAGTTAATTTTTAACTTGTAAAAATTGTACTGACACCAGGAGTCTCTTGCTCATGGCAGGGAAATCACTCCTACAAAGCATGGGAATTCCACACAAGTTTACAGCAGTGACCAGAAAACATGGGCATTAAGTAGACTTTATTGGAGGAACCCAGGTTGAGAGGTCAACTCCTCTGCTTCACAGGCTCACCATGAAAACTGGGCTCTCTGAGAGGTCTGCCATGATGGGTTAAACTCTCAAACCAGCACAAGTAACCACTCTCCCTTTTATTGCTTCTCAGGGATTTGGCCACAACTACGCAAAGGTTACTAGTTCAGTAACCTTTGATACCAAGTTTCTACCTCCCTATGTATTTAGGGATCTTTCCTAACAGTCCCAAAGAGTCTGGGAAAGGGTTGCATTAAGAGCCACTAGTTTAAGGAAATCTAAATAACAAATAGGGTATTTTCTGCTTATTCTCCATTCAACTGTGTTGTGTCAACTATTTTATGGGAATGTAGACACAGCATGCAGGCATCCCCTTACAGGCTTCCCTACTCCCAGGGTCCCCTGATCTAAATGTGCCTTCTAATTTAGTCAGCTGTTTGGGGGGGGGGGGCAAATGCCTATACTCAGCCAGTGAAGTTCTCTAGGAAAGAGGGAATTATTTCTGAAACTCCAACAGTGACCTGAGTTTTCTCTCCTGTATAAAGAAACTTAAGACTTGCCATATGGACAGGAAAATAGGAGAAAGATGGGCAGAAGGAAGGTAATTCCCTGGCTCTTCACAATCATTGGTCTGAGAGCTTTGGAGCTGAGTTGTATTTCTCACCTTGGGTTCTGAGGCTCTACCACATCACCATTGTCATAAAATTCCTCTGTTCGCTTATCTGAGTTTCTAGAACTTATAACCAAAAGGACTGTTAAACTACATTCCATCACGAAAAGAAAACACAGGCTACACTTCATATTGGAAAAGTATTTATTATGACAAAAATTAAACTGTGAGCTGAAAACAAGTGGATGTTATGCTGTATTGCACCATGATTGCAAATGAGCCAAAACCTGTCTAAAAGATTAACATTCCAGGGCAAACTGCATCTTTTTACTTGGGTAAGTTGGCATGCACACAATTCATTAGAACATAATTGCAGAAATAAAAAGTCATGAATATGACCTAACATATAAAAACAGCATTTTATGATAGTGAAAAGTATTAAAATTCACAAACTGTATCTTTTAAACATCCTTACAATCAAACAAACTTGGAACCATTTGTGGAGAGTGATGGTGTGAAATGCATTTGGAATTTGCTTTTACATTTTCTGATTAGCACGTAAGTATTAGGGCAATGGCACACATGTCGGTTGCTTACTTAGAGTTCAGAAGCAGTATGTGGCATGAAAGACACTGGTTGCTGCTCTCTAAACACCAGACGGCACACACAGAGATGGAATCCTACCTTGATCTTATTAATAGTATCTTCTATTGGACCAAGCTATGGCAAAGATATTGTCAGAACACTTGCACAAGCCTGAGATGTAATGAATAATGTATATTTAAATCTTATGAAATGAACATACAGGTACATTTAAAGAGTTTTACACTCTGAGCCAGAAGTGCAATGAGTACAGGGCCTGTTTTCTCGTTCGTGTTAGAAAGCACCAAGTTCTATGTGAAGACAAGAATGTATAGTTAAACCATTACACTCCCATTAGAATAAATTCTACAGCAAGGCTGTAACTGGTCTTTTCCTAGTTTAAACTATGTTCTGTGGAACAGACAAGCATGGAGAAGTGGAACACTGTCCCAGAAGTGGAACACTGTCCCCATAACCATCGTTTTATTTCACAATTTCAATTAAACAGCAGCCAAGTTTTTTCAAAGCATTTTCAAAGATGAAAAATGTTCACAACTAGACTGAAAGTTTACCCCAAGAGAAAAAAAAACGGGGCCTCAACATCTCTGAATTTCCTGAGGAAAAAATTTAAGATTAAAATGACTACCACCTTTCATGACTACAGCTAAAACATGCCAACAAATCATTAACTACTGAGATCAAATGATGGCCGCTTGCTGTTCTAGCACACTGTCATTGTCTGACATCAGCAATCATACCGCAGAGTTTTCCCTTCCTTCCCACAGGGAACTAAATACTGACAGAGCGCTTTGCTCAGGTACACTGGACGCAAGGATGCTTTTCACTGTGCAGCTGGGAAACAAAGAAGAAAACAAAAGCCCCACCCAACAATCAGACTCCTTCAGCTGGGAATTCTGCTTCTTCAAAGACTTTTGGGTGAAGGGGGATTTATGGCATTGCAAAACATCCCAGACACTGAAAGCACCTTGTGGACTGAAAAAGGGGGTAATTGTTTTAAAATTAAAATTTGACAAGTTGTGCAAGAAAACATTTTCATTCTTTTAGAAGTTTTATTTTCTATACTCAGTCTACATATTATTACTTCTCCATTCCAGGAGCTCTGTGTGACTAAAGTTCCAGATTCTAACCACAGAATGCTAACCAGTCTTCAGGCTTCTCAGCCATATTAAATGCAATGTACAGTACCTAGCTCTCCCATGTTGCTAGAATTAAATGCAAGGAAGGGGGAAAATCCACACTCTGCCATCCATATTTCCTTACCTAATTTTAGATGTCTTTACTATACCAAATTTGTCTAATTTTGAATTTGTTTCTGAGGATATTTCTAAACTTCTAAATAAACACTGAAGCATTTCACAAAATACACAATTAAAATTGATTTTTAGGCCCAACTGAACACTTTTTTTCTTACTCTAAAATGAAACAGAATCCCTTCCCTGTTTCTATTGACCTTTATTTGGCTTTGGTCATCTAGAATTCTTAAAATGTATCTTTTCATCCCCCTTAAACATGGCTCTTGGGTTTTAAAAGTCTTCACACTGATACTAAATGAATAAAGAGATGACCTGGAAAACATTATAGACATTTTCACACTTACGTGGACTTAAATCTGTAACATACCGATGTCCTAGCCAATGCTACTCTTTCAGTACTGGAAGGTCAAAGTATTTGCAATGTCTTAAAGGCAGGAAACAGAAAAAGCTAACCACTTCTCTTCAATCAGCAGAGCCAGAAAAATGAGCTAAGTTCCCTAGGAGAATTTCCAACACTCATGGGTGCTATTTGTAAGCAACTCAATGCCATTTTCTGATGAATACAACTTCTCTTCTGCCCAGAAGGGGCAATAACCCAGGAGGATTATTAATTTACACTGATTGTATACACACACTAGAGGAAATGACACTGGGAGCAGGGATCAAACAGTGGAAAAAAAAGATTTAAATCTGCTACTAGAAGCAGTTCTATATTATTCTAGACATTATAAGATAGTAATAGTGCTACATAAGGCTTCAGAATATTAAAAACAGAAGATCTATTCGAAACTTAGTTTACTTAAAGGCTCCTCAGTTTGGGAAGAACAAAAAGAAGGCCATGAACAATAGTGTCTTAGGTCAACTAGACCCATGATAAATGGGCAGATTAAAATAGGAATCCACTTTAGACAGGAAGCACAATGTTGGCTAGACAAGACAAGTTGCTTCTTGAGGTGACCCGCCTGACAGAAGATAAAGGATCTTTAGAACTAAAGTTTAGGTGTGTAAGGATTCTGTTCCAAAGCCACAGATAAAAAGTTGGCTCATAAAATTCATTGCCAGAGGTACATGCCAATAAAACTTCATCCTGTAGAGACATAATCCCAGTGTGTTTGCTAATGCACATTTAACACAGAGGAAACAATGAATGCCCTTGGAAACAATTCTACTTACAATATGTTCTGAAATACCAGACTTGGTAGCATCAGAGAATATTGTTTATACATTGTCTGCATCCCTCATTGTTTCCACAGAAAAAGAACTCTTTATGCTACAATGAATTTAATTACAATACCTATGGCAACCCCAGCACTGGTGATGCAGAGAAGGGAACATCATGCATTGGTGCTCACCATGGCTCCTAGTGGCTCTGTCTCTAGCCTTTCCCCACTTAAAAAAAAGGGGGTGGGGGGGGGGGGCGGCTATTACTACCGGAGTTATTTAAATCTTTTTAAAAGAATGAAATGTATATATTGTTTCTCTAGTGAATATAGAATAAAAGTACTATCCCCTTAAGAATGTTAACACAAGAACCTAAAGCAAACATTATATATTCAATCCTCAGTTTTCAATAGATTATATATATTAATAGTTCAGATTTTAAGAAATTAAATCATATTATTAACAATAAAAATATTTAGTGCATTCCCTTACAAAAGCGAGTGCTGCATCTATAGTGATTCTCAAATGTGCTTGTAGGTGAAGATAACATGCTCAGGTAAGAAAATGGCACATGTGATTTGCAAGGGTAGTTTTTTGTATTCTTAGCTGTAACATGTTGAAAAGACTTTAGCTAAAACTTAATTAATTAATTTTTTTAGTTAAAACAACAAGATAACCTTCTGAAGGTGTAAAGTCGGTGTGGGACGTTCTTGTATAATACAAACTTTACTAAATAACATGTGGAGACAAAGGAGAACGTGAAACAAAGACAACTTCCCTCCATCTCATCATGTTAATGTGACTTCGAAAGAACAGAATAAAAATTGAGAACTCGCCTCACAATAACAAAGGCACCCATCACACATTTCCATTTTTCATGAAATAGTATTTTACAGTCATTGATTTACAGCAAACATTCAAGTCAGATGCTTTAGCATTGTATATTTGTTTGGGTCCAAACGTTCTCTTGGAGTACAGGATAACTAGGTTCCTACTGCTGTGAACTGAGAGACTGCTGAGGACAGCTTCCCGGGCCTCCCGGAACCTCCCATGGACCGTATTCCAACCAATGGCACGTTGTCTTCTTGAATGCCGATTTCACTTTCAAATAGCTAACAGACGTGGCTTCTAATCCAAACTAATCATATGCTTTTAAAGGGGGATTTAGAAGGAAAATAAACTGTACTTTTAACAATTAGATAGCAAATCTGCATCTATACTGGTAGCCGTTTAACAAAATACAATCAACTATTAAAAACACTTTCAATATAATGCTGATGTGGTAATATAAAAATAACCATATTATCTGATAGAAGAAAACTGAACAAGCCACTCTTATTACATACAAGGAGGCAATTATTTTATAAGAAACATTGGCTTATGAGAATTTTTATATTATGATAAACAATATAATGAAGTAAACTTGAAGCAAAATGTGCTTTAGGTAACAGGAATTTTCTCAGCTCCCACCCCCACCCCACAGCCACCATGGACATTAATTTATATCTGCTTTTCTCTATCGATTTTGATTATGAGTTATATTTAGCGCGCGCGCGTGCGCGCGCGCACACACACACACACACACACACACACACACACACTCTTAAACTTATCCTCTGGTTGGCATAGAACCACTAAGAAAAAGATTCAAAGTTTGAACAAGTTTCCCAAGTCCAGAAACCTTTTCCTCTGGCTGCTTTCTCAGATCAAGGGTGCAAACACTAAAAATAGTAAGTTCAACTAAATTAACTAAATGTAACAAATGAGTACACCTGAAAAGAGAGCAAAATTTAAGGCAACTTACATACAAAAGACCTGAAATTAAAATACCAATTTTGAGCAGGTATTTATGAACACTGGAGCTTATTTTGATCCAAATAAAAAACACTGCAAAGATGAAGAACCACCCCTTAGTACACATTTTATCCCCTTCACACAGCAAGTGACAAATGTGACATAGACACGGGTAATGACAACACTTGTCTGCCTTTTCCTTAAGAGTTCATTCTCACTTTCAACTTTTGGGAACTGTTAATACCGTCCAGTAAGCCTGGTGCATTAGGGTCTTTTTGTTCATTTCTGTAACCAATAAAACCACTTATGTTGCTAAGAATATGACAGCCTTGTCTACCTAGTGAGTTCCAGGACAAGGAATACTTAGAGAAACCCTATCAAAAAAAAAAAAAAGAAAGAAAGAAAGAAAGAAAGAAAGAAAGAAAGAAAAGAACGAACGGACGAACAAACATGATTGTTGAGTGTCCTGGGAATTTTCTAAGCTAGGGTTAGATTCAGCAGTACCCTATAAGAGTTCAGGACACAAGGCTACCTACACAGAGACTAGGGGGTGGGGACAGGGAGCATTTGAAGATTCTCTCACATCATCCTCAGCCAGATTTATGGAAAGGCCATATTATTTTGCCTTTCAGTAATATACTGCTGGTGATAAAGATGCTCTGACAGATACTACTACAAATCTAACAAATAAAAAGAACTGTTCAGTCTTTGGCTGCTGCCCAAAGCAGGTGTGGTATCTCTGACAAAATAGCTGAGGTTTTGCTGACAATAAAGCAGGCAGTAAACGGATGGAAAACAAACTCCCAGTGTCCTAGCTTTAACTTCATGTTGGTGTGTTTTACTAAATTCTGACCGTTACCCACACACAGAAGGCTCTTCAGCTGTCAGATGGAACCACAATCATTGAAGCTGGGCTTTCAAACTCATGCTTCGCGTTGATTAGCTTCTAACCAAATACTGCTGGTACAAACGAGAACTTAACTCATTCCATAAATAAATGGAGTACTTAATTCCCATGCAAAGAGCAACTTAAAATTATACTATGACATGCAATGAGGTGAGGGAAATTTAAAGGCAAGTATTCATGATGCTTACTCTTACACACACAAAGAGCTTCTAGGTAGATGTTCTTTGTTGTAATTAATTCTGTCTAAAAGATGAGAAGGGTTTGTAGAGAAACAAATGTTTAGCGCTGGAGCAAGAGTACACGACGATTCCTGCTACTGTTCTGTCGCACCAGTAAGTACCTGGGAAGGAGGGAGTGGTGGCCGAGAAGTAAGGGAACTGGTGGTTAAAGGACATAACAAACGTCAGATAACAGGAACCATATGACAAACAGTTTTTACAAGGCAGTCACCGAATAATTAGAACACGCAGTCAGAAGAGCTCTGTTGCTGCAAACATAGCGACATGGTACGCTCATCCAACTGAAGATTAGTGCATTTGAAACAAAGGTAAGAAAACATCTCTATGTTCCAGTACAGCGGCACTTGATTCAAGTGTTGCTCAGAGGTTTGTGTTGTTATAAATTAAACATGCTGCTGCCTCAGCAGCCAAAGGTATTAGGAAAAATGTTCATGTCACGGAATAAATAGAGAAGTCTTTTTCAAGCAAAAAATTATCTCACACCAATCCTGGAGGTCATCCATTCTAGACCTTGGCATAACCTAAACAAAAGACAAAAGTATTTTAGAAATTAGAAACTTTCTGCTGAATGATTGAAGCCATACTTATTAATGTTAAGCCTTACTCAAAAGTTCTTGTTACAGTCAAATGCTATTCCCATGTATTAGTGACAACCTCTTTTTATCCCCGCAAGGAACAGGGTCTCATGCAGCACAAGCGAGCCTCAGATTCTCTATGCAGAGAGAATAAAGCTAAGCTTCTCACTCTGCTGCCTTGACTCCATCTCTGCGTGCTAAGCCTACAGACATATGCCACCATGCTCAGCATGTTCAGCAGTGAGGATGGAACCCAGAGCTCTGTGTATGCTGGCCAAGCAGCTGACCAACTGAGCCAGTTCCCCAGCCTCCATCAGGGACAACCTTCAAATAATGTCCTAAGTGCAATTTTAATGGAAGTGTCACTCAAGCAAAATGATCTTAACCATTTAAACAAAGTGGCAAATTGTTCTGGTCCCATCCTTTAAAAATATTTATTTATTATTTATACAGTATTTACATAGTATGCCTGCATGCCAGAAGAGGGCACCAGATCTCATTATAAATGACTACGAGTCGCCTTGTAGTTGTTAGGAATTGAACTCAGGATCTTTGGAAGAACAGACAGTGCTCTTAATCTCTGAGCCATCTCTCCAGCCCTTTTGTCTCATCTTGAAGGTTCAGTTTGTCCTGTTTTCTCATCAAGATTGTAAACGATACCTACTTCAGTCCTTTAAAAGGAGCTATAATCACTATAAAAAATAGCAGAAACTTTTTATTTACCCAATTTCTAAAGAATGGAAAGTAACAGGGTCTATACCTAGCTGTTACATTGCCAGCTATTTTGAGTATGAGAAAAACCAAGTAGTCAGATTGCTATGAGGATCCTCGGCATGAGCTAAGTAGTCATACATGACACACCAGCCTCTCCTTGACGCAGGATCTACAGTCACATTCAAAGAAAAGCAAGAATAGGCCACAGTGGCACTTGGCAAATCTTCTAGAAGCATGCCTCCTGAAAGGACTCATGATAATTCAGGAGATGCTTTCTTGGAGAAGACTGACTTCGTTAAGTCCTTTCATAAAACATGTAATTTTTTTTAAAGCTTTTTCTTTAATTCGGGTAACATTACAGTTTTGCTTAATAAGTAAATGATGAAAGCAACAGATGAACAAAAAACCTGAATTCTAAACATTTAATTCCAAAGCTACTTTTGCCTTAAGAATATTGCATGTATGTTGAAAATATGAAGAAGTTTTTGGTAAATTGCTCACTAGTATTATTTCAAACTCCCAAGCCTGAGAAACAATATGAAACCCACGTTTAAGGGAAACAGTCAAAGCAATGAGGACCGGGACTTACGGAGGTGGCTGAGAACTGAGAAACACCTTTCAAGAAACCCCAAGACACCTACCCCTCTCCTGTCAGCGCACAGCAAGACTGGATGTGCCATGGATGATCCTTAATTGAACTAAGGGTGAGGTATTTGGAGATTTCAGCTGCCGTCATGCACCCTTTCATGTCCTGTTTATTTGCAAAGATAAGGACTGCAGCTTTCCTTAAATCCTGCAGTTGACACAAAACATTCAAACTTGTGAACAATCAAGAATCAAATTAATGTGTGAACTATCATAAAACAAATTAAACTATGAAGTGAGGGTGTAAAGCATACCCTGCTGGCTAGTTAAAGTAAAACACCACTATTTTCAAATAATCTTGTACTAACATTTAATTTTAAAATAATCTTAATCTCGTTTTAATGATTCATCCTAACAAAGCATATATGTAAGACAGATAATTCAATTATTTTGTTACTTTTGGATAAAAATGGCCAGATTGAAAAGAATACAAACCTCAGAGTAAACACTGACTTAATACTACATGTATGGTACTTTATGCAGGTGGGAACGAGGTATTAAACTTCACAGAACTTTAACTCACCAAATGGTGTTCACTGTGGCTTTTCTTGTTTATTTGTTTTTTGTTTTACTAACAATCACAATGCTGTGACACAACATGACAGAACAGATTAACTGTGACATACTTATACAGTGAAATATTATCACTTCTGAAATCACTTCAGCTATGTGCATATTTTTTAGCTAAGTGAATATTAACATGGGTGAATCTAATGTGTTTCCAGTGCTGGTGAGGGTGAATATCTATGCACCCACAATGGTGGACAGTATGGAATTCCCATAAAAAATAAAAAATATAATACCATATGACCCAGCTATATAGTACTATGTAGTCACTTCAAGAAGTCTCAAGCCAACAGGCCACAGAGATACATGCTGTACTGATCATTAATGGCCCCAAATGGATGTGGTCTAGATGTCCATCAGTAATTGATTAGAAAATGTGGTACACATACGATGAAAATTCTCAGCTATGAAGACAAATGAAATATAACTTTTTAAAGGCAGTGGATAGAACTGAAGATCATTATGCTAAAAGAAATAAGTCAGACTAAGAAAGACAAGTATATTTTCTCTCATACATATGATTTAGCTTTAAACTGGTGTGTGTGTGTGTGTGTGTGTATGTGGGTGTGTGTGTGTGTACATACACGTACATAAGCATAGCAATCATCAAAGCAGAAACGACCAAGTAGAAAGAGAAGGGGGGGGGGCAGATTGTGAGGGAGCAGAAAGGGAGGGAGAGAATACGATGGAACTCATGTGGCATGAAGGCAGAAGGGAGGACTATTTGTAGGGAGGAAGGTGACCAGCAGAAGGAGACAAGGGCCAGTGAAGGCAGGCAGTGGGGGAGGGGGTTATGAACAAAGTAAAATGACACACTGCATGGAAGTACCATTTAGGCCTAGCTTAGCTGTCCTCTGAAAGGCTCCACCCAGCAGCAGATCATAACACTGAGACTCAGCCAAACATTGGGCAAAGCATTGACAGTCTTGTGGGAAGTGGCTTGTAGAGACTCAAGCACCAACCAAGGACCACGCATGGACTAGACCTAGGCCCCCCACACAGATGTAGCCAGCTGGTCTTAATGTGGGTCCCCTAGTAAGGGGAGCTGGGGCTGTCTCTGACATGGACTCCTTTGCCCACTTTTTGATCACTTCCCCTTGGCCACAGGGGAGGAGGATGCACTCGGTCCTGATGAGACTTGGTGTACTGGCATGGGCTGGGGTGGGGGTGGGGCTCCCTTTCTCTGAGGAGAAGGGAAGGAAGATGGGGGAAGAGGGAGGGTGGAACCAGGAGGAGAGGAGGGAGGTGGCTATGATTGGGATGTGAAATGAATAAATAAATGAATAAATTAATTAATTAAGAAAAGAAAATACCATTAAGTACCGACTTATATATGCCAACTTATAAAATTAATTTTAAAACTCAAATGTGAAAAATGTATGTTACAGAAAGATATTCATTTTAAAAACATGGAATTTAATATTGCACATCTATGCACAGGGATAACAATCATTACATTTAAGATTCTAGAAACTTCTGAGAAGCAAAGAAAATCAGACAGCAAAGATCTCATAATGCATTTCATACCTTATGTTAAACAGCACATGCAAGAATATGTTTATTGTCAATTTTTTTATCTCAATTATTCATTAAAGTTATAAACTCTTGGCTGGAAGACATTTAAGTTTTGTTGGTCCCCCACCATATGTCTCTAATTGTAATTTATCATTTTTAAAAAGGCATGAATCAGTAGCTTTAATTCTGAAAAAATAATACTTAACTTTTAATAGTTGTAGCAAGCAAAAATAACAGGCTTAATTTTGACTCAGATTAATATATAGTTTTTGCTTATGATGAAATTAGCAACATTGTTTCACATTAATCATATTCACAGAACAAAACCAATACACAGATAACTTACTCCATCATGTTTTAAAGATTTATTTTCAAAATTTACCTCATGAGCCAACATTCTGTATAATTCTTCTTTTGTAATGGCCAGTCGTTCCCTGTCAATGCTATCGACAACAAGAATGATGAACTAGAAGGCAATTTTAAAATAAAGGAAGAAAATAAGTTGCATGGTCAGTGTTCTGCAAAAATCATTGCAGTGACATTAGCTCACTTGGCGTCGTCACTGCCATACAACAGTAGTGCTTTTCCATCAGGGAGAGCCAAACACGGAAGCACAACCAGAAGGAGATCCAAGTGTTAACAAAAGAGAAACTTGCAACTTCAGCAATTAAAAAGCAAGACCAATCTAACTTTACCAAGCTCCTGACTGTGTGTAATAAAAAGAAATGTTTACCGCAAGACAGGAATTTACATTCTTTCATTAAATTTCATCATCCTTATTCTACCATCCATTGAAGCCATTTGTTTTCAACCTGTGGGTCCAACTATCCTGCATATCAGATACTTACATTACAATTTGTAACAGTAGCAAAATTGCAAGGAAAACAATCTTATGGTGTGGGGGGGGGGGTCACCACAACATAAGTAACTAAATTAAAGGGTTTGGGAGGGTTGAGAACCACTGAATTTTAGACAATCAGTAATTGGCTACTTTATGTATAAGGTCTTTTGCCTTTTAAAGGAAGAGTTATTTTGACAAAAAAAAAAAAAGCTAAGTATGTTTTAAAAAAATAACAAGTATAGCATTTTTCTTAAAGAAAAAAAAATCTCAGCAATAAAAGCTCAAGAAGAAAGTGTGCTGAAGGGCACTAAATTCCATGTACTGACACTAATACGCTAAGATGTAGGTGGAACAGGAAACTGGCAAGGAAACTGGAGACTATCTGTGGATGCAGCCTCGTGTCAGGGTGGGATGAGAGATGTGCATGAGTGCACGTGCACATGTGCGTGAGTGTGTGTGTGTGTGTGTGTGTGTGTATCCAGTGTGTGTGTGTATCTAATGTAGATTTTTTTTTTTTTTTTGGTTTTTCGAGACAAAGTTTCTCTGTGTAGCCTTGGCCATCCTGGACTCACTTTGTAGACCAGGTTGGCCTCGAACTCACAGCGATCCACCTGCCTCTGCCTCCCGAGTGCTGGGATTAAAGGTGTGTACCACCACGCCCGGCCTAAAGTAGATCTTAAACATTAAAAATACAAGCAAATGAAAAACTAAGTAAAAAGAACTTTGTTAAGTACAAACAAGAAAATCGTGAAAAATAGCTACTAAACCAAACTATGCAGAAGAAAGGGTTAAAAACAAGGGTAAATAGTGCCATGCATCATATAAGACATTAAGATAAGCCAAATTACAACAGAGAGGCTGGAATTCATTTACAGGATAACTATAAAATTATGGAGAACAGTAATCTCAATACAAACTAGAAGGATTAGCAAGTGAGGGACCAAGGCAAAGAATAGGCAGAATATTGAGAAATAATTGGATTAATGAGAGGAAGGTATCAGGAATTAACATCTGGAACCGCTTGCATTACAATGGAGATGCTCACTTTGAAAGGCCATCTTAAAACAGCTTTCTCAATGCAAGATTACACAAGATTGCAAGGTGAACAAAGTGATCAGTGAAACATCACGTCATAAAATCTTTCCTGGAATCAAGGTCTGCAAACGTAACGGATCATGGTGGTGTGTTGCAATAAATTCTTTGTGGTAACTGAGATATACTTGTAGTGATGGTTTACTAGAAAAATACTTAATGCTAATAGAATCAGTAGTAAGGCATCTTTGTTTGGACCCAGGCTAAGGCTAGATTGTCAGCAATTTCAAAAAGTACCCTATCCAAGTGCTTTGAGTGCACTTGGATCGGCTTGAATCATCTTTAACCTATTTGTGTGTAAGAACTGCTTTTCTTCACAGCTGGAGTTAACTATACACTTTGACAACAAACTTTGAAAAAGTACTCTTTATCAGAGTATGTTAAAATGCTGCTATTCTTCCAGTAGTAGTTTACTGCACAAATGTGTACTCAGCTGGATTATAACCATATTTACCTACCAACCACTTCTGTCCCTCCCAATCCCCGCAAAGAAAATAATTCAGGGCCATTACAAGGGTTGCATGCTGGCAGCATGCCATTCTGGCTCACGCATCGCACTGGAATAGCACACACACAAAACAATGTGAGTAATACAGGTGCACAAAGTATGTTTTTAAAATGTATGCACCAAACTTGTGCACCAAAAGTTCTTTGCATTATACTCTCTCCCAGATCCAATTTTCTCAAAATGTCATTTTAGAAAACATCGTTTCTTAGCTGTATCTCCTTACAAAGAAGGCTTACATGCACAACTATACAGCACTATTCTAAATGATGAAACTCAAAACCCGCACCTGAGCATCACAGAGACCTGCCGGTAGGCAGGCGTACAAGCACAAGTGAAGACAATGGAGATGCATCCCCCAAATACTGAACTAGTAAGTGACAACAGGACACCATGGCAGCTCCCTGCTTAGACGCTGCTCCTCTGTGGAGGCCTGCAGACATTTCTCAAGGCCCATCATGGCGGGGCACACTCCTCTCTCCGGATGAGGCTCCCTGTGCTCCTTAGTCACTCACTCACAGGCCTGAGCCTTCGACAATCGTGTCAGCAACTGAGCACTGGGGAATTGTTCTCTCATGCAATGGAAGTTTGCGCAAGTTAATATATTCAGAGTGGCTTCTCTTGCCCAACTCCTCTATTTACTTTACTTTTGGTATAAGAATTTCTTCCCATGTTTCAAAACACTCAATAAATATATAGTAGAAATGCTATGTTCTTGGCCATTTTTTAATCCTAGAGAAAAAAGTGTAAAAACCTTTAAAATGATAGTGAAAGCTGGGGATGGCCTGCAAGCCTGAAAATCTGGGATGCAATTTGAAAAAGTATGCTCAAAATATTTTATCCCTTACCAAATCAGATGCTCGTGTAAAGTGCTGAGACTGTAGGAAGATGTGTTAATTTCAGCCAATGTCAGATTTCTCTTGCCTATGGAGCACTGTGAGGATGGCCTGAGCCAGCCAGTGTACACACTCAGCTCAGAGGCACCCTGGTGATGCCCAGCTCCAATCCCAGTCCTCAGAAGGCAGACAATCAAGAACCGAGCAAGCCAGCCTCTCAGGCCAGCCTGCGGTACACAGCGAGTTCTATGCCAGTCAGTCACATTTGCATGTATATAATTTATTTGACTTTAGTAAAATAGGTTTACATTTCAATGTTTTCAGTGACTGTTCTGCCTCTTCATATACCCTCACAGGGGGAAAAGCCCAAGCACATTCTTGGCTCTTACTCCCAAATTCCCCTCTGTGCGAGTCTCAGTCGTGAAACACTGTGTGATCAGAACAGACTCCTTAGCACTTCTTCTATCGGCCTTTTTTTTTTCCATAGTAAAATCTGAGTTTCTTATTAAAGGCAATTGCCATTATATCACATTAGAGCCTAGCCATCTCCTATGCTGATTCCTTGAAAAAAAAATTAAATTAAAATCAAAGGGAATGTTGGCATACCTCTGTGTTTGAATAATAGGTGTTCCAGGATGACCGCAGAGACTCTTGACCACCAATATCCCACATGAGAAAATGAGTGTTCTTCACGACTATTTCCTCAACATTGCTTCCTATGGTTGGAGAAGTATGAACTACTTCATTCATTAAGCTGTTGAAAGACACCATTGAAAGCTCTTTTGTAAATCTTGAGAACCCCAAGCAAGTTTTATCTCTGTTTTTAAGAGAAGTCAACTGTCCTTATTTGTACCAATCATAATAATCAGTAATGCGCAAAAGAGACGCTTAGAGACTTTCTGTACAAATAAAGATGTAGACAGTGCAATCCCTGAGGGCCTTTCTGTTTTTTAATGGGATGAACTGCAGGCCCGACACAAAGAGATGGAAACACTGTGGTGTGAGTTTGCATGCCCGTGGGCAAAATGTCCACATTAGCAGTTATTTTATCAATCAGATGCGAACCAACGCTCCCTCCTGAAAGAGCAGTTTCTGTATAACTGTGAGCACAGTGCTTGCAGAGAGTAGTAATAACTCAGTAATATTCTCTCTGTCACTTTGCTGAGTGTCAATGTAACCAAGGTGAGAGCGCAGCCATAAAAAAACTAGTTTAGGCAAATTATTCTACTGTCTTAAGGCCACAGGCAAATAGAAAGTTTGCTTAAAATAAACTATATTTAGAATTTTGATGCTCATATCACTTGCATTATCTTATTTTACTTAAAATGCACTAAATTTAGAATATTCTCATGTCACTTGTATTATCTTATAGATTATTTAAGTTATATTACTTTATTCAACATGCATGTTTGTTGATAACATTCCATATCATGTATTTGAAGACACTTATATTTTTCTCTTCAGTTTTTAATATGTTATGTATTTGACATTATGTACAAAACTTTTATCAAAGATGAGACGTTTCAGGGAATATTTGAGTTTTGTATTAAAGGCTAAATGATATTAAACACATTTTAATTAATGTATGAAATATAGTAAGGAAAAGTAATGACTGAACTGTGAAACTGTAGCACATAAGAAGGAGCCTGTTCGTAAAGTAACTAAAATTGGCACAGTTAGGCACTGGGAACGTGTGCATCTCTGGCAAGCTGAAGGCTGACAATACAAGACTGTTTTCATGCTCCTTTTGTGGTGCCAGGAATTGAGCCCAGCGTCTCCTGCAGCATACGGAATTGCTCTGCTGACTATAACACAGTCCCTAAATCAGGAGGCTTTAAGTACAAGATGAAGAAGGGAGGGGAAAGATTCGTGTGACTATTTATTAAGTGCTCTGGGTATATAAACCCATTTGCACAGCTTAACATTTCTTTGGCTGTGAAAGAATAATGGGAAATCCTCAGGCAGTGGACTCTTGGGTGTTAACATTTACTGAAGATGAGCCCTAATGTATCTCTGAGAACTTCAAGCCTCTCCCTTCTGATAGCTACTAAAGTAGCATTTGCCCACCATCACTTCAGACAAGTCTGGCTCTGTTTAACAGTCCCAAAGCTCGGCGGGGAGAGCTTCCCAGCACAAGCTCCTTCGGGAAGACTCAGTGGGCATCCTTCCGTCAGCCCGCCCAGCGTAACCTGTACTTTCCTCTCCCTTTCTAAGTCAGAAGGCTAGCACTTGGTGGAGGCTTTAGGGAGGGAAGGACATTTTATTTTACTGTTTTATTTGGTAAAATAGAAAAAGTCACACATTTAAGTCTAATTATTGCATTATTAAAATTGAGAAGAATGGTACCTTATTACTTATAAAAAGAACTAATAAGCACGCACCGATACTTACAATTGATAAAGAATGGTGGTTTTCCCTGCATTATCTAGTCCCACAATGATTACTTTGTGCTCTGAAAGAAAAAAAAGTCATGAACATTTACACTATTGTACAGTACACCATAGGCTTCCCTGTACATTGACAATAATAAATGAGACAGACTCATCCCACAACTGAGGTATCATGGGAGGAATCTTTATACAGTGAGGACCTGCCTGTATACAATCCACCATGGTGTTTTCTATGGCGTCTTCCTGTAAACATGTTTAGACTGGCTAGCTAGAAACAAAGACTTTGGTCACCTCTTGGTGGAGGCAGAGTCACTCAAATAAAACTCTGGCATTTTGACTTAAACTGTGCATGTAAATGTGGGCTCTACACATCTGCTCAAAGTCTGCTATTCAAGTTAACTTTAAGTTGTTTTAGTATAAGCAAAATTTCTGACCTACATGTAACGACATTTTTGCCTTTCATTTAAAAATGACATTTCCTGTTGAAAACCGCACTGCTCTTTCCATTAGCAGACAGATTTTCACTTTACATTAACTGGCAGAGGTAAAAGTAATTACTTAGTCTTCAATGGTTTTTTATTGAAATGTGTTTTCTGTAATTGTTCTAAGTGGATGTTTCTGCTGACACTGTCCAACAAGCCTCTTCCCCTTTCTGATGACAGGCACTAAATAACCAGTTTGTTATAAGCAGTTACTAGGCCCCTCTAATTACTCTGGTACGTGGTACATTTTAAGATCCACTTTGAGAGAATGATAGAAAATCCCCCCAAATCTATTCAGAGTATATTCAAAATTCCTCTAGGTGCATAGTGGGTTCAACAAGCCTCCTCCCCTAGCTGAAAAGGTATTGCTAGTTGGTGCCTTCTGGGGAGAGAGAGAGACTGAGTTCTCCTCAAGGGTGTGGCCCCTGGTAGGTCACCCACACTCTAGTGAGTGGCCCCACATGCAAGACTATATGAGCAGCAGAACTAGAACTTGGTAGGTGAGAGGGCGGGGGTGGGGGTGGGGCAGGGAATGGAGGGAGGGAGGGGTGGGGAGGGAGGGAGGACAGAGGAATAGGAAGGAGAAAAAGAAAGAGGACACAAAGTTGGGAGGCAGTGGAGGGGATTTTGGCGGTGGATCTGGGAGGAATGAGGAGGAGTTATGGGAGGAATGGGAGGAAAATGTGATCAACATACACTGTATGTACGTACGTACGTATGTGTGTATGTATGTTCTTCCATGCATTTGATATTTTCAAAGCAAAAAATAGATGTAAAAATGCCCCTTTCAATGTAAAATGCTTAAGGAGCTGCTACTGTGCTTCAATGGACAGAGAGGGAAGGTGCAGCAAGGACACAGGGAGACACACTTCCTTCTCTAGCCTGGGGCTTTTCTCCCGGGGTGCTGCACTGACAGTGAACTCTTTTCTGCCTTTACCACCACTCCTTTGTTTTGTCAACTGGCCTTTGGGGATGGGTAGCTGTGGGAGCCCTAGGATGGGACCTCTGGCCAGGGACTCCAGGGACATTACTAATTTCACACCAGATTAGAAAATAGTTTAAAGGTTGATGATATCATGTGTGAGCCAAGAACGTAGTCCCATACTATTTAAATACCATCAGATGTGTAACCATCAGTCTAACTTTAAGACAGGGTGGTAAAATTTGTTTTAAAAAAAAAAGCTTTCCTCTCTGAGCTACATCTTCACCTTGACATTAATAGGTGACCATACTTACTTCACAGACAGAAGAACTAGGAAAGAGTCTTTTCTATCAGATACTGTAAAACTTGTATTTACGACAAGGAGTTAAAATCCTTTTGATTTCCCTGACCTTGGCCTTGTAAAACTTTTTTTTTTTTTTTTTTTTTTTTTTTTTTGGCTTTTCGAGACAGGGTTTCTCTATGGTAGCCTAGGCTGTCCTGGACTCACTTTGTAGACCAGGCTGGCCTCAAACTTTCAGAGATCCACCTGCCACTGCCTTCCCAGTGCTGAGATTAAAGGCTTGCACCGCTTTTATGCAGATGTTTTATCCATGCCCCACCCCCATCCTGCCCCAATGTAAACATTTTGTTTGTACCAAGCCACGCTTTTGGATTAGAGTAGCAGCCTTTTCCCTTCATTTTCTTTGCACCAATTCTTTTAAAACTAGCAAATCTGCAAAGACCAAGAGGTCAGATCCCTGCTAATAAGGAAAGACAGAGTCCCCACCCTATCAGAATAGAAGCCAAGTGAACAACAGCTCCTGGCTCTTGCTTTTTGGAGTACACCCTCTTGATCAAGAGTGCAGTTCTGCCTTGTGGAGACACTTCAGTTGGAGCAGCAATATAAGAACATAGCTGGGAGCTGGAGGTGAGATGCCTGGGATAGTATCTAGCACCATGGTGATGTGCTTACAGCTAACTGTCAAGTAAGAAGAACCAGCTGGGCTGACTGTGGCCGAGCCAACCTCAGCACTCAGGAGGGTCCTAAGTTGAAGACCAATCAGGATGACCAACTTCTCTGACTTCTAATGATGTATTTGTTATCGTAAGAACTATCTATAGTATATTACAGGACAAGGAGATGAGACAACGAAGGTTATTTTCATGTTGACAAAAAGTGCTTTGTAGACCAACAACAACAAAACGACTGTAACTGACTTAAGTTTCTTTCTGTTGGCTTGAATTCCTGGGTTCTAATGGAACCAACCCTGCTGTACTGCACTGTTTATTGTTCCTTAAAGAATCAGAACATCAACATTCCTGATCAGCAGAGGAGCTCACACACGGCTTGGCACCAGGCACTCTCAATCTTTTGAACAGCCTAGCTCTACAGACCTCAGTACCTCTGCAGTGGTGAGAGAAAGGCTACTGGAACATCAAAGTTTGGCTGCACAGAACTCCTGCTCAGGGAAGCGGGGGAACAGGGACGGCAGCACCAGATGCTCCACTGGTGAAGCACTCAGGTGAGTGACTGTGACTAACTTTAACCATTCTGCATTACAGTGATGACCATAGTAATAAAGACCTGATGTTTACACTTATGCATAATGCATCATCTTGAAAGGCCAGGCTCCAATGTGAACGGAGGTGGACAGGGTACAGATTTTATTCAAGTTCAGTCACTAGGCTCTTATCTTTCAGATCCCTCTTTCTTCACTTTATAGGTAACTCTGGCAACTAAAACGAAGCACACAATTTTGGCTCTGTCTTAGGGTGAAGGCATGCATAATATCATCTTTCAGATAAAGTAGCCTACTCATAAAAACTGTCATCAACAACCTAAATCTACAGAAACTAACACCAACAAAAAGATTGTCTTTCGCAACAGCATGAAGTGACAAACTGTACTTTGATCTCAGCTCTGAAGAAGTATCAATACTACCTACACAGCTAGAACGAACGCAGGCTCAAAGGCCAGCTACTACAGGCCACATTTAAACAGGCCATTTGCCCTGGTATGTAACTGCAGCTCTCCCTCCAAATGCCTGCTATGCGTAAGAGCTACTGGAGTTTGTCAATGGTGAAACAATTCAACTCACAAATACTAGTTGAAGTTTTGTAAAAGTGATATAAGGGTCTGAATACAGACTTTTCCTTCTAAGGCAAAACAAAAAGACAAAACAAAACAAAGCAAAACCCCTGAATGTATTGCCCTTATGCAATGCTTCCATTAATAAAGTGCAGAGCATCTTAAAGCTGCCCTGGCCAGAGTGGTCTGTTTCCAGTTGACACCCAGGCTGAGCTGCCTCTGGGTAGACCACACAGCATTTATTACGTGATGTCTAAGAGGAACCTCAGGCTCGGAAACACGACAGCACTTGCTCTATACCACTGTCTTTTTGGGTGGGCATAATCAATAGGCCACACACACAAACACAGACAAAAGCAGGCGAGCTCTGTGTCAGAGACACTTCTGTGACACTGCTTCAGTAGAGACTACTTCCCTCACTTGTGCCACGGTAAAGGAAAGCAAAGGCCACAAGGTGCGTATAAATCTGTACTATTTATATTACTCAGCAGTAACTTAATATCTGCTGGCCTGAGAGGTTAAAAAGAAGAAAAAAATAGAAGAAAACAAAACCCTTTAAAAGGTTATCAGGATCAAGGCAGTATCAATTGGAAATGAGGAGAAATCTGTCCTCCAAATCAAATTTGCTACCAATCTAATGGGGCATTAAACATTTAATGTCATTTTGACCTCAGTGTAGAAGTACAGATCACTATATCACTGGACTTTAGGTATCTCATGTTGTGCTGCCATGTTTTAAAACCTCCCCTGGCTCCCAAGGCACGGTGTGCTCACTTCTAAGTCCTTAAGCCACTCTCCAGAAAACTAAACATTCAACCCACTATTTCCAACAGTCTAAAGGCCATTATTTGAACAGATTTTGAAATATCAAATGGACCTTTAACCATTTTAGAAAGCACTGTTAACTTCAACTTGCTGTCACAGAGCACAGGCAGGAAAAGGAGTGATGGAGGTCAGACATCTGCAATTTGAATCTTGGGAAAAGTAGCAGGGCTGGAAGCAGGAGCACGGAAGCCAGTCTGGGCTAAACATAGCAAAACACTGCCACAAATGCAAACAAACAAGGAAAACTAAAAGAAAAACACATTGTGAAGAGTCACATTTTAGGTTTATGGACATGCAAGTATATATGCAAAGTTAGAAAAATAGTTAACAAGAAATATAAGGAAAGGGAGGATTTCAAAAAGTCAAGAAAGATTAAAGTTTTCTCCTGCATTCTTTTCACTTTCACTAACATGAACAAAACTGTTTTAAAGTTTGGGTGCAGAAAAGCTGGGCATGGTGTCATCTGCCTGTAATCCCACCACTTGGGAGGCAGAAAAAAGTGGATCTCTGTGAGTGTGAGGCCAGCCTGGTCTACAAAGTGAGTCTAGGATGGCCAAGGCTACATAGAGGAACCCTATCTCAAAAAACCAAAAAAAAAAAAAAAAGTTTTGGTTCAGAATACCACATTTTACTGACGGAATAATACTATTGGGGAAAAAAGCATCAGAAAAGCACTGTATAAGGACATGATTTTTAAAACTTAAAATTGAAAAATAATGTATGTAAATTTAGGTTATCATATTAAAGTTACATATTGTTAAAAATACTATAAAATGGTAAACTTCTTTTATGTGTACAGTAAATCTCATGACATAAAGCCGCTGGCTACTCTCTACACAGTAATGTTTTGTCCAACACCATGACCACAGAAAGTTTTGCATGTATCAAATACAGAAACCACCATATACCCAAGCTAACTAAAATGTCAGATGTGGTGATGAGCACACGTGGAACCACTAGACCACAGAATATACACAAATTACTACAAAGGCTACAGCTCTTTCACTTCCCTGTCTAGTTCTCCAGCTTCTCCCAGTCCCACTCAGGAGCCACAGCACTGTTCAATGTATAGTCCAACGTTTCCAGTCTATCTGATGATTCAACAGTTACCAGAAGAGACTTCGGGATAAATGTTTCCAATACCATCAGTATAAAATACCATTAGTACAAAGTAACATGTAGGTATACATCAATAGTTTCCAACTCAGAGCTAAGGAAAGAAATATAAGTAATAAAAAAGTAAACTAAGTGTTTATCTTTTGTATTTTAATTTTTAAAAACAGTGTCTCCCTGTATAGCTCCTGCTACCCTGGAACTATGTAGACTAGGCTGTCCTCAAAATCACAGAGACCTGCCTGCCTTTCTGCTTCTAAGTGCTGAGATTAAAGTTGTGTGCCACCATGACCTACTATGTTTTATACATATTTCATATATATTCATAATTATCCTGTGGCAAATGTCATCACTCTTCATTTTACTTATGAGGAAACTATATAGCCTGCCCAACATTATACTACTACTGGGAAGGAAAGATCATCTCGGCTGGCATTTGACTCCAGGATGGGGCTCTAAATAACATTCTGTCTTGCTGGTCGTCTTTGAGCTCTATATAGATATCAGTAGCGGTATGGAGACAAATAAAAGTTTATGACACATTTCTAAAACTTCCTTCATAAATGCTTAAAATGAGGATAGACTCCACGGATATTAAAAATACATAGATTGTCAAGAAGAAGAAGATTATCTAAGGGGAAAGGTAATTATGCTTTGTATCTTACCTGCTCCTTGACATAGTAGTAGAAATACACACTTTAACAATAAACTACAAGCCTGAGTACGCTGCTTCCCCACTTCAGCCAAGACGTAAGTCTTAACCAAACTTTAACAAATATAAAAAATAGTAGTGGAAAGTCAGGTGGAGGAAAACAAGCTTCTGGTAAACCAAAGAACTAAATTCAGGCAAAGCATCCTCCGCAGTAACAAACTGCTTACAACTCAAGTGTCTGCAGACAGAATGGAGATGTGTTTCTTCAACTCACCAAACAGAAGTGATGGTCAGACTTCAGACCTAATCCAGTAGGGTTACCTTGGAAACTTACAAGCTGCCCACTAGAAGGCTGATGTTCAAGGGCACACGCACATCTAACGCATGTGTTCTAACCCAAGCTTGTTCTGGCCAGGCCTACAGTTGAAAACCAATTCACACCTTGACCAGAACACTATCTTTAGCACCTGAAATGACTTCTGAATGTCTGGACTTTAGAAAGTTCATCTTTTTAACCTAACTACACGTCTTCCCTAAATGTGCGTCACTAATGATTCAGGAAGTTGAGAAAACATAGAAATAAAAGTTGAAAAAGTAAACTAGGTGAGTACAGAAATGTGAAAAATAATCAAATTTGAGAAGCTTAGTAAAACTCAAAAAGAAAAATGTCAAAGAAAAAGTAGATTTTAAAAAAGCTGGTTTGTTGTAAAGCAAAAAAGGAAGAAAAACCATGAAAGCAGCAAGGAAAAAAAGTCAGGATACAAGGAGAAGGAAGACAAGAATGTCAGTTGATGTCTCCCTAGGGAGAAAAAATAGCAGTCACAGTCCACACACTGTGAAAAGAGGAACTGGCCAACAATGCTAAATCCATCAAACATACACTTTACAGATATGACCAACATAAAGACACTTTAGTTAAGAGATAGTCGCTAATTCAAATAAGATGGGAAAAAAAATGAGATAAAAGTTTATCCCTCTTGTAAAACTTAGCAGGCAATGAGTTGAGTTTCGTAGCAAAAGCTATGCCACCATATCCTGCCAGGCTTATTAAATATGTAGATATAACAAGAGTCACAACCCAGCAGCACAATGACCAGTGGTGATGAACAAGTGTGTGGATTCTATGGGGAACATGGCATTTGCTCTCCTAGTTGACAGCACTAATCAAAGAAGCTACGCTGCATTCTCTAAGAGGGGGTCGTAAGAATGCTGAAAAAAAAAAGATAAAAGTCAATAAAGAAAGACATTTTAAAGTCACTTAACTCTAAAAGTGGAAAAACAAAACAAAAACAAACAACTGTGAAATACCAGAAACCAAGCAAAGGTAAAACAGCCAACAACTAAGTGGCAAACCTCAGCACACACACAAACAAATCCTACCACATCAGTTCCACCAAGCATTCCAGTCAATTTAAGAGGGCAAATTTCACAATGGGTTCCAAAGACACAGCACTGTGCTCTTGTGTAAGAGATACACATGAAAGCATGATAGGCCTGAACAATACTGAGGCAACCTTAACCTCTAGAACATTCACAAAACATTATACACCTGTGGAATACATGGTTCCTCTCCAAAAGTAAATAGTATATGGACCCAAAGAGATTACAGAAGCGTCATGTGAAACAAAATAGAAATTTTGTGGGTTTTACCACAATCGGAACCAAGACAACATTAGGAACCACAATTAAGCTATCAAGAATAAACAAAAACAAACAGACTCAAAAATCGAAACTAAAATGATTTGCAAACTAGGCAGCAAACACTAATAATCCAGGCAAAAAAGAAATCACAAAAATGTAATACCACTTCAAATTGAATAAATGAAATAAATACAACACATGAAAATGAGCGGCTACATCAGTAACAAAGGGGACATTTTTAACTCTGAAATGCTTACATTTGACGTGTCTTTTAAGTTTATTAATACAAGGAAAAAAACCAAACCTAAAGTGGGTGGAAAGAAGAAAATAAACAGCAGTAGTTTAAGTTTAGAGAACTTTTTTCCCCATTAAAAGATTAAGCAAAGTCCAGACTCCACTGAACTTTAAAAGTCAAAATAGTTGTAAAGCCACCTAAGGCTGTGAGGTTATAACTGAGAATATGGAAACAGCCTACAGACCAATGCAAGAGAAATAACACACAGAAATAAGGCTCCCCCTGCCTTTTTAAAAATGACAATCGGAGTTTCTACAAGGGCCCCAAAGGAATATACTTGGGGGAGAATATCTTCAGAAAAATCATATGGAAGAAGTGGATGTCCATGTGAAAACATGGACACTCAACCCCTAATCACATCATACCATAAGTGAATTGAAGTCTACCACAGCCATCAGCAGAGCAGTTAACGTTTCTGGAGGAAAGGTTATTTCCTTTGTCTTCTACTCTTCCTGCTGAATATTTTGGCTTAGTAAATATTTTCTTACTGTTCTGGTGGCATATTTTAGTGAAGACTGTCACGGGTCTGTTCTTAGGATGTCTCAATAAACATATCTTGAAACTGTCAAAAAGCAAAAAGCCATGCCAAATACTTTGAGAGAGCTGGCTTGATGGCAAAAAGTTTAAAAGTTGTTTTTTTTTTTTTTTAATGGATAAAAGATCAAAACTGTCTACAGATAGCAAGTAAGAACATGAAAAATGGCACAGCCAACCCTCTCCAGAATGACTAAAATTAAAGGCTGACACCGTCAATTGCCGGTAAAGACCCTGGGACACTGCTGCCAAGAGTGTGAAGGGAGTGTAACAACTTTAAAAAACAATACCGGTCTAACCTGTTGTATGACTTAGAAACTGCTCTTCTACATACTAACTCTAAGAGAAAGGAAAATGTCTATGAACGTTCTTATGGGGTAGAGGAGTGCCTTAGCATTACTCAGCCCTCTTGAGGCCATGAGTTCTATGCCCTGTCTGTCTGTCTTTCAACCACTCCATCAATCTAGGGGAAGAGTTATAGAGAATACTCCCAATGTGAAAAGCTGTTCAAAACTACATCAAACAAGAAAAATAGAACATAAGACAATGTCAAAGAAAAGACCAGTGACAGCCTTCACAAAAATACACCACCTGAACAAGAACAAGATATTTGCTGAGCCAAAATATTCAACAGGAAGAACAGAAGACAAAAGAAATAACCTGAGACTAGACCCCACCCCCAATAAGAACATGTTCATGTGCTTCTTTGGCAATCATCTTAGCATATATTGGCCAAAAAAAAAAAAAGTTCAGGAAAAAAATTTTTTAAAGAGGAATAAACCCTGAAAAACAAAAACAAAAAACTTAATAAACTCCCCAATGCCAAAAAAGGGTTCACAGAAATTAAGAAAAAGCAGACATACAAAGAATTTGTATGTTTTTGAAACTTAAAATTACCAAAAATAGAGAAAGTTCTAAAATAAACAAAACTACTAGATAGAGAAAAATAAATCAAGATGCTATAATTTTACTTAGCAATAGCAGAAGTTGGAGATCAAGGCAATGTCTTCAAAATTCTAAAAGAAATGTCCAGTTAAACATCAAAACTGAAGATAGGTGATAGATTTCCAGGAATTTGAAGTTGAAAAAAAGAAAAATAGAATTTATACATGCCTTTTTGGGGGTGGGGCACAGAATCTCTCTCCAAAGCCCTGGCTGACCCTGAACTCAGTATGTAGACCAGGTTGGCCTTAAACTTGAACTTAAATAGATCTGCCTGTCTCTGCCTCCCAAATGCTGAAACTATAAAGGTGTGTGTAACTATGCCCAACTCTACAGATCCCTATGTGGCATCTTTTAAATAATTTGCATAATTTTGTTGTTGTTTTTGTTTCTTTGGGTGTTTTGTTTTGTTTTGTTGGTTAGAGACAGGGTCTGTCTACATAGCCTTGGCTGTCTTAGAACTCACAATGTAGACCAGGTTGGCTTTGAAACTCACACAGATCTGGCTGACTCTGCCTCTCAAGCGCTGGGATTAGGAGTGTACATCACTATGCTTGCCTGAATTTGTATACTTTTAAAGGGAGGCATAGTATAAGTATAGAAAACTCCTAAAATGATAGCAGAACCAAGCTGAGACAGCTATGTACTAAGAATGCTCGGTTACAGCCGAGCTTTGGTACTGCAAAAATCTCTCAGCCAATGTGCAAAGAAAACTAAGATGATGTAACTTTCACTCTAGTAACAAAGGAAAAATCGTACTGGCTGAGAATAGCTGATTTTTGTCATCATAGTAATGAAACAGTGGAGAACAAACCAAAAGTCTGTAGCACTGGGATGGAGGGAGGGAAACAGGCATAAAAGTGCCTTCTCCTCTATCATCTGACAGAGACTGTGATGCTATGGAGCTATCATCTGATGATCACAGCTCAAACCCCCAACTAGACACACTATTCCAAATGAACACAGCACTGGATGAAATGGTAAGAGGAGGAAGACTGATTCACACATTAAGACCTTAGCACTGTTTCATTTTAAAATATAATGCATATGTTACCATGCTACAAAAGTTTATCTTGAGCCAGGCGCGGTGGCGCACGCCTTTAATCCCAGCACTCGGGAGGCAGAGGCAGGCGGATCGCTGTGAATTCGAGGCCAGCCTGGTCTAAAGTGAGTCCAGGACAGCCAAGGCTACACAGAGAAACCCTGTATCAAAAAAACAAAACAAAACAAAAGTTTATCTTGAATAAAATAAAACTCTCCATATGGCAAAAACTGACACCTCTAATAATTTTTTGCCAGGTACTGTGAATAACACAGTGAGTTAAAAAAAAAAAAAAGTCATGCCTCAAGGAGATTCTTTATACTGAGTGAATAAAACAACAAAGAAATTTATAATACAATTACACACAGTGATAAACATTACCCAGAAACCAGTAATTACGCAGACAGCTAATGCTAGCACAAGTGGGCTGCTCTAGTAAATAGTAAGTCTGTGGAGGACCAACTCCCTAGCTACTGAGTCTTGACCAGAAATCTGATGAAATCAAGGCCAGGCTTTTCAAAAGTAGCATACAAATATCCTCCAGAAGACAGGGAACAGATTTTGTTGGGTGTATAGCAAAGCCAAAATCTAGAATTGAGAGCAGATTTCATCCAAACGTAAAGGTTAAGACAAAGGCCAGGAGGGAAAGCAATAGTTAATCAACAGCTGCTGGTGCCCAAGTGGACAACATGAAATCTGCTGGTGAGACTGGGTTAGATGGCAGACTTAGTAAGTTGTTGCTTTTCAGCTATAAAAATCAACTATAATTAAAGCCTTATTTCATTTGTCTTTCTGGCTAGCAGAAAATCTGATGGCAAGTGTGTACAGTCACAACACAGAGAGAAAAAGACCAGGCCTATGAAAGGTAGAGAACTTTTACAACTTAAGTTAAAAAGAAAAAGAAAACCCTTCAAAGGTTTAAGAGGACGTAAACTTGCCACCCAGAAGCACGCAAGCATGCGTGTTTTATATATGCACAACCACATGTTATCTCCTCTAGTGATCAGCTTTCCATTACAAAATTAAACAATACAATACTCCATTAGACAAAGCAGAGCTTAGTAAACTTATCCCCAGGAAGATATCTCACATAAAAGGATGCTTGGAGCTCTTTTAAAAAGTACAAAAAAAATGAGATAAGAGTGAGGACATACTGACAGAAAGATTAGAGAAAGAAGTCTCCAGGTTGCTACCAGCCCTGTCATACTGATGCCACCCTACAACCATCTTGGCACTGGTGTCTGCCCCGCCCAACTCTAAATTAACTGGTACAATGAAGATCTATATTATTCCAATACTCAACTTCAACTGGGCGCCACTGAATAACTGAAATGTACAATGGTTAAAAAAGGAAAACGGCAACACAGGTAGTTAATTTTGTTGCTACAGAATAAAAAATTCCAGACTAATATATGAATCCAATCCCATTATTCCACATCAAGAGAACGCCTAATGGCCACATTCTCCCTTGATTCCTGCTGCTTGCTGTGTTCAGCGTTTACTGTCCTGGTCAGCATGTAAGACCCTCCGTGATCCTGATTACCTGTCCAATCTCAGCAAGCAAACTGTGACTAATACACGCACCCTCACTTTCCTTAAGCGTATCCAACTCCTTCCTCTCTTGTCATGCATTAAGTGTGTCTGCCTATATCAACAAGCCTGATTCTACCCAGTCTACCTTGCATTGACCCCAAACTCCACTCATCGCTAAGTTCAGGTATACCTTACCCTGAAAGGCTTCCGGAAAGCACCTGGGAATGATCCATTGCTTCCCCGGCACCGTCATTCCACTTAAAATATCTGCAAATATGGCTAAAGAATTTCCAACACTAATTCTTGAGTGTTCTAGGAATACAGAGTAGGTATCTTGTTTGTTTTTAATCTCTGTAGCTACTCTGTCTAATCTGGAAGACTGCTTTGCCGACTGTGAGAAATTAAGCATGAATCAGAATAAAGTGACACAACCACTTGTCCCTGAATTTCAGCAGGAAAGATAAAGAAATTCTAAGCAGAAAGAGGGATTTGGAAGCTCAAACAATTATGTAAAGATGGCCATGGGCCACATGAAGGCTTTCATCATCTTCAATGACTGCTCTCCTGCCCCTTCTAGTCTGAATATGGAATCCTCTAATGAACAGAGACAACAGCAATAATCAAACTATAAAGCGAGAACCACACTGATCATTTTTATTGCTTAGGCTGGGAGGGCTTGATAAACAGGTGATGTCATTGCACACTTTATTTGTATTTACACAAGTTAATTGTGTAATCAATGTATTTAACTATATATTAAATATTCCTTGGCACAGTACATCTACAAGCATTAGAAAATGTTAACTTGCTGAAAACGCATTACATTTACGAGTAATATTGCAGGGAGCTGATGGGCACTTCGAAGTTACTTAAAAATAAGTATTCGTGATAATTGCATAAAACACACAAGTCAGTATGCTTGCATGTATTTAGAATCATAAGCTTGAAAAAGGCTTTGTTAAAAACCAAATTACAGAACAAGTGTATTAAGCCCATTTACATCCATTTCCACGATTTAAATTCACAGATAAGGACCTTAACAGCAAAGAACTGTTAGTACCGTCATTAAAAGTAGTTTATAAATCATGCCTTACAAAGTAAAATAAATGGAAAAAAGAAACTGGTCTCAATTCTCGGAAACCATTCTGTTACAAGACTGGCCAAGTCTATCATTGGCCCCTTTCTGCTTCCGTCTGGTACGGACTCTTCTCAAGTCATCGCAGCCCATTCTGACTCCGAACAGGTTTTACAACTTCTAGGTGTTTCCTGACCTGTTCTAGAATAATTACGGCCACGTAACATCTTACACATAACCGAAAGCATTTAGATTTTTTTTTTTCCACGCCTACGGCGGAGGGGGAGAGCTTGTGAGTGTGAGTGAAAATTTCAGAAACCTGTGCACCTGAATACTCATTCCCGAGTCTCAACGACAGGAATGTCGTTACACGTCGGACAACGTGAAGGTGGGTGCCCCGGCTTAGACAAGAGGGAGGTAAACAGTGCAAAACTACTATTTCGTGGGAAGGAAACGGAAAGTTTTGGGTTCTTGGGGAGACACTTACCTAGAGCTAATCAGACCCTAGGATGGTTCACAGAGACGGGAAAGGCCAGCAAACAGAATGCAGGAATCTGTTTCCACCTTGCTTGGCTAAAATCTGCACATCAAGTGCCTCCCCTGCCCGGGCTCCCGGGCTCTCAAAATCTCCAGATCCAAGTTCTACCCCGAGCCCGGTCCAGATCTCAATCTAGACTTCCCGGCACCGCGTCCACCAACCCGCCGGCCTCACCTTGGTTACAGAAAAGGCTCCACAGTTTAGCGAAGATCAGCCCCATCATGAGCCCCGGCGGGACAGGCTCCCTGGGCAGCACTCGGCGGCAGGTGCCGCGGCGCCCGCAGTGGAGCCGAGAGGAAGCCGAGCCGGAGTCGCGGAACCTCAGAGTCCAGCGAAGCTTTTGGTCCTCCGCGGAGCCAGGAGCCGGGAACCGCCGCAGACTCCTTTGTTCGCAGCGCGCTGAGCCCAGCCCCGACCCGTAGTCGCTCCGTCTGCGCCCACCTACCCTGCACAGCCCCGGCCCGCCGCGAGCCCCGCCCCCGGCCCGCCTCCCCACTTCAGCCCGGGACCACCCATCGCCGGAAGGTCCGCACGTGACGTCGGCGCGCTGACGTCATGGCGCCACGGACGTGGCGGGTCCTCCCTGTGCACTTCCTGTATGCCGACCGTGGGCGGACTGGCGTCAGCGGAGGCGGGGAGTGGCTGGTCTGGGGATTTCCTCGGCGCGCGCTCCCTCTCCTGTCACTCTGAAGAAACGCGGACTGGGAGCGCGAGTCCCGTGTTCTTGGGGCCTCGCTGCGGTGTCCCCTCACTGCTAAAAGCCTGCACAGCCTCAGTTTGTGCGGTCCGCTGGCTCCGCCGGGAGGAGTGGCTTTTCATTCCTGCCCGCGGCCGGCCGCCTTGGGATTCTAGCGTGATTCTTAATTCTGAATAGAATTGATGGGGACACGCGCGCTGGAATGCTCTGTAGCCCAGGATTCAGTTAAGTTTCTGAATATACACTGCTACCAATTTGGCCAAGGGTTAGAAGAAGGATTTTAAGGCTGGCAGCCTAACCTTTTAACACGGTAAACTATTCCATGACCTGTTCTAAATAAGACAAGTGAGATGCCCTGTTAGTGCTGCGCTTCAAAAATCAGTGACTTAGATGCAGGGTCGCACTCGCTTATTTCATGATACAAAACCCTAGTTTCATGCAGCCTTCCATACGGAGGAAAAGGATGTACCAATGTCAGCCAAACATAACATTAATGACCATCCGTTGGACTATAAATATAAGCGGGTTTGTGTTTGCATAAGCATGTTTAAAGAGTCATTTCTATTCCTGCCTTCATTATTAAAGCCAACCTGAGATTTTCTGACGCCTTTTTGGGGGGGCGGGTAGGCATTTAGACATTTGAAAATGTTGCTAACCGGAAGGAAAGGAAACCTACCCTGACTAAAACAGATGATCAATGCTGACAAGATAGTTGAATATCTAAACGAATAAAATGTTGATGTGTGTATTAATGTGAGGAAAAAATGGCACGTAAGTTTATGCTGTGCGTTTGTATTAATTACGTCAAATTATAGAAATACTTCTCACAAATCTAGAAAAATCTGAGAATTTACTTCTTAACTGTAGCTCATACAAAATAAATACTTTTTCTTTAAATATTACTTGAAGGTTTGTTTACACTAATTTCAGTGTTGCCTTTGGTATAGAAGAGTTAATGTTCTATAGAATCAAGCCAGTTGAAAATGAATATAGTTTGAACTCATGAGATAAGAATAACTGCATGAAAATATTATGAAATAAGAACTTTTATTAAAATAGAATCCCAGTAAAAACTCTCCAACACAATATTTTAAAAGTATAAGTGCTAGATTAGCATAAAACAAACTGAACTTTCAAAGAAGTACGATGTTAACTCACAAAACACAAAAAAGGAAAAGTACTGGACTTCTTAGGAGGAAGCAAGAGAAACTGACCAGATGATACTAGGAAAAACTTGGTGTCTTTGGCATTGAGTTCAACTTATTAATCAGTTAAGTTGGATCAGTTTGTACAGAGCTTGAAAAAAAAGAGTTGAAGGAACTGCATGTTCTGCCAGCTAAGGGGGAAAGCCACTATACAAACTCCTTAGCCTTTCTCATGTCAGTTGCGATTTAGTCCACTTGGTCGGTTTCCAGATGAGCTGGGATTGACTGATTGCCCATAAGGAAGTTCTTTTCTGCCATATGGTCGAAGAAATCAATACAGTTTCATTCCGTAAATATCTATTAGACACTTTTGGATGCTGTAGGTGATTGATTGATGAAAACAATGTAATATATCATTCTTGGAAGTAGGAAAGAACATACTGATACATTTCTAAGCTGGTTTTTTTTTTTTTAATTCACAAAGAGGTTACAGAAATATTTACTAGGCCAACATATCTTTAAGTTGATGACTCTGCTCATAAGTTAATCAGTGGGACTTATATCTGTCTGTTCTCTGTACTTCAGGGATCACCATAGTTGGACTCCCCAAATTTTTCTCAAATGTTCCTTCCAACAGGTGTTTGGAAGCTGTCATCACATGCAGTGTTATCACCTGGGGGCATGCTTACTGTCCTCCTGGCTCAATGGAAGCCATAGTGGTGTGTAAATTACCATTTGTAGGAGGATTTTGACACCGAGCCATTTTGTGAAATGCTCTTGGCCCTCTCCGGAAACAAGTGTATCTGGCCCTTCGTTACAACCCTGCACCTTAGGGCGGGACCTGTGACACACATTTATAGGCCCTCTCATTAAAAACCGGAAACCTGCACTCCTCCCTTGTGTGGACTAGTTAACTCCTGATCTGTCAGAATTTAGGTCACTTAGTTCTTCTCTGCTGAGTGAAGACTCTAGCATGGGTACAGCAGCTCACACTTAGTGAAGGTTGGCCTTTTCCAACACTCTTGACAGCAGTTTATCTAATGTGTGTAGTCTTTAGTAGCACTATTAATCCATTTAATACATGTGAAAAATGAGGTGTAAGAACTTTAATAATTTGCCCAGTGCTGCAAGAACTGGTATACGAACCAAAGCGATCTAGATCAGTAGTAAAATTCTTAAGAATTAAGATATGACTCACTCAAGAGCCTAACACACTCTGTATATACTTTTAAAGTTAAAGGAGTTTTACTTTCATAATCTCTACTGTTTGTTTCTTTCTCAAGTGTCAAGAATACATTCAGGACAACCAAAACAGCAGGGAATTAGGCTTGTAGTAAGTGGACTGGCAGATCTTCAGAGCGGTCTGGACTGTGGCGAGCTGTGGTATTAATCCTCAATGTTCCATAACCACAGCAGGAGAAATGAAAAGGTCTAGGTAAGTCACAGACTATAATTTATAGAACTAAAGACGAGCCAGTCCAAGGGCTTTTGAGTTTAATCCCGGCAGCATTTTGAACTAGATTATATTCCTACTTTTGCTTTGCAAACACTGGGTCCTAGTGTGTAGTTCCTGGGATGATGCCAGCAATATCTGAAAAGCTGAAATGCTGTATTGACAGGATAAGATGTGAGGTTAAACGGATGCACACAGATGTCATGCTATCTTATAGAACTTTACAGTGATCAGGAAGGGCTGGTGTTGGAAATGGCTGTAATCCATTGAGGCAGGAGGATTGTGAATCAACAAGAGTCTTAGCTAAATAGGTCTGTCTCAAAAATAAACAAATAAATAAATGGGGCTGGAGAGAAATCCCAGTTAGTAAAGCCGTTGCCATGCAGGCATAAGGACCTGCTTTTAGATGCCAAGAAAATAAAATAAAGCTGGGTCAGGAGTGTGTGTGCCTGTAAGTCCAGCATTGGGAAGGCAGAGATCCGACATCAGATCCCTGCAGTTTGCTGGAGCTAAGTCAGCCAGCTCCAGGTTCAGTGAGAGACCTTGTCCCAAAAACAAAGTGGGGAGCAATGGTGACTGCACATTGCCTTCTGGCATCCACATGCATGTGCACACATACATACCTCTGCACCTGCACACATGCAGTCATGCACACAAATGCAAGAGAAACGCCATGAAGGAAAAATGAGCGAGTTCCCTTTAATGCAGAAGACAAGAATCCAGAATTAAGACTATCCCCCAGATCTATCTGAAATAATATCCTCAGGGATTAAATGAGACGAGCTGCTATAGAAGAAATAAAAGGTGACTCTGAAAAAATATAAAGGGAAAATTAGATAGAATTTGTTACCCCCCTTTTTGGGGGGGCACGGAGAGTGCAGAAGCTACTTTGAAAGTAGTATTTCATCACCATTTAAGAGCATCATCCCTGCAAGTAGCCTTTCTAGACCACCCCTTCTCCTTGTGGCCCCTCCTAATGAAATTAAATACGTTTTAAACCTTTCACCACTTTGGAGTGCCGTAAGCAAACTTAAGATGATGATATATTGTAGTTATTCCTCCCACCCGTCCCTGCTTGGTGGCCCTTTAAAGAGCACACAGCCTCCAAGACGTCTACAGGGCTGGGCTCCTATAGGAGTCTTTCTTTGCTTAGACAGTACATGCTCACTCTACCAACTGCAGATTTAGAAGATTTTTTTTTGTTCCAATTGTACAACACCAGCATACCTAGTTACTCATCCATTATACGTAGCCAAGATTAATGTAAGTGTTGGGTCACTACTCAAATGTTCTGAAGTAGCGAACCACTTTAGATCAGATATATGGTTGATGACAATTTCCTTTTCTACTTCACAAAAGTGTCTGTGTTTGATTAGTCATTCCAGGAGGGCCCTTATGAAACAATGAGTACAGTATGTGGAAATGAAATTTCTCCCTCATGGAGTCTATGTTTAGCTTCAGCTTTTCTTCATTTCCTAAAGATTTCAACCACATCTAGTGTCAGGGTTATTACAAAATTGCCTGTCAGAATTCCTTTGTATGGTTAGCCTAGCCCTCTGAACCTTGCCCATGTTGCAGCAAAGATGTCATTTACCTGTTCTCCCTGCCTGACTACAGCAGAACAGGCCCACCCTTCCCAGGCCAGACAGTGTGTGCTGAGCTGAGCAGGATGCCTAGTGACAGCAAGGACAGAATAGATGTAAACACGTAACCTTTCCCAGAGTTTGATTCATCTGTGCCTCACGTTCTTGTCTAAGCATTGCTCACCTCAGCTGCTTTTATACAGGGTAGCTCTCTGAAACCAGTTTTACACTAACTGCTATAGACCATAATATAGCCATATACAATAGTGTGGTGGACAGGGTGGGGGGTGGGATATGGCCTGGGGCAGCTGCCCATGTGGCACCCACACTGCTGTTAAGTAAGCCTAGCAAACTAATGTATTTTTTTCAAGCTGGACTTGTTTCATTTTTCTCATTTGGGGTGCATAGATGTTTACGTTTCCCCAGGAAAGTCATGCAACACTTTCAAAACAGGAGTACCAGATATTTTCTTTATTGATTTCAGGTGATTAGGTCAGGAAAGACTCCCACAAACTGGCCGAAGATACAGGATACTGTGGAATGGCTAATGACTGGGTACTTGTTTTAGAAACTAGCTTACTGGTCCTTAGACTATTTTCTTTTTCCTCTCTTTCCTCCTCCTCCTCCTCCTCCTCCTCCTCCTCCTCCTCCTCCTCCTCTTCTTCTTCTTTCTTTTTTGGTCATGGAAAGCTACTTCAACCCTTGAGCCTTAGTGTACTGTTTATAACCAGTTTGCTGAACTGTGGCAGAGTGCCACTGTCACAGCATTTTCACCATAAAGACTTGCTGGTGCCATAAAAAAGAGCTGATATATATCTTTTAAAGCCAATGTGAAAATAAAGATCTAAGAAAAAAAAAATCACCCTCCCTTTCTAAAGTTACATATGGGATGTGGCCCCAAACAACAAAAAGCACAAAATAAAAAATCCCATCCTACTCAGCAACAGAGAGAACTGTTCGTCATGTTCAGGTGTAAAACAGCCAGTTACTTCGGTTAATTTTAAATCCTTTTCACCTCATTACCATCAGGAAAGCCACATCGAGGCTCTCTTGTGCTCATAAGTACGTTAACTATTAGCCTCGTGACTGGTTATAAATACTATTGGGGATTTTAAGTTTTACCTGAGTGCCTGGGAGAGAACAGTTAAGAGCACTTGTTCTTGCGCAGGACCCAGGTTCCATTACCAGCACCGTATGATGGCTCACAACCATAACTGCAGTTCTAGGGGATCCGACAGGCAAGCACGCGGTGCACATACATTGCACGCAGGCAAAACATTCATACACGTGATGTAAATCTTTTGAAAATGAGAGAGGGTAGTGTTGATTCACAGCTGATGACGGGTTCATATGTCCGGCGGAGGAAAATACTTGCATGAAACCCTAGACCAAATAAACTGGCCTTCACCGCTACCTGTACTGGGGACACTAACCGGAAACCTTCCGGACTCAGGTCAGCGAGGTGCCCTCTTCAATCCAGCATCTCCCTAAACCCGGAGCCCTCAGGAACACCTGGCAAACTCCGTTCTTCCCAGGGCGAAGCACCACCCTCAGGGGGCAGGACTGCAGGAGACTTAACAGTTGCAGATTGGGCGTGCACAGAAGGGTGGGCTTTAGGCGCCGGAAGTGACGAAACCAGGAAGCGCCCTTCGGCACCGAGGTTCTGGGCGCGGTTTTGGAAAATAGCTAGTCACAGATAGCTATCGCTAGCCGCTTTTCCGAGGTACCTCAGGGTACATTTGTTTATTACTAACCCGTTTTTGGCGCAGCCTCGCAATTCGGAGCTTTCTCACAGCATCCGAGAGAACGACAAAGCCCGGACCCTCCTCACTCCTCAACTCAGCTCCAAAAGGCACTCCTGTGCTCGGTCATTGGCCGGCAACGCTGCAAAGAACTGCTTCCCAACATTTTCTTGGGAAACTTAAGTCAGGATTTAAAAAAGAGAGAGAGAGATGCATATATTTCCTAAGATATCTTTGAGACCTGAAGTTGAAAACTATCTCAAAGAGAGCTTTTTGAACAAGGAGGTAGGTCTCATAGACATTTGCAAGATTTCGGATACAACTTCTGGGAAAGCAAAACGAAGACTAAAGGGTAATCTTTACAGCCTTGGTTCTTGTCACTAGTCTGTTGGAATGTTTAAAAATCATCTTTTTGTTGGGATTGATGCTTACTGAGATAAATGAGTATATGTGCTCGCATTTAGGTGTAAGGAAAAGAAAGAAAGAAAGAAAGAAAGAAAAAGTGTTATGTGCCTGTCAGTATCCTTAGTACTATAGGGTTAGGAAAATTAACTAGAAAAGTTCCCTGGCCACAGAGCTCAAGGCTTACATGGTAGATGCATCTGTTCTGTTAAAGTACATGCTCCTGTACTCAGGCGGAAAGGAACACCCTGAGTGCCTCTTTAAATGCTGTCCATTGTTTGTAAACCATTACATTTTAATCTAATAAATCTTGGTAGAGTACTTTGGTTCCATTTTTTTTTTTAAGAACTGAGATCAGAGTCCAAAGAGTCTTGTTACTCATCCAAACTGACATAATTGTCAAACAACGAAAGCTCAGATACAATGAAAGAAAAAGTCAGTTTTAGAGTCTCGAAAGCATAATCTATTTATCATCGGTTTATTACTTATTTATCGAGATAGGGTTTCTCCACATAGTCCTGGCTGTCCTGGAACTCACATAGTAGACCAGGTTGGCCTTGAATTCACTATGATCCACTTGCCTCTGCCTCCTGAGTGCTGGGATTATAGGCGTGCTCCACTGTGCCTTGCTGGAAAGCATAATTTTTGTATGAGTTACCTTGAATTAATTCTCACTGGTAAAGCTTAATTTATTCTGTGAAAATTAAATAGGTTAAAAGTACTTGGCAAGATTGTCGTGGGGTGTCATCAGCCTTAAGTGAAAACAACTGTGTTTGGCAGGCACGTCTTCAAGAGTATCAACTGCTTGTTACTGGCCACACTTAGCACAGATGTTCCACGTGAGCGTTGATTGCCTTCTAATGAAAAATTCCCGCATGTTCTGATCACCTTACCCTGCTACCACTGGGAAACTTGGATTTTTTTTTCTAAATTTTTGGTTTTCCAGCAAAATTAAATCCATTTAAATGCTTTTCATTTTTGAGTGTTTTCAGAGCTGGGATTTAAAAACAGATTTCTACGTCTTCTTTCCAAATCATGTTACAAGGATAAACTAGATGGAAAGAAAAAAGATTTTAAGTTTATCTTAAGGTATCTTATGAAATGTATATTAAGAGAGGAAAGGGTGTTCAGCAGTCATTTTTCAGCAGTTTTAGAACGGTGAACATTATTTTATGAAAGATTGGGGAAATCTTTATGATCATCCCTTTTCAAATCCACCAGGTATATGAGTTAAAAAAAGAAAAGAAAAGAAAAGAAAGGCCATCTCATTTGCGAAAACAGTTTGGAAAGGAAAGAAATAATAACTAAACCCCAAGTATGTTAAGATTGACAGATACACATTGAAATTGAGATGGTGGTTCTGTTGTTTTCAGGTTGTGTCTGCTTCAAGCAAACAGGAAGCTGAAAGGAAGTTTGAAGCACTGCTGACTCAGCTGTCCCACCCTCCGTCATTCACAACTGTCAGGGTGAACACACACTTAGCCTCGGTTCAGTATGTCAGGGGGCTGCTGCTTGAGGAGCTTCAGAAGGTCAGTGTGCACGTGACCTGCTGTGCACTTAGACTTCTTTGCTCTGCCACACTATGTTCCATCAAAGTCCCATGAGTAATAGCAGATTCTATCTTCTTAAACGTCTGAGTCTCCAGAGTTTATTATTCTCACATAATTTTTAAACACACATAGTGAAAGAGCTAGTGAAATAAGGGATATATTTTTAGAAGTAGAAATACTAACTTTTGCATGTCTTTAGTGTTCAGTTAAACCATAATATGGCTATGTGATATGTTGACAGCATTTCAGTGGTCCATGTCAAATAAGTATATGATATAATTCATAATATAGTTACAGTCAAAATAGAACCCTATTGAATAAAGGGACTTAAACACTTGTGGATATTACAGTTGCATAAGTAGGGAAATTAGGTTATGAACGTTAAGCTGTCTCAAGGTTGTATAGTAAGAGATGAGGTTAGATTGAGCCTAAACTCCTGATTCTAAATTTATTAGAATACTAGCATTTAGGTTAATTTTCTAAGCCCTCTTGACTTCATCATTAAAATATATGCACATCCTTTCTGGTCCTTTAACCTAATTGCGTAATGAGCAGCATATAGTGATTAGGGGGACTGATTGTGCATTTGAGTCCAGAGACATAAGGAGTCGTTGTAGAATTACATGTATTTTTATAGTAGGGTTTGTTTTATTTTGTCTTTTGAGTTTTTTTTGTTTTTGTTTTTGGGTTTTTTGTTTTGTTTTGTTTTTGTTTTGTCGTTTTGTCTTTTATTTTGTTTTGTCTGGTGAACCAATGGGTTTATTGAGCATACTTACAGAGCATGGGTGAGAAATCCCTAGAAGGTGGCTGACTCTGCACAGCTGCCTCTTCAGAGTCCCACCCTATCATGTGACTCCACAGAATCTGTATCACAGAGCCACACTTTGAATTCACCATCTGAGGATTTTACTTTTAGTTGTGGCTAATTAAACATACGTGTCTTATAATAAAACCTGAAGATTATGACAATATAAAGTATATGGTTTTAAAGTTTTTAACCAATATGTTTTGTCAGTATTGCTCATGTTCTAAGTGGAAACAGGGTTGTAAAGTGACATCTTATGATTTGTAAGCAGAAAGTTAGTATCTAGTTTTGTTGTTTTTATTGGGATCATATTGTTTATATTGTTACCTAATTGTTTTCAGGAACTTTGTATTTTTAGCTGGGTGGTGGTGGCACAAGTCTTTAATCCCAGCACTTGGGAGGCAGAGGTAGGCGGATCGCTGTGAGTTCGAAGCCAGCCTGGTCTACAAAGTAAGTCCAGGATAGCCAAGCCTACACAGAGAAACCCTGTCTCAAAAAAAAAAAGTATTTTGTGGTTTTAACATTGTACACGGAAGTTTGTCTCCAAAGAAACATACGATTGGAGGGAACTTGTCACTGGAGGATTTACTCAATGCGTTACATGTTGTAGTTATAACTGGTGGGTGTAAGCAGATCTGGTTCCATCTAACACATTTTCAAAGAAAAATAACCCTGATTGATGTTTGATAATTTTACATGGTATAAACAGTGGCACCAAGTTGGGCTCAGAGTTGTAGTGTCTCTATAGAACTGGAAAGAGATGCCATGGTGAGCCCGTGAGCTGTGCCAGTAGCTTCTCGCCCTGCATGGATTTCCAGTCTGACCAGCTAAGTATAATAGCTTTAGATAATTATGAACTTCTAATAAAAGTCCTTTTTGATATTAGCAAAATCCATATGGCATCCTCCACTGTTGGTGGCGTGTGTCATAGTGATTTAAATCTTTAATGTCCTATTCTGAAGCGGTTAAAATGACTCTCCATGTGCACATGAGTTAGGACTTGATCATGTAGCTCAGGCTCACCTGTCACTTACTGAGTAGCCCAGGTTTCTCCGGGAGTCCTGGCCCTCCTTCCTCACCCCGTCCCCCAAGTGCTCGCACTACAGATACACACCACTGTACCCAGGTTAGAAAATGGTGTCTGCACGCAATTATAAATAGGATACATGTTTTCAGAGTAAGCCACTTAAACTAAACATGGTTTGTGTTTTCAAAATTGAATAGTAAGCAGAATTGAATGCTGTAAAGGAGTCCGAGCTGGGTGTGCTGGCCCGTGCCTGTAACTTCAGCTCCTACAGAATCCGAGACAGGAGGATGGAAAGCTTGAGGCAAGTGTGGGCAATATAAGGAGATTCTAACTCAAAACCAAAAATTAAAAAAACGAGCTCAGGGTACAGCTCAGTGGTTCATCACTTGCCTAGTCTGTTCGGCCCCCAAGCACTCTTTCCTGCTGAAGCAGAGGAAATATTTAGAGATGTGTTTACTTCTACAGTATTCCATGAAGTAAAGTGAAGTAGGCCTAAAATGAGCTTCCTGAGTGGGAGGTGGTGGCATGGTGAAACCTGTGTCACTTCCCACGTGTACGGGGTCCTCTGTCATTGTGTGCGTGGTGACATGGAGGAGAGGCCTGTGCGGCTGACCGTGTGCACCGGGAGCTCCATCACTGTGTGTTTGTCGTTAGCAGCAGTTCAGTGGCTTCAGCATCCCTGTTCTCCAGCATCCAGCCCTTCCAGATGTCTTACTCATCCCTGTGACTGGACCGAGGTTAGTGGCTGGTTCATGTTCCTTTTATTCTTCTAAATTAAAGCGTGTCCCAAGGTGTCTGCTTGTCGACAGTATTGTCTGCATTATTAGAAACGCTCTAGGAATTGGGAGCCACAGCTTCCTAAGTTCATGGTCCCTCATGTACTGTGGTGAAGGACCAGGACTGAGAAAGGACCTTGAAAATAGTGTGTCTTATATATGTTTAGTGCAATGATGGACTTCATTCTCATTTTTTTCTTTTTTTTCCAAGACAGGGTTTGTCTGTGTAGCCTTAGCCAAGGACTCACTTTGTAGACCAGGCTGGCCTTGAACTCACAGAGATCTACCTTCCTCTGTCTCAGGCTCAGCCTCTCTATGCTGGGCTACTAGGCATGCCTCAGCACATGCAGGTTCAGTGCGTTGCTGTTAATGAGTAGAATTTAAGTAGGCTTTTTTTTTTCTTTATAAAAGTAAGGCCGTTTCATCATTGTTGTCAAAAGTGACGCAGTGACTATTTGAGAGCTGTGGAAGCAGGTCTGCAGAGTTCGCTCTCATGATGTCAGCTACTCTTCAGAGCTTTGTGCTTGCCTTGGCCATGAGCTCTGTTGTAAAGATGGCCCTTTGCCAGAGTGTATTACACAAGTTGTCTGTCTTCCTGCTTTGCCTCCCTCCTTTCACAGGTGGTAGGCTTCAGTACTGCTTAGAGTAATGCATGATGAAGCACTGAGTATATTCATTAAGAGCCAGCAGCTCTTTCCTGCGTCTACCTACATTTCGTTGCACAAAGTTGGCTACCATTTGTTTCCTAAACTGAAATAGTTTGGTTTTATTATTTGGTATTATTGGTTACTTCTCTCTTTTTTGAGTTTTCTTTAAGTTTATTTGAATATAAACATTTGAGATATTTTACCCTTTGTTCCCCTTTTAATGTGCCTTTTGCTTGTTAAGATTACTCTTGTGGTGCCATGTAGGCACGTGTTCCATGTTGCATGTCTCTCATCTATTCATTTGTCTGTCTGTCTGTCTGTCTGTATCTATCTATCTATCTATTTATCTATCTATCTATCTATCTATCTATCTATCTATCTATCTCTGTCTATCTGCATGTGTGTATGTGTGGACTTGAGAGTGGAAGTCACAGGGTAGCTTGCTGAGTGGGTTCTGTCCTTCTACCTGCTGGGTTCTGGAGATCGAGCACTTTATCCAGAGCCATCTTGCTGCTCTCTCTCCTTAACTCTTATGTAAACGCTCTAGAAGGATCTCATTTTACAAGAGGTTCTGAATTTGTGCTGTACTTAGGGCATGTAGGTGTTGCAAAGATGAGACATAAATTGTTCAGTCTACAGTCAAGGAACCTTGGGGCGAGTCAGACTGTTAGGATTGCTCTGTAGAAGTATAAGGAAAGTGCCATTAGAGGTAGCACAGGAAGGTCTGAGATCACAGGACATGCTAAATGTTGTATTTCGGTTACTTAAAGATGATTAGTAATTAGGCTGATAGGCATAGGGCAAGGGTGTGCTAGAGAGGGAAGAGAGTAAAAGCAAACATGTCAAGGCATGGAAATGTGTGGTGAGCCCTGATGAAAGTGATCGCATTCGGCCACTCAGTTTTCAAAAGGGCAGGTGAAATCACCACCATCTAACGCTGCAAAGACTAGGTGGCACAAACAAAGGCAGAAGTTGGGAAACTGAGTGATGAGTACAGTGGTCCTGTCTCACATCAGAGGATGGACTCAGGAGCCCTGTCAGCACTGCAGGACTCTCAGCTTGCAAAGGAGCTAGGATTGTGCAGTGCCTTAGTCTGTATTATTGCTGCAGTAGCAAATGCTAGACCAGGTAGTCAAGAGCCTGGCAAGTTCAAGGCCAAGGTGCCCTGGCTTTCCTGCTGTAGCATCACGTGATGGAAGTTATGGAGAGCGGGCTAATTTCTGCAAACCCTTCTAGAGTTTTGCAGAACTCGAGAGAGCAGTGTCCCTCCATTCATGAAGGCAGAGATCTTCTACTCCAATACTATTGTAATCAAAATTACAGTTTATAACACGTGAACTTATGGAGACACCTGTAGACCACAGCTCTGAGCCTTCTAGTTTGTTTATCTAGGTATATCTCATTCAGGACTCTACAGAAGAAGGTCTGTCACCATCAGGACTTTAAGGCTTATATAGGCAATACATCTGCTTAGGGTGTGTTGAGCTTGGAGCAACTGTGCCTCATCTCTGTATCGTTAGATCTATGTAACTAGAAATACCAATTCTGAATCTTTGAAAAATTGTGTAGGATATTTTGATTTCGTCTCTCTGGTTTTTGGTGATGGGTTTCATTGTGCTGTTCAGGCTGCTCTTGTAACTAGCTCTGAGTTCGCTTCCTGATTCAGCTTGCTGCTTTGCTGGGTCTCCAAGTTTCATAGCACTGTGACTAAATGTAGGTTAAGATTGCCGGTGGTTAGTGTCTCAGGTGAGTTAATACATCGTGGAGTGTTTAGGATGTGGAGGAAGTAGGTACAGGGTGAGCAGTATAGATAAATGGACATGGGACCAGGACAGTGTGATGTTGACAAGTGTGAGATTCGGTCACCAGATACCTTGAGGCAAAGACGGAAAAGGTTCCGTTTCCTCCACGGTGAGTGGTGACAACAAATGAGAGATATTGTGAAGCACAGAAGCTCATAGAAATTCAGCGCTAAGGACTGTTGTGCAGAGCTGCTCAGGTTAGAACCTTCTTGGTCCTTGAAGAGGTTTCCCTGTTTGGAGTGATGCCAGGATTTTAGTGCTGCGAGAAAAGCGTGATGTGGATATGAGAGTTGGGGAACTTATGGCTGGGCAGTAAATGAAGGAAAGATGATTTATCTTCTATTTAGCTTAAACTGTTCGACAATACAGCACAAGGTTTTGAAGGCAGCACAATCTGTTTAGCTCCTAATGCTGTAATGAAAACAGGACAGCTTGTTAAATGACCTAGCAGCTCCCAGCTCATGCCGAGCTCCTTCCTTCCACCAGAGGGCCTGCCTTCCAGTTTTTTATATCCTCCCCCCTCCCTCCCTCCCTCCCGCCCTCCCTCCCTTCTCTCTCTCTCTGTGTGTGTGTGTGTGTGTGTGTGTGTGTGTGTGTGTGTGTGTACAAATCAGATGTTTCTTAACACATGGATCCAGGAGATAAAATTCAGGACCCCAGCTGTGGCAGCAGCTGCCTTTACCTGCTGAGCCATTTTTCCTGTACTTTTTTTTTTCTTTTTGCAAGTGCCCATTCTTTGCACCTTTCCTTCCCTGCTTTTTCAACTGCTACTTTGTATATATTTCCTTTTAAGCTTTTCCTTTGTGATTTATTCAGGAAAATAAAAATTTAGCAGGCTATGTAAATAATATTTTTATACTTTTAAAGCTTACGTGTTTATTCGGTTTGTATTGATTATAGCTGTCCACTACTATCTGTAATGAAACATTGAAAAGGCTTATGGCACTGGAAGGATCTTGTTTTTAAATTTTTTTTCTTTTTTACCATTCCCAGAAAGAATATAGTAAAACAACAGTGTGAAGTGATTGTTGGAGCACAGTGTGGCAATGCAGTATTAAGAGGCGCTCATGTCTACGTTCCAGGAATTGTGTCAGCTTCAAAATGTAGGTACAAGATTTAGGCACCTCCATACAACTCATGAGCTTGAGCGGTTGGAAATCTACATGCATGAAGTCTCGCTCTGTTAGGTGTTTCCTGATGCTTTCCATGGAGGGTTTTATCCTATAAAAATACGTTTACCTGTTTGCTTGACACACTGTAGAGCCACTTGGGAAGGGACTCAGTGGGGACTGTCCAGGCGCCATGCTGTGGGCGTATCTGCGGTAGACTCTCATGATAATGTTAATCGGGGTGGGAAGGCTTGCCTGGTCCTGGCAACATTCCTTAGGAAGTGGGATCCTGGGTTGTCTAGGGGTGGAGAACACTAACTGTGCATGTATTAATTGTCCTTTGCTGCTCCTGACTGAATGTAATGTGACCAGCAGCTTCAAGTTCTTGCTGCCTCGATTTCCCCTGTGATGGACTGTATCTTGGAACCAAGATGCGGTTGCTTTTGCCATAGCAGTAGGAAGCAGAACTGAAGACAATTAGGGGTCCACATGAAGCTTCCTGTCAATGGTTTTGCTTTTCCACATAAAAACGTGCATGATGTATTTCTCTAGGGAACGGAGAAATACGGAGTGAAAATGGTAGTGGGGAGACTGGGTGTTCAGTGGTTGAAAGCACTTGCTGCTCTTGAAGGGGGCCCGATTTCCTCTGACATCTTCACCATGTCAGATTGCTCACACCTGCCTGCGAGCCTCTGCAGGTACTCTCATACATGGGGCACAAGCATGGATCTCACAGACTTTTTTTTTTTTTTTTAACCAAAAGGTAGTGAAGTTCTATTTTGTACTCCTGACTTTACTGCCTCATAATGTACTCTCAGGACATTATGAGGATGACACCCAGATCCCAGACGGTGGGATAACCTGGGTGTTCTTTGTGGGCTCACACTGGTGGTGGTGACTGCATCACTGCCTCAGTGGATCCTCACTGGGCTTGACTGAGGAAGCTCGCCTGGATCAGTTACAAGTGAGTTCCGTTCCTGCAAATCACCCATCCTGTGTATAATGATCTGGAAAGCGACAGCTTGCTGGCCTCGTAGCCCTGGTTTCTTTTTTAGTGTGCATTTTTATTGAATCCTTTTGTGGGCAACTTAAAATGTTGAGTATTGTCATGATACTGAGGTTTATATAATAACTTTCACAGAATTAGATCTTGAGGAAATAAGTCACATAGATGATGTTTCCTGTTTAGGTGAACATTTAGATAAGATGTTTTGAGTATTATTTCTGTGTTTTCAATGAAAAGAACTTCTCCAGTTAGATGTTAGGGAATATTTAAAAGTTAAGAGTTGAGTTGCTGTTAAGAATTTTGCTGAAGTGAGCCAGTTTGGATTGTGTCTTGTCCATAATTGATGTTTCTATAGATAACCATTTTAGCTTGAAGAGTTTTCACTAGTCTGCCAAAGCATAGGTTAACAGTCTGATTTTCTTGTTTCTCTAGTTATGAAAGCTGGAGATGTTATTTCCGTATATTCTGATATTAAGGGGGAATGTAAGAAAGGAGCCAAGGAATTTGATGGAACTAAAGTATTTCTTGGAAATGGAATTTCAGAACTAAGCCGCAAAGATCTCTTCTGTGGGTTACCTGATCTGAGGTATGTCATGGAGCTTTGTGGGGGAATAGCTTCCTTTCTGTGGGTCTGAAAGTGCAGAACAGTGAAAACTTGTACTTTGTTACACTCTATAAATTTTTCAGTGACTTCAGCTGGAAAAAATGAGCCCATATTTCCATGATTTTTGGAAGGAGCTCTTTTTTTGGTCAAAAATGGGAAATAGATTAAAAACCAAAGCCACAGTATGTGGATGAAGCTCAGTGGCGCGGTGCTTTGCTGACCTGCCCCATAGGCCCTAAGGTCAGTCCAGGTGAGTGACTGACCATGTTGGCGATTGCTTAGAAATTTTACTTGTTCTTTTAGATTTCATTTAAACTTTGAAGAACAATGCTTATTCTAATAGAGAATCTTTTATTTTCAAACATCTTCCTTTTATCAAAGAAAAGTTTAATTTTAATGTAAGTCAAATATACAAAATTATTTTTAATGAAAGTAAGTTAGACCTGAATTGTAGCATGCATATGAATGTTGATGGTCAAAACTGAGTATTTCAATTTCTTCAAGCTAGATTGCTATATAATTACTTCTATATCATATTTGGATATTGGTAATGCTAAGTAGATTAAAGCCGTGGACAAATGAAGGCTCATTGTCCCTGGTTTCTTCAGCTTGTGTTAGGAGTGCTGTAAAGCGTCATTACATTACTCCAATGTTGGCAGCTGACTCACATGAGCTAAGCCCTGTGAATTGAGACATTTAAAAGGGACCAGAGTCCTCATTTCTGCACAGCTTGTCACATTGGAGCAGTTTTCCCATATGAATGAAGTCAGTTCTGCTAAAGAAAAAGACAGTTAGGCTCTCAGGGTCTTAGAAAGAAAAGCTTTCCAAACGGCTAGAACTTGGCTTTATCTGTCTTAGAATGCTTTGGTGATAGAGTTCCAAGTCGATGACTTGACCACCCACCCACTTGAGTTGCTGTGCTTCTCATTCCCACGGGACGCAGTGCTTCTAGTGACTGCGGAACATGCTTGCCTTTCTGCTGCCAGTAGAAGATAGCCATTCCTTAAAAAGCCTGTCGGCCTTCTATGCAGTGCTCGTAAGCTTTCCCGCTTTGATGGTTCTGCAGCGTTTGTCTTTGTGAATCATTGTACAGCATGACTCCTGTGTCCCAGCCTTTCCTGCTCCCAGTAGCTCCACAGCCACTAGTAAATGGGACAGAAGTAGAACAGGTCGGTTGGGGACTGTGTCAGTACTGGGTGTACTAGGTGTACTGGGCAGCTGTTCTATAAAAAGTTGGAACAGGGCTCTGCCTTTGTCAGTGCTCAGTGTCAGCACCAGTCTGGGTATTTTTTTCCCAGTTTTCATTTAAGTATCTAGCAGAGTGCCTTATAAATTCAGCCATGCACAAAATGTTTGTGTTACCAGATTAGAGTGAAGTAATAAGAATTAGGTGTTATTTGCCTTTTAATTTATTGAGCTCTCTAGTATTAAATCAGTTATTAACTTTATTTATTTGAATTAGCCTCTCCTATAAAATTCAAAGCATGGGACTATTCTAGTTTGTTGTTAAATAAAAGAAGTCTTAAATATGCAGAACAGTTTATATTTGGTGTTTCACTGTGGGCATTCCTAGAAATATATACTATATAATTTATATAAACTAATGTTTAATTTCTTATTTTGTAGAGGTATAGGCATAAGAATGACAGAGCCTATATATCTCAGCCCTTCGTTTGACAATGTTCTACCCAGTTACTTATTTTTACAGGTGAGAAAAATGCTGAGTGGTATTGAAATATTCAGATGAAATTAGAAGTTATTTTTCACTTTTATTAATATTCTTGTGGTCTCTTTATATTCTGACCTACCATTGTCAAATATCAAGAAAGTCTTACGAGTACCCTTGTTTTCTCTTCCAGTATTGATTTTAACACACTTATCTGCCCTCCCTGTCCAAAGGTGATTTAGTAGTATGCTGGAGTTACTGTTTCTCATCTCAGAATGCTAATCATAAGTAATGCACATGTTGCTGTGCAGCAGAAGGTTTTGGTACGTGTAATATCCAGTAGTATTCAGATGGTTTGCTGCCGGTGGGGTTTTGTCAGGGTGTAATTAAGTGCTGTGACGTAATGAGCTGTTTTCCCTTTTCTAGCTTCTTGAGTATATTCAGGCATATCAGCTCACTTTAATGCTATTATTGTATGAAATGGAAATACTGAAGACTAGATCTGTTGAGGTTCTTGGTCAAGGTCACACTATTCGTAATTGACAGCATCTGAATGTTCTACCCACATCCAGGAGCTACGCGCTTTCTTCTCTTCCCAGTGTTAAGCCAAGAGATACTTTTGAATTCTGGAGCATATTCTGGGTGACACAGACCGAAAGTGATCTGTGTTTGTCATTACCTAACCGCACCTCAGGGATGATGTAGTGTCAGGACCATAGGTTTCTGCCTATTTGGTTGTGAGTCACTTTGGGTGATTTGGTTTGCTTGGTTTGGTTTCACTTGTGATCATTTGCCAACACCTGACTCATTGTGGGTGTTTTCTGCACACCTTCACATTGCTAACAATGAAAAACTATTTGGTAAGATACAGGACTATAGTGGCTTATATCGTTTAGTTTGGACCTATAGAAGGAGAAATCTGTGCACTGCAAGCTTCTTTGAGATCTCTTACCAACTTCAGCTATCTTTCTCGATTTTGCACTTTACCTTTTTTTTCAGGTATGTGTGTGTGTACACACCAAGTGCAGTTGCCTAAGGAGGCCAGAAGGTGGAGCTGGAGTTACAGGTGACTTTGGGCTGCCTAACATGAAGGTTGGGAGCTGAACTCAGCTCCTCTGCAAGAGCAGTACACTTGCTTAACTGCTGAGCCCCGCCTTGAGCCCCCTGAGTTTCTGACTATAAAACCAACTATCATGAGACAATTTGTGATCCATAATATCCACATATGCCACAAAGCTATTTTTTGTCCCTCCATAACAAAAGACATTAGAGTACTGCTGGACTAAAGCTTTTATATATGAGGGCAGAGTTGAACTTTTTGTCATTTCCTAGTGGAAACTGTTTTGTTACATGTAGTACATGTAACTGGCTATTGATTGGCCTGTGGAGCTGACTGAAAATTATAACAATGGTCACAATTAATTTGTGCTGAGTATTTCACTCTGTCCCACTAGTGGTTTGTATATACTACTCCATGCACCACTTAAAGATCTCTAAGGTCATAGGTAAGGCAGCAGAAGCTGAAAGAAGTAAAATATATAGCAGGAAGTGGGCAGAAGCTACAAAGCTGAAATTTGAACCTGGGTCTTTGCTTCAAACTTGTCTTGAAGCATGGCCATGAGACATGGCTGCTGGAGACCTGCACACACATTAGTGCAAGGCTCATTTAAAATGCAGGTCCTAGCCCAGTGTCAGCTGGTGGCATGTAGGCTCTAAGAACTTTCTGTGCTTCCTAAGTGTTCCAAATACTGTTTTTATAGCTTTGTGGCTAGAGTTTAGTTGGTCTAAAATTTTTTATTGATTTTTTTTTATTAAATTTCTCTTTGTAAACTAGTTCAGATCTGCCAAATTTTTTTGAGTTCAAAAAATTTTTTTTCAAACAGTATTTTTTAATCATGTTTTTCCTCTCCTCTAACTCCCAGTTCTTCCCAGCTCCCTCTCAGCTCTTTACCTCCCCATCTTTATATTCTTTCTCTCTTTCAAACAAAACAAAACACCAAGCAAAACCAAGACCCACCCACCCCCTTCCATCAAACCCGTAAAAATAAGCAAGCAACAGACCAGGAAGACAGAAAAAAAAAATGCCCAAACAAAGCAAAATGAAGCAAAATATTCACAGAAATCCCACTGAGTTGGTTTTGTGTTGGCCAGCTACTCCTGGGCATAGGGCCTGCCCTGGTGTGTGGTTTATAAATACCTAGTAAGACTCTGTTGGAGGAAATTGATTTTTCCCTAACCAGCAATATCAACTGCAAGCAGCTTCTTGGTTAGAAGTGGGAGCCTATGTCCACTTCCCCTCTCAGTGCTGTGCCCGGTCAGTCTTGAGTCTGTGCAGGTCTTATGTGTGTGGGCACAGACTCCTTGAGTTTCTATGTGTATTGTTAGTCCTGTTGTGAAGACATTGTTTCTGTGCAGTCATCCATTACCTCTGGCTCTTACAGTCTTTTTGCTTTCTCTTATGCTTACGTTTTCTTTTTTTTTTATTTAATTAATTTATTCAGATTATATCCCAATTGTTATACCCTCACTTGTATCCTCCGGTTCCTCCCTCCCTCCATCTTTACCCCTATTTGCTCCCCTAGGTGTGTGACAGAAGGGAACTCCTCCCCCACTATATGGTCATAGGCTATCAAGTCTCATCTTGATAGGCTCCTTATCCTTTCTCTGAGTGCCACCAGGCCTCCCCACCAGAGGGAAGTGGTCAAATATGGGGCACCAGAGTTCATGTCAGAGTCAGTCCATGCTCTCCACACAACTACGGATCATGTCCTGTCCATTGACTAGATTTGAGTTGGGGCTCAATGTTTACTGCATGTATTGTCCTTGGTTGGTGCAGTAGTTTGAGCAGACCCCACTGGGTCTAGATCTGCCCATAATGACATTCTTGTGGGTTTCTAGGACCCTCTGGATCCTTCTATTTCCCCATTCTCCCATAATTCTCTCATCTAGAGTCCCAGTAGGTCCCCACATCTATTCCAATCTCCTGGTAAGTGTAGATTTTTATGGGATATCTCTTTTGGGCTCATGTCCAATTATAAGTGTATATATATATATATATATATATATATATATATATATATGTATATGTATATATATATGTATATATATGAGTCTTTCTGGGTCTGGGTTAACTCACTCAGTATGATCTTTTCTAGTTCCATCCAATTGCCCACAAACTTCAGGATTTCCTTGGGTTTTTTTTTTTTTATTATTTTTTTTTTTTGAGACAGGGTCTCTCTGTGTTACCCTGGGCTATCCTGGACTCACTTTATAGACCAGGCTGGCCTCGAACTCACAGCAGTCCACCTGCCTCTGCCTCCCAAGTGCTGGAGGATTTCCTTGTTTTTAATGGCTGAGTGGTATTCCATAGTGTAAATGTACCACAGTTTCTTTATCCATTCTTCGACTAAGGGACATTTAGGTTGTTTTCAGGTTCTGCCTATTATAAATAAGGCTGCTATGAACATGGTTGAGCAAATTTTCTTGTTGTGTGCTGGAGCATCTTCTGGGTATATTCCAAGGAGTGGAATAGCTGGGTCTTAAGGTAGCCCTATTCCCAGTTTTCTGAAAAAGCACCAGATTGATTTCCAAAGTGGTTGTACAAGTTTGCACTCCCACCAGCAATGGAGGAGTGTTCCCCTTTCTCCACATCCTTGCCAGCATGTGCTGTCACTTGAGGTGTTGATCTTTCTGCTTAGGTTCTTAAGCATTGAACAGGCAGGGCTTTGGTGAAGACATCCTATTTAAGAATAAGTGCTCTATAGTCTCTCTGTGTTTTCATATTGTCCAGTGGTGACTCTCTGGTAATTTCCATCTGTGCAAGAAGAAGCTTCTCTGATGAGGGTTGAGTCAGGCACGACCTATGGGTATAGCAGTGTGTCATTAGGAGTCCTTTTATTATCTTGCTCCTTTAGCAGAATAATAGTATTGGGCTTCCCCCTAGGCCCATGATCTGTCTCGTTCGGGTGATTGGGAAGTTTAGTAGTGTCAGGTAGGAGTTCCATCATGTGGAGTAGACCTTATAACCAATAAAAAAGTGGTTGGTCACTCCTGTAACATTTGTGCCACTGTTGCACCAGTATATCTTGTGGGCAGGTCATGCTCTAGGTTGTGGGGTTTGTAGCTGGGTGATATTGATGATTACTTTTCTCCTTCAGTAGCATATAGAGTACCATCCAGCACCATAACTACTAGTCAGTAGGGGTGAAACTTCTGGTGTGTACCAGCTAGCCTTTAAGTGCTTGATGATGTAGGTACGTGTTGTCTTTAGCAATTGGGCTTTACCATCAGGTTGTGGAGAACAGCCAGTATCCTTGGCATTATCCTGTGATGTTTGGGGGTTTCCATAGAGCCCCTTTGTCAAAAGACATGACAAGATTTAACCCATCCCTGGCATTGGAGGTTTAACTTGGTTGCAGAAGCTATCAAGTTGGGGCATTGTCTCCTTTATTATTGGTGACACCATTTAGATTCCTTAAGTGTATATATTTTAGGAAGTTTCTATAGTAGTAGGTTTCCAGTGGTCTTCAGGTACCCTTTTGTGTTCAGCAGCCCCTTCCCTTGTCCTTTACCCTTCTCTCCATCTTCCTCCCTGTTTGTTTTCCTTCCATCTCTCCATCACTCAATACTCTGTTTCTCTCCCTTAGTAAATCCTTCCCCTTCTGCCCAATCCCTTATGAGATATCTAGACCTCTGTGGTTATTTGAATTACAGCATTACACTTCAAAAGCTTAAAAGCTAACATCCACATATAAGAGGAAACATACGATATTTATCTTTTACAGTCTGGGGTTACCTCATTTAGGATTATTTTTTTTCTAGCGTTATTCATTTGTCAGATGAGTATCGAGGCTGTTTCCAATTTCTCGATATTATGGCAATATCCCATTTCTCTTCTATGAGATTCAGGGCATCTGGTCTTATGATAAGTCCTTTGATACATTTGGAGTTGAGTTTGGGCCGGCATGATCAATATGGATTTACAGGCATTCTATATGCATCCATCCAGTTTGGCCAGGAGCATTTGTTGAAGATGCTGTATCTCTCCAGTGTGTATTTTTGGCTTCTTTGTAAAATAGAAGATGTCCATAGGTGTGTAGACTTATGTCTGGGTCTTCAATTCCTTTGTCAAATCCCTTTATGTCGCTAGTATGCTGTTGTTTTTACTATAGCTCTGTAGTCCAATTTGAGATCAGGGATGGTGTTACCTCTAGCAGTTCTTTTATTCATGAATGTTTTAACTATCCTGATGTATGTGTGTGTTTCCATATGAAGTTTAGAATTGTTTTTTTAATTTCTGTAAAGAACTGTGTTGGGATTGCATTTGAATCTTTAGCTTGCTTTTGGTACAATGGCCATTTTTACATTATTAATCCTACTGATTCTTAAGTTTGGTGTGTGTGAGTGTGTGTTAATATTTTTTTCTCTATCATTTGTGATTGGTAGTATTTGATCTGTGTGGTGTCTGGGTCTCTCAGTTTATAGAACATCTGTCCAGGCAGACCCTTTCAGCTTTCAGAGTCTCTACTGAAATGTCAGGCATTATTCTAATGGGCCTACATTACATGATACTGTTTTTCCCCCTTGAAACATTTACTATCTTTTCTTTGTTCTGTACATTTATTGTTTTACTTATTATTTATTGTGGTGAATTTCTTTTCTTGTTCTACTTGCCTATTTTTTGATAGGCACCTTTTTCTTGAGATTGGGGAAATTTTCTTCCATGATTTTGTTAGAAATATTTTCTGTGGCTTTGGCTTGGGTTTCTTCTCATTCCTTTATTTCCATAATTCACAGGTTTTATTTTTTTCATCCTGTCTCAGACTTCATGGATGTTTTGTACCTGTTTTGTTTGTTTGTTTGTATTTGATTTAACGTTTTCTTTCATTGAGCTGTTCATTAGTACTACCTGATCTTCAAGACCTCAAATTCTTTCTTTGACATCTTGTAATCTGCTTTCATGTCTTGAAATGTTTTCATGATTTCATTTAACTGATTGCCTTCATTAAGGCATTTGTTCATATCTTCCTCAAGGTCCTTCAACATGTCATAAGTGTATTTTAAAGTCCTTGTTTGTGGTCAGCTAAATTGCATTTCTCGGGGCCTTCTGCAAGAGGTTACTAGCTCCTGGGGAAGCTCGTAGCTTGAATGTTTATGTTGTCTCTTTGCACTGAGATTTAGGCATCTGGAGTTTTGGTGTTTCAGGTGTTTCTTGGTATAGATGTCGGACCTTGTCTTTGTTGGGTGGGTGTTTGTTCTTTGGTTGTATTTGCTACATGGATCTAGGCAGGTGTGGTGGCAGTGGGGCCCCTGCTAGAGGGTATTGGCAGGTGACAAAAAGCAATGAGAACAGACGAGGAAGAAAGGCTGAGAGGGCAGCAGGAGGGAACCAAGCCACTGAAAATTGTGCTGAGAGGCAGAGTCCCAGGGCGTGGAGGTGATGTGGAGGGAGGAGCGGCTTCTGTAGCCAGGCTGCGTGCAGCAGAACTAAAGAAGTATGGAGACATCAGAATGCAGGGCAGCAAGGAGGACATAGATTGCCTACCTGCGTCTTAGCCCAGTGCGGCTGCTAGAGTTTCTCAGCTGGGGTCTGTTGTAGGAGATTCTGAATAGATTGATTAAATCTGGGCCAGAATCAGATAACAACAGTTTCCTTAGGGAGTTTTGAAAAAGAAAGAAAAATTAGAAAAGTAAGTTTTGTTTAAAATTGTTATAATTACATTTCTATATTTATAATTTTTGGAAGAGACATTCACTTCTCTGGCCCTGTGTGACCGTCAGAGGACAACTCCTCCCACCATGTGGGACTTGAAGATTGACCTCTGGTTAGCAAGTGGTAAGCGCCTTCACCTGCTGAGCCATCTCAGTGGCCCACATTTAACATGTAAAATTTGAAAAAGAAAAAGACCATTATCATCATTGTTGTTGAATTCTTACATATGTTCTAGATGGTCAGAAGTGGAAAAGTTTCCACAGTTGACATAATGGTCCGAGAACACAGATGGCTTTTCAGACAAATGTGAACTTTCTAGTGACTGTGGTGTTTACAGTTGATTAAAGGATAGTCCCTGAAAGTGTAGTAGAGGCACCATGTCTGTCTCAGTGGTTTTATGTTTTTAAACATTATTCTCAGAACTATATTCACAAGCTTCAGATCACCCAGGGAGGCTGAGGCAGAAGGGTGAGATGCACACACTTCAAATGATAGGAGGAGACCGGGACTCCAGTAACAACTTGGAACTCCTTTCTGCTCTTAGGTAGTAGTCGGTATCCTCAGTTCATTTCTTTGAAAGCTAAGAAACTGCTGGGAGCCGTGGCTTGCTGACATCAACCTGGCTTCAAGGATTCACTTGCTATAATACAAGAGATGAGGGCGGCCCTTCCTAGGTCTTAGCCTGCACAGAATCTTGTTTTGCAGTAAGTTTTACAGTGCCTTCACATTGATCAGCAGGACGTGGGTAAATTGCTATATGCCACTTTACTCATAGACCTTCAAACAGCAACCTGGGGTCTGTTCTTGGGAGTTCTTTTCTTAAAAAAAAAAAAATCAGAAACAATTTGTCAATTGGACTTTTCTGAGGCAGCGTCTTGCTTGTTTCTTCCCTGTTGGGTCCCGAGCTGCTGGGTGGTCCTGTCTCCGCTGTCCATCTCTCCTTGGGACATCTGGGGTTATTATTATAGGTGCAGCAGCTTTTTAATGTGATTTCATGGCAGGCTTTACTCTCCGAGCCACTAGACAGAGGAGTGAGGGCCACGGCACTCTGAGCTTAAAATTCACTCTGTAATTTTTCAAAATATCTTTGAAAATAGGAGAAATTTCCTGAACTGTACGTGAATGTTGATGCAAAGTAATAGTCTTTATTCTTTAGTAACCCATGCCAGGAGCTGTTTGTCTTTAAAGTTGGATGTGAAACTGGCACTTTGCCTCTCAAGCTTGCACTGGCTTATAACTTAATAAAATGAATATTGCTCTTATTATTAAATGTGTGTGTATGTGTGTGCGCGCACACCCATGTGCATGCCACAACATGTATGTAGGTCAGAGGACAACTTGTGTATTTCTTTTCCTCCGCCATGTGGGTCCAGGGGATCAAAATCAAGTTGTTGGGTTTGACAGCAGTGCCTTTACTCACTGAGCCATCTTAACAGTCATGTTACAGTTTCCTGACTGATGCTTAGTAGCTAACTTATAAAGTAGTAGTTTGGAGGTGACAGCCAAAGCAGGCACATCTTGAAGCCAGATCAGGCATGCGTAAGAGTTTGATAGAAGCTATCCCTTTTTAGTTCTCAGGATTATTGAAGTCACTGTGGAGAGGATGTGGGAAAATGCTGGTGCCATGCAGGAGGAACAGCAAAACAGCTCTAGAACTCATGGCTGCGGCCCACTGGTTAGCCGTGTCTCGACAAGGCATAACCTTAGAGCTACAAGTCCTGAGGACTTCATACTGTCATGGAGCATAGCTCTGCTCGTTACCCTTACGGTGCTCATAATCCTCCTAATATGTGAACTGTGTGAGTACTATAAAAGGGCCTCCAGCCCCTCACTGGGCAGTATCATTGGCACTCAAGTACCAATGCTGATCTCTTTCAGGCATTGCTACTAGAGCAGATTAATGATTCAACCACCGCCCTTGAAAAGAACCTGCAGATGTATATTGCTAACAGTGACCCTTAGAAAAAATTTGGAAAAATAGATTGATTAACAAAGTTAGGTAATGGTGTTTTTGTTATTGCCTCTGATGCAGAAATCTTAGGGAACAATTTGAAGTTAAGAAAAAGTACAGATTTTGAGGTTGGTGAGCAAAACAATACCTCAATTAGCACTGGCTGACTTGACTCACTGAAGCTGGACTTGATGATGACTACTTTCTTATACTTATTTTTGCCTTTAGCTTCCTGATACGATTTAATGGAAATTGTTAATGAGTAGGTGAACACTTTAAGATTTAAAATAGAAATAACTGACTTTTTTTTATATAGAAGTTTAGATTTGTGATTTTTACAAGATTACTTTTTAAGATAATTGTTTCTTTCTTTGTAACCACAAATTTCAGCCTGCCAGTAAAGAAAAGCTGACTGAGAAATTGCTTTGCTTGCTTATACTCTATTAATATATAACAAGCTGCTTAGGTACAAATGTTTGTGGGTTCTTGGAAATAACTTGTTATTCATGTTTGTTTCTCACCCATAGTATGTAAAACATTGGGTCATGTGAAGGTACTGAGAAACATGTGTTTCTTAGGTAGACTCACTGTAATCATTCACTTAAAGAAAGAATGTAACTACACTGTGAAATTTGTACCGCTTGAAAGTACAAAATCTCGCTGGGATCTATAAACTGTGGGAGAAATTATAAGGTTGCTGAAACTTGCTTTTTGGAGTTTATACTACCCACCAAATGTATATTTGTGCATATATACAATAGCAGGTTAGGTTGGAACTCAGCTTTCATAGTTTGTTCCATCCACCAAGGTGTGTGTGTGCATGTGTGTGTGTGTGTGTGTGCGTGCGTGCGTGCGTGCGTGTGTGTGTGTGTGTGTGTGTGTTTCTCTTCTTTCCTTTCCCTTTTTGTTTTAGACGCTTTGCCACTATCAGTGGAGAGCCCCCACTAGAAGCCATCAGCTCTAATCCCGTTTGCCACCATCAGTGGAAACCATTGCCAGTAATAATCAGTTTTGGCCTGGAAGGTTACCCTCACAGAAAATCTGCAGGGTTACCAGCCAGCCACTGTGGCACCCCACCTCAGTTTCCCCAGTTGATGCTGAAGGTGGTCTTTAATAGGAAAACCTCTAGGGAATTTGTGGTCTTATTCTTTTTGATGCCTCTTCCCTTATCTTTCTTTGAAAGAACCAATCTTCTAAGTCTGTGTCCCTCATTTAACAGTAAATGTGAACGTGTTATGTTCTGTTTGTTTACTGAGTTGAGAGGCTATGTTGTCAAGACCTTTTTTCTTTTCTTAACAGAATTTGCCATCTGCTGTTGTAGCTCATGTTCTGAATCCTCAACCTGGTGAGAAGATTCTAGATTTGTGTGCAGCACCTGGAGGAAAAACTACACACATTGCAGCACTGATGCAGGACCAGGTGAGAATGCCCTCATGGCAGGTTCCTCTAGGTAGCTGCCATGCCGTTGAAGGGAACCTAGGAGGCAAGGGTGTGTGCCCGAGCGACTCCTCAGTGGGGCCGCTTACCGCGTTCAGTTGAGTTGGCAGTTATTTACGAGCACAGTCTCAAGTAGTTCCCAGTTGCTAATACACGTGTAGACTTGTTCCCTTATAACATTATTAAGCCGAAGTATATGAGAGATGTGCTCTTGCTTTTTGTTTTGTTTTGTTTTTGGTTTGGTTGGGGATTTTTTGTTTTGTTTTGTTCTTTGTTTTTGTTTGTTTGTTTTTTGTTTTTTGAGGCAAGGTTTCTCTGTGTAATAGCCTTGGCTGTCCTGGACTCATTTTGTAGAACAAGCTGGCCTCGAACTCACAGAGATCTGCCTGCCTCTGCTGGGATCACAGGCGTGTGCCACCGGGCCTTGCTTTTTCTTGTTCTTAATTTGAGATTTAAAGTTTAAATGAACTACTAGGCTATAGACTGCCACTAAAAATTAATTTCAGAGAATGTTATCACTGTTGCCATCACATGTATGGTCTATATGCCTACACACTTTGTATCAATAAACATGTAAACATCCATGTGAATGTTCACTTGTGTATCTAGAAAAGAATATAGTCCTGATAATGTCTCATTATCACAAATGTAAGTAAGTCTCATCCTAGATAACTTTGACCCAAATTTTACTGCATTTTACTCTGTATGTATGACTGTTCCAAAGAGCTCTCTTTTATCTGGCCTGGTTTTATCTGTGTTCAAAACTCATTAGTGTTGTAATCATTTTCTTCAATTGAAGAAACAGAGCTTTGGTACCATCTTTTTTGTTTCAAGCTTTATAAAACTAAATGCTTGCTTTAATATGCAGAGGATGGACAGTGCAGTGATGTAGCATTTGAGGAGTGTGGATACTTTTTATGGTGTTTGTGTGCTAGTGAGGATATTTACGGTCAGTGAGAAATTGATTACACCAGGGAGAGAGAATAATGACTGACTAGGAGAGACGGACTGGAAATGGATGTGCATGTGGCCTTAAGTTGTAGCATGAAACAGTTTACCCTGGAAATGAGAACGAAGGTCACACGTGGATGTAACTGCTGGTGAGCTGGAACACACGCTGCACTGGGCATTCTCGTTTCCATTTTCTCACTAAAATAAGAAGCAAACTGAACATATGCAAAGAGGATGGGGAGAGAAAGAATTTTTAGGGCTCAAATATCAGTCTAGGAAATTGAGTCCAATAATGAGATGTGGACACACCCAGTGTTTACTAAGTGGCCATGAATGTAGTGAGATTAATTGATGTGATCTTATGCTTTTTAACTGTGTGGGGGATGTGGGTGAGAACTTGACAGAGAACTGCCTGTAAATACGCAACAGGGAAGCATGGTGCATATAAAGTTAAGGATGTGTAGAAGGGAGCGACTTACGTGTTGCAGACCCTAAGACGATTAAAGGGTGTAGCCTGTACATGAAGCACTTGGAGGGCAAAGCATGATGACACCTGGCAGGTCAGAGTTAATTTATGGAGTGTTTAATGTGCACACCTTCTCAGTTTGCTTAGAACTTAAACATGATTACTAATATGCTATGAAAAGGTGATGATCTGCCTGCAGTTTATAATATGTTGGTTGTATTTGTTAAAAGTAGTTTGCTTGGGGTGGGTGCAGTGTTGGGGATTGAAACCAGGGCCTTCATACAAGATAGGCAAGTACACTTAGGAAGTTGTACTTCCTAGATGTAGTAAAACAAGTCTTTCCAAAGACAGCGAATATTTATAAGTAAATTCATTTTCTATGATTTTATGATGCTGTTTAAAAATGCAAAGCCTTGGTGGCATAAAACTAAACTTTTGGTGAGCTGAGGCATTGAGCTGGTCTGAAGGCTCTGGTGCCCTGTGACCCTCCCTCCTTCTCCTGCCCTGGGTTGGGGAAGTCCACAAGGGTGAGGGGAACGGGGGCGGGGGCGGGGGTGGGGGTGGGGGAGGGCTTAGATAGCCATGAGGATGGTGGAATAACATTTCAGGACCAGCTTCAGTGAGACAGCTCAACTTTATTGGGGTGAGCAAAGGCTATATAGTTTCTGGGGAGTGGGTTCCCATGGTAGGTGTACACTTGGCTGGGGTTGAGGTGCCGGGAATGCTTTATTTATATTCCAGGAATTCCAGATGCTTGTCCAGCAGGTTCTTATCTGGATAAAGGAACTTGAACTTGCATTTTGGCCATGGTTATGTGTCCTTTAGCAGCATTTGACTTTATACCTTTCCCAAAGCATTTTGCTATGATGCACAAAGGATTGAGCTCCTGACATCCTCATTTAGGTTACTTGAAACTGTTCAGATGGGGAGAGGATCAGTTTTACAGATACTCGTTTGTATGTAACGCCATGAAGCTGGATGTTTCATAGTGGAAGCTCTTGCTTTTCCGTAGGTGAGCCGTTACTCGAGATGGGTGGTATTATGTTTACCTTCAAGAATGTTTCTAAGTTTCTTGAAAATACACAAACAGTTCTTTTCAGTTTTGATTTCTGTAAATTAAAGGTAGCTAGGGATGTTTTTGTTTAAAGGAAGAAAAGATATTTAAGAAATTAAATCTTCAAAGCTAGGAACTGACTCCAGGACCTTGTGCTGCTAGGAAACCCTCTACAATTAAGCGATACCTCTCGGCCAGTGTAAATTTTTTTTTAAATTTTTTATTAATTTATTCTTGTTACATCTCAATGGTTATCCCATTCCTTCTATCCTCCCATTCTTCCCTCCCTCCCATTTTCCCCTTATTCCCCTCCCCATGACTGTTCCTGAGGGGGATTACCTCCCCCTGTATATGCTCATAAGGTATCAAGTCTCTTCTTGGTAACCTGCTATCCTTCCTTTGAGTGCCACCAGGTCTCCCCCTCCAGGAGACATGGTCAAATATGAGGCACCAGAGTAAGTGTGAAAGTCAGACCCCACTCTCCACTCAACTGTGGAGAATGTTCTGTCCACTGGCTAGATCTGGGTTTAAAGTTTACCGCCTGTATTGTCCTTGGCTGGTGCCATAGTTTGAGCGGGACCCCTGGGCCCAAATCTGCCTTTCATAATGTTCTACTTGTAGGTTTCTAAGACCCTGTGGATCCTTCTATTTTGCTATTCTCCCATGCTTTTCTCATCTAGAGTCTCAATAGGATGTCCTCCCCTGTGTCCCAGATAACAAGAAAATTTGCTCAACCATGTTCATAGCAGCCTTATTCATAATAGCCAGAACATGGAAACAGCCTAAGTGTCCCTCAGTAGAAGAATGGATAAAGAAACTGTGGTACATATACACTATGGAATACTACTCAGCTATTTAAAACAAGGAATTTCCAAAATTTGTGGACAAATGGATTGAGCTAGAAATGATCATAATGAGTGAGTTAACCCATAAGCAGAAAGATTCAAATGGTATATACTCACTTATATCTACATACTAGCCCAAGGGACATGTCCCATGAAAGCCTTCGGCCAGTGTAAATTTGATGTACATTTGGTTAATGAATTCAGCAGGCATGGGGAGGAAAGGAGGAGACCACAGTCTTATACTAGTCTTTTATATTACTGACTTTCATAACTGCTTTGGATTTTTATACTTTATTTTCATTCTTTTTAGGGAGAAGTAATAGCATTGGACAAAATATTGACTAAAGTGGAAAAATTAAAGCAGAATGCCTCATTATTAGGGCTTCAGTCTATCAGGGCATTTTGCTTCGATGCAACAAAGGCTCTTAAACTTGATACAATTGATGGCACAGAAGGTAACCTGGATTTCTTTTTCTTATTCTGTGTTTTCTTCTCATAATTACATGTACTCATTAGAGCTTTATACAAGTATGAATATGGAGTGAGCATAAAGTAATTAAAGCAATATCTTAGTGTTTATGTAATGTTTAATGTAATGTCTGTGTTGATGTGTTAACATTTGAATGGCAAGATGCTCAAAATTTGCCCTTGACACAGCTTTGAAATGCAATATATATTATTACTAAGTATAGAATCCCATCGTGTACTAGGTCTCAAAAACTTACTCTTCCTGTCTAGATGAACTTTGTAACTTTTTCACAGTATCTCTCTGTATTTCCTTGCCAATGCCTGTTAACCACTGTCTCTTTATCTGCTTTTAATTGTCCTACTTTTTAGCTTCCAGATACAATTGTCTCTTGGTACCTGGCTTATTTTCACTTAACATAGTCTTCTTGATTCTTTCATGCTGTTGTATCAGATTTTTTTTTCAAGGCTGAATAATATTTCCTGTGTACATGTACTGCATCCTTTTATACCATGTCTTGTTGGAGTTACTTGAGTTGATTCTGTAGCATTGTTGTTGTAAATAGTGTTGAGTGAACACAGGAGTACAGCTGTCTCTGCCAACAGCTCCCATGCATGTACTCCCACTAGCAAGCATGATTACTGCATCACACAGCACTTTTGGTATTTGTCGTTTGAAGACCATGTCATTTACACTAGTGGTTGTTTTAATCTATGTTCTTACATGGCACACATGTGTCCTTTCTTCCTGCATGCTTTCACCAGATTATCTTCTGCTCTTTTCTTTTGATAACTGACTCCTCCTAGGGGTCAGGTTTTATGTCTTGCAGTTTTCATTGCATTTTCTTGAACATTAGTTGTAGTGAGCATTTTTTTCACATACCTACTGATCATACCTTCTTTTAAAGAGTAACTACTGCCCATCTAAATCTTTCACCCTCTGGGTTATCTATTAGTTGCTATGTTAAAACACCTGGCAAAAGAAACCTAAGGGAAGGTTCTTCTTGCCTCAGTGTGAAGGTGTGTACCCTATTTTACTGACTCCACATCATGATGTGCTCTGTGTTACTGACATCCCATCATGGTGCACCCTGACACCTCATCATGGTGCACTCTGTGTTACTGACCCCCATCATGGTGGACCCTGTTTTACTGACCTCCCATCATGGTGCACCCTGTGTTACTGACCCCCCATCATGGTGCACCCTGTGTTACTGACCCCCCATCATGGTACACCCTGTGTTACTGACCCCCCCATCATGGTGCACCCTGTGTTACTGACCCCCCCATCATGGTGGACCCTGTTTTACTGACCCCCCATCATGGTGCACCCTGTGTTACTGACCCCCCATCATGGTGCACTCTGTTTTACTGACCCCCCCATCATGGTGCACCCTGTTTTACTGACCCCCCATCATGGTGCACCCTGTTTTACTGACCCCCATCATGGTGCACTCTGTGTTACTGACCCCCCATCATGGTGCACCCTGTGTTACTGACCCCCATCATGGTGCACTCTGTGTTACTGACACCCCATCATGGTGGACCCTGTGTTACTGACCCCCATTATGGTGCACCCTGTGTTACTGACCCCCATCATGGTGCACCCTGTGTTACTGACCCCCCCATCATGGTGGACCCTGTTTTACTGACCCCCCATCATGGTGTGATCTGTGTTACTGACCCCCATCATGGTGCACCCTGTGTTACTGACCCCCCCATCATGGTGGACCCTGTTTTACTGACCCCCCATCATGGTGTGATCTGTGTTACTGACCCCCCATCATGGTGTGATCTGTGTTACTGACCCCCCATCATGGTGTGATCTGTGTTACTGACCCCCCATCATGGTGTGATCTGTGTTACTGACCCCCCATCATGGTGTGATCTGTGTTACTGACCCCCATCATGGTGCACCCTGTGTTACTGACCCCCATCATGGTGCACCCTGTGTTACTGACCCCCCATCATGGTGCACCCTGTGTTACTGACCCCCCATCATGGTGCACCCTGTGTTACTGACCCCCATCATGGTGCACCCTGTGTTACTGACCCCCATCATGGTGCACCCTGTGTTACTGACCCCCCATCATGGTGCACCCTGTGTTACTGACCCCCCATCATGGTGCACTCTGTGTTACTGACCCCCATCATGGTGCACCCTGTGTTACTGACCCCCCATCATGGTGCACCCTGTGTTACTGACCCCCCATCATGGTGCACTCTGTGTTACTGACCCCCCATCATGGTGCACTCTGTGTTACTGACCCCCATCATGGTGCACTCTGCGTTAATGTCCTCCCAATCACTTAGGGAAAGTGTGTGTGCTCTCAAGTGCTTCTCCAGCTGTTGTATCAGGAGCTTGAGGAACTGGTCACGTTGCATCATAGTCAGGAAACGGAGAGAGATGAATTCAGCCTTCCACTTTTCTGTCCTCCTTGTTTTCCAGGACTGCAGCCTGTAGAAGAATGCTGCCAGTTTTGGGGTAGGTGCCCTCTTCCGTCAAAGGCCTCTGGAAATACCTCTACAGACATACCCTTTTTTTTTTCTTTTTTTTTTTTCTCCTTTATTAATTTATTCTTGTTACATCTCAATGGTTATCCCATCCCTTGTATCCTCCCATTCTTCCCTCCCTCCCAATTTCCCCTTATTCCCCTCCCCTATGACTGTTCCTGAGGGGGATTACCTCCCCCTCTATATGATCATAGGGTATCAAGTCTCTTCTTGGTAACTTGCTGTCCTTCCTCTGATTGCCACCAGGTCTCCCCGTCCAGGGGACATGGTCAAAGGTGAGGCACCAGAGTATGTGAGAAAGTCATATCCCACTCTCCACTCTACTGTGGAGAGTGTTCTATCCATTGTACAGACATACCCTTACTGACATCTCTTGGGATGTGTCTCTGTCCCCCATCCTCCCTCTCTCAGACAGGGTTTCTCTGTGTAGCCTTGGCTGTCCTGGACTTGCTTTGTAGACCAGGCTGGCCTTGAACTCACAGAGATCTGCCTACCTCTCCCTCCTGAGTGCTGGGGTTACAGGTGTGCATCATCGCTCCCAGCTCTGAGGTGTGTTTTTTAAGTGAGCCATTACAGCCATGAATAGTTGGGTTTTGTTTGTTCTTTAGTATACTTACTCTGTCTTTTGTCTGAAGTATTCAATCCATTTTATTCTAGTAAATAACTGAGTGGCAAAGACTTGCTTGAGCCATTTGTCCCTTATTTCCTTAGTGATGTACAGACAGATGTATTTGCCTCCTGTGTTGCTGTCTTCTTTTGTAATTAGCTGTGTTTCTATTGTGCTATGTTTTTAATTTCCTGTTTATCCACATTCGGTTTTAGTAACCTAACCTACCAACTTTACTGTCAAACATATCCATCATAGGCCATTTGAACATGATCATGACTGAATTTTTCATTAAAAGCCCGATTTTTTTTCTTATTTGCCCATTTTATTTTGATTTTATTGCATAATTTATATATTTCTATATTGTGCACCCCAGAACAAATTATTGTGGTGGTATAAATGAGATGCCCCATTGTCTCAGGCATTTGAGCTTCCTATTTTCCTTTATGCCCTCTGAGAATCTTACTTTTGTTTTGTTCTTTTTTCCTTCTGACTAGATATTTTCAAATAATCCCTCTTTGGATAGAAATTATTTTTCTTCTACTCAATGAATTCTCTCTTTCTGTTCATTGTATTTTTCAGCTCCATTTTTTGGAGAGTCTGTCTTCCATTTTACACCTTTGACAAACACGAGGTGACCACAGCTGTGTGGGTTTAAGACTTGTGCTCTATTCCTTTGGTCTTGTGGTCTGTGTCCCAGTGTCATGCGCTTCTGTTTTCATAACTTTGTGGTGTGTTCTGAAGCTGGGTGTTACTACCATTGGCCTTTTGGCCTAGGGTTGCTTTGATTATTCCGGGTCTTTTGGCTTCTGTATGAAGCTTAGGATTTCATTTTTCTGTGAGGAATGCCATTGGAAATCTGATGGTGATATTGTTGAACCTGTGGTTTTGGCTTTGCAGACTGCAGCCATTTTGACCTTATTATTCTACCAGTCCTTGACAATGTGTGATGGTGTTTCCATCTCCTAGTGCTTTCTCTAGTGTTTTAAAGTCAGGAAAAGCTTCGGGTAAATAGAGCATGCGTATTCTTCCAGTATACTGTAGAAATTTGTATTCCTGTCTGGTTTTAATAAGAGAAATTTCACATGCAGCAAGTGCATTTGGTAATCACTTTTGTGATCTTAATCTTTAATGTTGGTATATGTATCTATACCATTGATTAAGTGTGGTGTCTTCAGTTCATGTTTATTGGTGTAACACAGTGTCTACAGAAACAACTTGAAGAAGTAAAGATTTCATTTGGCTCAAGGGTTTCAGTCTGTAGAGGAAGAGAGGTACAGCAGAACAGTCGTTGTGGCAACCAGGAACCAGAGCGAAAGGGGATTCCATCTAAGGCAAGCTGTCGCCTCCAAAAACATTCTTCTAGTGTCCTCCAACATGCCCTGCCTCTTGTCTTCCACCACCTCCCAACATTAGGAATTAATCAGTGTTTCAGATCAGGGCCCTGATCAGATCTTCTCTGGAAATATTTTCACAAACATACCCACAGGTGTATTTACTAATGCCCATGGCTTTCTTAAGTCAGTCAAATTGGCACAGACTAGCAGCCATCACACACTTTATGAGGAATGGTGAGACAAGACATTGCCACTAACCCTTAACAGGGTATTAGGTGTAGTTGTGCCCTATAACGTGTGAGCCAGTCTGAATTACTACCTGTCATTGGTTACAGTGAAAGACTCTGAAAATATGGAGCTTCAGGATCATAGTCTAGGTTACACAGAAGTTTTCTTTCTTTTTTTTATATTTTAGGCAATTGTTGATAGTTGTGTTTCAGATGAACTCGTATAAATCATATGGTCATAGAGTAAAAAACAAAATGTACAAAGTATTTATTTTTCTTTTCTTGTTTTGTTGTTTTTCAAGATAGGGTTTCTTGATGTAGCCTTGGCTGTCCTAGACAGCCATAGAGATCCGCCTGCCTCTCCCTCCCCGAGTGACAACGTATTTCAGTAGCTAATTTAGTATGAATTTAAGTCAGTAAGAGTCTATTTGTTATAGAAATAAGTGGTAAGAGACACAAGGCTTACACACACCTGCAGGCTGAAAAGCAGCAGGAGAGCTGTGTGGTGGCCTAGAACTGCCAGCTGCTGGGAGGGTCCCTGCTTAGCTGCTGCAGGTGCCTGCACACAGAGCAGGCCCTTCCGAGACCTGCACCTGAAATACCACCCATTGGGGGCTATGGCTACTCTAATGTGTTATTTACAGGAAAGGCTGGAACTCGCTGGTGCAGAGGTAAAAAGGGCTGTGAAGGTGTGACACGGTGTGGTGAGGAGGAGGAAGGCTGCTCTCCACTCCTGTTGCCTTTCCTCTCCGCACCCTGTCACATCGCTTCCGCGCTGCTTCTTGGTGGGTGGTTCTTGCAGCCAGCAGGCAGCATGACAGACAGTATGATGGTCATTTGCACCATGTTAGTATGACTCCACACTGGAGATCACGTGAAAGAATGATATTTATATGTGCAGGTTAAAGAACTAAAGCTAAGAAAATAGATTGTGGGAAATCTTCATAGAATATTATGGGAAAGATTCCTATCTTTTACATACGAGAACTGTTCTGTTCAGTAAGAAAGGCAATGGTTTCAGTAGCAAAAAGCTACACAAAGGATGTACCTGTTTAAAGGAAAAACACAATTAGTCAATGAAATAAAAAGCCATTTTGGTGAGGCTTTTGGGGAAGTGGGTACATGCTGCTGGGTGGGGAGGGTTACCAGCATGCGTCAAAACAAAGATTTCTTTGAAAGGTATTTATACCAAGACAGTAGATGAAGTAGGGGGGGAAAAGGTTCTAGATGGAGGTGGGTTAAATGGATAATGGCTAATTGGACCAGTTTCATGGCTTTCTCCTGTAGCACCAAATACATCAGAAATTACTCATAAGCACATGAGGGAAACTGGATAGACTACTAAATCCAGGGGGCTAATGGATTGTAGTGGACAGTAGCCACACACATTGCTGTAAAACCAGGAGATGAAAGAACTGCAGCTAGAACCAGCATGTTTGACAGACTCTTGACTCTTAGGGAGCTGCCTGCAGGGGTGTTACCAAGCGAGTAATCTCCTTGATGACTGGAATTAGGACCAGGTACTGGCTCCGGGTGGTATAGATTCTAACACGGAGAGGTGGAGGTCTGGTTTGTTTTGGTGTGGTTTGTGTTATACTAACAAAACTTATCTCCAACTACAAAGTCAAAAGTATATGAAATATAAGTCATGCTTAGCCTATACAAGTTCAGAGGGAGAAATGATGTCTGTTTATTTACTATCTTGGATTATGATGATCATTTCTCATTATTATATCTCAATACTATTCTATTCTTGACCAATATGTCATAGATGAGATAACAGATAATGTTTATAATTCTCTTTTATAGGGGCACCTCCATTCTTGCCAGAATCTTTTGACCGAATTCTCCTTGATGCACCCTGCAGTGGGATGGGACAGAGGCCAAACATGGCTTGTACTTGGACTCTGAAGGAAGTGACATCTTATCCGCCACTACAGCGAAAGCTCATGAGTGTGGTATGTGATGGTCAGTGTTTGGTCTACCAGGGCTGTTGTGCAGCAGCAGCATTCACTATGGCCAAACGGTGGACACGTCGGGTTTGTTCTGGCCACATGAAATATTTCTTCAGCCTGAAGGAGTAAAATTCGGTACATGCTATAATATAAATGGCCCTTGGGGACTTCCTGCTAAGTGAAGTAAACCAGACACAAAAGAAAAAAAAGTTGTAGCATCCAAATTACAAAGTAATTAGATGAGGCAAATTCCTAGGAAATTTGTTCTAGAAAGTAAAACAAAGGGAGTATGTAGAGAGAAGGGTGGGTGTGGTTTCATAGCTACAGAGACCCAGCTGGGGTACTTGCATATGAACGCAATGCCACCGGATTGTTCAGGTAACATTTTGTACTACCTATTTTCACTACAAATAAGGAAGAGATTGAGATTACCTGGTGTTTTCTGTGGTCTTAATTTTTCAAGATGCACTCTTGCTGGATATCCTAAGCTGGACTCAAGCTCTCAAGACTCTTCCCTCAGCTTCACAGATGCTGTGATGACTTGTGTACATCATCACACTAGGTACAGCTTTAAACATAGGGACCTTTCCTTTACGATGACTCGTCCTTTGAGATACACAGCCAGTAGCCTCCTTTTCATTGACACATGTTGTTAATTGTAAACATTCTACCCCTCAAGTGAAAATAAAACCAAAACCAAAAACACAGTTCACTAACTAATTCATGCATAGTTGATAATTGACGTAAAGAATATAAAGAAATTGTTCTTTACTGTTCCTGGCTTATTTTAGTTATCTGATTATAAGTCATAAGTCTAATATAGGGTAACACATTGTTAAAAGTAGGCATGATAATGTCCAGAATGTTTAAGGATTACAACAACTGAAAATTTAATTGATCTAGTATATTACAGATAGAATATTTGAGGATTCTTGTCAGTTTTGTTAAACTTAATACATTTCAAAGCATGGGGTACTCATATTTTATTTTAATTTCAAATTTTCTATTTGTAAAATTATGTACAAGTATATTTTTGTCTGTTTATGCACCACCTGCATGCAGGGATCTGAGTAAGCCAGAAAGAGGCCTCTTTAACTGGTGAGCTGAGTTGCCTGTGGGTGCAGTGACCTGAGCCTGCGTCCCCTGCAAGAGCAGTGAGCACTGTTAACTGCAGAGCCATCCTTCCAGACCAATATAATGCTCTTTTGATGAGAGATGAATTCATTATTTTCCCCTTTGCCACAGTGCAAATACATAGACTACAGCAACAATTAGTATGCTATAATTAGTCTGTTAGGTTGCCTCTGAGTCCATTTCTGCTCCTTCTCTCTTGCTGCCTCCTTTCATACACAAACAGAGCACTGGTTGTGTATTATTTAGTTTTCAGAATAGTCATCAAAGAACAAGCCTTCGGCATGAAAGAACCAAGTGGCACAAAGGACTCTTTCCAGACAAAATCCACTTTGGCCTGAGGATAAAACTAATTTACTTCTTTATTGTTTTCTCCTTCTGTTGTTGTTTTTAGGTCATAGTGAAATAGAAATTCAGAAAGGATACTGAGAGTAGATGGATGGCTTCAGTGCAGAGGGCTGGCTGTAAGAGCGAGCTTAGAGAGCAGGTGTGTCCTGTGTCATGGCTAGAGGTTCACCATTAAGGGGAAGCTTAGAGAGCAGGTGTGTCCTGCGTCATGGCTAGACGGTCCCCATTGAGGGGGAGCTTAGAGAGCAGGTGTGTCCTGCGTCATGGCTAAACACTGAGAATGTGAACTTTAGGCTCCTAGTTATCTTTATTTGAGCCATGACTCATCTACATTAGTGGCTTTAGGTACATTGATTTTTTTTTTCAACTGGTGGGGAGTACAGTGTTTGCTATTAGGAATACCTCATTGGAAATCATGATTGGTAAGCATTCTTTGAGAAAATTCATGTTAAAGTCTTTTAGCATAGCACCTGGAACAAAGTCACAACATTCACATTTCTTTAATTAAGGGAGAAGTATGAATTTTGATTTTTGGAAAGATTTTTATTAAAATTTTAAACAAGATTATGAGTTTGTTCCCCCCCCCCAAAAAAAACAAAAACAAAACAAAACAAAAAACCCTCAAAACCAGTTGGCTGGGTAGAGAAGAGGGTGGTGGATTAAGGAAAAGTAAAGAGAAGAACTAAATATGATCAAAATACATTCTATAAAATCCAAAAAGAAGTCATAGAAAATCTGTGAGGTTGGAAACATCAACCTTAGGCATGTAACCCAGTTGGTGGAGTGCTGGCCTAACGTGTGAGTTCCTTCTTGTTGCTGCGACAAAATGCCTGACAAGGCAGCTTACCAGAGAGACTGTTTATTTTGGTTTCCAGTTCTCAGTCCATCACGGGGAGGAAGTCGTGCAGCAGGAGCTTGAGATATTGGTCACATTGCATCAGTAGAGGGGCTAAGAGCAGTAGATGCCAGTGCTCACCTCAGCTGCTGCTTCTCACCTGTTCAGACCTCAGCCTGTGGGATAGTGCTCCCGTACTGAAGGTGGCTCTTCCCACCCCAGTTAGCCTAATATAGACAGTCTGTCACCGGCATGCCCAGAGGCCTGTCTCCTCAGGGATGCATATCCTGTCCAGATGACAGCATTAACCGTTACTCCTCTCATGCATGAAGCACTGGGTTAGATTGCAGCAGCACATAAGCTGACTGAGACAGCATACATAGGGTCCTAGCATTCTGCAGATAGAGGCAGAGGGCCGTAAGTTTAGAGTCATCTTCTGGTAGATGGATAATTTGAGGCCAGCCTCGACTATATGAGAGCCTGTCTAAAAAGACAGAGAAGATAAAACTTAAGATATTTGGGAGAAATGTATTGTAACATGGCAGCACATATTCTGATGCTCATCAAATACCTAAAGCTCTGTCTAGACCATAACTAAGGAAGAGGACAATCCATGGCATTCTCTAAGAGCCTCTTTTCTTAGCGGCAGCTTCTGTAGCATGTGCCATTAATGCTGCTTAGTAAACTATAGAAAGGAAGGAGTGCTGTGAGGCCCATTAGGACGAAGAAGAGCATTTTAGAAAAGGGGACCTGGAAGCAACAGTGGGTGGAACATCACAAAGGAACAAACAATATAAAGAACATTTTCTAATCTGGTGCAAGGATCTGCAAGTAGCAGTGACTTTGGCTGTTGCAGGAACAGCAGGCCAGTGTTGCCAGTGCAGAAGAGCAGGACGGGCAGAATAGGAGGTCAGTACGACAGGAACGCCTGTGTGTAGAGCCTTGAAAGCTCTTTCAGGACTTTGCTTCTGAAGCTGGGAAGCAGCAAGTTGAAAAGCATTGCTCAGACTGGTGTGTGAAGACTGGCTTGTAGGAGGGCGTGGTTAAGTGTTGTATAATCCAGGTAAAGAGGCCTGAGCAGGAATGCTGGCAGTGGATGTTGAGTGCAGTAACCAAAAACTGGCACACTCCTCTCTCGCTGTTCCAGTCTCTCTCTCTCCCCCCTCCCACTCTCACTCTCATTGTGTATGTGTGTGTGTGTGTGTGTGTGTGTGTGTGTGTATGCACACACATTTATTTATTCAATGTGTATACATGTGTGCCTGAGTGTATGTATGTGTACCATGTGCGTGCAGGCATCAGCAGGTGTCAGGGTATCAGCTCACCTGGAGCTGAAGTTATAGGCAGTTGTGAACCACCGAATGGGTGCTTGTATTGGAGCCCTGGTCTTCTGCAAGATCAGTAAACACTTTTCTCCATGAGCCATCTCTCTATTTTATATGGAAAGGAGGGCCAGTAGGGTTAGCTGGTGGATGGGGAAGGTGGAGGAGTGCAGCCATAAATGGTGCTCTGAGGGTCAGTGCTGGAGCCCTGGTAAGCCTAGGAAGGCTTTGCAAGTGGGTGTCAGAGGATGGTGAGTATACATCTGGGGACACATTAGCTGAGATTCCAGGATGTTGACAAGACAACTGAATACATGTATATGGGCTCAGAAGGAGGTCTCCCCTACAACCGTGTTTGTAACATTGAGCATAAAGAGCATGGAAAGGGAGACAAGTGAAGGTCGTGCGTGAGGGCTGAGTCTGTGTTCTCTGAAGCTCTCAGGGAAGGCTGCACGCACTCTGCAGTGAGCACATTGTGCTCTAACTACAGGAGGAGGCCATAGCACACAGGACAGCATTTTATTTCCACCCAATGCTTGCTAGGCACCATGTGCCACTGTCTCAGTTCCTTTGGGGTGTTTATTCGGTCTTACGGCATGTACAGTCTGATCATTGCTTTCTTTAGGCCATTCAGCTGCTGAAGCCAGGGGGAGTGCTGGTTTACAGCACATGCACAATAACTCTGGCAGAAAACGAAGAGCAAGTTGCCTGGGCCCTCAGAACATTCCCCTGCCTTCAGCTGCAGTCCCAGGTGAGAGCACTGACATTTCCAGTCATCAGATAAATCTCAGAGTGGGAAGTACACTGGCACACGCAGGCTGTTAGCGTGTTGGTGTGTTCAGACTGGCCGTGGAGATGAGAAAGCGTCCCCTCTCTCTGCATTGCGCTGAACAGGACTTGAGTATCTTCCTACTTTATTCCACTTCCTGCCATTAACACTACATTTCTAGAGAGTGGCTTTCTTTTTGGCCTTTTTGGTTAGACTTACATATCTGTGAGCAAAATACCCACACACATACGTGCACTCCTGTTGTCCACATAGATTAGAAGAGGCATCTAATCCCTTGTATGTGGAGTACAGGTAGTTGTGAGACACGTATGTACATGCTGAGAATCAAACCAGGTTCTCTGCAAGACTTCACTTCCTTCCTAGTCCTACAGTTTTCTGATTTAGAGAAGAATGAGCATTTTTACCTCCTGCTACATCAGACACACTGTACAACAGTGGCCTCCAGGGTATCAGAAGACCAGCCACAGGGGCAAGCTGCAGCTCAGGAGTGTCTCCCTTCACACTTAGCATATTTTTAAAGCCATTTGCAGTTTGTTTCAGTGTGCATTAGCCTGACTTTTTGCTTGGATATGTATTAAAACTGATTCAGTTTTGAGATCTTTATGTCTACAGAGAGGCTAACATTTGGGGACACTGAGCACCTGTCTGTGTGGCTTCCTGCACAACTCTAACAGGCAGTCAGAACATGAAGATTAAAACCAACCTAAAAATGGTTCCTGCCCAAAAGGGTAACATAGCTACATGCTAATGAAAGCAAGACTTCAGAATTCACATGGAGTCTTTCTGAAGAAGTGATGGGAGACTCCCTCACTGCCAGACGTGATTGGGTTTTCCTGACAGCAGTTTCTTCTGCACCAGTGTTCAAACCCTTGTCTGGGGGATGGTGACTTGTTGGCATTTATGGATCTTCACCACTAGACTTCCGGCACATAGTTTTCAAAAATCACTGGATTCTTTTAGGTTCCTTAAAACCTAGTTAATGTAGCCATGATTTATATCCTTTTCTAATATGTGTTCTCCTAATGAGTGCTAAATAAGAAAACTTCCATCAGAGTTAGTGTAGTTAAAGGCATTTTAGATGTCTCAGGGGCTGGCTCCTTTCATTATTAGAGAATGAGAGGACTGACTATTCATTTATCCACGTTACACCAGGCCCAACAGTTAGTTGCCTTTACTTGGCATAAGGTACCTGCATATTATACCAGTTTTATAAATGGAGTGAGGCAAAGCTGCTGGCTTAGATCATATAGCAGAAATATGTTAGAGCTGCATTTTAAGTCTCCAAGCATGTAATCATAACACTCAGGCCTTTCGTAATGCCATGGTACTTAATATTCATGGAGGATCCTAAATACATATTTAGGTCCTTTATCAGATGACCACTTAGCACTGCTTCTCCATGCTCCTCAAATTGGCTGTGCATCCCTCAGAAGCAAGTATTCTTATTTGTACTTAGGCTTCTGGAAGAGGACACACACAGCCAGTCTGTCTCTTAAAATTAAGCCGGATAGAGGCGACTTACTAATGTAGCACATTCAGCCATATTTGTTCATTTCTTCCCATCAGGAACCACAGATAGGAGGAGAAGGCATGGTGGGAGCAGGCCTGCCACTGGAGCAACTGAAGCAGCTGCAGAGATTTGACCCATCTGCTGTGCCGCTGCAGAAGAGGGACGCCGATTCCCTCGGAGATGCCAGCAGAGAAGACATGGTCTGGCTGGCCAACAAGGATTGTATAGGCTTCTTTATTGCAAAGTTTCTAAAATGTAAAAGCACAGAAGGGGTTTCTGGGAAATGAAAACTCTGTCTGGTGCTTTTGCTTACACCAAGTGTTGTTAAACGAACAGAGTGATGGCATGGTTGCTTAGGAAACAGGAAGATGCTAACAGTTTCCTGGGATCAGAAGGAACAGTGTGCCTGTGATCCTGGGGAGGTGGGGGCTAGGAAAGGAAAGGGGGAGTTGCCTGTGGGGGTCTGGAATATACTTTCGGTTTTAAATCAGAAACATTAGTCTTTCTAATGTGGAAAATAGTTTAAAAACAAAAGAATAAAACTCAGCCTTTCGAGTGGTTATGAAAAACTGTTTTTTTGTTCCCAAGATGGCGGTAGTTTCTTCTTTAGGCATTCAGAGCATGGGCGGTAACCCGACTGCATCATGACTGAGAGAAGTGTTCTTCTTACCTGAGCCTCTGCCTCAGTCTCTCTGATAACTAATTCTAAGTCTGGCTTCTTAATTTCAAGATTTATTTACTGTGTATGATTTGTGCGTGGAAGTACTGCTCATGCCATGACATACGTGTAAGTCAGAGGACAACCTTCAGGAGCCAATTGCCCACCTCTACCCTGGGTTCTGGGGCTCAAACTTATATCACCAGACTTGTGTAGCAAGTGCTTTTGCCTGCTGAGCCATTTCCCCTTCCCTCAGCTCTCTTCTAAATAAATCTTGGGCTTGTAGTCAATAATAACCTAAAAGGTGAAATATAGATATTTATTTTGTAGATAGAAGGACAATTGAAAGTAGTCCACATTTTGGCTGTATTTTATCCCTTTCTGGAATAGAGATCATGCAAAATGATAGAAAAATTCTTGAGGCGAAAGGAAAACAATTCCTGACAGCTGAGGCCTGCCTTGGTACTTTGCACTGGGCCTTGGCCACTGCTCTGGGCAGCAGTATCTGATAGATCAAGACAGAATTAAGAGCTCCTCTTAGCCAAATCTGAACTCAACTTGGACAAAATGAGAACTTGAGCCAGCCGAGCATCCTGCCACTGTGGCCATTCTGCCCTGCCTACCTCTGGCCTCATCCGACCTGCTTTGTAGATAGACTCCAGTAAGATTCCCACTACCCAGCAACATCAAAAGGCTCATGTGTGGACCACACTGGACTGGTTTGTTATCTTTCATTTATATCCTTCCAAATTACTGCACTTTGGGTGTGTCAAGTGGATAACTGAAACCAGTTGCTGATGGGTTTTTTTCTTTGTCGGTTTTCTGTAGGAAGGTCTCACAGTGACTTACCGCATCCATATTGACTACAGCAGCTCCTGGATGAGGTATACCCTTTGGGTGACTTCTTAGAACTGGAGAAAAGCTCTTTGGAACAGCACTGAGTTCTGTACATGTGAGCGCCTGTATCCATGGCTCTCAGCACACTGTGACTCCAGTTTACTGTGTTATCCTGAGCTCACTCCTACACTTGGGAAATGTGCTCCTTGTGGCACTGCTGTTTCTGGGGTTCAGTGTAATCCCTCAGATTGTCAACACTTATTTTAAGCGGCTCCATAATCCCTGTTGCCTTCCCTTCTCTCTGCACATCTTTATGTGCTACGCTGGGTGAGAATGGGAGAGAAACAGCCTAGCAGCAAACCTGCATGCTGTCAACCTTTAGCCATCCTGGTAAATACTAGCGTGCACACAGAGCTAGCAAAAGAGAGCCCTGCATGTGTGTGTGATACAGCAAGGACACAGAACGCTGTTAACACTTTCCCTGTTAACATGTTTGCAGTGGATTTCTTCCCCTCAAATTGGAAGGCAAACCACATATTCTTCAAGGACACGAAACAGTGCAATAGGTGAAAAAAATCAGGGACATGTGGGAGGATATTATCATAGCTTTTAACATGCTTAGTTTTAATATAGATTGTTTCTATGAAAACAGAAAAAGGCATTTATTCAATGGTAAATATATTTTAATTAAAACCCTATGTTAGATTTTAGTTTATATATATATATATATATCAAAGTGAAGTAAAACAGTTAATCAGACTCAGAGCCAGTATGGAACTTGCTGGAATAAGACCAGAGTTCATTAAGGAGAAATGGCGGCCCCTCCCCAAACATACAGGGAAGCTATGGGTCCTCTTAAAAATGAAGTAAGCTTCTAAATATGAGTCTGAATTATACTACAGGTTGAATTAAGGTGGAAAGAAGACTCTTTGGTTTACATTGTAAAAGTCTTTTACCTACCTTGGTGTGTGTTTGTTTTACTTAAATATTGAAGGAAGATTACCAAACAAACATCTGGTTATTGGCATTGGCCAGACGGAGATATTCCTCATGGCAATGTAGAATCTAACATCCTCATTCCTAAGATGGCAATTAATACCACTGGTAAACAGTGCAGAAGCCAGCTCTTTATTTGTTTCCATGAATTACTTTAAACCAAGTTCGTTAAACAGTTCAGTGTCATGACAGCGAGTGAGTGTTTAACAGGAATGCAGAGCAGGCCATGTTAAAATGTGGCATTGTCTGCAGCACAGTATGACTAAGACATCCTACGTTTAGCAGCACCTTTTTTGTAACAGTGAGTGAGCAGTAGAGAAAGCATAGGAAAAACCAGAATGACTGACATGGAAGAATAATACTGTTAACTACATCCCCAGCATTTCCCGGTTGACTACAGAAAAAAAATCAGGATTCGACAACCGAGAGGTTAAGATTGAGCTTTTGCTTGTGAGAAGACTGGCATTGCCTTCCGCCAGTGAGTAAACAACCCATCTTCCATGGGATTATTTCTATATTTCTAGATGCATCGCACACTGCTGGTACAGACCCACTGTGCAGCTTTCACACACAGGTGCCATATGTCAGATCCTTTGGCAGAATGGAGGAATGACTTGATGTGCTCGCAAATGTTCACAGTCAAGGTAGGACTTAAGAATTGGGTCCCAAATTAAACAGATGGACACCATAGGAACTGTTCTTTGAAAGGGATGAAGGGCAGTTGCAGGTAAGAGAACCACCATTCATCCTTCATGAGCCTAAGTGTCTCAGAGTCATTCCTGTGGATGAAACAAACACATAGGAGAGGAGTAGATCACTGCTGAACATCTGGTTGTGATAAATACGGGTCAGAAATTAATGTGTGTAAAGTCTGTAAATCCTGTAATTAGTATAGTGCTGATTCTACGGGAAATTTTTAATTATGCAGGTAAAACACTGGTGCAATAGTATATGCAGCTCAATTTTTAAGTGCTCTCATTTTCTTGGGTATAAGATAAAAGTATTAAATCTAAAACCACTTTAAATGCAAAAGTGCATTAGTTATAAATGCCTAAGAATATTTGGGAAGAACATGGAATTAACAGGAAACAAAAAGTTATTTATTGTAACCATTATTTGTTTTAGTAATATACTGATCTGATTGGGTAATCACAGAGAGGCGTTTTCCTGGGGGGAAAGCTTCAACTGCTAGGGGTTTGTGCAGCTAAACAGTCTTACCTATCCATCAGCACTGGGCTCTTGAGAGACAGATTTTATAGCCTTAGCTAAGAGAGTTGTAAGCTTCCTAACACAGGCAAACTGGGGCGTGAAGAAAGCGTCTTCCAGGTTCTCCTTCAGAGATGTCTTGTATAAGAAAACAGTAACTTTTTCACTTCACATCATCGCATTTTGTCCTGATAACTTGTAAAGCTTTAGCAGAAGCCTTGGTTGTAAGAAGCACTTTCTAGATTTTGACAGATAGGGATGCTGGGAGAACAGTAGGTAACTGAAGATAAAAACAGGAGCAATAGGCAAGGTTAGAAAGTGAAGTGGGACAAGGTATAAAAATTTATTTCCCTACGAAATAATTGCACAAGCTGTGTAAACATTTCTTACTAAAACAAAATACTCTGACACACAAAGATTGTACATCTGCAGTGGAGCACTCACAGTACAAGACGCCCCTTTCCTCTTGCCAGGAGCAAAAGCAAGGGGTCAGCAGCCGAGTGCATCCCGAGTCCCTTTGGCAGCAAGCTTCCTCAGGCTTCCTCACATTCCCTGGCTGCTCAGTGGGTTTTAAAGCAACATACAACACGATTAAAAAACGAAGCCAGGTGGGCAGAAGTCTCAGCCATCAGCCCCGAGTTTCTGCATTAGTCTTTTGCGTTCCACTTCACTTCAGTCACTTACACATTCACACACACACTCATGTGCACATGGCGGGTTCGGCTTAGATACTCCAGTGCAGTGACTATAACAGACACTAGCTGCTAAGAATGTGTTTGTCACAATCAGTGTGGACTGTATGGAGTAGAAAAACCTCTGGAGTTTGGTTATGTTTACCATAATTTATGGTTAAAATTAAAAACTTTTACAAGGATGGGATTACATTCAGAAATCAAACCTCAAGTCAAGCAGTCACACGTATTTACAATATGTACAGGCGCTCTTTTAGAATGGGAGAGGGATCTAGACAATGTTATTAGAAATTTCCTGAATGTGGGCATTTCTAGTCCCTGTGATTCATAAAGCAAATCTGCTGACTTGGCATTAAGACCCTAAAATTGTGTGATCAAACTGATATATATATATATATTATATATAATTATAATAAGGTGTTTGCAGAAATAACATTTACAAACTGTCTATACAGTACACAGTACTAGTACATAGAAAATAGAGTCTAACTTTATAATCCCCTTTGTGTAAGGCAAGACTGAATCTGTCCCCAAATTTAGTCAGCCAGAGGTACAAGCAAGAAACAGTGGTCCATGAAAGAATGACAGGTCAGGTAGCTGGGTATTAAAAATATGGAGAAATTCCACTTGTTATCTGTGCTGCATCTGGCTCACTGGATACATTGACTGCATTTCTGAAGCCACTCTGTTCTGGTGGCAGCCACCCCAAACAGCTTTGAGAGAGTCTAGGACATGGACGGAGGACTGCAGCTGTACTAGGCCAATTTATGTGGTACTCACAAAAGGATGTGTATTAATACTTGGTTGCATGCTATTGCTATTCAAGCAACAGCAATACAGAGTATACAAGACAGATCACAGATGGTTGCAATGTAGCCCCCAAAGATTTTGCCTAAGGATGATGTTACATACGACTCGCGGCAGAAACACGGTCACTGGCGGATGTAGACCTCCCTGTTCCACTCGCCAGCCTCGTCCCTCCTCTTAGGTATGACTTCCCCCTCCTTGCTACAGTAGCGGTCCTTAGATTTATGCCGGCTTCGCTGTTTGTTGCACTCGTTGTGGTCCTGCTCTCGGCCCACGTCCCTAGAGCGGTGGCGAGACTCTCGGTGTCTGTGGGTCTCATCTCTGTGGTTATGTTCTCGGTGCGGGGCATAATGGTCTACGTGGTCATGTGAGTAATCTTCCTTTGGCTCCACATAGGCAGAGTCTCGGCTCTCCTGGGTTTCAGAGTCAAACGTCTCTTGCCTAGAGAGGCCTCGACCCGTCCCACTGCGGTGGTTTTGGTGTGTGGCCGAGGAAGAACGGTGTTGGGATCTCTTGACTGGTTCCAGACAAGGTTCTTCTTCAGCTTGAGAAGTGGACCGGGGAGCAGAGCGATCAGTCCTCTGATCACCTTGAGAACCCTGGAGCGAAGGGGGACACATGTGAAGGTGTTGGCTACGGACATCATCCAAGGAGCTAGAGTGCCTTGAGAACAGCACTGTGTAAGTACATCCTTTGCCAGGTAGCCCAGATGCTGCAATGAAGCCAGCCTGGCTTAGGCTCGCCATCCTTGGAAATACCTGGTGGGTGACACTGCTTAAATTGGACTCGTGTTCCTAAAACCTTTTTTTTTTTTTTCCTTTTTTGAAACAATTTTACCAAAAGGGCAAGGATATTCTTTTGTAGTTTTGTGTGACTCTGGTTACCTGTGTCTTATACGCTAGTCTTAACTAATCTGCTTGAGTAAGTTAAAACTCGTTCAGATGGGGCATTTATATGGGACACATACTGTTCTAGAGCCTTACCAGAGGAGACAATGTCCGTGAGTTGGCTGCTAACTTTCCCTTCTGCCTCAGCCTCCCAGAAAGCTAAGCTTTTAGGCCAGTGGCATAAGATGGGGCAACTACTTATTCAGCCACTCAAGCTAGCCCGCTCACCACCATGGTTTTGGAGTCAGGAACAACCTTGCTGAAGTTAGAAACACAGCAAGAGCTCAGAGGGTTTGACTCGGCCAGCCCCACCTCCTAGTGGGCTTCCGAGGCTGAGGTGTTTGCAGAGTGTTCAGTATACAGCCTTACTGAACTGACAGACTTGATTAAATGGCACACAGGATAGTAGAGCAAGCACGATGTTCCCTCTCTGGCTTCAGTCCCAGGGGTATCCGCTGAGGCAGCTCAATTCCCTATGCAGACCATAAAAGGAAGCGCTCTTACCTGTGAGTTAGAGGCTAGGGTGGGGCTCAGAGGTAAGGTCGACGTGGCTAAAGTCCGGCTAAGGAGAGGGTTGGGGAGGTTACTGCTGGGTGGGTGGGTGGCCTTCCAGTATGCCTCCAGGTAGTCTGCAAGATGCTCACAAGCATCCTCAAGCTGGTTCTCATCCAAGATCACATCAAATGACTCCTGCTAAAGCAAGCATTTCAGACAGCACATTAACACAGCACGGGCCTCGCTTCCTCTGCTCCCAATGTAATGTTTTTGCCCTGTTTTTCTTTCTTTCTTTTTTTTTTTTTAATTTTTTCCTTCCTTTTCTGGTAGCTGACTCTCTTAGATTTGTGAGAGAGAGAGCGAGCGCTCAAATCCGTATCTAAAGCCCTGAATGGTTAACTAACTTCTGGGAAATGAACAACTGTCAGCATGATTTATAAGGGCAATGCAAGGGAGTTACCAGTTGTGGAAAAAAAAAAAACCCACACAGATACTGTGGTAGAACAACATGAAAAATTCAAACAATTCAGAAGGGTGCTTGCTCTTGATATAGACTGTAGAAAGCTCTAGAAGCTAATGAGGCAAGATTAGGTCATGCTCTTTGGCAGAAGTAGCCCAAACTACTGACATTTTGACATGATCCAAACTTAACACTTCAATGTGGGGAGAGGTCAGTGAGGGAAGAGGTCTTTTACTTTTGAAGATTTAAAATTATTGATCAAGAAATTTAACATAACTTTAAATCAATCAAATTCATAAATGTATCTTTTATAGCTTCTGGAATAGTTGAGAGCATTAGATGGGAGCTGCAGTCCCAAAGTTTAATACATAAAAGTAGGATGTGTTTCTAGGAAACAGCGTGTTTCAAAGCTTGGTTTGGGGCTGGTGAGATAGCTCACTGGGGAAAAGTGCTGTGCAACCGTGAGGGCCATGGTGTGAGTCTCCAGAACCCATGTGACTCCAGCCAGATGCATAGCATTGGGTTCCATAGTCCCAGCATTCCTACAGACAAGAGAACCCTGGAAATCAGCCAGCCAGCTAGCCCGGTTTACACAGTGGCCAACAACAGGACACCTTGTCTCAAGATAGAAGGTGGGGACCAACACCCAAGTGTCCTCTAACCTCTACATATGTTGTCCTAGGCCTGCTCACACTGGCATCCCCCTCCCCCCCAAATTAGTATTTCATCTGACATGATCCAAGTCAATTTCTCAGATACTTGTTAAGAGGAGACAAAAACCAAACTCTAAATGAGTCCATCTTACAAGCCATAGGCCTGTGTTAGAAGGTGAGGCCTGCACAGGATGCATGTAACATATTTGGAAGGGTGATCATTACCTGTCCTACACATGCTCAAAATGCATGGTCACACAGGCTGTGGTGGACTCTACTGTAAGTGAGGAGGGGTCTCTTGCACAGGTATGCAGGTTCAGATTTAAAACGCAAGTCTGATCCCGTCAGCTGTTTGCACCATGTAGATAGCTTACCGGAGGGCACTGGGCCAGCTTGTCAGCTGCTACCATCTGGACATTGAGGTGTTTTGCTTGAGATTTCCCTCGAGATTTTATTAGCCTTTGTAAAACCTGGAAAAGGTACAGGTATGTAACAGAGGACTATCTGGACCTGGGTAAGCCACAGAGTACACTGCGGACTATTTTACAAACCACAAATTAACATGTGTACGTCTCTTCAAGCTTTTCACCTAACAGTTCTCAAACTTCCTGCCTCCTCACCTGTTGAAGTTTAAAAACATCATGAACCCCAAAGGGCCACTGTTTTGTAGAAAATATATTTAATATTTATCAGAAATCTTAGCACTTTTCATTAATTTGAAAATAAATCTGGCACATGTTGATATAGCTCACTTTTAAGAAATCTTGAATACCTATTGTATGCAGTCTGCTATGATGTATGGTTTTCTTGATATTTGTAAAAAGATCACTACAGACACACAGTTAAATAAGGGAGTATATGCCAGGTGTGACTCTTCAGAGAGTAGGTGACATTCTTTGATGCTATACTGAAGTCGGGCATGTTTATTCCCGCTAAGGCCTGTGGCCATGAGGACTCAGGAGCCATGTGGAGCAGCTTCATGTACCAGAGTAAAAACGACCTTTCTCTGCGCTGGATTCTGCCTGGACCTTCCCTTTGCATGGCTTGTGAGGCCATGGTGTTCTCTGTCGTCTACACATTTACATTCTTCATTGTTTAGTATCAATATTGTTGGCAAAAAAACCAAAAAAACAAAAAAAAACCAAAAAAACCAAAAACCACTCTTGAAATGTCTGACTGATTTTACTTAAGAAAAGATCTGCAGAGTGCTTAGGTCTGAATGAGCATCGCGTCAGCAGTCCTAAGGACAGGCGCTCATGGCACAGTGGCATCGGTGTTTGTCCTTGCGACAGTCTGCTCTGCACAATAGCTGACGCTTCACTTCACTGCACAGTGTTAAACAGTTGGTTATCCTGCACCAGGACATTCTGAGGTGATTCCAGCTCTTGACTTGTTTGTAACTGAGAACATAAGGATGTGTTTGCGTCTACACTCCACATTCATGCTTGGACTGCCAGCATCTTTACCACCATCTATGCAGATGCCAAGAGTGCGGAAAGGGAAGGACATCTTAATTGGATCAAGAAGCAGCTCCCACATTACACACCCTCTGAAAGCACTGCAGTGACCCCTGAGCCACAATTTAAGGCCACTGCTCAGAGCCACAGCGCTAACCACACTCACACTTCTCTTAGAACTTCTTGAGTGTGGATTTGTTTTTCAAAAATTCTATGATAAAGGCAGAGCCTGTGACTACTGGAAAACAGAGCATAAGACACATGGCAGAAATGTCTGACTGTAGAAAACCAGTGCAACCCCACTTACCTTGGGTGACGAAATCTTTACGTACACTATGATAGGGGCCAAAGAGGTCTTACTGAGTTGAGCTGGGTGATTAATTGTATCCGCATCAAGGACTACCAATTGCAGTGTTCTCGCAAGTTCAAAAATCCTTTCAATTTCACTCTGAACTTCCGCTGTAAGTGTTTAAACAGAGCTCATTTATTTAAATGCACACATCTCTAAACTACAGTAAGCGGGAATGAAATGACACACCATCTCTTCATGCGGAGTGACAGCAGGACAGCTGCAGTTTTAGTTACTCTAGTCAACTAATAAAAGGTGTCCTTTGGCAAAGGCTATTTCCTCACACCTTTAGTGCTGCAGGAATCGTCCTTTCAGCTAGCACCAAATGTACCCTCTTCCCTTGTACATGAGCATATTATGTTGTGCCATCTCTTACATAAAGAAGTACAGCCGAAAAAGAGATAAAGAGCGCCTGTTAGACACGTGGCCTAAACCACACTCCTCATATTTTCAACAATGAAGGCATGGTCCTAAGTATAACCTGTTGAGTGCATTCAGTGCTAACTGTGGATGTCTTCAGGCTGACGTTGGAATGCTCTGCCCTAGAGAAGACCACCTCTCTGGCCCCCAGGTTCTGTAGTTGTTTGTGTAGGGTTGAGGTCTCAGGGGCTTTTCTCTATCCAGTTTGGCATACTCATTCATGTCCTCCTTGCTCAGCTCAGAGTTGAGCAGCCAAGGTGTTCAAGACTTCACAGGTGTTCCTGGGAATATACGCGTCTATGCATATGCGTGCGATAACAGTTCGTAAAGAAAGAGGCCGTGAATTTAAAGGAGAGTAGGGAGGGCTTTGGGGGAGGAAAGGTAAGGGGTGCATGTTGTAATTAAAATCTCAGTTAAAAATGGTTTTATGGTATTCATATTTCAGCAGGCAGTTTTCCCAAAGGTCCCACAACAGTACTCCCCAGTTGAATATCTGTAATGATGGGTAAACTTGTCCACACGACCTCATGTGGTGGCTGCTGACCATGTGTGGGTGGGTACTCAGCACTTAAAAATGTGGCTAGTCTGAATGAAAAAAATGGAATTTTAAAATTTTAATAATTTAGTATTGAACTGCAAAGCACAGCATGTAGCTTCTAGCTCTGACCAGAGGTGAGAGGGTCAAGTCTACTAGACTACTTCACACCAGTCAACCGGGGCCTATGAATGCTTCAGTTTCTTTCATTCATCCATATCAGTGGCATAACATTCTTGGAGATGATTTTAACACATATTCTAGAAAAGGCAAGTCACCAACCATTTGTATCAAATTATTTACTTAGAAGCTTTGGGGAACCACAACCTAGTCACCTGAGATACTAACAGCAAACTAATGTTTGGTCACACAGCACTGTGATACATACGTCTTGATACAATAAATTACTGCATATCCTATCTGATCAAGCTCTTAAGTGTGTAAGAAACATGGGGGACAGAATTGCATCAGTGATAATGTAACAGCAAAAATCAGGCCTTCAGAATAAGTTGCCCAGTTTTTTTTTTCCCCAGAAAAAAATTGTGAAAAGTGAGAGATTTGAGAGACTGAACTACAATATATGGACTGTATCCTGTTCTGGTAGTAGTTTATATATTTGTAATGAATAAAATCGGCAAAATATGTCTGCAATTTGCTTTCCATTACTCTGTGTACGGGACAGTAAAGATTCTATATAAAGCAATATTGGCTACCAATAGGTCTGTATTTGCAGCTATCTGATGAAAGTGTCACTGACTAGAATGTCATTTCCTCCTAGAGGCCTTCCCTGTATCCACTAATGCCCTCCTCAGTTTATTCTCTGCTCCCTGGGTTCATGAGCCACTGACTAGCTATCTGCAATTTTCAGTTTGTTTATATCTGTATTTTGTGTCTCTGTGAGTCTGGCACCTAGAATACTGCCCAGCAACAGTATCTTACCCTAATGCCCTAAGAATAAGCAAAGGAGATTTAACAGTTCCTTAATGCCTTACCCTATACCTCCTTATGGTACAAATTCTACCTCGCCTTCCCTTAAACTATACACTTTAACTAAAATGACATGTTTTCCAGAAGCTTCTTATAATTACCACTGTCTCAAATCTCCTCATCCGCTGCCTCATCCTCTTTCCCTTCTACAGGTTTCCACGCTTCAAGTCTCAGCTCCGGCCGCCCCCTGGGAAAGCTCCTCATGGCCTACCCCTACTTCAGCATCAGCTCCTTGGCACCGTTTTCCCCATAAGAACACTTTCACTCTGCACCCCCAGTGCCTCTTATTTGCCTTAGTACTGTTCTAAGCTCCTGGGTTCCAGGGCTGTATCAAGCCCATCCTTCCACTCTCAGGCTTTGGCGTGTTGTTTGGTACCCAGTCCCTGGCCAGTAAAATACATGGAGTAGCAGAGGCATTCCAAAAACTGCACAACCAATAGTTGTAGAAGCATTGGCAACCTGTACCAGTTTATCCTGCTGTTGATTTAGTGGGTCACTGTAAATAAACTGCTTGACTTCGTTAATTGGTTAAATCCATGAGGTGATCATTTTTGTAACAGTTTCTTTAAGTATCAAATAAAATGAGATTACTATAAATGAAAATGATCACATTTTCCTTCTTTAAAAAAGAACAGTTATAAGATGGCGTGCCATGTTGTGGCCCACTCTGTTTTTGAACTTAGTCTTTCTGCCTCATCCTATGAAGTGCTGCCAAAGCTACATCCCAAATGTACTTCTAGACCCATGTCACTAAATATCATAAGGGTTTATTAGGCAGGAGAAAAAGCAGTTCTATGTGTGGACATGGTGCATGTGCCCCCAGAGGCCGGAAGAGTGTACCAGATTCCTTGTGGCTGGAGTTACAAGTGCTCTTCTGTCAGCTGCCTAATGTGTACTAGGAACTAGACTCCAGTTCTCGGCAGGAAGTGTGCTGTTCATTGAACTATCCCTTCAGACTCCCAAAAACAGTTTAATGAAGTATTACTAAAGGATAAAGTGTTATTATTTATATTGTTCTATTTATATAATTATAGTTCAGGGTAACTGAGAAACCTCTATGCTAAAACCCTGCCTTCCAAAGGCTTTACATATTTAACATAAAGAATTAAGTGAATCTAAACATGTCCCACAACTTTTACAAATGTATAAAACCAGAAACCTAATAATATAAAGGTATACCAGTAATTAAAATACCAGGCACATGTTTCAGCAAGCTATAGCAGCTGCTGGAAGGCCTGAACTTTATCTTATTATACATTAGTGAACAATTTCCAGTCACCTCCCTGTAAATCCACCAATGTCCCCACAAATAAAAATATGGATGCAACTCAGCAGACAGGATTTGACTTCCTCTGTTAACAGTCTTGGTGTATAAAGTATTCTGTTTTGGATATGATTTCGCCACTGATGTAAGTATTCAGTGAACATTACCGAAACAAATCATAACACTGATCGCAAGTGGAATGTTTTGACAAACCGTCTTAATAATCTACATTAGGAAATCATTAGGACTATAGACTAGCTGTTGACCCCAGTTTTTCTTTCGGGTACCTGGACTTACTCTTTAGTCAGATCTGCTCACTGTTACTCTTAGCCGTAGGGTATTTAAGAAGCTTAAGCTCACTGGTATTGGTGGACTTACCTAAGCTTGACCTTGTGTTGGATCTTTCTATTATTGCATGCTTACTGGGATTGTTTAATACTGAGCGTTTGGCGAGGGAGATGTCAGCAGTGACTCTTGTGATGGATATCCTGTTGGAGAAAAGAGAAAACCCTGAGACTGTTAATCTAAGAAAACAGATGTGCCTGTTCTAAATATAAAGGTTGACTGCTATGTAAGTGTACACACAAGAGGCTAGCAAGATGGCTCAGCAGGAAAGAGCACCTGTTCTTGCAGAGAAATCAGGTTTGGTTCCTCACTCCCATGAGGTGGTTCATAACCATCTGTAAGTCTAGTTGCAAGGGATCCAGTGCCCTCTTCTGACCTACAAAGCACCAGGCGCACACATGATGTACATACATACATGCAGACAAAATACTCGCATTCAGTAAATAAGTATAAACTTGAAATATAAGTATAAGCGTACACCTATATTCGTGTGTGTGTGTGTATGTGTGTGTGTGAACACATACATGTTTCAAACCAGGTAATCATTTTTATTTATTTATTTATTTATTTATTTTTGGTTTTTCGAGACAGGGTCTCTCTGTGTTAGCCTTGGCTAACCTGGACTCACTTTGTAGACCAAGCTGGCCTCGAACTCACAGCGATCCACCTGCCTCTGCCTCCCGAGTGCTGCGATTAAAGGCGTGCGCCACCACGCCCGGCTTAAACCAGGTAATCATTTATGTTACACCTGTCTTGCCTAGCAATTAATGTTTGTTTACCAAGTCTGATTAAATTGTCCTTGAAACTTGAAATCCACATTTGATAATGAAAAATCAAAAGGAAACTACAAGCAGACTTATTTAAAGCATTGTATTCTTGTAAAGAAAAGCAAATTAAACTGAGATTCTTAATGGTAGTCTTATTCCCTGTACAGTGCTGCACTACACATGAAGAACAAGGTGGCAGCCCAGCTCCCTTCAGAGAGCCGAGAATAAACATGGGATGATGACAGTATGATACAAAGAGTACATATTGGCTCTGGTGGTAGCAGTGATAAATTGACAGGGCTTCATATGGACAGAAGTAAAGTAAGTAATAATATGTGGAAGCTGACAGTAGGAGGTAGCGTGTACTCAGGAAAGTTGTGTATTTGGGGAATATTCAGATCGGCAATAGGAAAACTGTGAGACAAAGTGAAACACAGTGTTCCTGAAGAAGTTGGTGACAGTAAGACTAAGACCAAGAGGCTTGGTTTGAAGTCAGAGCCATCAATTGGCCTGGTAAGAATGATTTGTTTTTGCTATAAAACTGCAGATTCGTCTATAGGCAGTAAAGCAGAAGACCCCTGACAAGGGGGCTGTAGACAGAAAAGGGGAACACTAGATGGCAAGGGAAAGTGATCCTGAATGTTGAGTTCTCGTTCTGCTTCTCCGCCTTGATCTTTTGGAAGCTCGGCTTCTATTTCTTATGTGTATTTCCTCTAGTTGTGAGAAAGGCCATTCTTTGGACAGACCGCACGGTGATTAAACTATATGTTCTATCAGAGGTTTCCTATATAAAACACTCAGCAAGAATGCCTTACAGGGAACCACGAAGCCAGCATCTTTGTCTTATAGAGAGGCTACAAAAGAAATAATTATTAGTAAATACCCTTGAAGGCGAATGTATATTTGTATAACTAAAACAAAATTTATCTTTAAAAGCTCAGAATGAGAATGCTTTTGGAAATTAGAAAATGACAGTAAAAACAAAATGGTGAAAGGATGAAGGGGCTCCTCTGAAAGAATAAAAGCAAAGACAGAAAATAGGAAACCTTGAAAGTTAAAAAAATTGCCCAGCAGTTCACACCCCAAATAGTTACAAGCTAGAGTTAATTCCAAAATTAGAGTCTAGATTTTTATATTCAAAGCATCTATTGCTGTCCATCCCAGACACAGATCCCATCACACTAGGAACCAAAACCCAGAAAGCTTCCAGAGGAGAAGTGGGCTTTAGACTTCTCAAGAGCCACAGTGGGGCCAGCACATTACAAAGCAAGAGTCTTCAAACCCCCTGGCCGTGGCCAAGTGCCATAGGGAAAACTTGTCTTGAAAAGGTGAAGCAATTGCATTTCCAGTACAAGGCCAGAACCAGCTACATAGTGAGACCCCATCTCAACAGCAACAAAATCCTTAGCCATTTACATCATTAGTTAGTAGGTTGGTTTAAGACCTTTGTAGATGTTTCCAGAAATCATTCTAGGGAGGGTGCATTGGAGAAATAGAAGGGTGAAGATGGAGAGAGGACAAGAGATCAAGAATAGAGGAGCAGCAACCCAAAAGCAAGTGGAAGAAATCCCATGGTGGACAGTATGCCAGGATATTAGCATAAAGTGATCTTGGGAGTGAGATGGTGAGGTGGAGGAGTGGCGTCATTGGGGCAGCTCCAGCTGTACCTCATACAATAGGATTCCCTTTATACTGAGCACAGAGAACACAGCTGCTAAAGATATCATTCCTAAAATACGTATTTGCAGAATGCCAGCTAGATGTTCACATTGGCCAGGCATATTTATCTGGGGAACATGGTGAGATGACTCCTCCACACACCACCCCCCCCCCCCGTCTCATAAAAAGTTAGAGAATTTAAATTTTTATGGAGGAGCAAAGATAGCAGAGATGCACATGGATACCTGATGTCAGCGTGACAAGTACCATTTAAAAATTAAGGCAAGTTAGTGAGGATGGAGATGGAACAGCATCGGCGGGTGTGTGTGTGTGTATAATTCTAGTGTTTAGAAAAATTCAACTGTCCATTAATCTGGCATGCAGACTTGGGAGGAGGAAGTCTTATGGTTACTGAGGGAAGGAGATTACAGGCAGAGAGAAGAGTAAGTACTTAAGTGGTAAGCATCCTAGTACTACATCCAAGTGGGACCCATGTGATGCTGATGACCAAAGATCTAGTTATGAGCCTCCTGAAAGCTCCGGGCACTGACTGGGAAACAGCTGTCCTGAGATGGGCCCATCTTGGGGCTACAGTCGTGACTCATCTCCTACTGCCTGCGTGGTAGCGTTTCTAGGCTACAGAATTGTCATAATTTTATATCTGCCCCCAAGTAGTTGAAAGCCTAAGGGCAAAAATTCTGGGGGATAATTAGGCTTAGGAAAGTAGTCCTCAATACTTGCAGATTATCCAAATCATAAAAGCATCTAGTGATAAGAGGTGCCCATATCTTAGCCTCTGCATTTGGTTCAAGTCAAAGTAGGATATAGGCCCTTAGGAGTGTTGTCCTTTTTTCAAGATATATTCTGTGTCATCTAGGCTGTCATCAAACTTGAGCTCTTCCTGCTGCAGCCTCTTGAGTCCTGGGACTACAGGTGTCACTAGCCTGATCTCTCCCTTGCCTCCGTCACATCTGCTTCAGGTGATTATGTTGTGCGGCCAATATATCAAACCATTAATTTTGAAGGCACCGTTTCACATCTAGGTGAATTTCCTACACCAGAAAATGAAGTGACGTAATGTTTGCCAGGATTATTGATTTCCAATTAAACTTCTTCTCAGAACATTCTGACAGCAGAATAATCATGGAGCAATTCAGGATATATTCTAAACAGTTTGGGGCTGACAACTGATATGTTTTGTAAGTCACCAGAAGGAAACTAGCTTTACCCCAGGTGGTAGTTTGCCCTCTTCACTTGCTTGTTAATACACGTTATTGTCCTGGAAGTTACAAAGATTGCTTTGCTTACATCACAGTATTGGTTATAGTGGTTCCAGCTGCTCTACTATGTGACAGGAAGAAGAGGGACTTAAACAGCTCTTTAATGCTTTGTCAAACTGTTTCACAGCCCACGGGGACTGCTCATCAGCACCCCTCAAATGATGTTAAAAGTAAGAGCTTAATGCCACAATTCTTGATTGCTTAGAACCTTTTCATTGGAAGCATGCCCCATTACATTCCTCCCTTGTGGCCTTATCATTTTTAAAATGTAACTAGTTCAATGGATTTTAAAGAGTACTTCAATTCTCTTTTAGATTGTCCTGTGTACACACACACACACACACACACACACACACACACACACACACACACACACACACACACCCCTAATGATATGCTCCCATGAGTAAAGGTAAATATTTTACACCTTTGGAAATTCTACTTTGTGGGTTCTGACTTCCTTAGGGAGCCCTTACTGCACAGTCGCAGGCCTAGAATATTGAAGTGCAGCACCTGGTTCAAGATGGGCAAGGCAAGTCCATCGGTAACGCAAATGGAAAATACTTTTGTCTAGAAACAACTGATTGACTCAACATTCTATTATTTTGTTTATTTGCTTCCTAGATACAATCAGCCTGGTTATGTGATTCCATAGAATATAGATATGAGATCCAGATTCATGTTTGCTCAGGATTGGACAGTTGGGGAATCTTTCTTGTCCATATTCTGCATTTAGAAAATGGCAATGAGTATTTCATTCATTCATTCATTCATTTATTCATAAACATCATAGTGCCCACTTTAGGGTCTATTTGGGGCTTATGGATATAGCTCCTGAATGTGATAAAGAGCCAAAGAAAGACTGAGAGAGAGAAAGACAGGGGTGGGGGGAGGGGTGAAACTAGGACCATTTGAAGCCTGACTTTCTGGGCGCAAATGATGAAATATTTCATAAAGTCTAGTGCCATTTGGCTCCATAGACCTTTAATATAATGTCTTCTGTACTTTTGATAAACACAGCTGCAATCTTCTGTTTCTTTCAGGACTTTGCTTCATCACACATAGTCTCAATTGTGCTATAAAAGTTTCTTTACTGTGTCAGAAATGATTGCATTGGCACCATCTATACAACACTGAATGAAATCTGTAGAGAGACTGACACCTACAGGCATGGCCAATTGTTGTTGTTGTTGTCAGCGTAGAGCAAGAAGACTATGGCAAGGCACAAGATGTGTCATTTTGGACCGCAGATGTGCACAGTAATGCCGCATGTCTCAGGTCACCTGATACCTAGTCTCAGTCTTAACCTTGAGGTTTTACATTCTGGATTTTGATCATGTCGCTAGCAGGCTGAGCTGGTGTGTTAGGAACACCCATTGATTATTGGATTCAGGTCTGCCTTTCAGGAGTTACACATGCCTTCTCAAATCTCTGTGATGACAGGAAATAATTCCCTTCAGTTCAGTTGGATCCAAGGAGACATTTCTTCTGTCTGTGTCTAGGATACTCTAGTCCCTGTATCAATGTCCATAAACTAAAGTTGGCCTGATCCCTGCTGACCAGCCATACCCCATGTTTATCATCTGCTGGCATACTGCTCCCTGCACAAACTGTGACTTTACTTTACTTTCCCCCTCTTCCAGTAGAATTGCACCATTTCGTCTCTGTAGACCTTTGTCTTTGGTGAAGCCAAGGTCCCTGTCTTTTTTACTTTTTTAAGTCGAGGAGGAAGGAGTTTCTAGATTTGTCCCTGGCTATTAATGCCAATGTGCTATGTAGGTCGTCGGAGCTCTCTAGTGGGCTTGTCTTAGACATGGGGCTGCATCCCTCCTTCCTTGCCTCCCCTTCCTCTCCTGGCCATGCCCTCCTCTGTTTCATTTGGTGAGGTCTTAGCAGAATTAAAATCCATCTGGATGGAACATCCTCAAATCTGGTGGTTTCTCCTTTCTCTGTACTGTCTGTATGTTATCTACACACACATGCTAGGGTGCCCTTTTATTTGTATTCTATTTTTCTGTACAAGTTTCAACTTAAAATTTACATGCATGTTCTTCAGGGGCAGGGACAGTGGCTTCACTGTGTCTATGTGTCTCTAGTAAGAATGCACCACAGACAATGACTCAGGACTTAATCCTCTCTCCATATTGAGCACTTCTTCAGGCATCAAGAGCGCCAGCATTGCCGAGACAGTGAAACACTCTGCTGTCGCATTCTAGTTGGAGAATGATAACAAAAAAGTCATGCACACCAAAGAACCTCGGAAAGATAGATAAGAGAAGTGGGCCACATTACCAGGAGAATACACGGTGGAATCAGCTCCTATCAGAAGCAACAGCAAAGAGCAGCTACTGATGCAGACATGGGCCTGGCTGCCTGGAGCACAAGTAATATTAAGGAAGCCAGTGTCAGGGAAAGTCCAGCTGGAGTGGATATGAAGAGGGAGGGGAGCGAGCCCAGTATGTACAATCCAGTGAGTTCTGCTATGAAGAAAGGGGGGAAGCGAGGCAGCCGGGTGGGAGGTGGGACGGGCATTAGTTAGGTCAAGTGTGAGGTCAGCTACAGCTAAGAGGGTCTGCACTAGGGCAGGAAATACTGAGAAGAAGAGGGGGGAAAGCATGGGTGGTGGGAACAATGTCTGGGTAGTCTGAGTGGGAAGGGAATTGGAATGTGGTCCAGTGCCCAGGTACTTGTAAGCTAACCGTTGCTAAGAAACCCATAGGAAGGGGAAATGCAGAACATCTACGCAGACACGCCCAGTGGGGATGCATGTAGTAGGGGGAACTCATGACCTACGTCTAAGCTATCTGCCTCCAGAGAGAGTCTAGCTATGAGGCCTCGTCTGGCTTTATTCCTCTGCCTCAACTCTGGCATCACGGTTATAGGCATGTGTCAGTCCCGGCTTGCCTGTTTCCTTAATGAATCAAGGTTACAAGTTTACTGGGGGAGAGTGCAGTGAGAAGAGGTTAAGGATCTATGAAGATGATAGGAAAGTCTTGGAAGGGTGGAAAAGTGAATAGAAGAAGCAGCAGCAGTAAGGAACCCTAGGCTCATGAATTGAGGGCAAGACGATGAGCGGAGACGGGCCCACGCTGAGCTTGTAGATGCAGGTACAGGGACCAGAGTATCCTGGGTTGAGGATGTATAACACAAATACTAGATCAGATTGCACTAAATGAGGCCTACTTCCTGTCAGAGCAGACAACAATTTGCTTTGGGGATCTGCCCCATAGACTTTGACTATCTTCAAGACAAAAATACATAGGACCAACATTGTAAAATACTTACCGCCCTTCAAATCTGTGTTTTAAAAAATCAAACAGTGCTTTTTGCATCATATCTGTGACCTGTAATTAAATAATACATTAAAATGTGAGAAAAACCTGAGGATTAAAAAAATTGTTACTCGTTATAAGAACAAATTTTACTTCTTCTTGTTAACACTTCAAAATGTGTGTGTAGGCTCACACATTCCTGTGTCCTCAGGGCAGGGCCCACTCTCACCAGCTCCTGTGTCCTCAGGGCAGGGCCAGCTCCCATGCTCCCGTGTCATTTGGGAGCAGGTGAACTGGCCCTGCCTCGAGGACACGGGAGTGAGTGAGCCGGCCCTGCCCTGAGGACACAGGAGCTGGTGAGATGGCCCTGCCATGATGACACAGGAGTGAGAGCACAGGCTCTGCCCCGAGGACAAGGGAGTGGGCCCTGATCCAGGGCTCTGAGTGAACCTCATCCCAACATCTATTCTGTGTATGACCTACTGGAACACATGAAGGGGCCAGATTTGCAGATTCAAAGATTAAGAATCTTCTTGACACACAGCAACAAGGGCATTCTGACAGCAGCCCCAGTGAGGATCCAGTAATAGTGTGGGCCTCCAACCGGACCCATGACTCGTAGCAATGAACATTTGAAAGTGAACATATGTGGACAAAAGGCTATACTGCATGATAAACTACAGCTTCTGTGACAAGATTTTTTGTTTGTCTGTTTTATTTTACTGAGGGTAGGAGAGGGATTTTGGTGCATACCGTGTAAATCATAGGCATTCAATAAAAGTATATATATATATATATATATATATATATATATATATATATATATATATATATCTGTGCATCACATTTGAAAGAAGTGAGGTTACCACATTTCCTGTTCCTAAGCCCTACTGAAATGACCTTCTGAGCTTATGATGTTTTGGTGACAAGAAATTATTTTTCAAGGGCTTGTGGCTTTCTCCATTTGATTCATTTCCTGGATGGGGTGAATTGTAGCTAGCTGGAGTATCCAACATAACCTCCAGGAAAGCAGAACACTGGACAACATATACCACAGCCTGAAAAACATCATGCTCTGCTGCTGGGAGTCAAGTTCAAATCCAGTACATTGAAGTGGGAGGGGATGGTTATATAGCATTGTTATCCAACTGCACTCCAGAAAGTAGCACCCCAAACTTACCTCATACCCCTTCAAAGAAGGGCCCACCAGGACCACTGGACGCATGGAAGGTACCACATCATAAGGAGGAGTGTGCTCTGTCTGCAGAGAAATGAGACCTTTTTAGACTTCAAAGGCAGTGGATCTGAAGTACTTCATGCATAAGGCCCTCTTTTCTGAACTGTGTAATATGCAAGGTGATGATTTCTCAGATGTTACAATATTTTCATATTTTCCCCTTCTCTAAGTAAATAAACCCAATGAAAGACTGCTGGGCTTATTTTCCTAAGGTTTAAGTTACCGAATAGTCCCTGGTTTCCTTGCATACAAACTTGTTGATAGAACAAACAGAAACATGCCCAAAGCAGACTAGGTGCTTTCGGCTCGACTGTACACTGCTGCAATGCCCCTCAAGCACACTTGGACTTTCTCAAGTCTTGAAAGGATCACGGTTAATTATGAAAGAAAAAGAAATCCTGTATAAACTCTAGTTTCGAAACACTGTGTCTCTCACTACCAAATGCTTGGAATGCCACTGAAATGACACAGAAGCGAAAGCTGGCATGCGTGCTTGCACTGTAACAGTGATCTTCGTCATTGTTCCAGCCTCATGATTAATGCTTTGGGATCTTTGACCTCTGTTTCCTGACATTTATCAATGCCTCGAATCTAGATTTGTGTGTATTAGAAGGAAGATGAATGATTGGCCGTGGCTTTATTTGACTGCCTTACCTATCTAATATGATTCTGAAGCACACATTAGCTCATCCCTGTTACATAAGCGATTTGTGCCTTTCTGTAAATAATTTATTATATTTTAAAGAAGACGAAGACGGGAGCTAAATTTTATTGCCATTTCTAAAACTATCACCTTTCAGCTTGATTTTTTTTTTCAAATAAAAACTTGAAACTTAGGTAACAGAATTTGCTTGATGAAATTTAAGCAAGCTTCCATAATGGGAAATTGTAAAGAGATGCAGAAATAACCTTTCTTAGTCTATAAGGGGAGGGCATAGAGCTTTAGACACTGGATGAACAAACCATTTATTCTCATGACTCATGAGCTATACAAGACACATCCTCCTTTAAGGAGCATATGAAAAATATATTTTAAGCATCACATGCACCAAAAGTAATGTTCTTCATACTACCATAAGATTTTGGTCAACTGAGATGCATGTGATAGTTTCACCATTCTGTCATTAAAAGCCATTTGACTGTTGATTAAAATTCATAAACTTGCTGGATTCCTATGTTTCTGTTGCATATTGGGCTATTTAGACACATCAAATTCAACAGTGTCTATATGAGCTTTCACCAGTCATAGACCATATAATCAAAAGGACAAAGATATTGTGGTAAATGGGCTATTCATCTTTTACTGCCTAACATTTTCTCCAGCACTCAAACTTCCTCTTAATAGACATGATAAAGTAAAATACATTTTGAATGAAATTAAAACAAACAAACAAACAAGAAGACACAGTACAATGATAGCACAAAAGCCAGACAAACAGCAGCCTAAAAGCAACCTAGAACACAGAAGACAGCTAGACTCACAGGCAGAGCCGGCGCTCTTGTTCTGAATTCTACATTATCACAGAATAAGGAACACAAGAACAATGAGCTCAGTGCCGCAGGCATCATAAGCATATCTGTTAAGTGGTTACATTTCATATCATGTGGGTTTGTACTGAAAATGCCAGGAAGCCACAGCCTTTTGATGCTGTATAGTAAGACACCCGCCTCCTTCACCATTATCGGTAGGATTATAAGTCTCAAGCTTTGTAACATCAGCCATAAAGGATCTGGGTGGCCCAGAATTACATAGGACTTTTGTTCCTTCAGTCTGTGCCAGCCAGCTAGCAAAGGATTACCCATGCTGGCCATCAGACAGCTTATCTGTCAGCAAAGGCAACAATAGGTATCACCTTATTGATGGAATTCTGGTACTTCATGCCATATTGTTTTTTTGTTGTTGTTTAAATTTACTTATTAAGTATACAGTGCCTGCATGTACACCTGCAGGCCAGAAGAGGGCACCAGATCTCACTATAGATGGTTGTGAGCCACCATGTGGTTGCTGGGAATTGAACTCAGGACCTTTGGAAGAGCAGTAAGTGCTCTCAACCTCTGAGCCATCTCTCCAGCCCCTCATGCCATATTGCTAATGACAACATTTGTATCTGTCCTTTTTGGCTAAGCCACTTGAAGTCTCTAATGGCACGATTAGGATAAACTTGCTTAAAGTTTTTGAAACTTACAGGCAGGTGAACTGAAGAATACTCTCTGATGAGCATCATACTGATGTTGCTGTGTGGTGAAGTGCAGAGTGGATGATCAGTGTGGACTGTCTAAGAAACACCGGCAATGCAGACAGGCACCTGCAGGCAGCTAGCTGCAAGCTGCAGTTGGGATGACAAGGGTGGACCAGAGAGGTGGCCCACCAAGATCATCACCTTGGGACTTTCTGTGTCGACACAAATGTTCTAGTGTTTAAAATGTGCCTGGAGTTCTCTTCTTAATGATTCTTCAAAAAGAAAAAAAAAAGCTTATTCTTTTGTGTATCACAACTTATTGTTAACTTTTATGGAGCAACTTTTTTTGTGTGTGGTGGTAAGACTTAATTTGCTGAAAGACTAGGACAATAGATTTTAATATATATATGTTAAAAAATACCCATGCTTGTGCCAGACTTGGTGACATTACAGGTTATGGGTCTAAAAGCATTAGTGGGAAAATGGAAATGGGGGCAGTGGGATTTTTTAAAAAATAGTGTTATGAAATAATGAAACATGCTGAGGGAAAACTTGGATAAAGAGGTCCTGGGAATTTCCTGGAGTTTCCAGTCAGGACACAGCACTGATATATGGCATCCTTATTGGCCAATGGCAAAGGCTCTTCATATGGCCAGCAGCCCCATTGTCTAATAGATGAAAGGCTGAAATCTGACTGATGGAGAAGGCAAGAACAATCGGAGAGTGTTTGTATATGACAATAGGAAACTACACAATAATAAGACAATAGGAAAACTGTACAGTAATATGACAATAGGGAAACTGCACAGTTAACTGCCAAAACAAGCCTGCACTTCTCCACTGGTCTTGTTCATCGGCATATTTTTATACCTGATGAATTGGAAGTTTAAATACTGACTGAATTAAAAATTAAATAACCTCTTCTTTTTAAGCACAAGCAACATATCTGGAAATTGTAAATCAATATCCAATAATTATTTTAATATGTTTGGTTATAAGTCATGTTTCTGGCAAAAAGACAGACAGGCAGTAAAAACATGTACAACCGAGGCGCTTTGTATAGCATGCCCAGTGCTGGACATCCTTGAGTGTTTAAACAAGTTCCTTGGTGGCATATATTATTCCATCAAAAAGGAGAAGTATTGTAATGGCATCTCAACAGGTCACTACTCACTGAATTCAGTTGGTATGAGATGCATGGATTCAGCTGGCTACTGGTAGGCTGTCTTAGGACCAGGATGACTGTACTTAATAAAACTGAAGGAACTGATGCTCATGATGCCAGCGGCAGGAAAAACACAGGCACGTCAATGTCAACTTACCGACTTCTGCTTCTGCTTAGCTACAGCAGCATGGAAAAGAAACAAAGAATAACAGAGCATGCGTGTTATTGGCTTGTCAAAGGACGCAGACAATCAACAGGACTGGAAGTATGACGCAGTGCGGTCGAGCAAGTGGACAACAGGAGCTGGGAAGTCTGGGTTACCTTCTTAAAGAAGGGCATTCTTTTCTCTTTGGAGTGGGGTGACGTTACACTGTTTGCACTGGGCTTAGGGGAGCGGTGGTTTGCTGGAATATCATTCTCTTCTGCATCTAAGCCAGTAGCATCTATGTCTACAGCTATATACAGACAAACAATTCAAAAGTCATCAGGTGGATGGCAGAGGAAAAGCAGGTTATAAAGAAAACAAAACAAAAGCAAATAGACTAATCACTGTAGAAGATTTACCATGAATGTGAAGCATATTACACAGAGTAAAATATGTAAGGCATGTTAAACACTCCAGCCAATCAAATCTAACAAGACTGAAAGATACCCTTGTGATAGCTGTTTGCTTACACAAGTCAGTTTTGTGCTAGATCTCCTGAGTGCTTTTATAGAAACATTTTTTTTACTTGTCTCAAATGTTGTTATTCTCCATATTAGCTTATAAATGTATGTACAAAACATTTGGCCTTAGTACAGTAAGCAAGCCCAGGTCTTAGATAAAAGACTGGTGCTTTGGAAACATTTAATAGGCTAGGCCTCAGTCTTTTTTTTTTTTTTTTTATGTTAGTGGAAAGGAAACCACACATAAAAAGTTTCATTAAAATTATAGCAGATATTTAAGGAAAAGAGGATGAAAGCCCTAAATCCAGGCTACACCCAAGAAGTCATAAGGAAAATGATTCCTAGCATGAATAGGACTGAGGTGAGATTTCATGGTATTGTGTGTATCAGAGAGCTTGATTGAAGACCAGTGGGAAACACCAGATAAACACAGGACTATATCAAAGTCACTTAGGATTTGGGTGGTTTCCAAGCCTCTGAGGCAGACCCAAGGACCCCAAAGTATGGGCCTCTTGTTCCCCCATGAGTAAAGGTTCTAGGCTGTTTGCTTGGCAAGTTTTCACTTCTGAACTCCTTTTACCTGAAAATATAGCTATAAAGGCAGTAAATGGAAAAAAAGGATGCATAATTTCACTTTCAATTTTCTGAAATCTTTCTACATGAAATTGCTGTAGAACTTTATCGGCTATGGAATCAAGTAGTAAGTTTTAAAGATTAACTCGAACCCTCTTGTTTTTTAAGACTCAGAAGCTGATCCTGCTGAGTGACAGGGGCTTGTTCTTGACCAAAAGCCCAGCAGAGCCAGGACATAGACCCAGGACTCCTGCCTTCGAGTGGTACCCATCCCTGCACCCGGCTGCCTTGTAGGTGAGGTGCCTTCACCATCTGGATGCATTCTTTCTGTTCCTTTTACTTCCCCATTGTTCATGTCATTGAGGTCAGGGTTCAGAACAATATCAGAGTTGAGTTTGCTAGGTAATTACTTTATGGTTGAGATTAGGTCAAGCAGAAGAAAAGAAAATGTATTCACCCCATAAGGACTCACCCAAAACACGTTAATTTAAAGAATACAATGCATTGATTTAAGGAACAAATAGCCAGTTAGAATAATAGTTTGGTGCTCTACTCTGATATACAAGCTGAGCCACCACTTATAGCAGGCTCTTCCGGCCTTTTCAAAGGACCCCAACTCATCCAGTTAATCAGTTTAGCAGTTACTGTGGTCTGAGAGGTTTCAAATTTGAGAGCCTGGGAGGGGAATCTCCTGCTGAGTTGGTTTTGTTTGTTTAGCTTAAAACTCTGTGAATGGATGAATACCTGGCTGGTCTGCACTGTGTTGCAATTACCAGCTCTGGTATTTTATGGGCAGGGACTTTCTTTTTGTCTAGTCCATGCGTACTAAGTAGTTAAAGGTCCAGACCTTAATCTGCAAAGAAATGTCATAGTCATACACTTTTCAAGTGTTTGGTACCAACCTAGACTTTTACACCACACTACAGCTTTGCTCATGTCAAAAGGTTTCTTCCTGGAGCGACATTATGCTGAAGAAAATGTGAAAGTAGGTCTTGAATCCCAACAGGGAAACATGCTATTAATAACCTCCAGACACGAAGGCAAGGAGGCTACCATTTCACTACTCTCGTAATAGGTCTTAACCAGTATCAAATCTGTTTTCCTTTTGATGGCCTATTCCCATGTACTTTATCCTCCTTACCTTTCACTGGGTTTATGAAAACCTCTTTCAAGGACCAGTACCTACAAGAACTTTATTGGAACCGAGGCTAGAAACCCAGACAAATCCCAGAGCTCATAGGCCCCCAGGATGGTGACATTTCTGAATTGGATTTTAGGATTTGCCACTGACTCTCATCTGCGATGGTCGCTGGATGGATTTGTTTTAAATGGAAATTTTTAATTAAAGGAATTAAAACTGGAAATTCATAAAGAATGGGGATGCACACAGGGTGACAAGGATGAGATGCCGCCCTGCACTGAGCCTGAGTTCCAGATAGAAATTCACCTCCATCTCTGCACTAAGGGCTCAGCATTCCTTTCCAGCTTAGTGCCTGGTGGCTTTGGCTTTAACTCAGGTCTAGAAGTGTCTGGGTTCATTGTAAAACAGAATTCCAAAACTCCACATTCAGAACACATTTAAGAAAGAAGTCTTTCAAGTCTTTCAATTTTCTGCGCACTTCAGTGAACTGTGTAGATTCTTCTGGGAGATGCTTCCCATGTTTAGTCACGTGGTTGTACTCCCTGACCTAAGCAGATATGAACATCGACGTGGGAACAGGACTTCCACATGTTTAAAAATATTTCATTATTCTTCAGGGTCGCTTTCCTTCCTGTCTCATTCCTTACTTACTAGAGGACCTTAGGAACATACATTAGCTTACTCTGAGTGCTTGGGTCCAGTCGAGCCAAGATCAGGGCTGAGGTCTATGCACAGGTGTAGTGTGGGGTGTGTGTTGTGCAATTGGAAACTACCCCATTATGTATACAGGAAGAAGTGATTCCTTGGTCTAGCAGTGAGTTGGGAATTACAGTTAGGACCAGTGGTAAGCAAAGCAGGTGAAAGTCATACTTTCCACATTTGCTGGGGAGCAGCTGGCTGTCCTTGGGAGTAGACTTGGAACCATTTCTCTAGGATTTTCTGAAGATTCCCTTTAGATCCATTGAACTATTGATATAAAATTCATCGCGGAGCTCAGATATTCCGATAGTGCGTCCTTATGTTTGCTTTTTTTTTTTTTTTCCCTCCAGGTCAATCAGTCTCAATGTTTTCTATTTTTAGAAAACATTGAGCAAGGACAAGAGTGGACTCTTTGTCTTGTTTGTACGGGGCTTCCCAACTCCTCCGCATTGGCCCACATATGCCCCTCAATCACAGTGCCAGGCCTTCAGCATCTACTCGGAGCAGACCAGCTTGCTTTAAATTGCTTTGAGTTCTAAATGTATAGTTCTTCCTGCCAATATGGATCCCAAACCAACAGTTCTTTTTAGGCTCAGATTTTGCTCACTTGAACACTACATATACTTTTGCTCTATATTTGATAAAAGGCATCAACTTTCAGGAAGTGCATATAGAACTTGAGCTGTGCACATGATGTTAAAGCTGCCAGATTTGTCAGACAAAATTCAAGAAAATAAACAACAATTTAAACTCACATACAACATTGCTGTCCTTGCCAACATGTCACAGCAGGGACTAGAGTAAGCCATTAAACTGCCCCTGTCACCTCTGTAACAACGTAGAGCAAAGATGGGCTACTTCCTTGCCTGATTTTCGATACCAGGAAAGACACTGTCCATACCATCCCTAATTTCATGGGGGCCTTTTTAATTTCTGGTGCATTTTAACATTTGCAGGTTTGTAGATTCACGCAAGTCAAGAAGTCTGGGGAAGCAGGTGGGGCAAAGACGATGGTCAGCACTATCACGTACTCACCAGATGATGGAGGAGTAGATTTTCTGGAACTAGGAACTATGTCACCCAAACTGGATGATGAATTTCCTCCTGATTTACTGAAGTAAAGCAAAAATTCAGATTAAACCCAACAATTGTCTCAGATGCTGAAACATTGCACTGCTTGATAAATAAATGTTATAATTTATTGTGCTTTCACTGAACTTTTACAAAATGTGTGTTTCTTATAAGGAAGCAAACATTCATGACTCAGTGGAGATTCCTGTGGTACTTGAAACAGTTTTATGATAGTCTCTGTTTTGAAATTCAAGGTTTAATTTTTTTTTTTTAGTCCTCTGAGAAGACAGGAAGGAGCTTGGATAATTTCTGTGGCCCTCAAGTCCTATGCCCCAATCACAGATGGCTACATAGGAGAGACTTCTTTGCTTTTAATTTTATAGGACTTGGAGGCCAGGTGTAAGGCCTCCAGGCTAACAACTAAAATTAATGTCTCCTTCTTGTTAGATCCAGTTCCTTTTGCTTAGCTTAGTATCTTAAGATTAAAAGTATAGCTTTCATGGCAACCTGTGAAAGAAAGACATAGCAGTGCTCCAATTCACCAATATATAAGCCACACGAATAAGCTTAAACACAGATTGCAATGTGTTTTAACCAGAAGACAATAGTAAACATTTTCAAAATAAGAGTAACGAGGATTCAACTTGGTTGACTCCTGAAGATTATTCAGCACTTCTGTACAGGGCGAAGGAGAATCTACTAAAACATGCTTTGTAAGACGATATCATAATGACATCTAATATCTTGTATGCTAATTTTAAAAGTAAAATAAAAATAAAGAAACATTTGCAATGACCAGATTCTAGTGTGATGGAGCATGTGCTTATATGTCTTAGAAACTTGGGAGTTGGTGATAGAATGCATAGTCCACCAGAACATAGGAATGAGTGTCATCCCTTAACACGTAAAGAACCCAGAAACATGCTAACGGAATAAGAATGCCAGGGGAGTCAGGCAAGATAAGTGCAGTGCCCAGTCCTTCTCATCGTGGATGAGCCAGGCTCTACTAGAAAGAATTAGGTACCATACCTCAAGGGATGCTGCTGGCCTATCTAGATACTGATGTCCAGGTAAAGGACCTGCCCCCGCGAGTTGGTTGAATTTTTTTCTACTCTTCTATCATTTTTAATACACAAAGCAAATGTCAAGTACTTTACTAAACAACCAGAAGGTGGGCTCTGTCTCTGTAACAGCTTATATATGTCTGCACACCCAATAGGGACATGAGGGAGTGTCTACAGCTAGTAAAAAGTAGAACTTACAGGACCACTTTTGGCAATTGTGCAACGATGCTTCTTGGGAAGACCAAGCACTTATTTCCAGTGGCTTTTACCTTTTATTTGTATTCCCCCTACAATCCTAAGTTCAAGCACAGTTTTCCTCTTTTTATTTATAAATTTTAATAAGTAATATATTATTATGTTGTATAAAATTGTGAAAGATGCTACTAATACCTAAAACCTTCAGAGGCAGATTTGCCATCCACATGCCAAGTTATTGAGGTGTGCCCCGATATTATTGCCTTTGATATTTGTTAGTCTTTTCAAAATTTTTATTATTATGTGTGTTTTGCCTACATATATGTAAATGTACCACCTGGGTGTGGTGTCCATGGAGGCCTGAAGAGGGCATCTGCTTCCCTGGAACTAGGGTTACAACTGTTAGAGTCCATGTGGGTGGGGGGAACAGAACCTGGGTTCCGTGGAAGAGCAGCCATTACATTACTCTTAACCACAGAGTCATTCCTCTAGTCCCCAGTTTTTGTCAGTCTTTGAAATATATATATATATATATATATATATATATATATATATATATATATATTATGTATAATATATATAAAATATATAATATATAGATAATACAAATAAATATATGTGTGCATATTTACACAAAACTCAGCCTTCTGAAATATCTATGTGTGGTATATATATGTATATATACTGACTGATTGTGTCTTCACAAAATACACAAAATATTGAAAGGGAAATGTAAGCACTTGTGGAAGTAGATGTAGTTAAACATACTAAGGCAAAAGCTTGGTAAAGAGATTCAATAAGGTCAAGAAAGTTGAAGAAAGAATATATAGTGCTAAGAGAAAGTAACCCATCACTGTAGAGTAAATTGCAAGACACTAGGAGTGCGACAATGAGCCAGTGCTGGTGTTTAACAAGGCTGGGTATATTCTATCTCACTCATCTGTTGGCAGTAGGTGAAAACTACTTGCTAACATTACAAGTTCAGCACTAATGATGGAGTTTACATCATACGAATAGGCAAGATGTATTGGAGTGAACAGAACCTCAGCTTTCCATGTGAAGGTAAAGTCCTCCCTCCTTCCCTCCATCTATGTGAGAGCAGGCGTGCTGTGTTCTTCACCTTGCTGTATAGGCTTCAGTATGAAACTCACCCCGTGGGCGAGAAGCCCTCCTAATGAACATCTTGCTGAAGGGAAGACAAGCCGATGCCTCTTAGGAAGCTGTAGCCAGAGTAACAGAACCAGCCTATTATATAACGTCAGCTAACTGCTATTCACGAAGGCGATTTTAACGTGCCTCATACATGGTGTCTTTTTATGTGTTTAACAGCTGGTAGAACTGAAAATTGGATCTCTCTGGTGAAAATGAAACCAAAAGACCACAGGAGCTGCTATTTACCAGTGATACTTGGGACGGATATCCCTAAAGTGTCTCCCAGCAATGTTGGGCAGCTGTAGACAGACACTGGGATTAGTCACCATGGCCACTACGTGCCTGAGTATGTCCAGCAAATGATTAGGACTTTAGAGTTCTCCGTGCCAAGGGGAATGTTTAATGCTTGGTGACCTTAGCTATTCTGACTAATGATAATAATTAATTTGGTTCTCTCTCGGATGAGATGAAGATCAGAAGCTGCAGTGAAGTGTTTTTAGAGGGGACTGTGATGCTACCAATGAACTCCATCAGCATTTGCTTTAATACGTAATAAGGATTGTGACACTCAGCCAGCGACAGGACTAAAACAAGGGCATCATCTGCATTTTTATATAAACAGCTGGTATTTTTCTCATACCTGGAGTAGAATTTCCCTTGCTTGGCTCTCTGCTCATGCTGTAGCCTCGTGTTTTCTAGTTTGACCGGGCTTGGAATAAATCCGATTTCACAGCCTTCTTTAACCAATCGTCCTATCCACCAGTCATTATTAAATTTCTACGCACAAAACCAAAAGTATTAGAATCAGTGCACACAATTGATTTTCCTCTATATCAACTGTTTTCAGTGGAGAGAAACATGGCATCTAATACCAAAATTCAAAGCCCTTGGGTTTCTGGGTTCAGCTCAGAAGAGTGAAGTATGCTTGGCCTGTTCAGCCAACAGTCAAATAAAGACTTTGCATGGCTTGGTTTCCCTTCCCATTGCTTCCCTGAGGAGTAAGCTGAATTCTATGATAAAACTGTCTAGATTCAAAGATCAATATCACTCCTAGCAAGAGACAACTAGGAGATAGGAATTCTTACAGTGCTTTTTACCTTATAAAACTGGATTAATTAGAAGTGTGAATACTGAGAGAGAAATCCTAAAATGTACTCGAAATACTTTGTATCAGCAAGATGTACCTCTGCAGTTTTATGATCACAGGGTTCTGTTCACATATTTTTTTTTTTCATGTTGATGCTGACAGTTTGTCTCTTGCAGGTGAAATATTTATCTTGAATTTTCAGGATCTAATTTTATTTTCTTCAATTAAATCTATTTCCAGACACTTCAAAAAATGTCCATGGCTTTTTTTTTTCTTTCCACAGTAGAAAATGATCCTGCTCAAACTACTGGCATCAGGAAAGGTCCCTGTGTTCGTCTGACTTGCTGTTGTATGTCTATCAGTTCTTGTTGCTCTTCACCATCATTTCTGAACTCTTTGATTTACGTTTCTGCATCTGTTTATTTCACATCTCTCTAAGAGTTACTGCAATTTTGCGCTCTCTTAATGCACAGCCATCACCTCCCTCACTTGCACCCTTTAGCATGCTTGTCAGTTAGATTTCATACACTTTCTGTGAATCCCTTCAACTCTAAATTCCCTCAGGTCCAAGGGGGAAAAAAAAGACTTATGTGCAAATAGGATGTCTTTTAGGAAGAATTATTATCACTATGGTGTCCCATAGAAAAAGGATGTGACATGGGGACACCAAACAAAACTTAATCAAAGGTGATTATTTCCAGTTATAGACTGTGTCCTTGTCAGCTTAAGGTAACAGCAACTTCCTTGGCATCAGCCTCCCCTCTCACTTGCTCTGATTTCACTATTCTTTCTCCACAGCAGAAACAAAGCTTCTCTGATGGAAAGGAACAGCAGAAGCCTGCCCCCCAGAGGCTGGCATGACAGCTCACAATAGTAATCCCAGCACTCAGATGAATGAGGGAGGGTGAGTATGGGGTTGGGGGGTGGGGCGTAGCAAATTTGAGACCAGCCTGGGCTATATAGTGAGTTTCCGAGCCTGGACCACATAAAGGGTTCCAAGCCAACCTGGGCACAGAGTGAAATCTTATCTCATAAAAAACAAAAAAACAAAAAAGAAAAAAGAAACAAGCAAGCAACAAAAATCTTCTTCCTCAGATAACTCCAACTTTAGACATCAGGAAAAAGTGCACATAGTCAATCAAGGGTAATCTTAAGGGAGAAAATAGAGGACACATATTAAATTGGATCACTTAGAAAAATAGTTCCTAATTTCTAGGGCGCAAAGCCCAAAGGGGCCCTGGCATTCCTGCCATGGGCTTCTGACTCCCTTTTACATTAAAAGGTTATTTATAACAGAAAAGGTTGGGAGCCACTGATTGAGCTGTGTGTTACGCAACTGCAGCCAGACCTAAGGCTATCGCACAGCAAGAAGAAATAAGGGAGAGTTGAAGGTGAAAAAAAATCACACGGAAAGAAATGGGGATTTTCCTTACTTCCTTAACATGCAGAAAATCTTTTGCCTCGAATGAGATGGCCATGCCTGGCACTGGAACGTCATCCTCCTGGGCTGCGCTGTACCTGACATTGGTCCGAACTGCAAATGCAACAGGTTTTGTCTAAAAAGAGATGGGAGGAAAGATAGTAAGAAAAGAAGTAACAGTGGCCTCCCTTTCAAGTACAAAGACACTCTCCAAAATTGCTAGAATCACTGTTTCTCCCCATTGGTTCTTTATAACAAAGCATCTTATTTTTGATGACTGTGATAGCTCTCAGCCACATCCACCCACTTCTGAACTAGGGGGAAACTTCTGGGCATGGTGGTGGCTCATGCATGTAATCCCAGCACTCTGGGAGGCACAGGCAGGTGGATCTCTGTGAGTTCAAGGCCACCCTGGTCTGCAAAGTGAGTCCAGGATAACCAAGACTACACTGAGAAACCCTGTTTCATCTTGGGGGAAAAGCTATTCTCTTCAACAGCACTGAAGGAATAAAAGCGAAGATAAATGAATGAAATACAGGTTTGCAACATTACAGCAGGCAACAACCAGAAAGCAGGACACACACACAATGCCTAATTCATTGGTTTGGGGTGGTAAGCAAAAAGACCAAAACATAGAAACATCCTCCCTGCCCTGAACATCCACTTCAGTTAATCAATGATGATGTATTTCCCAATGGTGCAATATTTGGGGTGGAAAAATAACTAGAGAATATATGCTTCAGCCTTAGCAACCACTATTCATGGCCGCAGGGAATTGTGAAAGCACTGACCTTTTTATCCGACCACATTTCCTCCTTGAGTTCACTCAGCCACTAAAGATAACATTAATTTAGTCATCCTTCTCTTTTTGGTGCTTCTGAAAATTCACAGATAAGTCTGTTTCCTATTGCCAATACATACATATTCAAGAGATGGACATATTACGGAGGCTGGTTTTTGTGGCATGCATATTCTGAGACCAGTAGCTCTCTTCCCTTTACTTGTTTTCTCTCTCCTGGGGCCAAGATCAAAGAGAAGCCAACACACCCTGGCCTGATAGCAGGCTCGCGAGAAGGCAGAGCACTGGAGAGTGTGGTTAAATGCAAGTACAAAAATCTGGGACACAGTGGGACCCAAGAGGTGGTCTGGGCCTTGAGGGCAGCAAAGCAGGTCAGCCTTCTAGACTGAAAATCAAGATCATCTCTGAGACTGAGTTCAAGCTGCCTTTTTCTCAGTCTCATGGGCCTCCCAGGCTTATCAAAAGAGCTTTATCAGGGCTCGAGATAAGGTGGCAGAGAAAACAGACTGTGTAGGCGTGGGGGTAGGCGTGGGGAAAGCACACAGTCCTGCCTGTTAAGGCTTCTGTAGGGAGGGTTGGCTGGTGTAGAACTATATTTACATCCATGTTTAGATTCAGGGTCATTACTAGGATACTAGGCTGACTGAGGATTAGTGTGGCTATGACAGTGTCACCGAACCGTTACTGCTCTAAGGATGGTACCCTCAGGCCAGTCTCGCGGCTCCAGCATCCCATTCTATGGGACACCAGGCACCTGAGCTAGCAGTGGACCACTCAGCCTAGTTTTGCTTCCTATGAGCCTGTGCCAAGATGCCATGTGGGCACATGCTACATTGTTTAAGGTCTACTATTAACTTGTCCCTGCTCTGTTGCCCCCTTTATGGCACATAGAATTAAAGCTCATTACAGATTGCCTTGTGGAGTAAACCTAAACAGATTATTGAATTAGTAAACATTACTTCACAAGACAGTAGCACCCCAGTCTTCAGGCAATGAAGTAAAAGTGCTTTAGGAACATAAAAGTAGTTATCGCAGCATCTTTAGTCTATTCCCAATACTTAAGGGGACAAGAAAAAGTTACAAATGGTAAACAATTGCCTTTCTTTCCTTCTTCACCCTGTATGTGGCATGCCTTATAGGAAAATTATAAAAGCAAGAGTTTGGGACGGTCTGCCAGCTGACAAGCAGTGTGCTACGGGTGCCGTGCATCACTTGTTGCATCTAACTCACTGATAGCTGTTTAACCCAGATGAGGAAATAGGCTCCAAAAGATTTCCCAGAATCCTGGCATGGTGGCTCATATGGGTAATCCCAACACATGGAAAGTTTGGGCAAGATGAGAGCATGCTCAAAGTCAACCTGGGCTAAAGTGCAAGACCCACTTCATAGAAACAAAACGCAACACAACAAAAATGTCTTCAGTTGTAAGCAATGGACTAGGTGCTCAAACCCCTCCCTCCAAAGCCCAAGTTCTTTAAAGCAAAGTAAAGCCAAGGCAAGAAAAAAAAATTAATCAATTATTTTTATTGCATGTGCACTGGTGTTCTGCCTGCTTGTATGTGTGTGTGATGGTGTCAGATCCCTTGGAACTGGAGTTACAGACAGCTGTGAGCTGCCATGTGTGTGCTGGGAATTGAACCTGGGTCCTTTGGAAAAGCAGCTTAACCACTGAGCCAACTCTCCAGTCCTAAGCCAAGTAAATTTAAAGTGGTATATTCACGGCAGTTTCAGGCTACTTAGACATCACTGTGGAATTTTGGAGAACTAAAAATTATATTTCACAGTGTCAAAAAATTGACTTATAGCCTCAAAAGGGGGAAAAGCCATGCGTCTACCCTTCCTCATCACAGTAACTGGGTAGGGCCACAGGGGAAAACTACAGGTGTGTGTTAGGGAAACCACACACATATTGTTTTCTTGAATCACCTCAAGGTCTAGTACACCAGCAGCAATGGAAATAATGATTTTCAGTTAGTTAGATATAGCTTTCTTCCTTATCTTTTCTCCCTCAATCTACAAGGCAGAATTTCATGCAATGAGAACTGAGATATTAAAATGCTAGTGACTTCATAACTTCTCAAGGTTCCACGGCTACTTAGGGAGACCATGGAGAAGGACATAGCTACTTCCATTCTCGCAAGGAACAAAAACCAAAACAAGAACAAACAACAAACAAACAAAAACTCCAAAAGCCATGGAAGATGCCTTGGGATAAAGTACTTTGAGGGTTAACTAAGGATTTTTATTAGCCTATAAGTTTTTCCAGGGACAGGCTAGCCTTACTTTGCAAGTTGATTCTTCTCCTCCCCCACCCCCCCCCACCCCCACCCCAAGACTGAATCTGTGTTGTGTTGCTGAGGCAGCCCTGGATGCCTTGACTCCATGCAGGTCCATTAGAACTCTGCATTTCATTCCTATGCTTTGATCCTCATTCCGTCAGCTTGTGGCTTTCATCATGACTTCCTCTGGAGGCGACTACCCCTCATTCTAAGGTGAGCCATGTAGGCACCTGGGCATGCTATTGGGGACCCAAGCCACCTGGTGTCACTACCACCCTCTGGTCCTTCACTCTAACACTAGCCCATCTTGGCCTAGAGACCCAAAAGGATTCCAGAAATAGCTCCTAGCACTACTCCAACTGCCCAATCTTAGATGTGTGTGCTGACTCCATCCCTCCAGCCCTCACCTTAGTCCTACAATCTGTCTAGAGTCAGCCACTGACAGATGTGTACACAGAAAGCTAAATTTGCCCAGCCCCAGAGGACAGTCTCGGATAGCTCTGTAGCCACAAGGATGTTTTCTTATCTCTAATGGACGTTCTTCTGCTCTGCAGAAGCTTCTGTGGAAGCCTGTCAGAGACAAGCTTAAGGCTTGTAGCAGGAGCTACTCTCATGTCCTCATGGCCTCGTGCAGCCACTAGGCTTCACCATCAGCAGGAATCACCAGTAGAAGTTAATTATTTTATCAACACCTTTGTGCAGGAAGTAGAATGAACAGACCATCCTAGCGCCATGATACTAGCTCCAGCTCTCTTCCCAGCGGATGACTCAATGAGTTCATATTGAAATTAAGAATTGCAATGAATATATGATGTTTGTTTTCATTTTAATAAAGCATGCCGCTTGCACAATACTATTATTCAAAGGCCAAAGGGAATTCCTGAAGATTAAACATTTCTAATCATGATTAATAGAATTATGTAGATGTTTGTGTATAGATGTCTTTATTTATTCTTACAAAGATGCCTTATCTTATGCAAAGCATGTATTTTCATTAGGAAGGAGGAAATAGCATACAATGAAATTTATACTTTCTGCTTTAATCGCTATGATAGGCTGTGGGAAGGACTATAAGGTTTGTCACAGGTAAAAACAGTCTTGGCAGGCTTTGCCCTTGGACACTCCCTGAGATTAACCTTGAGATAGACTGGGTGGGCTGGGCGGTGGTGGTGCACGCCTTTAATCCTAGCACTTGGGAGGCCGAGGCTGGTGGATCGCTGTGAGCTCAACGCCAGCCTGGACTACAAAGTGAGTCTAGGCCAGCTAAGGCTGTAATAAACATGTCAGGGCTTGTTTCAAAGCCCAGTGTAGGACATGTCAGGGCTTGTTTCAAAGCCCAGCGAAGAAAATAGCTGACAGCCCAAAAAGCTGACGTCTGACCAGATGTGTGAGTGATAGATAAAACCTTAGTAGTAAGTTCTGACCTAGGAGCAGCCAGGACTGCAAGTTGGTGATAAGAGTGCCGCAGAAAGCTAGATGTGTGAATTAGAGAGGGTAAGGCTAAAGTAAGTATAAAAACCCTGAGAAGAAGCAGCCAGCTCTCTTCGCTAGCTAGCTCTCTCTCTCTCGCTGTCACCATGATTACCTAAAATGCTACCAGCCGATGGGCGCTCTCCCAGGATGGAGCGGACAGACATGCTGTCAGATAACAACCCGAGAACCGATTCAAGTCGCAGCAGCGAACCTGTTCGGCAGAACTTCGCGATATCAGGTCGTATACTCTAATGGCATAAGCTCCCAGAACATTGATATTATAAGATGCTAAATGCTACTCCTATTAGAATTAAGATAGTTTTAAGAGTGTAATGAAATGGTATTGGTGGCTTGGCCTTGAAGCCTAAGCCGCTGCCCTTTGCTGTAGTTGCCTTTGTATTGCTAATAAACCTCTCTTGTTAATCGTACCACTTGCTCTTGGCCTGACTCTTTTGTTCCGGATTCTGAGTGTAAACTCTCTGCTCGCGACAAGGCTACACAGAGAAACCCAGTCTTGAAAAACCAAAAAAAAAAAAAAAAAAAAAAAAAAAGAGATAGACTTGGTGGAGCCATCCTGGGCCTGGAATTCAGGAAGGGGACCAAGGGACTCCACCTGGACTATTGTGTTTCTAATGGACCCTCAATGGGAGAGGGAGACCGCCACTTACTTGTCAGAGACAGGTGAAAAGGACAGAGAGGAACAGCAGGTTCAGACCAGGCTTGAGTGCACTGGATCTGAGAGAGGATCAGCAAAACAGGCCAGGGGCGCAGGCCAGAGATACCTAGGGACCCGTCCCATGGAACGGATACCAGAAGGTTCACTCTTGTTTCCTTTTAACCTTTTCCCCCTTTTGTTTAAGCTAGTTGGGTTGTATAATAAAGTTTAATTGTTAAAAAAACAGAGCCAACAATAGGCTACTCTTAAATATGAACTACTCCAAACTTTCTCTTTTTAAAAATAAATTTAAAAAAATATATAACATAATTCCCATTATATGGAATGATCAAAGAGAGAAGTTAAGGTCTGGAGAGCCACGGCACGGTGGGTAAGAGCACTTGTTGCTTTTGCAGATTTCCCAGGTCTGGTGCCCAGCACCCAGATTATGGCTCACATCCATCTGTAATTCTAGATGTAGAGGATCCAATGCCTTCTTCTGACCTCTATTGACATGAGGTACACACGTGGTGCAGGCTAACACACACAATTAAATAAATACATTTAAATTGTTTTTAAGTAGCTGGTCTTAATCTGGTATAACATTCCAGCAGCAATGATTCCATAAGTAGCACATTTTCAAGAAGTTACTAAAGTTAAATAGAGACACATCAGCATAGAGTAAACATGGGGGGGGGGAAGGCTGGGCAGCCAACATAAAGCAGGTGATAAGAGAGGTTTTCCTTTATTCTCAGTGACCCAATCGCCCTTCTTTGCATTAGAGATTGTTTTGAAGATGAAGGACCATCAGTGAACAGCACTACTAAGAGTATCTGCCCTCCACAGGTTGCAGTCTGCAGAGACAGAGCAGGTGTGTCAGGTTTTCCAATAGGCCAAGAAGGTGAAGACCAGGAACCTCTGCGTGAACTTTAAAACCCCATGGCCAGCTGTTGATAAGCAATTCAGCAACACGATCGGGGTTAAATCCATATAGAAGGAAGAGGATAAAAGGAGATAGATGGCTTAGGGAGAATGCAGTGTCCAGGGAAATACATGATGAGAGAGGAAGAGATGGAATTTGAATGGTACAATTTTGTTTCTCTTTTTGCAGTAGATGTGAATGAAAATATGATAAATGAAAATGAAGAAAAAATTGCCAGTGTGATGTTCCTGCTTAGGTAGGAGGCAGGGAGAGCTAGTGTGTAAACAGGGAGCACAGGCTTAGATAGAAAACACTGAATTCCGTGCCAGACAAAGGCAAGAAGGTGGAGTGACCATGGTCACACACACTAGTGGGAGAGTGTCATCTCAGCTAGTCCCTTCTCAATGGACTAGGCAGGGGAAGAGGCAAGTCAGAGGTTGGGAGAGGGACAGATGGTCTAATGTGCTCATCTAAGATGTGTTGGATGAGTGGAGCGAGCAATTGTGCTGGGCTCTGGGAGGTGTAAAAAGCTCATGTAACTTCCAGGCTATTGGTGCCTAAGCTTTTTGTGAGCGGGTACTGCCACGCTAGAATACAAGGAACATTGGACCATAGGGAACGCAGTGGAAGGATAGCCCCTTAGCAAGATATAATGGCTTTAAAACTGCCTTCACCATCTTGCTTTAAATATTACAGAGAAATTTAGTAGACATGACACACACACACACACACACACACACACACACACACACACACACCATGCATGCGCACACCACTTTTACCCACCTCACATATCTTAGAAATAAGTTGCTACTAATCAGTCTTGTGATTTAAATTCCTATTTTGTTAATTGCCCCATGCGTTTCCCACTATAATGGTTTCATTGCTGCTAGAGAAATGAGGATTTCTTTCTTTTAAGGGAATCAAAGAGTCAGCAGCTACTCTACACAGGACTCTTGTTGGGAATGGCTAAGTCACTACAGACACTGTGTTACAGTCTGATCAGGATTTAGCTTTACTTATACATCTGCAAATGCTAAGTGTTTCTTTATTTATTTAATTTAATTAGGATTAAGTAATATGTGCCCATGCATGAGTGTGTGTGTGTGTGTGTGTGTGTGTGTGTGTGTGTGTGTTATTTAGGATTAACCCTAGGCTCTCATACATGCTAAACAGGCATGACACTGCTGAGGTCTAACTTCAACACCACCACCACCCCCCGACCCCGTTTATTTTTACTTTAAAACAGGGTTTCAGGCAGTTGACTGGGTTAGACTTGAGTGCACTATGTAGCCAAAGTTAGCCTTGAATTTGTGTTCCTCCTGCCTCAGCCTTCTTTGTAGCTGAGGTTACAGACTTGCATCACCAGTCCTAGTGAAGGAGTAAATGTTTTTTAAAAAATATTTTAAATCTTATTGTGCTAAAGCTACTAAACTTTCAGGAGATGAAGTCAATATAGAACATAAATACATGGAATACTTCTTTTATCTTTAAATAGGTGATTAAAAGGTGATGAAGTGTGAATAAGTTCCATGAAATAAATAATGATTCCTAAAATATAATAATCTTAAAGATCTTATATAAAAGTAAAAATAAGGCAACATCCATGAACACAGAAATAGTGGGAGTTCTCAGAATTACAGAATCCTGTTGCTTGTATGATAGTGATGACAGAAATATGCAGAAATGTAGCACATGTCCCTTTTCTTGGAATACTCACCCTGGACCCACAATCTTCTACAAGAGCCATAGTTACTAGTTGCTTGGGGTTGTATGTCTATGCTCCAACAATCAAAGGTTAAATCCTAATCCCAAGGTGATGGTGTGAAGGTGGGACTCTTGGAAGCAGTTGGGACATGAGGGTTGAGCTTTCCTGAATGGACTAATTGAACTCATGAGACTCCTTTCTCAGCCTCTTGAGAGCTAGGATCATAGGTTTGAGTCACCATGTCTGGCCTTATCTATAGTAATCTTATTCCAAAGCATTCAGAGCCAAATATTTCTTTGTTCAAAATTCCTATGTGAGGAGGTCCCACTCAGTCTTAGACCTAGGGGAGGGGAATAGGGTGAAAGCGGGAGGGAGGGAGGAATGGGAGGATACAAGTGATGGGATAACAGAATTGTAATCTGAATAAATTAATAAAATTAAAATAAAAAAACAAAATTCCTATGTGCATTGAAAAAATTGACAAATGTTTAGTCAATAGAAATCTGCTATGTCTTTTGACACCCATGTCTTTAGCAGTCTTTTTTATTTGAATTTCTGTTTTTAACTCAGCATTGCTCCGTTGGCCAGACAGTGCAGTTCAGGACTCAGGGCTTGCTTCTGCCTGCTGCCTGAGACTTCAGTGGGAGAGCTCATGCTGATCCCTGACAGCAGACATAAGCTGAGCATTGGGGAGGCCTGGGTTCCCATGTGGGTAGAATCAGACACAAGTGCTAGCACTCTCCCTGGCTGGCTGCATCTTCTGTGTACTTGTTCCTTCCAACTCTCAAATAAACAGCTTTATTTATATTCTTTGCTTATACTTCACCCACTTGGGTGTCCTATTTCTTTGCTACTTTCTCCCAATATTGCCTCTATCATTTGTCACGTAGAAAAACAAACAAAACGTAAAAAGTGGAATGGTGTGGGGCTATCTCCTGAGACACCAGCAACAACGCTCCCTGAAGGGCCTCAGTTCAGAGTGAGTCCCAGCAAACTCAGGCCTCAGGCACATTTGCCTTCGCCATAGTGGCTCCCACTCACTACTTTTCTCTCTAACAAGGGTGGGAGGGAAGGATATAAGTGGAATCAATAGCAGAGCCTCTTTAAATGACTGCCTGGCATTTAAACTATTATGAACTGTCTACTCTATACTTATTTAGAAAATTACACACTACAAAGAATTTCCAAAGAAGCACTCTAAACAAATGTAAGAAAGGCCCATTTAAAATCCATGCTAACAAGCACAGGCAGCCACATTATGTTTTGTGGTAATTAGCAACTGTCAGTTTCTCCACTTCTCAAAAGCTGTGGTCTTTGCAGAGTTCATAAGTGCTAGAGATCAAGAGGTATGAATATTTTGGGGTGTTTCTTTTCCTATTTCACTTTGAGTGTTTTGTTCTTCTTGAACTGAAAGAATTGAGAAGACCATCTTTATGACCAAACCAAACATTTTGCAGACAATAAACTAGCTCAGAGAATCTGTGGGTAGCCAGTTCCAAATACGAGCATCTGTTCTGTAGCCTACTCTCTAGAAACATCGCGAGCTATTTTGCTAGCCCTGGGTCCCTGTTGTAAGCCTTTCTAAGGTAAGGCTCTGAGGCAGATACCCTGACGGAGAAAGTGGGGTGGGGTCCAGGGAAGTGGATGAAGTGGATGAAGAGGTGTGCAGGAAGGGGAACAATCGCTGTGACCAAGTTATTGTTTAAATGTCTATAATGAGCTCTGAAAACAAAACTTGTAATGTAAGGCCGGAGAGAAGGCCAAATGGTTAAGAGCACCAGTTGCCCTTCCAGAGAATCCAGGTTCAGTTTCTAGACATGACAGCTTACAACCATTTCACCCCTCTTCTGGTTTCCCCAGGCACTAGGAATACACATGGTAAATAGACATGGATGCAGGCAAAAACATTTACACACATGACATTAATGTTTTAAAAACATTATTATCTTTTTAAGGGTTAAAAATGATGTCCCAAATAACCACTCAAGACATCTTTATTGAAGTTCTGAATACTTACAAGCTCATTATGGCCTTCAGAAGGCAAAATGTTAAAAATTAGCAGTTGGGAATGGTAGCACACTCCAGTAATCCCAGCAGTCACAAGTTCAAGACAGGAGGAAACAGGGTTTTAATATATATGTAAACTGTGTGAGTGTGTATATTTTCTATGTATAGGTTGATAGATAGATATGTACACTCCTGTATATATAACCTATGGAGGCCAGTTAGCTTGGCTTGGGTGTGTCCAGCACTGGCCACTTGGAATAGAACAACTTGTATGGGCGTTTGTCCCTGGAGGCAATGCATTCTTCCCTTCTCAGAAGCCACTCACCTTCTGTAGCTGTTCCTCTAAGGGTGGAATCATGGAAGTTAACACACCTGCTGTGTCAACTGGTACTGTCATTTCTGACATTGGTCTTGCTCAGGAGACTGTGTATTTGAGAACTGATGGATGCTGTCTCCCATCTTGTTTAGGGGACACACTCTATCAATGGGTGTCCTGACCTTACAGTTAGTTGTTCGACTCCCTCTTGCATGATTTTTCCTAGGCCCTGGGTTTAGGGGTTGCATTGTAGATCTATCAGTTGGGTCTGGGTACCCCAAAGTCATTTATTCTCTTCCTTTTCATCACTTGTACACCTCTGTTGTGCTCTTTATCTGTTGCAAAAAAAAAAAAAAGGAGCTTCTTTGATGAATGAGAACACATTTATCTGTGTGTATAAGGACAGGTCTTTGGAAAACAGATATTATATTGGCTTAGTAAAATGGCAGAAGTAGATTCTCCTCTAGGATCTATGACTTCCCAGCCACAAGTAGTTGACTAGCTTTTCCAGTCCCAAGCATGACTTCCTTCCTGCTGAGTGGGCCTTTCAGTCCGATTAGACAGCAGCTGTTGGTTACCTTCAAGATAAAAGTGTCACTGTTCCACCACTGCAGGTATCTCACTAGTCCAGTCGTTGTGGTGGGCCACAGACTTTACAGCTCAGTAGGACTCTACTACTGATCATCTCTCGCCCCTTGGCAGCCTGAATTGCACCTTCTGATTCTATGAGAACTTTGAGTCATACGTCCAGGCTCATACGTCCAAGTTCTATGTCTTCAGCAATAGGGAGTCACCTCCAAATTCTGGGAGACAACCAAGGGCAATGATAATAGCCCACATTGTTTGCATGGGTCTCTTGAACTCCCCTGCCCAACAACACAAGAGGAAAGTTCTCCTCCATGGTACTGCCTTTTTGTTAGATAGTCTATTGCTCTTGGAGGGACACATCATCATCCCAAGCAGTGTAACTTATTTTAAGTATATGTTATATGTAATTTTTGGTAAACAAAATATTTTTAAAATAGTTTTAAAAATCTTAATTATAGAATAGACACCTCTCAAGTACCACTACATATCATTTTGGTCCCACCTGCCTCTTGTGCCAAGCATCTTGTTGGCAATGCCCCGGCACAGGCTCTGGAGTGATGTGGGATCCTCTTTATCATGTGTGAGTACAGAGGAGCACAGACATGATGTCCAAGGGGCAGCCCTCAGAACACGCATGATTGAAAGTGATAAGTAGCGTCATCTATCTGACTGTCTTGAGACACGGCTTGTATAGTGCCTCAGAGGACAAGCTAAAGGATTGAGCAACTAGTCAAGGCAGTCAAGTGTGTGGTCACGTTGGTTTTCCCTCCTTCCTCACTTCCCTCTCTTGCTTTGGACTTCTGCCTGTGTTACATCTACACATGAACTCTACTTCTGCCTCTGCTTCTTGGGGAACTAAGAAATTGTCTAGATGGCCAAATAAGCTGTGTTAAGTATTCAGAGGGTAGAGAGAGGCACAGCCAGTAAGAAAAGATACACAAGAGTGCTGTGCCTATTTAAAGGGACCAAGGTTAAAAACTGTATGTCTAATATAACCCTAGTGTTTGTTTGTTTTACAAAAGTGTGTATGTAATCTCTAAGCTGTTGGCTAGATGCTGAGTTCATAGACAATCTTTGCTTCTTGGGGGTTATTGTAATCTAAATAATTTACTTTTGTAGGTAATTTTTAGAGGGAAAACTCAGCTGCATATGCTATGAAAAATTTAACTGGGAGATTGAAGAAATGGCTTGGCAGTTAAGGGTGCTTGCTTGAGCATCTTCTGGATATATTCCAAGGAGTGAAATAGCTGGGTCTTGAGGAAGCCCTATTCCCATTTTTCTGAGATAGCACCAGATAGATTTCCAAAGTGGTTGTACTAGTTTGCATTCCCACCAGCAATGAAGGAGTGTTCCTCTCTCCCCACATCCTCGCCAGCATGTGGTGTCGCTTGAATTTTTGATCTTAGCCATTCTGATGGGTGTAAGATGGAATCTCAGAGTTGTTTTGATTTGCATTTCCCTGATGATTAAGGAGGTTGAGCATTTCTTTAAGTGTTTCTCAGCCATTTGATATTCCTCTGTTGAGAATTCTCTGTTTAGTTCCATGCCCCATTTCTCGATTGGGTTATTTAAAATTTGCTCAACCATGTTCATAGCAGCCTTATTCATAATAGCCAGAACATGGAAACAGCCTAAGTGTCCCTCAATAGAAGAATGGATAAAGGAACTGTGGTACATATACACTATGGAATACTATTCAGCTATTAAAAACAAGGACTTCCCGAAATTTGTGGATAAATGGATTGAGCTAGAAATGATCATAATGAGTGAGTTAACCCAGAAGCAGAAAGACTCAAATGGTATATACTCACTTATATCTGCATATTAGCCCAAGGGGCATGTCCCACGAAAGCCTTCACTTACCAGGAAACTGAGACAGAGGAGAGGACATTCTAGTGGGATTCTAGATGAGAGAATCATGGGAGAAAGACAAAGTAGAAGGACCCAGAGGGTCCAAGAAGCCTACAAGTAGAACATTATGATAGGCAGATTTGGGCACAGGGGTCCCGCTCAAACTAAGGCACCAGCCAAGGACAATACAGGCGGTAAACCTTAAACCCCTACCCAGATCTAGCCAATGGACAGAACACTCTCCACAGTAGAGTGGAGAGTGGGATATTACTTTCTCACATACTCTGGTGCCTCACCTTTGACCATGTCCCCTGGAGGGGGAGACCTGATGGCACTCAGAGGAAGGACAGCAGGTTACCAAGAGGAGACTTGATACCCTATGAACATATAGAGGGGGAGGTAATCCCCCTCAGGAACAGTCATAGGGGAGGGGAGTAAGGGGAAAATGGGAGGGAGGGAAGAATGGGAGGATACAAGGGAGGGGATAACCATTGAGATGTAACAAGAATAAATTAATAAAAAAAAATTAAAAAAAAAAAAAGGGTGCTTGCTGTTCTTTCAGAGGACCTGAGGTCTGTTCCTACTATTCACATCAGACAGCTCACAACTATCTGTAAATTTAGCTTTGAGCAATTTGATCCCCTCTTCTGACCTCCGTGAGCACCTGCACACCTGTCCCTCTGCCCCTCACCCCATAACTAAGAGTAAAAAATCTGAAAAAAAAAATAACTGGGAAGAATAAAGTACTCAGGGCAAAAGCTCTGTGTCCAGTGGATAGTAACTAAAAATAAGTGTTATTTTTAACTAAGAATTAGTAAAACTTTAGGGGAGACCATGAAGTAAACTTGGTATGTCCATGAGATGCTGTGGCACATAATGGCTCTTAAGGAATGAGAGGCTAAGTGAAGATGAATGAAACCTAAACTCTTCCAAAAGAGGCTGTGATCTCTTTTGGTAATGACGAAGAACATGTGCTTTTATAAAACACAAACACACACACACACATACACACTCACACACAAATACACACACACACTCACACAAACATGCATGAGCACACACTCATGCACACAGGCACACTTAAACACTAAAACAAAAGTCTTTGGCTAATTACAATTGCACATACTCACTTGTATGTACGCATGTGTATGGGCTTGTATGTGTGTGGGTGCATGTGACAGTAATCTAAAAACAGAACAGGAAGTGGAGGCAGGGAAAGAGGAGGAGGAGAGCCAGGGATGGGAGGGACTTAGATGCAGTCCTCATGTACACAACTCTCAAAACCGCTTTTTAAAAATCTAAAGTATATTTTCTTGTTTCTTTAGACAAATTCTTAGATCACAAGGTGTTTACATCTGAAAAAGTTTGCTATAAGGCACCACACTAACCCTCAGCAGACTTTGCTAGTTGTTATGGCCACCAGCAGAGGATAAACACGTCCGTATTCTACAGCTCCTCAGCCTTAGGTATGAAAATGACAGAATAGGTGAAATTTGTGGATTCTATTTTCTGTAATTGAGCTTGAAACACTTGGCAGAATCAGGGCAGTTATTAAGTTATTTTCTCTGAACTTCAGAATTTGCTTGTTAAGTGTCTCTTACACACAGGGCACATTCTTGGCAATGGAAACACAGAGCCCTATGAGAAAAGACTGGGTTTTCTCTGACCTGCCAGTACTCCATTGGAGAAAGACAATGAAGTCTGTTCATTCTTTATATATGAGTAAGTTTCCCAAAAGAGATGTTCTAAAAATGCTAACTGTGCACAGTGACAGTAACACACATAGGCTGCCTTCTTGTCCAAGGTCAGGGGTACCAATAATTTAATGAGCAGGCTGGCAGCATAAAAAAAGAGAAAATAAAATCCTACACTTCTAAAAACTCTAATTTTAATAATCTAATATTAAAAATTCACAATCTTCAACTAAACAAGGTATTGTTTAAAATGGCAAATGTACACAAACCTGTTGTGGTTCGTACAACAAGTGTCTTTGGGGCAAAATGTGCCTCTCTTCCAGTTTTGCTGCCATTGCTTAGAAGCTATTTAAAATTCATTGTTGGAACACATCAACAGAACCAAAGGCATAATATTCTCATGCCCTTAACGTCAGTAACTCATTGTCCTTTGAGGACAAGTTACCTTGCTGAAACAACCTGGAGCCATTCAAGGCCAAGTTAAGTAGACAGAGCAAGTAGATGATCAGTTTTGGTAGAAAACTTTTTTTTTTCAGTGACTTTCTATTTGATTTTTAAAATTTAAATAATTTATTCAGAATACACCTCAATTGTTATCCCTTCACTTGTATCATCCCATTCCCCCCTCCTTCCCTCAAAATATTGCTTGAAGGGCTGGAGAGATAACTCAGCAGTTAGGAGCCTGCACTGCTCTTTGCAGAGGACCTGAGTTGTATTCCCAGCACTCAAGTGACAACCCTTTGTAACTTCAGCCACAGGGGGATCCAGTACCCTGGTCAGGACTCCACAGGCATCACACTCAAGTCCACATAGCCTCTGCCTTACACACACATGTAATAAAATATAGGGGAAAAACACTGCTTGACTATAAGTGGCAGGTGTCTTCTTTGTCCACTGAATGTCTCAGAAGATAGTCCTAGCAACTGGTCAACATTTTTTTTTTTTGAGGAAGAATGTAATTTCTATTATGGCAGTCTCAAAGTTTCCTTAACTTCTATGGCTATCATATAACATCTTAATGGAAGTCTTACTAAGATTCTCAGGTATGATCCTCTAACTGCCTTACACAGACTTGTCAAGGGATAAAATCACAAAATCTATAGACTTTTTGTTTACTCTTCACAGAAAAAGATCAGGAATGGTTCTTCAGGACACACACACTCACACACACACACACACACACACACACACACACACACACACACACACCTTGCATACATATACACGCATATAAATAATATCACATAAAGTATATGCATAAATGCCACGTAAAATCAGTAGTATTGATATCAGGCTATTTTGTAAAAGGGGGTTTTGAGGTTGTGTAGTGTTTGGTTCCATTTTGAGTGTAAACAGAAGCAGGCTGCTGCTGCACTTTACTGCATATGTAAACACAACCATCTGTCTAGCATCACTCATAAGGCATAGAGCAATAAATAACGATTTCTAAAAGCAAAAAGGGTGCCACCCTGTACACTTTTCAAAATAGACAGGGATAATATGAGCACGTGGGCATATTAAAACTGTACCAGAGGAAGCAGCCTGAGAATTTAGCAAACACCACGGACTGAGGAGGAGACTCCAGAACTTTTACCCAGACTCTATAAAGAAGAGGAGAGCTAGACCACAGCAGCAATGGCCTCCCTGTCATCTGACCACTCAGTTAATGGCAAATGGCCTGACAGAAAACTGCCCCCTGGCCTGGGGATGTCAGCTTGGCTCAATTGCCACTGCTGATACAGCCTACCTTACTTGCCATCTGTGTGCCCCACTATTGGTTCCTCCGAGATTAGTTTCTACAGCTTTGATGGCCTTGAATTACCATAGTTAGTTTTAATGTCAACTTGCCCCAAATTAGAGTAGGCTGAGTCGGGGGTCTCACTCAAGAAGTGTCCTGACTGCCTTGACTGACGGCGGGCAGGAAAAGCCCACCGTGATTATGGGCAGCACCTTCTGGTAGCACCCCAGATTAGAAAGGGTACTTCAGAAGGAAGTTTATCTTGCCTTTGGCTTACTTGGCCTTCCATCTTGCTGAAGAGTTGATCTACCTCATTGCTGCTGCTGCTACTGTTTCCTTGTGGATAGCAGAACCAGTATTTCCATGCTTCCATTGTGGACAAGGGGCCAGGGGCTATCCAAGAACCCTTGAGCTCCTGGTGCCAGATGAGGATTGCTGATGAATCCTACCTTGTGGGTTCAGTGACTACTGCACATCAACCCCGTTCCCGTGTACCACATGAAAGACAGCTATTTTGGAGCTTTTCCAATTGCTTAAGTACTCAGCCCCTTGGACCAACACCAAGCTTCTCAGTATCTCAGGAGTGGTTTGGCCATTGTTACTATTTTTGGGCTTTCCTAATAAATTGCCAGACAGGAGTACATGCATGAATTCCATCCCCTTGGTTCTGTTCCTTTAGAAAACTTTTGAGTAGAACGCTGACTAAAATGTGCACATTGACTCATGTTTCTGCACTTGACTCAAGCCTGAGGCTCAGCTCAAACCCTCATCCCTGTGGTTTGGCTGCTACAGGCCCTCTAGTTGTTTTCCATACACAATGGGTAAACTAACCCACCACAGAGATTCTTTGTACCTCTGTGAGGCTCCTATCTCTCCCTCTAGGACTCTTTGAGCTCCCCTGTGGTCTCATTAAGCCTGTTGTAGCCATTGTGTTACATACATACATGAATGAATATGTATAGTACATATATGTAAATATGTACAGACAGATATAATTACTACTCAATATGTGTTATATGATTTCAGAGTTAATAGTAGTGGTTAAGATTACAATGGAAAAGTTTGTGTTTGCCAGGGGCCAGCTATAAGAAAGGTAGACTCCTCAAAAAGATTAAATTGAAGAGCTAATGGCCTAAAAACCACAGGTGGGTTAAGATGCTGTGGATGGGAAAGTTGGTTTGACTCATACCACCCATAGAAGCTTCTGGTAAGGAGATACACCTAGAAAACCTGCTAACTGGCTGGTGTCTACCACTCTGAGATTGCAGGAAACTGACTTCCAGATGAATCATCCATTCTACAAGACTCCCTTTTCCAGCCTCTAAAATCCCAAGTCCTCTGTGCCACATCTGCACAGACTTTTCACCCCTTCAGAGACTGCAGCTGAAGGTCCCTGTGCCACATCTGCACAGACTGTACACCCTGCAGAGACTGCAGCTGAAGGCCCCTGTACCACATCTGCACAGACTGTACACCCTGCAGAGACTACAGCTGAAGGCCCCTGTACAACATCTGCATAGACTACCCTGCAGAGACTGCAGCTGAAGCCCCCTGTGCCACATCTGCACAGACTGTACACACTGGAGAGACTGTAGCTCAAGGCCCTTGTGCCACATCTGCACAGACACCCTGGAGACACTGCAGCTCAAGCCCTGTGTGCCACATCTGCACAGACTGTACACCCTGGAGAGAGACTACAGCTCTTTGATTATTCTGATTAGAAGGACAATCCTGCTTCTGGAGAGGCCTGTCTGCTTTCTTCTATTTCCAAGTCATCTGAACCAATCCCAGTTTAACAGTAATGAATGAAGCCCAGATAGCTTGTGGATGTGGCATTTAATAAATTCTGACATTGTAGAAAGAGACAAGCATGTCCATCTACACATATGATAAGAATGCTCATGACACATGGATGTCATACGAAATCCACTTTTCTTCTCTTAAGAAGAAATGTTGAGCCTGGCGTGGTGGCCCAGACCTTTAACCCCAGCACTCTTGGGAGGCAGAAGCAGGCAGATTGCTGTGAGTACAAGGCCAACTGGTCTACAAAGTGAGTCCAGGACAGCCAAGGCTACAGAGAGAAACCCTGTCTCGAAAAACAACCAACAACAACAACAACAACAAAAAAGAAATGCTTTATACTATCACAAAACTTAACCCCTCAGGTAATCTCAGACATCTAGCATTTTCCCATATAATGTATGACAAAGAGTTTAGGAAACAGAGCAAGAAAAGCAGGCTGAAGAATTTAGTCCTCACTCATTTCAAACATCCTGCGACCTGTCAGGCAGGTGTCATCTTGGGGTGCCTCTGATTGTTCAGGCTGATAACCTAAGGAATCTGTGGAGTGTTCAAGCAGGAAAACACTCTGAGGAGCATGCTTTGTTTGTTTGTTTGCTTGTGTGTTTTGTTTTGTTTCTTCCTAACCATCCCTGCCTCATGAGCAGGCCCCGCATGAGCTCCAGCATAGCTATTTTCATGACTAAGATTCCCATTCCAGAGGTGGGACCAAGCATGGGGCCCAGCAAGTGCTCCGCACCTGAATACACTCCCTGTCCCTGAATTGCTGCTGATTATTTAAAAGTCTAATAAAACATTTGACTTCCCTCAGTATTTGTTTATAATTGACTTATAACAACACATACTTATGGAATGCAGCGTGCTGTTTTGATACACATCCACACTGTATAACGATCAAGGTAATCGTACCCATCACCCGGGAGCATTTATTGCATTGTGGAGGAACATTCAAGATTCTCTGCTGCAACTGCTTTGAAATAGACAATACCCTATTGTTAACTATAGTCACCCTACTGTGCAACAAAATCAGATGTAGAGGGAATTTTCAAGGCCGATCTGCAAACAAGAAAAGGATGAAGAAAAATGGAATCTTTGTCACAAGAGAAAATCTGCACAAGCCCTAGTCTGTGGCAGCGTGGGCACGAGTCTGTCAAAGCCAAAGAGAAATGGCTTACTGTAGGCTTTAGCTACAGCTCCAGTGTCCGTTTATCCTTTCTATCTGTGGCGGCTTCAAGCTTCTCCACTCCGATTCAGTATAAACCTTCCTGTGTCACATTTCTAGTTCAGCTGCTATTTGTGTTCCTGTGGTTTGCCTGAAGCTTAAAACTGGCCACATTTCAGACCAGAGTGGTGACACACAACTGTAATCCCAGCACTCAGGGAGGCAGAGGCAGGTAGATCTCTGTGAGTTCGAGGCCAGCCTGGTCTACAAAGCAAGTCCAGGACAGCCAAGGCTACACAGAGAAAAACCTGTCTTGAAAGAACAAAAGAAAAAAAAATAAAACTGGCCCCACATTTGTGTTCAGACTCTGTTCCTCTCGCAGCACACGGGCGGATCAAACACAGGTAACACGGTGACCACCACCACGCTGGCGCTCCAGCGACCGTTGCTTTCCTAGTTTAGGAGCTTTAACAAGTGTGCTAGTAATGGATCACATATGTAAACACCAAGAGGCTACATGAACAGACTATATGTTTTTCACTGTACCCTGCTCCGTTTTTTAAAACTAAGACATCCTGGGAGAGTGCAGTCTTGTTCATGAACTTGATGTTTGAGCAAACCTCTGCCTCTCAACTCCTCTAAGCTACTTGGTAAAAGCGAAACCAGAGGGAATGACGAGCTCTCTCTCTGCTCAGTGCCTGGCTGAGAGGGCATACCCAACAGAGAGTAACCACCAGAACATGAGTGTGGCCTAAGGGTGAGCTGCTGGGCGTTATAAGGAATGCATTTTCGGTACATGCTCCTGCCTCTTCGAATATAATTCCTAAGGTTCTTAGATTCTTCAAAGTGAATAGTCTTCCTGTATGCTAATGAGATAAGCACTGGCTAGTGGCCAGGGCCTGCAGGTTAGCCTCAGGATAAGAGAGTTCAGGGGGATCCAACCAATGACTAGGGGAATAGAGCTTTTGGCCCCACCCAATGATACCCATAGTAAAGTGGACTGATATTACCATAATTACCAGAGATCGATGAGTCAATCATAAGTAAAAACACCACCGCCACAGAACCAAAAGAAGCGTTTAGGTTGGGAAACACCTGGAGGTGAGGCACCCTGAGCGTGGACGCTCTGTCCCTACTCCCTCGCCTTGCTTTGTACACCAATCCCATGTCATTCTTACTAAATTAAATACCTTTTTTTTTTTTCTGATGTTCCTCTTTCCAGTGAGAGGGGGTTGAGTATGAAAACAAATGTGGCCAGTTTTAAGCTTCAGGCAAACCACAGGAACAAATAGCAGCTGAACTAGAAATGTGAGACAGGAAGGTTTATATTGAGTCAGAGCAGAGTAGCTTGTAGCCACCACAGATAGAAAGGATAAACTGATACTGGAGCTCCAGCCTACAGTAAGCCATTTGTCATTATGGTCATCACTGTAGTAAACTGGGTTCTGAAGTTACACGAGTCATTCCTTTTGTTTGTTTGTTTGTTTTTGTTTTCATAAATATTTATTTTTGTTTATTTATACAGGTGCTATGTCTGCATGCACACCTGAAGACCAGAAGCGGGCATAGGATTGTGAGCTGCCATGTGGTTGCTGGGAATTGAACTCAGGAACTCTGGAAGAGCAGCCAGTGAGCTTAACCACCGAGCCATCCCTCCAACTCTCCATGAGCCATTCTGACAAATGAATGCATCCAGGGAGCAGGTATGGCAGTCTCCAATGTATAGCCAAGTCAGATAAATCGTGTCTAAATTGGGGACCCACTGCCTCGGACCAGCATCGGGAGTGGCACTAATCTTGCGGGACTAAGCCTTTTACCAAGAGGATTTGGACAAACCCTAAGTCAAGAACTGTCAGAATTTAATTACATTAGAGGATCCTGAGCTGGCACCTGCAGAAAATGAAAGACTTGCTTGGAATGTAGTAGGAAAAATGATATATCTGGTATTAGAGGTGCTGGAATTGTAGCGGAATACAAAAGGCATTTCCCTGCTAGCACCCTATCATTTAACACAGGCCCCATGTAGTCAGCACTAAATCTGATCTTTCAAAAAGCAAATCACGTGCTTTGCCATGCTTCCCAGCTAACAGCTTATCCGCCCAGGCCTGCTCCATTGTAATGTGAGCTTTTACTAAGAGCAGGAACAAGGAGGTCTCAATTCTTAGGGGGCAGGGCAGGTGCATTGTATATCCCAACAGTCCACACTAATTGATTAATGCCACCTTCACTACCCAACTAGAACCAGGCTTGCTGCCATGCCCCATAAGCCATAAAAGTAGAGTCCGTGGTGCTGGAGAGCCAGCCCTCCTTTGGGACCTTAGCTTTTTTTGTGTACTAGACACATTTTAGTGTCTAGTTATATTCAAATTTGCAAAGTTCCCCTACTCCGTCAATGAACTCTCCTTCTACTCCAGACTATAATTATAATTTTTCAAAAGGCCCATTCCCGTGTAAGCAATCCCTGCAAAGCATCTTGAGCTCTCATGTTTCGTGGTCATATTCGAGCTAGAAGGGCCCTTTGCCAGGGAGAGTAACCCTCTTATTTTAAAGATGAAACACTGAAGGCCAGCAACATTGTGCCTTGCTCAAGGTCACAGAGAGCAGTGTGGCCTGCAGAGAGCTGCACCTGGGCTCCTGGCTCCTCTAGCACTGTCTCGAGTTACAAGCAAGCCCAGTTCTGATACATGCGACACATAACTGAAACCTCAGCAAATGATTTTTACCTTTAGGTGGTAGCTTTTAATTGCTATTTTACAGCCAGAGGAAAAAATATTTTTAAGAAGCAAAAAGAACTATAAAGTAAGTCTCGTTTCCCACTTGGGCTATTTAAAACTGGCTACGTTAATTCTCTGTGTGAATGATAGGGAAAAAGCACACATTTCTGGCATCACTTCCCAACACACCAGTGCGACAGATGAGTATTGACTGATGGCTCCAGACACTAATAAGCCCAGAGTGTGTTCCTAGGAAAATGCTCTGCGTGCGTCATTAAGGCTATTTTCAGCCTTGCTGTCTTGAATTGAATGTCAACCAGCACTGGCGATTCTGAATTTAAATGGGATCTCAGTGAGGGGAGGAGAAAGTGAGCATTATTTTTCAGGGTTTGTATCGTTGACACGCTTTTAAAGGCTGTATTAAATCTATGGCATTTATAAGACTCTTTGTATTTATAATATTACCTTTATACTTACTGATTGAATCATATTTGACTAAGTAGAAACACTGCTGTCTAAACCATTTTTTTTTTTGACTGCCGATGGATTCTACCATTCTATGCTGCTATGCTAAATAAATTAGTGGCCATCAGTCTGTGGTGCTTTCAAGAGATGGTGAAACCTTTAAGATGTGAGATACAGAGGAGAAAGTGAGGTCACCAAGGACATGCCCTTAGAAGAAAGGGACTCCATCCTGTCACATCTCGGCTTCCCAGCTGTCACATAATGAGAACCTTCCTGTGTCCCCACTCTGATACACTGCCTTGCCCTAGCTGCCAAACCAAAGCACCAAAAGACTTTGTATCAGAAACTGAGTCTAGTTACGTCTTTCTTCTCTTCAATTCTCTCAGGTCCTGTTCATGATTACGGCAATAGAAAGTTGACTCATACATACATTAGATAGAATTGGTTTGTGGTATATGTGGAAAGGGTAGTTTGTATATGTGGTACGCACCTTGGTGTACACCACTATGTGTGCACATGCACTCAGGTGTCGTCCTCTCTCACTGCCTGCCTTTTTGCTTTGAAAAAGCATTTTTCCCTGAATTGGAAGATCGCCATTTTGGTTGGACTGCCTGGCTAATGAAATCTTGGGATCTGCCTGTTTACAATGTCAGAGTTACGGCTATACTCAGCCATGCCCGTGTTTTTATGTGGGCTATTGAGATTTAAACTCAGGTGCTTGCGCTTACATAACAAGTGCTCTTACTCACTCACCCCTGTTCTTAGTTGGATGGTACTTCTTTAAAAATAGAGCTGGACCCCACTTGCAAAAAACTGCACTAGAATTGGTGGATGCAAAATCATGGATGCCTGTCACTGGTGGACATTAAAACATCATAGTTGGTTTTCATTGATGCCTGCAAGAACATGATACCACTAACATCCCTGAAAATGCTGCTGGGCCATTTTAACAACCCAAAGAGTTCAGAAATATAGGTCTGCAAGCGAAGTAGTGGGGAGATCGGGGCAGTGTGTATGTTCGTATTCACATATTTTCTCTCTCTCTCTCTGTTTTAATACTCTGCCTCCCCTCTTTTCTTTTTCTTTTCTTTTTCTTTTTGAAACAGAATTGTATATAGTCCAGCCTGTCCTTAAACTCATTACCTAGGCAAGGAAGACCCTGAATTCCTAATGATCTTGCCTAGCACCTCCAGGTGCCAGGACTACAGGCATGCGTTACCACTCTTGGCACAGAACTTACTGTCTAGCAAGGATGCCCAAGTTATGCTTTAAAATACATCTGACCGGTAGGATGAAGCTTGTCAAAAATAAGAAAGCAAGTCCCAGTACAACCTGATAAGCTGAGATTACTACAGACATGTGGACGAAGGTAGCCATATTCTGAACAAAGACGTGTACAAACCTAAATGGCAGAAACTACAAGTGGTTTCCTTATAAGTCTACCCTCTTTCTAAAGACTGAACAAAGGATGTTTAATGGCAGATGTGTTCATGTTAAACACAGGTTTAATCTGGACCCAAGTTTAACCAAGGGCTTCACACTCTCCTATTAGTTCTGCACAGCTCTACTCCTGGGGGTAATGTCAGGGTAGCAGGGGCTGGAGTTTTAGAACCAAGTTAGATACAGGATGGGAAGATGGGTTAGGAAGTCAGCAGAACCGAGGCCTCCCAGTTCAGTTGGTCAAGTGGGGCTAATGAAGCCAGAAAAGAGACGTAAGCCAGGAAGTCACAGGATGAAAGGAGGAGGGGCCTAAGCACGCATGGTCATGAGAGCTCTACAAGAGATGGATGGCATGCTGAGAAAGAGCCAGGAAGGCAGCTAACTGTGAGAGAAGACACTGGGGTCCACCGATTCTGGAGTGTGACATGTTGCTTCAAGTGCTGAGGTTCTTGAAAAGCATCTCAGAGCCTGGTGTGGTGGCACACGCCTATAATCACGGCATTAGGGGAGGCAGAGGCAGGTGGACCTCTGTGAGACTGAGGCTAGCCTGATCTATAAAGCAAGTCGAGGACATTCAAGGCTACACAGAGAAACCCTGTCTAGAAATAAAAACAAAACAAAACAAAACAAAACAAACAAAAAATAAAACAAAACAACAGCAACAAAAAGCAGCTCAGTAGAAAAATCCGTGTGTGGTATTGTGATATTGGGTGGCTCAATAGAGGTTGGTTCATCAGAAAATATCTGTAAGACATTATATAACCATGCACATTTCTCTACCTAGTGGGTCTTTTTCGTTCTTTCCCTCATCCTCTCAGATGTTTTGAGACACAGCCTCACTGTGTACTATCGGGCCAACAGCTTGCTTTTTAGCGCAGGCTGGCTTAGAGTTGGCAACAGCCCTTCTACTTCAGCCTCCTGAGTTTGGGCTTGCAGGCTCCAGCCACCACGCCTGGCTTTAACCATTTCTTCTTTGTGTATATGATAAGGCAAACACTTTAAGGTTCCCTCTGAGTTACAAAGTCAAGCACCTTCTGGTAGGGACATTGAGTGTTATTGTTCCTACTTGGCAAATGAAGAAAATCAGATAGCAGCCCCATAGCAGATGGCCGTATGTGGCTGGGATGCTAGCCCATAATTTCAACTCCCCTACCCCATAATTTCTGCTCCAATTTTGGACTTTGGTTAAACTCGTGGACCAGAGGAAGTGGAAAAAGCTAAAGGCTTAACCACGGGCAGTTTAGCAAAGGCCACTACATCTGCATAATTGGCTTCCTCTCCTGCGGCAAATAATCGTTATAAAAAGAACAAATCCTTAATGTATCAAGGCAGATATCTTAATAAAAGTTTGTGAGGAAAAAGATAATTGGTTTTTATCGTGTACAAATGATTCCTTAGTGTTTAAGAAAATTAAGAAAATTTCCTAAAGAAACCATTTTCTCCCCCTAGAAAGTTATTTGAAGACCCTTTCCATTGGATGCCAGATCTTGACATAAGGGCATGCAGTGTGGGCAGGCCTTGACATGGCACCTGCTATCCCATCGTGGATGTGGTTTGTTTGACTCATGCATTTGTGCCTGCCGGGCTTTGCAGGTGTGCCTCTGTGACAAGCTGTGACAAGCTCCAGGTCCTTTAGGGGAAGAAGATGGCTCCCCTTCATCTTTTTACTTATAAAAGGCTATCCCTTTTATCGTTTTATTCTGCCACCAGAAATACCTTCTATTCTAAAGATTCAACTAGCAAGCATTTAAATGCTGAGCAGCGGGAGACCGGCGAAGGGCAGGTGAAAGGACTGTCCAGACAGGGCGTCCTAAGATTCGGGGAAGGAATGATTCTTGTGTGAACAAAGTGATCCAAGTCCAGGAAATAAGAAAGGCCTGTGCCAAATACTGTAAGCTATATTAAAACACGAGTCTTTGGGACACTGAAGTTAAAGGTTTAATTCATGAAAAATTATAAACATACATTTACTATACATACATGCAGAAGCTGAGGCAGCATTTCAAAACAATGAAACTGAGTAAAGTGATTCCTTTACAAAACAAATCCACTGCCAGTTGCAGTGGCACAGGCCTTTAATCCCAGCACTAAGGAGACAGAGGCAGGTTGATCAGTGTGAGTCCAAAGTCGGCCTGGTCTATATAGGAATTCCAGGCCAGCCAGGTCTACCACATAAGACCCTGTATCAAAAAACAAAACAAAACAAAACAAAAAAACAAAAAACAAAAAAACCCCCAAAAACCTCACTAAATCCATTTATTTATTCAAATTAAAATTCAGCAACTAAGAAGAAGTATGTTGACATAATTATTTGTCCTCTGAGGTCAGTATAGTATTTCAACCCAAGAAGATATTATCTATCTTTCGTTGAAAATCGTAAGCTACTTTCTATATTTATAAAAGTCCATTGGTGATGTTCTGAAGTTCTTTTCCCCAATTCACTTCTTTTTCACCTAGACCCCTGTGGCTGTCTCAGGCATCTGGCTTCCTTGAATGAAGGTGGAAATGCATTTTTATAAGCTTATTTCTAATAAGTAATAACTAAGATGATGCTGTTAGCTTTAAATGTTCGCAGTTTATTTACATGCATGCTATTAATTGAAAAACAGTTATGAGAGGTAATAAGAAAGCAGATTGAGCATGTTTGTACTGTTGGTTTTTTAGCAACAGTGAATGGAACCAGGACCCTCAGCCTCAGGCCTCTGTGGCTTGTCAGAGAGGCACAATCAGGATATTAGTACAGATGTAATGAAATTGAAGAGAGCTGAGTTGGAAAAAAAAATGCAATCATTCATTAAGGTTGTTCTTCTTGGTGGCCATATGCTACTCTCTGGGTTGTAGGTGTGATTTGAAGTGATTCCTGGTGTAAACCAAGTAAGAGTTGCCGAACTTGGTGACCCTGTAAAGTCCACCTCAGGGAAGCCAGCACATCTCTGTGACTCAGGCTGCTTATGTGCAAAGTACGGAGGTAAGGCTCGGACTGCCATTGCTTCTCAGAGGGCATATCATGAGCTTGTCACATGCAGGAGTCATCTATCTAGGTTGAGGAGTGTTATAGGAATTTGCTAGAAGTAAGCAAAAGTAACCTGGGATATCTCAAAAACTTCGTACTAAAGTCATTTAGTCCATTGTCCACAAGGTTAGTTTTGTTTGTGTGTTTTTACTCAGGGCCTTGCTAGGTACCCCAGGCTGGCCTCTAATTCAGATTCTTTGTGCTTCAGTCTACCAAGCACTGGCATTGTAGCCATGCACCGGAACACCCAACTTCATTTACTCTTTTTTATTTCTAATCACCATGTACCTGGCAAGGCCATGTTATTACAGACTTACAAGGGCCGAATTACAGCCATCCTAACTTACCTTATGAACTCAATGATTTATTTCTTTAGTCCTTATAAAAGAAACATGGAAGGGGACATTCTAAGAATGTTCTAGGTCCCTTTTGTGAGTGGCGGCGAAGCAGGACGGACCGCCATGAAGGCGTCGGGCACGCTTCGGGAGTACAAGGTGGTGGCACGGCTTGCCCACCCTGAAGTGCCATACGCCACTGCTGTACCGAATGCGCATCTTTGCGCCCAACCAAGTGGTGGCCAAGTCCCGCTTGTGGTACTTCGTGTCGCAGCTGAAGAAGATGAAGAAGTCGTCCGGGGAGATAGTGTACTGTGAGCAGGTGTTTGAGAAGTCACCACTTCGTGTAAAGAAATTTGGCATCTGGCTGCGCTACGACTCACGCAGTGGCACACATAACATGTACCAAGAGTACCGAGACCTGACCACCGCTGGCGCGCCGTCATCCAGTGCTACCGTGACATGGGTGCCCGGCACCGTGCCCGTGCGCACTCCATCCATCATGAAGGTGGAAATGATTGCAGCTGGCACGTGCTGCTGGCCAGCTGTCAAGCAGTTCCACGACTCCAAGATCAAGTTCCCGCTGCCCCACCGCGTGTTGCAATGCCAGCACAAGCCGCACTGCAGCACCAAGAGGCCCAACACCTTCTTCTAGACCCAGAGACCACGGAATAAAATGGTAGAACGCACGCGCGTGCGTGCACACACACACACACACACACACACACACACACAAAGCATGCTCTCAGAATCACATGAAGCTCTAAAAGGATTCACAGATGAACATACAGGCCATGTGTTGTAGCACATGCTATAATCCCAATACTTAGGAAGTGGAGGCAGGAGAAAAAGCCAGCCTGGGCTAAACTACAACTCCATAGCTCAAAGAATGCAAAAAGGAAACAGGCAAAACTTACAGTCTGAGGGGAGTCAGGATCGTATAGGGGGCACCGTCATACGAACAACCGTAACACACAGCACAGAAGAAGAATTAACGTATCAGAGAGGAGGGCTTCGTGGACTGGGTCAGAGGAAGGAGCTTAGCATAACTGACCACAAAACTGCTCCAAGAGATGGATGGAAAAGAAATGAATAGCTTTCCTTGCTTCTAAACTGCTGCTATGGAGTGAACAGTAATAAATTATTCTGTGGTTTCTGTCCTGCTGCCCTCCCATCCTTCATCCATGAAACACAGGGAGGGCCTCACTTCCGGTGTATGCTTCTCAGTCAGCACACAGTATCTACTGCTTTCTATTACTCTGCACATTTTATGCGGGTCTTATAGCCAGACTTCAAATTCTCCCAACTGTGAACTGTGTGGGGCAGGAGCCATCTTACATGCATCATTGTTTTCTAGAACTTGGTATACATTGGACACGAGTTATTTCTTGACCTCAAAAGTAGATTTAAGGTTTTTCAGAATACCGGTGGATGTTATGTCTGAAAGGTCAGTATTAATGTCTGAACACCAGTGCTGACCCAGATCAGTGAATACTTGAAATGTCATCACAAAAGGAGAATGTGGAACAAACGTAGCGCTTCAGTCACAAGACTCACGACTATCTTCCTTCAAACCCTTCAAAATAGGAGCCCTCTATTTCATCCCTGGCCATTTAAAGCACTGCCTCTATATAACTAGGACGTTAGTTGCACTTTTACCCCGCGCCCCTAGTTGCACTTTCTTTACCCTTGCTTCAATCTGGAAGCTAGTTTATTAACATATATTTCTAACTATTGTTAGGCAACTTTGTCCCAGCACCAGTGAGCTAGGTTTTATAAATGAAGAATTATGAAGTCCTATGGAACATGAGGGCAGTTGGTGACAGTCACAAGGGTTGACACAATGACTGACTTCAAAGGAATCTGACTGTCCTCTGTGCCAAAACACTAGGACACGCCCCCTTGGTAAGACTTTCTTATAACTCCACTTTTAGCAGCCGCAGTTAGAACAACAAACCCCGTTAGAAGGACAGGTAAGGGAGGTACAGTGGATCCCCGCTTCAGTGCTGATGGATTATATCACGTGAGTGGCTAGGAGGTTTTATTTGTCAGTTGGAATTCCTGGCATCCTGCGCTGTCAAGGAGTGTGTGAGCGATAAGTAATGCCCAGGGCGGGCAGGCGGGTGTGATGGAATTTGTCAAGTGTTGTCACTCTCTCACTGGGTTTAGATAATTGAAGATTAAGTGTTCAAATGTTCAACCATGAAACCTTTATAAGGAAAGTGGACGTGTATGCGTATCTGGAGTACAAGACTGGAAGGGACACAGGCACTGTGCTGCTCCCCTCTGTGTGTATCCTGTGAATGCGCCTTATGTGTGGTAGGAGGCAGGGGAGAGACAAGAGATCCATGCCTGGGGCTGGAAGGATAAGAGGCACAAGAGGCCAACCTGAGACCAGTGAGCAGCCATTTTTATTCTTCCATCAAAACATTCTTCTTCACTGCTTGTATGCATTTCCCTGGGTTCGGGTATGATGACATGTCTATGTATTCAGCTGGTGTCTATATATTGAACCCATGTATCTCGGTGCCTGTTGTCTCCACCCAACATATCCTGGCGATCCCACAACTCACATTCAGGAACGTCCTACCGATACCTAGTTTTGGTCTCTTTCCCATTTTGTTCGCCATTGTTATTGTCCACTGAGCGCCAAGGTTCTAGGTCCTACTTGCTACTTGTTTTGAAATACATCTCTTCTTTTCTGGACCCCACTGTCCCTTGACAAAATAGAAACATGGGTCATTTTCTCCAAACTTACTACTTTACCACTTTGCAAAGGGGCAAGAAAACAAGCAGAATTCAGATGAAAGATGCTGGTACCTATAACTAGTATCACATTTTATAGGGAAGAGGATAGGATGTATTCATGCTAGGAATTGAGAAGGGAAAGCCAGGGATGAGCACATTGAGAGTAAATCAAGTGCTGTGGTGTGCACATGATCGTTTTGAGGCCCATTTGACTATAAAGTAAATACCAGGGCCATATAGGCATTAGGGTACAACATCTGAAACCCTGGATGACAAGTACAGCAATAGAGAAAATATATGAGCCATGTTCTAAGTAAGAGTTTAAAGATGTGGAGATTTTAAGCAGAGGTTAAAGAGCTTGTGTCCCTTGACTGTCCTCACTTTTTGTTTTGTTTTTAACTCTGGCAAGGGTTGGCCAGAGAACATGATGTCACAGAAGCCAAGAGCTGAGAACATTTCATGCTGGAGAGAGCAAGCGACTCTTTTGAATGTTGTTGACAGCTTGAGTGAGATCAGGCCCAATTTATGACTTATTTGACGGCCTAGAGACTGTTGGTGACCTTGCTTGGAGCCTTCTGTTGGAGTTTTAGGGTAGAATTTAGACATGAAGAGGCCTGGAAGGGAGAAGTTATACATGCGTCATACTCGTGTGAAAAGTCTAGCTGGGAGGGGGTGGAGGTGCTGAGGACACTTGATAGGGGTTTCATGCTTTTTCAGTGGCTGATATCACACAGTGCATTGTGTTGTGTTGATTGTGCAGGTGAGATGAAACGCCTGGATATGGAAGGGAGGGAGCATGGCAGGAGTAGAAACCTAGGGAGGTGAAGAATGGAGGAGAACATCCTCCCAGGAGGGAAGTCTAACTACAGGAAATGAGGAGAATGGTGGCCCAGAGGAGGACAGTTGGCAGGAGGTGTCTCTGGGGCATGCTGAGAGCATGGCCACCTGCGAATTCCATAGTGTGGGTGGGGGAATCAAACCAATGGAAAACAAGGAGGCATCAGGGAGTTGCTTTTGTGTTTTGAAAGTGAAGAGGCAAAATAACTACAGACAAGAGAATAAGTTTGAAGAAAAAGTACAAAAACCATCTGAGACCACACGGAAGCAAACACTGGTTGTATATACTGTACAAACAGCTCATATTTACTCATTTTTGCCACGTACTGTGAAAGATACTTTTAGACACTTTGGTGACTGCTTATATTCTGTCCTATTCTGTCCTAGGAGCCTTAGAAATTTTGCAAAGAAAAAGACTGGGCAGTCAAGCCTACTGGGAATCTCATATAAATAGCTGTGGGGCGAAGAGGCGCAAGGCAATCTTCCCAATCTGAAGACATGCGTAAGTTCTTGTCCTGTGAGGAGAGAGGAGTGTCTCTTCCTACAGTGAGTATACATCCAAAATGGAGGAAAAAAAGGAAACACCAGACATCTAGAGCTCCAGAAAGATTTTAGTGTATGGTGGCAGCTATGTCTTCTCAGAGACTGGGTGAACCTCTTGCTGAGGTGACAAGGGGGCAGATTGGGAGCCAGTGACAACTCAGGTTTGAACAGTTCCAGACCTCTGGCAGAAATATGATCTCAAAGTATAGAATACGTCTAAGTAGACCCACATTGTGCTTGTGTGGGGGTGGGGAACACAGACCCTGGATTTGAAGGGTGAGAGTGGACGACATCACACAAGTCTGATAAATCCTAGGACAATGTCAGTCCAGACCTTGTCTGTCCGGACTGTCTGTCACAGGTTCACTCTGAACAGAACACAAAACCTCAGTGAGGAGAATCCCAGAAGCATGAGGAGAAGGATCCATATAGCTGACAATAAACACAGAAGGGACATTGGCGTAGAGAGGAGGAGGCATCACATTGCAGTGAGAGGGTTTCAAAATCATTATGCTCTGCCAAAGAGAAAAGACTCCTTGGCATATGTTGAGAGAGGGGGCGGTGTCCAAGGGAAGTGGGAAGGGACAGCTGTGGGTGGTTAGTATGAACATACAGAATACATATGTATGAAGTAAACAAATAAAAAATATAAAACCATTTTATGGGGATTATGTATGTCTGAATTATTGCCTTATGAATATGTCTTAAATTTTCTTTAATTTCATGAAGGAAGTTTAGGACCACACTATGACGTTCATGTAGATACATTCAATACGTAGTAAGTTGCAATAAACAGGATGTACAGTCCCAGCTGTGTAGTTTACACAGTATGTTAGAATCACCACAAGGAGAAATTTCCCAAATGCAAGTGAATTGTGAGCTGTGAAAAAGAATTAGAATCAAATTTTTATAACTTTTCACTTACATGATACCTTATTTTCCAAATTTGTTCCATTTTACAGCTGGGACATCAATATTTTTTTATCTCCAATGAGTATTATATATGGGGAAAACATTGATTCATTTGTTACAAAGCCATCTTGATAGATTTTATTACTTCTTTTCAAACATGCCTCAGTGCTTGCATGTGCTTCTAGAGGGAGTAGTTCACAAATGTCAGGAGATGAAAGACTTATGAGAAGACCTTCCTCAGGGTCACCAGCATGGTTTCAAAATAATGGCTGGAAAAAACAATTTGCATTCAGGACTCGGAACTATCTAAAACAATTAGCCATGCTAAGAGAAAATAAACATATTATGCTACAACATGCTAAAAATAAGTTGCTTTTTCATATTTAGTTCTCTAAATATGCTGCTTACCCTAAAAATAGCTTTTGTGGAAGATTCCTACTCTGTCAGAGAAAGCTTGCACATGATTAAACTGAGTAAGCATTTTAAAGTGAGGCACCACCGTCCAGGAAGAACTCAGTCGATGGTGTGTAATCTAAGACCAGGGTATGATTTCTCAAAATAATTAATAGGGTTTCATCTAAAAATTCTTGGATGGCGTTTGGATAGCCATGCCCACAGAAGCATTCAAAAGGCAGAAGTGAAGTGTTTATCAACAGATGAAGGGATAAACCCAGTATAGTATCCATAAAGCACAGCTCTTAAAAAAAAAAAGAAAAAGAAAAGAAATTTCTGTACTAGCACAAGTACACACAACTAGAATTAGACAATGCTGTGGTAAGTCAAATGAGCTCATCAGAGAAGAAGCAATGTAGGATTCCCCTGACATGACCATAAGCATAGAGAGTAGATCGATGGCTTCTAGGGGCAGAGTTGGTGAAGTCGAGGTCTTGACTGATATGTAGCTCAGTTTGGGGACATGAAAGTGTCCTGGATTGCTGAGCCATAGGTACCGGAGTTATGTGTAGAAATATCAGTTGGACTGCAAGAGCAAGAGGAACAAGGGCCTTGCTGTGAGATTGTATCTCTTAGAAATGTCAGAGAAGTTACATCTCACACACTTTAAGCATCATGGCTGCCTTGGCATGAAGAGAGGAAGGACAACATCAGTAGACACACTAACGTGGAAGAGGGAAAGCGCACAGGGCATCACGTATCGACAAATACCTACAAACATCTAAGCAATGAAGGAATAGTCTTCCCCAGGGACAAGCACAGCAATTGGTTATGCAATACCAAATGGTCTGCCCTGAAAACATATGAACACAAGTAGCATTATACAGATTGAGCGGGCTGTATTTATGTATTTAAACACACACACACACACACACACACACACACACACACACACACACACTTGTAATAATTAAAAAAGCCTGTGAATTTGAAAGAGAGAAGTGGGAGCACATGGGGGTAAAGTGGGGGTAATAGGAGGGTTTGGAAGGAGGAAATGGTGTCGTCTTATTATAGTATCAAAAACACGGTATTTTTGAAGATGGATGGGGATGGTTGCACAGGTGTGTGAATTGCTTACATTGATAAAAGGCTTAAGAACACAGTCTTGTATAATTATATAACTATTATAAAATATATATATACTAGTTATATATTTTGTGGAATGTGTTACACTAAAAACTGCAAAATAAACTCATCACAAAGGTATAAAAATAAGGTTTTAGTGGTAATACATCTTGATAAGAATCCATGAACTTTTTAACAAGAGCAGTGTTTTTCTAAGACACAAACTCTATACATTTATCCAAATAATTGCTATCAAATATATATTTGCATTTATTGTTTTAAAGTGAAATCTATGTAATATCGATTATGCAAATGGCCAGCATTACACTTATCCAGTGTATTAAAGGACATAGTGGCCATAGGAAAATCTGCATTGTTAGATCAGTGGTTGAACAATAAGACATACTAAGTCTTGGATAAATTCTGAGTAATTTATAGCAATGACAGAGAGCTCACCTCTGACTCTCAGCCTGTGGGTGGTGGTGACCCCTTGGGGTCAAATGATCCTTTCAAGGGGCCTCATATCAGATATCCTACATATTAGATATTTACTCTATGATTCATGACAGTAGCAAAATTACAGTTATGAAGTATTAACGAAATAATTGCTTGGTGGACACCTCAACATGAAGAACTGCATTAAAGGATTGCAGTACCAGGACAGCTGAGAACCATTTGTCTAGAGTGAGAGTCCATTGGATTTACTAGGTAAACACCCCGGGTTGAATCATGATCATTCCATACTTGCAGGGTAGTAAGAGGCAGAGGTGAGGGGCACTATAGGAAAGAGAGAACACTAAGCATCAACAGAGGACAGGAAGTGAAGTGGCTGGCTGAAGGGATCAAGAGAACTAAAGAGATTACAGTTCAGAGTTTGTGATTGGAATGAATGATAGCAAAGACAGCTGAATGATGGGTTAGCTAGAAAATAGAGGATGTTAGCAGGCTGGGAGAACACAGAGGTCAGGAAATGCCTTACATGAGAGGCATGAAGAAAGCGATGATTTGCTTTAATTTGCCTTTGAAGTTATTCTTTTTTTTTTTTTTTTTTGGTTTTTTCAAGACAGGGTTTCTCTGTGTAGCCTTGGCTGTCCTGGACTCACTTTGTAGACCAGGCTGGCCTCGAACTCACAGCGATCCACCTGCCTCTGCCTCCCGAGTGCTGGGATTAAAGGCGTGCGCCACCACGCCCGGCTTGAAGTTATTCTTACAGTAATAAAACAAAGGTTTGGCAACAGGTAGTCTGGTTGAGCCTGGCTAAGTGATAAATGGGCGAAGGGCTAAGCACGTGTCTGCCTCTTATTTCTGTGTACCTGCATAAGCTTCCCTCAGTATAAATAGGAGTGTCAGCTTTAACAGGACTAAATGCCACCCTCCCTGAGAGCATCCTTCATGGACCATCAAGCTAGGCCATGCCTGGCTTCGCTGCACATCGCTAATGCTTAGTTCTACTTGGCATTCACTGAGCTTGTGCTCGGAGCACAGAACTGGAAGCCCCACTGCATTTGTGTTGTGCTCTTCCTGTTATCATGAAGTTAGCCATTTGCCACTGTCAAACCCCAGCCATTCTAGTGAACGGAGCCTGTGGAGTTAAAGCAGAGAGCAAAGCTTTGTCTCTTAACCCTCTTAAAATTCCTGAAAGATAAGCAAGTGTTGAGTGATGCACACTGTGCCCTTGGGCTCCGTTCCATTATTGAAAACTCCTTCAGAAGCATTCCCTGCACCCACAGGGAAGGGGCCCTGGGTACTTGTGCAGCTCTGCTTAACTCCAGCCTACAGGCCTGCAGCCCTGCTGGGATATAAGAGTCACTTTCTTTGAAAATGAAAGCGAGAGGGAGGGAGGAATGGGAGGTACAAGTGATGGGATAACAATTGAGCTGTAATCTGAATAAATTAATAAAATTAAAATTAAAAAAGAAAGAAAATGTTTACTTGGCTTCATGAAGCTATAAACTTTCTCCTTCTCCTGCCTCTTGTAGGCTGCTTCCTCAGCACTCCTTTACTTTCCCATATAGTTATCACTTCTAAATCTAAGTCTTAGGCTACACTTTCTTACTAAATTACTTCCCCAAGATAGCGCCAACAACTCTAGGAATCCAGTAGGCCATGTGCGTTCCTTTCCACACCGTGCAGCAATCACCCTGCATTGGCCTGTCATTATTTCTCCTAAAAATACAAAAGCTTGTGGCGCATTACTTAATGCTGTTTTTTGGAGGTCAGTGCCCTATGCCATATTGGAGGATATTTTTATGTGAACTGTGGTAATGACTTTGGCGGTGACTTTTAAATGTAATGAGTGTGACGCCACTTTTCTTAAAACAAGATTCAGTATCATCTCTCTCTCCCTCAGTGCTCTTGTTTTGCTTTAAACATCGCATGTCATTGACATTTGATTGCTTGTTTATATAATGAGTCATTGGTCTAGTGACTCTCTCTGTGAGGTGTGTGTGTGTGTGTGTGTGTGTGTGTGTGTGTGAATATTTACACAGCAAATATTTACCGACTGAGCCATCCTACCCAGTCTCAAGACTAAAACTTAGAAAAGCAAGTACTACAATGGTTATCAACTGCATTTCCTCCGAAGTGTGGTCCTATGAGCTGTATAAAAGCTTAATCTATGAATTTCTACAGGGAAAGCGTCACTCCCAAGAAAACAAAATTTTGATTAAGAGTTAAAAGGCAATGATATGTTTTAATGTATAAAGATCCAAACATAGCACAGCATGACACAAGAGTATAAATGTGTCTACGTCATAAAATGTCTAATGTATAATTAATTAATTAATTATAATTTATTCATACATCATAAAATTTTATGTCAGCCTTCACAAGCACATGCATCTTTGTACTTGTACATATTCAAGTGCATGCACACATATACTCATGCAAAAAGTAGGCAAGTAATATGTAGAACAAACCTACAAACAATAGGCTTATTATCCCTTATCTAAAAATTGAAGGGATTGCTAATGTTTTCTTTCCTGTTGCTATGTTAAAATACCTTGGGGGGGGGGGAGCAACTTAAGAAAAGGATTAGCGCTCTTAGTTTTACTCTCTCTTCCTCTCTTTCTCTCTTCTTCTATTTCTGTCTGTCTCTGTCTCTCTCTCTGGGGTACCCCTCCTCCTTTCCTTCTCCCCTCATGCTCACGTAATAAACTCCTTATCTAGAAAAAAAGAAAATGATTAACTCCACTTACAAGTCCAGGTGACAGGCCATCACTGTGGCGAAGGCAGGTAGGCAGGCACCTCTCAGGCAAAGCGTAGAGAGCCGTGGATTAAAGCACACGTGTCAGTGCTCAGCTTACTTCCTCCACCTTCTTACAGTCCTGGGTCTCAGTCAGGGTTTGGCCCCAGTGAGCGGAGGCCTTCCCACTTCAGTATGCAATGAGGCTAATCTCCCACAGGTATGCATGGAGGCGCATCTCCTAGGTGTTTCTAGATTGCCAGATTGACAGCACCAATTAATCATCATAGGTAGTATTACTGGTCATGGAATTTTCAGTGTTAGGATATGTGCATACATGATGTAATATTTCCAAGATGAGATGTAAACCTAACCACAGGAATCATCTTCTAAAAGTTCACATCCACATAGCATATGAAGGTGGTTTTATACAATATTGGCATGTACCTCTGTTTTCACTGTGCTGCTGCCATGAAGCCAGGTGTGGGATTGTGTTTTTGTTTTTTGTTTTGCCTGTGGCATGTTGGAGGTTGGGGCCCGGAGACTAGTATCTGTATCTATATCTCAAAAAGGTTCTGTGTGAGAAATAAGCTGGTTCTGTGTGGAAATAGGCTTGACAGGGATCAAGAAGAAATCCCTGAGGAGGCGAGAACCAGTTGGCACGTAGATGACAGAAGGCAGCTACACAGTGGCCAGGGAGGTATCTCAAGCCTAAGAGACAAATTGGCAAAGCTCAAGGGAACAGGTCTGTCAATAAAGGGAGAATGAAGCAGGTTATAAGCAATGAGCCCCAGAGGAAATGACAAAGAGAAAGTTCACACACCACCTTCCAAACCACAGGCAGGGCGGATGCATCATCAGTAGAGCACCAAGACTGGCGTGGAGCAAGTTAGAGATAGGACCCAGACACAGAGGAAAATCTCTGTGGATACCCTGAGGAGGAGGATGGAGAGAGTAAGTGTGGATGGGGGAGACAGGCAGGAAGGCTATGAGGTAGGACATTGTGCAGAATGGTGTGGGAAAAGCAAGATAAAGCCAGGTAAACAGATATGAGCACCCTTAGCTGAGGGAGGGGACAGAGGGAAATGGATTGGGTGTCACTCGCCAAGAGGAACAATGAGAAGAATGCATTTATGGCATAATAAACTGAGTCCGTGTAGACCTAGCCTCTGACCATCCAGTCCTGTATATACCTGCCTTCAAATTCAATACTCTGGAGGTTTACACTTTAGCAGCGGGTTTACATTTGTTGCTGCTAGTATAACATTTAGTGACTTTGAGTAATAAAGATGCTCTCCCAGGCAGCACAATAGAGTGAGCCCTACTGTCATGGGAACAGGTGAGCCGCTCGCTTTGAGAGCATTAAGAACAGGAGAGCTGGCTCTGCCCCTTGCCAGCTGTGGCATTAGGTGAGCTAGCTGGGACAGCACTGGAGAGCTCACCCTGGTGGTGTGGGTTTGGGACAGCTGGGGGGCTGCCTAGCTCAGATACCACGCCAGGTCCAGATCCAGGGCTCTGAGTTGGCCCACCCCAACATCTATCTATGAACTGCTGGAGTGTGTGAAGGAGCTGGTCCTGCAGATCCAAAGCTGAGGGATCTCCATGACACAGAGGCAGCAACAGAATGTCCGAGAGGAGTCCTGGTGAGGATCCAGTATTGATAGTGTATCAGAAGCCAGAGGCCTCAAACCGGACCAATGATGCATTGCAAGTGAGAAAGTGTGGACAAAAGGGTGTATTGTGGGACACAATGGGACATACTATAGCTTCTACAATGAGATTCAAAAAAAAATTTTTTTAGAGGGGTGGCAGGAAGTTGGAGTAAAGGTTGCAAGGATGGAGGGTGAGTACGAAGGGATGGGGAGATTAGTGGGACTGGGAGGTGCATGATGGGAAACTCAGAGAATCCTTCCTTTCAGAAAGCCTCTCTTTCTATAGGTGTGGAAGAAAGATGGCAATTCTTCCCTGGAGGGAAACGATTTGCTTTCTGGAAGGAAACAGTCAGAAAAGCCAGTTTGCTTCTTTTGACCCAGGGTCTCACTGTGTATAGTGCAGGCTGGCCTTGAACTTGTGATCATCCTGCCTCCAGCTCCTGAGTGCTGGGACCACGGCACATGCTGTCACATCTAGCTCCAGATACTTCCTCAATATACTGAAGCAGGAAAACTTCACGCTGGGTCACTTCTGCTACCATCCAGTTTAGAACAAGGCAAGGCTGATATATTTGTAAGGCACAGTCTATATCCATGCCTACAGTGTATATGCTATATATGCACAGGATTCAAAGAAAACCACAGGGCAGGGGGGAAACTTTTATATCTACCTGGTTTAGGAATGATAACCGTTTATAATAATTCTAATGTTCTTGGAACCGCAACTGGATATCCTTAAGCTAAAGCACCCAGAAGGCTGCTGCTTTACTTTTTGAATCTTTTATTGAGATGTTGTTCTTCAAGGCTTAGGAGATGGCTCAGTTGGTATGGGGGCTTGCTGAGCAATCACAGGAAACGGAGTTCAGTCCTCACCTATGAAAAAGCTGAGCTTGGTGGCATATGCCAGCACTGGAGGCAGAGAGAGGAGCATCTCCTCTAGCTGAGTCAGCAAGTTCTAGGTTCAGTAGGGAGACCCTGTCTCAAAAACTAGATAGCAAGTGATGGGGAACTTCATTTGAAGTGTATGGAGAGAGAGAAAGAGAGAGAGAGAGAGAGAGAGAGAGAGAGAGAGAGAGAGAGAGAGAGAGAAAGAGAGAGAGAGAGAGAGAGAGAGAAACTCTTCACATCTTAACTGGCTGCGAACAGGAGCTAAACAGAATAATGCAAGGAGGAAATGCATTACCACATCACAGCCACTTTTCAAACGCAGCCCTGCACTACCACCCATCAAGTCCAACACAGGTTGCAAATCAACTCTATGCTCCTAGGTACACGTGACCACTTCATGGTTGGAATTGTAAAAATTTCAAGGTTACTCCAGCTATTTATTATGGTAGCTGTTGAACTGTGTTCCACGAAATATTGTGAAATATCGGCAGTGATTCTTCGTTGTTGAAAAGGACACTGGAACGAGGGAGGGTGACTCTCACGTGCTCTCTCTCCACCCCCCGCCTGCTTGCCCTGGTGTACTTCCTGAAGAGCAAGCATGATGCAGCATCCACCTTCTGCATCTTTTTCACTGCCTACACAATTTCAGTCTTCATCTGAAACCACACATGGTCATCATCACCTCATCATGTTTATTCCTCCTCACCACTTAGGAGCAGCAGTAGTTTGAGATGACGGGATAAAAATATGTATAGAAGGGATGCAGCAAGAAACTGGAAAGGTGCTTTTGCTGAAGGATGCTTCTAGGTCCATGGAATGTCAAAGCAAACATTGTAATCCAGTCCTGGGACACTTTTTATTTTTAAAAGACGAATATAAGAGGAATATAGCACAAGGGTATATTCTAGAAAGCATTTACTTCTTAAGATTGCTGGACCGTGCATTATAGACTATCTTGGTGCTTTACATAAACCCTAGAGAAATACAGAGAAATGACAACATTTGCAAAATCACAATAATGGTACCACAGAGCTTCACACTTCTAGTTCTGTGCCCTACAGCGAGTAAAGATTTGTTCCTTATAAGATCTCTCTCACTCCCCCGCCCCCACCTTCTTTTTAAGGATACAGTTTAAATTTTCATTTCAGGCTGTCTTGGAATTACAATCCTCCTATCTCTGCCTTCCCATTGCCTGTGCTCTGGGAATATTTTTTTCAGCAGATGATGTGATTTCCCTTCCACCTTTCCTTCATTTCTTCCTTCACTCCTTTTTTAAAAATACATTTTAATTTAATAGTTTTTACACAATATATCCCAATCACAGTCTACCCTCCCTCCACTTCTCCCAGCTCTCCCTTACCTTCCCTCCCCCCTATATCTGTTCCCTGCACTTGAGATTCTTTTCCCCCTACTGGGTTGCCTTGTCCAGCCTCAATAGGAGGGCTTTTGCCTTGTCTTATTGTATCTTATTTTATTGTGTTTGGATGCTCTTGGCTTTTTAACACAGGGAGTTGGATACAGTCTTGGCTTCCTCAGCAAGATTCACAAGCATGGAAAATCTCAAGCAAAACCCATCTCACTGCTTCTACGAGCCTGTGGGTGGCGTCAGCACTGCCCTGGACCTCACTCTACCATCACTGTCAGAGCTCCAGTACCCTCAGAGACAGCTTCCTGTATTCTGCTGTGTAACTCATCTCCACAGGCGGCCAGCTTGATTGTATCCCGACTTCAAAAGGGTGTCTTTATCCCATGTTTTTCTTTTTTCGGGTATTTTTTTTAAACAAAGATAAATTTTTTTCCTTATCTTTTCTTTTTCTTTGTCTCCTAAAGCTTTTTCTTTCCCTTCTCGAGAGCAAGGTTCTCAAGTTGTGGCACTCAGATCCACAGTGGCCAGCCAAGGCACCTGGAAGTTTGCTAGAAATGCCACTTACTGCGCTCCCCAGATATATGGAGCAGCAGCACTGGGGCAAGACAGAGCAGCTCTTAAAAACAAGCCTGGGGGCCAGAGACAGGAGAAACCCTAGAACTTCACAGGCCAGTGGGCCTGGCTTAAGCAATCCAGGAAGAAAACGGAGAAACCTGGGTTCAGTTTCCAGCACCTACTTTGAGTGGCTCGTAGCTGCCGACAGCCTGTAATTCCAATTCCTGGGAATCTGAAACTCTTTTCTAAATTATCACATATGAAGTGCATATAAGCGCTCTCTCTCTCTCTCTCTCTCTCTCTCTCTCTCTCTCTCTCTCTCTCTCTCTCTCTCACACACACACACACACACACACACTTATACATAAATACAAATAAACAAATCTTAACCTCTGGCCACAGGAGTTGAGCGTTAAGAAAGCACTGCCCCTCCCCCTCACTTCTTCTTAACCATGCTCTGAAAAGATCTGTATCTTGCTCCTTCTGCAAACTTTCATCAAATATTTGTTTCATAGGCAGCGTTTCTGTAAACGAGGGACATGATGTGTTTTGTTTACATAGTCTCCCTAAGATTCCTTAAGCCGGTTCTCAGCCCTACCCTTTCACATTCTAGTAAAAGTCTTCCTTTCCAGCCCAGCAATGAGCTCTCACGTCCACAGATTTTAAGGCATTCTTGGTCCTCAGCCTCCAGCCGAACACCTGCCTAGTGCGGAAGGCCTGACCTACTTTTCTGATAGCAAAGACATGTCATCTGTCTCCTCAGCCTTTCCACATCCGCTTATTGCACGCCTGTTCCTGAATCAGCCTCGCGGCGTGCCTGCTCTTCTTCTGTGTCACAGAGAGGTTTCCTAACTTCCATCCGCACTACGAACTACAAATTCACGCGCTACCTTTCCCTCTAGACTAAGCTGAAGGTGTAGAACAGGCAAGTGGCTCAGTGCTGCTCGGTGCTTCCAACTCATCCCACAGTACCTCACATTTAATAATTTCTAAAGCTGCCCTACCGTCTTCAGCCCACACCAAATTCTAATTTCAGTCTCTTAGTTTTTAATTATGGACACCATCATTTTTCAAATGTACTGCCGTGTGCTCATAATAATCTTCCAGAGAACCATAGGCGCAAGAGCTTTGTAAAGGACAGTATGTTTGAGAAATGGGCCGTTTTCTTTGACGTTCACTTTGGCTAGAAACAAGCTCTGAGAAATCCTCTGTAGCGAATAACAGTGCTTGGGGGCTGCAGGAGGATTTGGGGAAGGCTAAATCATCTCCCCAGACTATCTACAGAAGCATCCTTCCCATGTACCGTCCTCCTAGATCAGCTACCTGCTGGCTTTCCCTGATTTCTTCTCACAGAGCATCTGTGTCCAGTCCTGTGTGCTCCATCCGGCTTCGGGCGCCGCCCCCTGCCCCACCCCCTGCCCCACCCCCATCGCTTCTTTTCCTTGCCCCAGGATCTCTCTTTCATCCTCTTGAAACTTCAGCCCAGCAAAATTAGTGTCAGGCCAGATTCATCTGCCTCAAGTGCTGCTCAAATCATTCTCACTCCCTGGTTCAAAAGCTTCAATTCAGTGAAAGAATAAGTGTCACCATACAGAAGATAACAGGTGATGTCCTTTCTAAAGCTAGATTGATCCTAGACCACTGCTTCCCTTCCCTTCCTATCCGGGCCCTATATGTCTTCTAAAGAAGATCCATGACCCTTACACACACGCACACGCACATACACGCACACGCACACATGCACACACGCACGCACGCACACGCACGCACGCACGCACGCACACGCGCTTGTGCGCCCAGTTCTAGCTCTCATTGTTGCTTATGCAAAGCTGTCCTTTCTCAGGACTTCACTGTCTCACCTGGTCTCCACAGCTCAGCTGTAATCCCGCCCTTCCTACCCTGCCCCTTGATGTTCTGCTTATAAATTATTACCACCCCCTTGGGAATCCTAGAGCCTTTGTCTTCAGAAAGAGGCATGCTGAGGACACCAACTGTCTCATTCATATTTATGTTGCCAGCTGCACCTCACGTTGCTTCTTGCGCAGAGAGCTCCAGAAACAACCTGGGTAATAAGTGAGACGCTTATCTTGTTGGCTTGTACAGAGAGGAGGGCATGTGTGCCCTTCGATTGAGAATCAGCTATGCTGGAAAACCTGTAAAGGGGGAAGGGAAACTGAGAGGTCTTCCTTAGGTGCAAGCTCCCTTTAATACTGAGTGCTACAATTTGGTTCAACTGATACTTCACGGGGTCGGTATAAACACCAGAGCTCAAGATTAAGCATCTGACATGGTAATTTACACCAGTTCCCAGGATGCCAGCTGCCCCACCAATGTCTCTTCCTTCCAAGAGGCATCAGATGGGTCAAATGTCCAATAAAACTTTGATGCTGAACTGAAGGACCACAGGATGGTTTGAAAGCATTGGTTACTAGCAAAAATATCAAGGGCAGGAGTGGGGCAAGCAGAGGAGACCTGTTGCCGCCCTTGGTATATATCTGCCAAAGAAAAGCCAGACGAGTTCACTTTGTCTTGTAACCAACCAGCTACAGACACTAAGACAAAACCAAACCAAAACAATAGAATTCCTCTCTCAACAAGAGGTTTTCACCTTTCTAGAAAATAAGGGATAAAAATCACTGGACAAAGACCCAAAACAGTACATTTTAAAACATGCTTTTCTTTCTTTTTCTTTCTTTTTCTTTCTTTTATTTTTTTGTCTTTTCATTATGCCATTATTCACTTTTCTACCACCAATTTATAATTCTACATTCTCTAACCCTGCAGCCAGCATGTGCTTTGATCCTTTCTCTATAAGAACAGCAAGGGAAAGCAGGAGCCATTTTACCCTCCTGTCCCGTTTCATACATGCTAGTCATGAAACAGTCTACCACCAAGTCACATCCTGAGACAAAATTATTTCATCACCATAGCAAGCTTTGCTTGATGATGATAATGATGATGATGATTATTACTATTATTATTTACTAATTAACAAAACCTGCTAAGTATAGGGGGCATAAAGGTATAAAAGGAATTACAGTGGAATCAGAACATGAATTCAAATCCTGATTTTTCTTCATTACTCATTGGTCATGAGGCTTTAATTAGTAGCACTCCTTGTCCCCAAACTAGAATACTGAGAGTAACTATTTCCTAAAGTTATTACAAATATTACATTAAATATTAAATCTGTTAAGTGCTTAGAAAACTGTTGGTCACTGTACGTTCTTTATGAGAATATGTTTTAAGATAAGCAAAAGGTGTAATTTACTAGTAAATACTTGAAAAATACAGATAAGTAAATAGTACTATATGGATTTTGTTTTTGGAGGAGGAGCAGCCAGGGATCAAAACCAAGGAGCAATGCTAGGCAAACATCCTCTTGGAGGCTTATTCCTAAACTCTAGAGTACAGACTGTAACCCATGTCTTTCTGCCTCTTTTCTCTCATCGTCCTCAATGGAAACAGTAGCTATATTTTATTTACAAAAAAACCCATAAAGTATTGTAATTATAAATAAATATAAATGTGGGACTATAATCATCTCTCTCTGGGAAGATGTATGCCATAGATTGAACTGTTTCTCTCATTTCTGAGCACTGAAATGCTAAACCAGGGCCACTTAACAATACGGTCTTTATAGTGTGTTATTGTTTGAGTATGAAGTGTGCTCCAGGGGCTCATATTTTCAGTGCTGGCTCACTTTCTTAGGAAGTTCTGAATACTTTGTGGAGGAAGTAAGTCACTGAGGATGTGTTCTTGGATCTCTATTGCACCTGACTCTTCCCTGTATCACTCTCTGCTTCCTTTATCCTGTTAAGAAAGCCCCTCTCTTCTGCCACACGTGCCTGCCATCCTGATATTTCTCTTCGTAAGCACATGGGGACCACATGACCATGGACTGAACTCTCTGAAGTTATGAACCAAAAACAAATCTTTGCCCGCTTGTGTTGCTTGTGGCAGGCACCCAGGCACAGCACTGACTCAAGTGGACCATGGGACCCAGAACGAGGAACTGTTGTCATTAAGAAAAGAGGAAATCTGGAAGTCACTATGAACACAAAAGGAAAAAAATAACCACCCACAGGCAATCCAGAAAGGCCCCCCAAGAGGACCCCTCTCTGTAGGTCCTAGTTTCATATTGCTTTTAGACTTTCACTTCTCAGAAAAGTGAGACCATCATCTGAATCATCAATGTGTTGTTATGACAACTCTGCTGAATACATTCTGTGATGGCAAGCCATGTTAAAACCAAAACCTAGTGCACCGGCATCCTGAAGCTGATTTAAAAGTTCTTCTGTGGGTACCATGTTAGTAAAGCTGCTATAACAAATCACCAGAGGCTGGGTGGTTTAAAAAACAAAAATGTACTGGCCTCTAGTTCTGGCCACTGAAGCTGAAAATCAATGTGCTGGAGATGTGCAGATTTTGCAAGGGGGCCTCCCTTCTCTGTCTTCACAGGGTGGAACGAAAGGGGAGCTCTTGGGGATAAAGATGCTAATCATACTTATGAAAGCTCTATCCTCATGACTATCACCTCCCAGAGACACCACTTTGTAAATTCAGCACCACGAGATTATAATTTTTACTTACAAAGTTGAAGGGGACAGGAGCAGATCACAGTAGGCCATTGCAGACCAAGGAGAATGAGTTTATTAAAATCACCAAGGATGAGAAGAAAATCAGGTTGCAGGGTATGTTCTAATGAGGAGCATACACAAGCTGAATTATATCTGCATGCAGATGAGGGCTCCTGGGAGAACTAGATGTAAAGAGATTCTTATCCATGAGAGAGCAACATTTGCTCAAACAACTTAATGCCCTTTCAGATGACCTGCAGACCTACCTTCCAGTTATTCAGGAAACAACAAAACAGGAAGCAAACAACAGTCAAGGTCCTGCAGTGAAGCACAATGGACTCAGAAGAGTCCTCTGGACTCCCGCTGGCCTCTCACTGACTACCTTCCTGGTCAGCATCCACCATGGCCATCTGGTCAACCTGAATAGGAACCTCAGGGACTCTTGATACAGTGATGACTCCCTTATGCCTTATGCCTGGAAAAAACTTCTCCCTTCTGACATACTTTACTAACTTGCTGTCTATTGTACAGAGTCATTGACTCCATCTACACATCGCACCTATGACTCAGGCAGTGTGCTGGAGATCTCAAAATGCATACAACATGTCACTGCCTTTAATACTCCACAATCAGATAAAATCCCTAAATCTAATAAAGCTGAGTAGAAAAAGAATGGGGTCGTGGAGCCCCTAACTTTCACATAATACTCTTTAATTGTATCCACTTTCATTTATTTCCTGGAGATGTGTGGTCATAGTTTTTGCACAAAGAGACTGATCATATTACTCAACTGTAACTTGTATGCAGAGCCAGGTTCAAACCAGGTGTGCATCTACCAAACACAGGCCCTTTCTTTTCCTTCCTGGTGTCTTTGTTTGCCCATTCCATTCAGAGGACTAGTTTTCTAATTGTGGAACAGTGTAGAAGGAATTATGAGAACAGCTTGAATATACTTTGAAAATAGTGCAAGCTGAATGCCTTGTATGCATATATACAGTACCTATGCAGAGCAAAGGACCACATTCAACATGACAAATATACTTTTCAATGGTCAATAACGCCTCAATAAAGAAGCCAAAGAGATGAACATCTTTTTCAGTAATTGAGAAATGTAGAAATATATAAAGAGAAAAGGGTGGGGGAGGGAGGGAGGAGAGAAAGCACAGAGAGGCAGAAGGGAATTACTAGGAAGACAGAAGATGCTGACAGAAACCAAACTTCATCCTGCTGGCCTTAGCCCCATGTGGCTATTTATAAAGCTGGACCAAGGGATGACGTGGATACCTGGGGCAGGATTCTTATCTGATACACTCTTATACTTTAACACTTGCTTCTAATGATGGCCCTGCCTTAGACATCAAGTGCTTCTCTTCTACTTTCTTTTTTTTTGGGTACCTTTAGGATTTAAGGTGAGTCATGTCATGCAAACTCAACATCGAAAGGCTCTACTTGGTATATATAAATCTGTCTTGTCTTCAACTTGCTTCCCTTTCCCCTGAGCCCTGCACTCAGACATGCTGGTTGGTTTCTGGACCCCTGACAGAATACACATTAGGACCTTTGTCCTTGTCACCCATACTGCCTGGGATACTGCATTCCATCTTCTAAACAGTCCACATACTCATCCCTTTGCCTCCTCTCTCTCCCTTCCCCTTCTCCTTCCCTCTCCATCCATTTAGGAGCCCGCTCAAATGCCACCTGAACAGAGGAGCCCTTCCTGGGATCCTAGTTCCTCCTGCCCTTCTTAATTTGTGCCATGGTCTGCATGTACCACCTTCAAGTTCATCTGTTGAAGCTAAGTTCCCAGCACAACAGTCTTAAGGAGAAGAGCTTTGAGGGGTGATCAGGTCAGGGGAGCAGCCCTATTATGGGGTTAGTGCCTTTCTTTCCAAAGGGCTTGAGGAAGCCCATCACCCCATTTCTCCCCTCTGTCCCTCCTGCTGCATGAGGACACAGCAATGAGATGCCATCTATGAACAAGAGCTTGAACATATAGACGTCGAATTTGCTAGCACCTTGGCCTTCCCAGAACTGCAGAAGAAAGTTTCCACTCTGCACAAGCTCTTCAGAACTTGATGTCCTGTAGCTGCAGGAGCAGACCACTACAGTATGGAGTTCTGCTGTTGGTTGTATCCTTGATACAGGGTTTTATTATGTAGACCAGAGAGGTCTTGAACTCTGGAGTCTCCTGCTTCAGCCCCCACCCACCTCACCCAGTGCTAAAATTATAGGTATGGTGTTACCATGCCCAACAAAATGTTTTTCAACATTTACTTCTATGTTACATTATTAAGACTTGTATATAACCTTTTTCCTTCAACTAGATGATAGTCCTTCTGGGGACAAGGACTTTCTTATTCTGTTGCTGGAAGAAAAGATCAGTCAAAAGGAAAGAAGGGAGGAAAGAAAGGAAGAAAAGATGTATCTGCTTTTCAGCCAAGAATCAAATGAGAGAGAGAGAGACAGAGACAGACAGAGACACAGAGGGATAGACACGCAGAGAGAGACAGAGAGAGTGGCAGAGACACAGAGAGTGAGGAGAGAGAGAGAGAGAGAGAGAGAGAGAGAGAGAGAGAGAGAGAGAGAGAGAGAGAGAGGCAGCAGCAGCAGCAGCAGAAGCTGCATGGATAATCAAGCTGCTTTATAATTTATTTAAAACAACTAATCCCCAAAGATCCTGATTCACACAGGGATAATCTGAGGAGATATCTAGAGCATGGTTTGAAGGTAGTAGCGGGTGGGGTGGGGGAGGTCTGCCTCCAGAGGAGAGCAATCAAGAAGAATGGAGCTAAGGGCACAGGTATCCAAGCATGCTTTGAAGGGATACTCCTGTCTGCCCAAGGTCACCTTGGGAGAAATATTTTGAGCTGAAGCCAAATGAAATCCAACCAATACCAGAAGAGATCTCTGTCATCTCTGCATGTGACTAACACCAGGATACTGATTTATTCTTGGAGTCCCTCCCCACACTCCATCCTGTTCCATTGAACTACTCCTACTGAGCAGGAGAACATCAAGGTCACCGGTATTTGAAAAGCCAACACCAAGAACGCAAACAATCATCTAAGTAAAACAACCCTCACCTCCCATTAGGCTCCTCATATGTTTCTTAGTGAGTGTTCTGCAGTGCAGCATGTCTTAAAGCCCAAGACCATTTCCCTTGCTAAAAATGGTGTCCAAGTCCTAAGTACAACACTTTTTGAGTTGTTTGTGCTATTAGGAGTGTGGTACAACAGCATCTGTGTTCACATGTGTGTGAGCAAATGCATGTTGTGGCCCAAGGTTGACATCACGTGTTTTCCATGATGACTCTCAATTTGGCAAGTGTGACAGGCAGCTCTCTGCTGGAATCCTCTGTCTCTGCCTATGTTGTACTTGGCTTACAGGTGCACCTTGCTTTTCTGGCATTTGCCTGGGTGCTGGCTGCTGGCAATCTAAGTGCTGGTCCTTGCAGTTGCGTGACAAGCGCTTTACTAGCAGAGCTGTCTCCCAAGCCTGAGTTTCTCCTTCTTCCCTATTAATCTCTGTTTTGTTCATTTAACCCAGAGGCCATTCTAAACTAACATTAGAAGGTAGAGAAGGTTTTCCTCCCCAATGAACTGCTTTACCACCGATTCACATGCTTTTCTAGTTAATACTACGCAGTGCTTGGCCAGATCCAACTCCAGTGTTTAATCTGGTATGTGATATACTTTGTTAGAGCTCTATTTATACCACATGCTCCCTGGAAAAGGTAAATTAATGGACACAAAATGATATTACATGAGTACTTGGGCGTTATTAGGCCAAGAATAATAGTAATAAAAAATTTGAAGACAAAAATGATGATCAAGTGCACCAATAGACTCAGAGGGAACAGACCTTGCAAGAAGGAATTGCTGGTACCAAATGGCAAAGCCCTGTCTTTATAACTCAGAAGCAGTTGGCAGAGGCCACAGGCTGCCAGCCAAGTGAGGAAAGTTGGCCTTCCTCGGCAGCTGTGGAGTGTGCATGTAGACATTTTAATAGGTCTGGAACAATACCAGCAATGCTCAGTGTAAACACAGGCAGAGCTCAGGTAGGCGTGGGACCTCACAGACCCAGCTACTACGCACCAGCCACTGAACCTCACCGCCAATGGACAAATTTGGGCATCACGTTGTCAACAAAAGTAAAATGGATTAAACTGGTAGCTGGCTGTGGTGGTTTTAATGAAAATGGCCCACAAAAGGCTCATAAGCAGTGGCGCTATTGGGGGGTATGGCCTTGTAGGGGGAAGTGCGTCACTGGAGGTGAGCTATTGGGTTTCAGAAGTCCAAGCCAAGCCCAGTGGCACTTTCTCTTCCTGCTGCCTGCTAATCCAGATGTAGAACTCTCAGTTATGTCTCCAGTACCATGTCTGCCTGCACGCTGCCATGCTTCCCACCATGATGATAATGGACTAAACCTCTGAAGTATAAGCCAGCCCCAATGAAATGTTTTCCTTCATAAGAGTTGTCATGGTCACGGTGTCTCTTCACAGCAATAAAGCCCTGAATAAGACATGACCAAGCCATTTCCTCATGGGCTGAGGAGATGGCTGAGGAGATCTTACTGGCAGTTAGAAATGAGAACCCAACAGAACCAGGTGTTGTGGACTCCCCAACTCAGGAACACTCCTCTCAATCCACTAATGCAACTGTGTTGTTTTGAAAACTAAATTTTTGCATGTGTCATCTGGGAGGGAAAAAGGAGTACTCTAGTAGGAAGAACTTAAGAAAAACAAAAACTCGTTGGAATAGATGGACACCACTTTCACTTCTGAAGCGTCATTAACCAGACACTCATTTTGAAAGATGAAGAAATGTAAATAGACCTTGAAGTATGACTGGAGAGGTGGCTCAGCCAGTAAAGGACCTGACTTACAAGGCTGAGGACCTGTGTTTGTACCCCCAGCACTCACGTGCAGCTGGACGTGGTAGCTTGCATCTCTATTCCCATACTCCCTTGATGAGATGGGCGGCAGAGTCAGGAGAACTCCCAGCTAGCCTTGTCAGCATAGCAACAAAGGACAAAGAGACTCTGTCCTAAATGAGGTGGAACCTGAATGCAGCACGCAAGCATTGTCCTGTGACAGCCATGAATGTGCAGTGTCATGCATTCACACTCATACATACGAACAGACACATGCAAGCACTGCAAGGAAGTCTTAGAGTAAACAGGCATTTGCCCTTCCCTATTCAATCCAACTGCCTCAGTACATTTCTATGTTCCTTCTGCGTCAACTTCTCTTATTCGGGGAAGAAAAGGGAAGGGAACAATATGGTAATTATAATCTCACAAAATCTAATAGTACACTTCTTCTCTGGCTGGAGATTAGAGGCAAGAGTTTCCCATGTATAAAAAAAAATGAGATTCTGAATACAATGTGGCTATGTATGCTACAAATAAGATGGTAGAAAATGTCAGGTGTGGTGGTGGAAACCTTTAACCCCAGCATCCCCGGAGGAGGTAGAGACAAACAGATGTGTGTGAGTTTAAGATCAGCCTGGTCATCAGAGTTCCAGGACAGCCAGGGCTACACCATGTCTTGATAAACCATGTCAAAATAAAGCAAAATAAAACAAACAGGCAAAAAGATGGTAGAAGATTCTGTGATAGCGACATTCCTTGCTCACAAGCTCCATTTTCCTCCTTGGGCTGTAAATGTTTTTGTTATTTTAGTTTTACTTGAAGGGAGGTTTAGTCCAAGCGACTGGATTTTGGCCACTGAACTTCATACCCACCATCTTTTGGACTGGTAACAGAATGGCACTTGTGGAATTCCTCTGTTTTTTCCCTTCTTTTAGGGCAGCTCGGGAGACCGTGCTAAACATGGAAGAATCACAAAATAGACAGGGCCTGCACTGGCAAGCACTGCTTAGAGAAGTGCCACTCAAAAGGTGTTAGGTTCTGACACGTATGCGAAACAAATTCTTACTGGGACAGGCTAGTCACCATCTAGGATTATTACAACAAATGACATAACTTATCCCAGAATGCACGCCCCCTTAAAATTCACATAAAATCCATTTAAATGTCATGTTGCATAAATATTGCTTTACAAAAGGACACTGTGCAATTGCGTTTTCCCCTCCTTGGACATTAGTAGAGAGGCTAGACCATCTAAACCCTTTCTAAAGGCTACTTCCATCCAACTTGTTGAAACTAACGCTTGTTTGAATAATATTAAGTTAATCAAAGTACCTCGTGTTTAGACCATTGTGAGTCCAAAGTCCCAGAAGTGAATGCTAATTTTCTACTTAAATGTTCAAGATACATTTATCAGGTGGAAAAAATTATATCAGGTGACTTCCATAAACAAATGTGAGATAATTTAGCCAGTGTTACTCTCGGTAAATAGAACATTGTTGTCCAAAAGACAGCAACTGGGAATGTGCTCTCCTTGTACCACTGCAAATTGGTGAGGGTCTGAGAACAGGCTAACTCTCTCTTTTCTAAAGAATACCTTTGAGGGAGAAGAGGAAAAAGATCCTCCTCTGAAATTCAGGCATGTGTGGTAATCTTTGGCAAATTCCTATTTCTGAACATTTACTTCTGCACATTCTCCTTCTAAGGTGCAGATGGAAAAAATAAACATGATTTATTTTTGCTCGGTTGTATAAGCTCGTTTGGGTTGTAAATCCATGTGGAGAGGGAACTGAGGAACACTGTTTTTTCACGTGTTTTGGGGTCATAGTCTATGACATAGTACATAGTCAAATGTACTATGTAGGCAAAAATACTTATTGCAAATAGCAAATAATTGAAGGATAATTAATTGACAGACATGTTCAAGGATAAATGAAATCTAAGTGTTTTCTTATTTTTAAAAATCTGTTAGTAGAGAGCAAGGAAGGGAATATGACAATTAGTAGAGCAAAATGCAGTAGTTTTGACTCAATAGTTTTGAATGTGTTTTTCACTTAAAAAAACACTTGCTGTTTTCAGTTTTGTACTACAGGACAAAATGATTATAGATGTTTCAAGTTTATATTTTCCTGTCAAAACTGCTGGGTTGCCAAAGTACACTTGAAATGCCTTCTAAGATTTTACTGAAATTTGAAATTAAATAAAAGTTTCTAAATTCTTACCAAGAGGGGCAAGCTCTTACTGGTCAACTATTACTGTTCATAAAATATAAGTTAATTCGCTATTGGTTTTATTCTTCTTTCAATGCATATCATAGATACCTAATAACCTTCATCTTCTAGAACATTCTCAGGCTTGTATGGTGCTATGTGTCACTTGGAAGGTGGAGACAGGTGAATAAATCATGTGTTTGAAGCCAGCCAAATCTACATGGTGAGTTCCAGGCCAGCCAGGACTAGATAGTAAGACTGCCTCAGTAAATACATGAGAAAACATTCTTTACAGAAGACATAAATAGTCACGTGTGAAGTCCTCACTTTATTACACTCACACTGTTTAAAAATTAGGTAAACATTGCTCTGTATAATCTTGTAGTTCTCATATGGTTTTAAATAGTTTTTTGCCCAAGGCCAGATATATATTAAACATGCTATTCTGGGTCCCCTGGTGCCAGGAGCCCCACAAGGAGAACCACAGTTTGTCAGCCTCCAAGTAGATAAAAGAAAGTCTGGCTGGTGTGTGTGTGAATGTTTACATGCATAACATTTTAGCATAAACATGTTGAAAGGTTTTGGAGAAAGTAGTCAAAGCTCAAGTTGGTTATTATTTATTTAACTGTTCCCAGATTGACACAAGGAGACAGTTATTGGAAACTGGTATGGAGTTTATAGGATAACTTTCACATTTACATCTATGTACTATTGTCAACTAGGTAGATTTTCATAAGTGTTTAATAAAATGCATAGATTTATTTGTTGCCAGTTCAGTTCTCTATAGATTCCTGGGATATTCTGTGTTTATATAATCTCCGCCAATTGGGCTCAGGTTGGAGGGCTCAATGAGGACTATTGTGTGTGAGACATAGAAGCCAGGAGGGAAGCCAAATTCCTGCCCCATCTCTGGCAGAAGGAAGGCATGCGGGCACCATGAGACGTGAGATCTCTTAGCTGTATTACGACAGAACTACTTAAGCCTGATTCAGGAGCTCCTAGAAAGCAACCGAGACCCTTTTAGGAATGCCCCAAAGTCAAACCCATTATGACTCTACTACCATATCACTCACCCTTCTATATTCTCTTTCTCTCGTGATTAGACAGTGGCGTTTTCCCAAAGCTATAACTGACCTGCAATGAGCTGTTTAATCTCATGGCTGAGGGCATGCCTGCTTATGGTGTCCTAAGGCTCCTGTGTTTCGGTTTTGATTTTTAATGCAATAAAACCAAGAGACATAGTCTACAGAAGCAAAAGGTCTTCAAAGTATTCAGCAATTTTTTTAAACAATATGAAGTGCTTTAAAGACACAGAGTTAGGGAGGGCATTTTTTTTTTTCAGTTATGTCCTAAGAATCACCCTCCCAGAGGTTCAGGCGGATGTGACCATCAACGTTGGGTCACCGCAGTTCTGCCATCTTGAATCTTCAAAGGCTTCTGGCCACTTGAGAACTGAGGTCTTTTCCTGACTTTATTCCTTCAGTCCTTTCTGGTTTTGCCACTTTTATGTTTCCCCGTATTAAGTCATCCTCACCTTGAAATACTTAGAATGGTCTTGTTTTTCTGATGAACTCACAAATAGAGTTGATGATTATGGATTCACTTATAACCTTAAGGTCATCCATGTTGTAAATATCCTTCTAACTTCCACTACCAATTAGAAAAACCTACCCAGCAAACCACTGGCTTTATGCTGATGCACTACACTTTGCATGTTTTGAATGTTTTGAAGTAGCTATTCTACATACAACATGCTATATGCCTTTCAGAGAAAGTTCAAAACTACAAAAGCTTTACCTGAATCCATTCATAGCTCTTGTTGAGGTATATATTACCATTGTAACATTGTTTATTCTGACATGGTATTTGTGTTTCAAGAAAATATAAGCTATTAAATAAATAAGCTGACTAAATATGATATTTTTCATTGTAGAGGGGAAAGTAGCAAAGGCTGAAAATCATCAGTTTTTGAATAAAACAAATATTCCCCATGGTATTTATGTCTTAAGTGTGAAACTACTTGTAAATGTTAATTATAAACTTATAGCTATGTCATGTCATTATAACTAGTGCTTGAACAATCAAAGCTTTTTCTTTATTTTTGATAGGTAAGGATCAAACCAGAGCCCCATGAATGCTGGACAAATACTCCATTTCTGATCTATGGCTGAGCCATTTCTCTTACAGTTCCAGCAAGCACTGGTACCTATGGTTTTTAGATGGGGTGTCATTCTAAGACTCCATTCTAAGACATGACTCCAACAAAGCTGGTGAGTGCCAGAAATGACAGATACTCCTCTTCTGTTCCTGCATGATTATTCTTGGATTCTAAAACCACAATCAAAAGGGCTCTGTAAAATGCTGACCTTGATGCTAAATCAATCACCTGATCACCTGGTTTCCACATTTCTACTAAAAGTGACTTGAGAAATATTAGAACAGAAAGGTTTGTAACTTTACAAGAGAGAAACTGGTTATTTGTGGCCACAAAGCACAAAGGCTCCTTGCTGTTCCTAAAACAAATTCTACCACCTTCTACTCTTGAGGGCATACTGGTCTCTCTCTATCTCACTATGTGTATAGAGGGGTGGGGGAAGAAAGAGAGGAATTGGTGATAAATATCTGATTTTTAAAAAGACAATATCACCTTTTTTAAAAGATAGAATTTTCTGTGCCCCAGGCTGCCTTGAACACAGCCAAGGATAAGTTGGAACTTCTGACCCCTTTTCCACAGTCAAACTACAGGTGTGTGCTACCACACATGCTTTATGAAATGCCAGTGACTAATTCAAGGCTTTATAAAGAGCAGGTAAATGTTGCTACCAAATGAACCACATCCTCAAGCCATATCTATACTTTAATTAATAAACAGCATCATCTCAACTGTAATGCTGTAATGAAGAGGTAAGCACAGCACTATGAAGGGAAGGGTAGTAGAGTGGTGCCACTCATCCATTTCTTATCTCTATATTCTTAATATATTTCCATTGTATCCAATGTTGAATTATTAGGATATGGACTATTGTTTACCTAGAGATATGAACCAACCTATCTACTTCCTTTCTCCTTCTCTCCTTTCCTTTCATTTTTATTGTCTTGGCAGTACAGTGGATTGGTGGAACCTTGGCTCTAAGAAAATTATGCCCAGTTTCCGCTTTGATACGCCATGGAGAAAAACATTGATATTCATATGTAATGTTCTTAGTCAAATGAGGAACAGAAAAAAAAAACATGCTAAACCTGGTCAGCTCCTTGTATTTTCATCATGGGTGTTCAGAGGCAGAGCCTCCATTTACCATGGCATTGTCAGTTAACAACAGGAAATTCTTTCCACATTTAACCATATGAAAAGGCACAAGAACATATTTTGAGCAGAGTTAGGACTTTAGGGAAGAGCTTAGGATTTACTTTAGACACCCATAGAAAAACAGATTTATTCCATAATCCAAAGCAAGTGAGAAAGGATGAGAAGAGCGAACAAACCATAATGTATGGTATGCTATTTTGGGTGTCATGAAATCTCAGATAAAGGAACATTCTCATACAAACATGAATTTCAGAGCATCTGACTAAACTCAAATACAAATGGGAGAGAGTACCTTAAAAGATTTCACTTGGCTGATGACTTTCATGCAAACACATATATGTTTTCAGGAATATTCACAGGAATTGGGTAGGATATGCTTATCGCACCAGAATTATATCTATTTCTCTGAATCCTTTTTTTAAGGGGCACATGTCTCAACGAGACAAATCCAAGGTCAGAACCCATTTGTTTTTATCCAGGGTCACTTCTGGAGACCCTGAATTGTAATGATACATTTTTAGACATTTAATTTACAATGTCTCTCAGAACTCTTGAATACAACTTTCACTTAAAAGGGACAATAATCAGTGTCTTTCCTCCCTCTCTATACACTATTGAAAATTTTTAAATTAAGTCTTTTGTATGACTGTGAAGTTCTTAGGTAGGTTCATATACCTTCACTCAAGTCTAATTCTTTGAGAAGTTCCCTGTTGACATCGTGAGGCAGAATAGATAGATAAACAGGGAAAATTAGAAACACAAGAAGAGAAAAAAGGCCCTCACTAGCTAAGAATTGAGAATTCTACCACAATTAACAGTTCGCTGTGAAGGTTGGCTACCTGGAGATACTTCCTTTGTTCAGAGATATTATCAAATAAGAATGGCATGGGGATAGCCTTGCTCCTTTCCCAGAGATTCTCTGGAAAGCTCACAAGCAGAACTGCACACTTTTGTTGACACTAAAACCATCTTAATTTCCTCTGTGACCTTGGGGATGTAGGTTTTTATCAGCTGTAGTCCCATCCAGGACACACCAGAATCATTTTGGGCTAACACTTCAGAAGACACCAGAATCACATGGGTGGCTTATTGCCAAGACAATTCAGCACCATCCTCTTTCCTGAGATGCTAGGGAGCACGTTCTTCCTAATAACTCCATGCTTAAATAATCACCTGCACAAGGGTCTGCAATCCCCAGCTCAGCTTCACACTGACATTTGTTGAAAATCAAGAATCTTGTCTTCACCTGAGTAGTGATCTCTGAAAAGAAGTCCTGAAGTTTCTGTCCACAGCATGGAGCTGCTAAGCCTTGGCAATTCGTCATGCCCTATTCAGTGAACCAAGTATGTTTCCCTCCTTTTTTTTTTTGGTAAAATGACCCTTTATAACATGTTTCTTTTGTTTGGTAGATATAGTCATGTACCCTCATTAGCCATGAGCATATCTTTTGAGAAATGGGTTGCTAAGCAATTTCACCATTGGACAAACATGGAATATGAAAACCTACACGGTATACATATATGATAACAGGTCTTTTCCCTCAAAGATGGCTGGCCTTCCAAGGGCCAGTGTCCTGTAAACCTCTTGCCTATGGTGCCAGACTCCTAGGTATCCAGCATTTCTAAAACATGACTCAGTCATACCCTTCCCCTTTGCACTGATTGTGAATCAGCCAATCAAGTTGATTGTGAGGTAGAGTGTCCACCAATGGGGTGAGATACAGTCAGCACCTTGCATGAGAGTGCAAACTCAGTGGTCTCCCATTGCTGACTTACATGCTAACATGGCGTGGGTTATTGCAGATTTGTTTGCAACTAAAGATGCTGTCCTGCTGAGTTACGTTTCCTTTGTCCTGGTGTACCTTTGTGCCACACTATGTCACTTCTTTTTTTTTTTCCAACATGTCAGTCATTCTATGAGGCCTTCTGACACAATCTAAGGAAACAGTAAACGTGATATATGTTCCATGCTGCATTAAAAATAGGAAGTAAAGTCTAGTTAACTAATAACAGCCATTTGTCATCAGTATCAAATACTGTAGTATGTTTACATACTTGTTTATACTGCACCTTGGTATGAGTGCCAGCACAATGTCCTCATGTATGAGCTTTTTCTCAGATAATGCCTAGAATATGACAATATAATGGTTATGATGTCACAAGGAATAATTCAGCTTGGCTATAATTTTAGAGGCCCATTGTGGTACATGCAGTCGGTTGCTGACTGAACTGTTATGTGATGTGTGATAATAATTATAAAAAAGGATAACTTCTAAACTTCAGATGAAATAAATCCATATTTAACCCTGTAGGGGGGAGGAGAAGGATAAATGGCTACCAAGCACCCACTAGCCAGCAGGAATGGTAAGTTCATGGTTTACTGAGAAAACATGTCTCAAGAAGCAATTGGGGGTGGGTCTCAAAGGCAACCTCTGGCTTTCACACTCACACGAACAGCTGAACACCTGTCCATGCCTCCCCACTAATAGAAGTCTTTGAAAGATGCAAAAATAGAAACCTAAAATGATTCAATATTGACAATTTAAAAATTCAGCAATTGAGAGCTAAAAATCTTTCCTTACCTCAACAGGTGTGTCTACAGAAAGCTCACCCCAAATATGCTAAATGGTAAAAGTAAGCATGTTTTTAATGTCTCACTCATTAAACCAAGCATGCCTACTGTTACCATGTGAGGCCAACACTGCAATACAAGCTGTGGCCATTACACTCAGATCAAATAAGAGATTTCTATTAGCCACAGACACCTGTGATTGACAGAAAACTTAAAATTTACAGGAAAGTTCTGAGCACTTAATAAGCTTAAGAATATTGACAAATAAAAGATGATAAAACCAAACAACTTTAAAAACAAGCAAATCACTAAACATCTAACAAGTATAAGCAGGACTATTTTGAAGAGAGCAGTGCTGAGGAAGTGGAGACTCATGAATATTTGGTATATGGTCTGCCATTGAGACATAATCCATGGTCATCATGGTTTTTGTTGTAGTTAGGCTATCCTCACCCACGTAATGAGCTCTTTATGAATTTTAATTTTTTATTGAACCACACAGACATAGACAGCTTGGGGGAACATACTCTTGTGACTACAAATCTAATGAAGTAGCCCAAGTCAGTAAAACAGGGAATTTATAAAGGCAAACCCACAGTTGGGAGCACTGTTGATGGGGCGGTGGTTGTTGACAAGCAGGGAATGATATTAAGTTTTCAGAAAAATAGTGCATCGCTGTGTTACCACGGCGTCGCTGTGTTACCACGGCAGCGCTGTGTTACCACGGCGCTGTGTTACCATGGCATCGCTGTTTGATCAGAAGCAGAAAGCCCTGAGGTTATAGAAGCAGAACAACGGCAGGTGAGTTCTGTTCCCATAAAGAACTACACACACGTGAGGGTCAAGGTGACCTTAGTTTTAGCCTGAGGTTGGGTCAGGATTTAGCAAATATGTTTTTTTCTCACTTTAGTTTTTATAGGAAAACTTGCAAAATATTTATGAACAAAATTAATGAAAAACATTTCCTATTCACAAATGAAATGACTCAATGCTGAGACAAAGGCATGTTCCCCAAGTTGATCTAAAGACTTACTGGAATGCCTAAATTTCAGCACAACATACTTGAATCTTCCTTTTTCTTTCTTCTTTCCCCCTCCTTCCTCCTCGTCCTCTCTTTCTCTTTCTCTTTCTCTCTCTCTCTTTGTGAATTAAAAAATACAGTGTCTAAAATTTAAATACAATAGAAACATACAAGAGCCATTGATTCTATTCTCAAAAATAGAGTGGGCTGAGATGTTGGAAACACATCAGGGTTTGTTTTCACACCATAGTGATTAAGGCAGTGTAGCACCAACACAAGAAAAGGAGATGGAAAAGTGTCTTGTGGCACAGTAGGTGTTTCTGGCTGGAGAGAGACAGAGGGGTGGGGGGGGGACCATTAAATACAAATACTCATGAAAGAAACAGGTATCCTGTGTGAAGCACAGTCATACCTTACACCAAGCACAAAAACCAACTTTAGAGAGAGTAAGGAAGACGACATTTTACACTATTACAAATAAACACAGAAGAAGTCTTCATGAACACAGATAGTGAAAACTTCTTTCAAAAAATCCCTAATGCAGACAGACAGAAAAGAGATTCATGTGACTTGACTGAATTGAGCACAATGGAGAGAGAGAGAGAGAGAGAGAGAGAGAGAGAGAGAGAGAGAGAGAGAGAGAGAGAGAGAGAGAGAAGAACAGCTATGACTCAAAATCTTTCTGCAATATGATCAGCAAAAGTAGCAAGAACACGAACACATCAAGCACTGGTATGAATTCTTAGAAAACACAATTTGAATGTCAATTAGCCCAAAGTATGCACAGCAATTTAACTGGGGAAAACAACAAAAGCTAAAAACAAAAGAAGAAAAATGCCTAATTTCACAGATAATCGTGGAAACACAAATTAGACCACAATGAAATTTAAAGTTTACACGTGTGAGATAGGCAAGAAAATTAAGTCTGACACTAAGTGTTGCCAGTGTAGGAGAACACAGGACAGAACAAACATTTTTTATCATGGTATCATGTATATAATTTTCCTAGTAACGGTGTCCTAGTTTTGTTTCTGTTGCTGTGACAATATACCCCAACAAGAGCTACTTTAAGAGGAAAGAATTTCTTTGGCTTATGATTCCAGATTACAACCCCACACTGTGGTCTAGTTCATCCAACAGTGGCTGTCTACCAACAGAAAGTCCAAATAGTCAGTAGTTACTGAGTCTATGAGGCTGAATGTCTCAACTGGTCCACTGGATACAATTAAAATTGATCATCATAAGACATATCAACTTTATTTCACAGCAATTTTGCTGGAAAACACACACACACACACACACACACACACACACAACCATACACAAACTACAATTAGGACTATAATGAAAAGGCTGTTATATTCTTATAAATCATCCCATATATTGTTTAAGTTATTAAAGTAACTCAAATATCCTTGTTTCAATAAATCTTTAATCTGTAACATATTCTCAGTCAACACCTGAAGAAAACACTGCCCAGTGCATACCAGTTTGCAGTGGCAGCTTATATACCAGACATAAGAAAACTCTTTCTTGTAGCCATGAAGTTCCAAAGGGGCATATTGTAGTTCAGCCTGTAGTATTTTTGTCTCTAAACTCAATGGTCTAATGGTTTTCACATGACAGTACAGTCGGTATTATTTATGTCTCATACTTGTGTCCTTTCGAGTACTCTCTTCATTATTCTCTATGACAACAGTCAAACCTCACCTGGATTGAGAATTCAGGATACTTGTTTGTGGAAGAAAATATACAGAAAGAGATCATCTCAGTGGGTCCTTGTGGCAGTGACAGAGGCCTCCGCAGTTGCCAGTGAGGAGTCTGGCAGCCCAGAGGAGGGATTCTCCTTATCCCAGAGGTCACTTCCTCCACCTCCTACAGCTCTGATGTGGGTCTGACCATGCCTTCACTTGCGCACTAGTACAGTGTGAAAGACAGAGGCCACTGCATGGAAGAGAAGGGTTTCTGAAAAGATATCCTTTTGTTACCAGTTTGTTACCAGTGATTCCAGCAACGAGTTTAGCTAAAGGTTGTTCTAGACATGTGGGTGTAGATTAGTTCATAGGCCCAGTGCTGCATAAACTGGGCATGGTGTACACAATCAGTAGGGAGTTGGAGGCAAGAAAATCAATTTGTTCAAGGCCTGCATTGGCTACCTAGTGAGTTCAAGGCCACCCTGGGCTACCTGAAAGTCTGTTTCAAATAAAAATAGTCGGCATATAATCCCTTAGTATAACAGGAAAGAAGAAGGCCTAAATTAACAGTATGTCCTCAGAATCTCCATAGGTCACTTGTAGTGGAGACAAAACATAACCTTAGGACTGGTGAGAGGCCACCACAGGTAATGGCACTTGCTTTGAAACCTGCTGATCTGAGTTTCATCCTTTGAGACTCTTCATGGTACAAGGAAGTTGACTTCTGACTTTCCTATCCATTATATGACATGAGCACACTCATTTATCCACACATAACACACACACACACACACACACACACACACACACACGCGCACACACACTCACTCACAATGGAGGAAGGAGAGAATAAATAGGTGAAATGTTAAAAATCTATAACATCATTATGTTATAAAATAATGATGGCAAAATATGGTTACATTCAAAGTTTGAGTGCTCATGTGTATCTTCCCTATTACTTATAAGATCCCAGAATTCATTTCCTCTCCAATTATATGCTAACATTGAGAAGAGTTAATTACAAGTGTCAGTTGCCGCAAGTTGTGTATGCTTGGGGAGAGAATCAAATTCTCGCATCATAAGAATGGGCGAAGCACAAATTAATTTTCAATAGATGGAAGGGATGGACAGAGAAACCAACCATTTGGTAACAGAACACATAGGTGCCAGGGACCAGGAAATGTGTCCATGGGACATTTAACCTTTAGCCACAAATGTCCCTTGTTGTTATTGTTGAATAAGCCAGAGAACTGTCTATACAACCCAGTGGAAAGGACAACGGGAGCCAGAGGTCCCCAGCCATCCTTCTGTGACTACAGGCACACAGGGCCTCCTTTGTACAGCTAACTCATACAGTTATCTAAGTCAGACAGTTAATCTAGGCAAGGATAAACAGGAAAACTATGGCAATTACGTTTTATGTGAGTTAGCACAAGAGAAAGCAACTCAGAAGCCACAAACCAGTAAACCAGGGCAGGCACGTGGCCAGCCAAAACCACAGGGGAGATTAGTTCCCACCCTCTGCTCAGCTTCGGAAGTTTCCATTTGATTTACTTTCCTACAGACCATTAAAAATCTCAGAACCAAAACACTGAACGTCTAACCCTTGACAACTGTTTAAAGTAGAACGCAACCAACAGCTATAGAACAGAAATGTATTTAGAGTAGTGTGTATTTGCCCAGCCTTCACTTCCATGCTAGACTAAACACTAGAGGTGAAACCAGAGCTTTGGTACATGTGGGGATCTCCTCAAGTATCTGAGGAAAGGAAAGCACCCCACATACTTAGGACAACAACCCATAGTCACTTGGCATCAGCCGTTCTGATTAAAAGATGGCTAGATTACTACCACAAGTGTCTCGTAGTTTATATATATCCTTAGGAGAGCTGTGAAGACCCTGCTGACACAAACCAAGCTGTAGGAATAGAAGCTGGCTGCCTTCAGAGAAACCCATAAAGGTCTCATATATTCAAAGATATTCTTGATACAGATATAGAAAGCATCAATAACACTGTTTCTTAAACAAGAGCATCATTTCTGTGCTAATATGCTATGCATCCCCATGTAGATCATGCTGGCCTTGAACTCACAGAGATCTCCCTGGTTCTGCCTCCTGAGAACTGGAATTAAAGACATGGGCTACCACACCTAGCTTTATTTCTTTTTATGTGTGTTTTTGCTGTGTGTGTATGTACCATGGGCTTGCCTTGTATCCATGAATGTCAGAAGGGAGCATGGAATCCTCAAGAAATGAAGTAACAGGGTTGTGAGCTTCATGTAGGTTCTAGGAATAAAACCTGGGTCCTCTGGAAGAGCACCAACTCAAACTGAGAGTATCTATCTACTTATTTATTTATTTATTTATTTATTTATTTATTTATTTATTATTGTGGGGAGAGGAGGAGGGAAAGAGAGAGAGGAAAAGAGAAAGCATATCAGAATACATACCTGGAAGTCAGAAGATTAACAACTGTCATTTGTGCTGCCAGGTCATCAGTGTTGTACAGTAATCAGTCCCTTTTGAGATACCAACATTATCATGTGGTAATGGCAATATATAGGTATCCCAATGGGATACATAAAAGGCTCACTCTCTCTCTCTCTCTCTCTCTCTCTCTCTCTCTCTCTCTCTCTCTCCCCTCTTCTTCCCCACCTCTGCATATATATATATATATATATATATATATATATATATATATATATATATATACACACACTAGAAATGAATATATATATATTTCATTTCTAGGAAAAAAACAGTATCTTAAAAATTAAATATACTGGTTCTTAAATCTTGGACCACCATTCACAGAGCATGTATGACATGGGCCTTAGTGTCACCTCATTCTCGCACTTATTTTATTTTTCACTGAAGTTACTTTGTGTGTGCTGGGGGAGAGGACCATGTGCCTGCCACGGTGCTCATGTGGAGGGGAGAAGACAACCGGTGGGAGTGGACTCTCTCCTCCTCCTCTGTGGGTCCCGGGGGTGGGACTCATGCTTTCAGACCAGGCGGTGATCACCTTTAGCTGCGGAGATGTGTCGTTGATCTCATTTTATTTTTTAAAAATTGGAGCTGGATGTAGGGGGCAGGGACAGGGTCTTTTGTATTCTAAGCTAGTCTTGACTTTGCTCTGTGGCCAAAGAGGATCTTGAAATCAGGATTGTCCTGCCTTCACCTCCAGAGTTTAGGTGTGGCTGTGGATGGAACACAGGGTCAAGCCAAAGGCTCTACCAAATGACCACATTCCCAGCACACATTTAAAATTAAGGAGTTGAATAAATGGCATTCTACATAATCATATTATTATTTATATTTGCTCTTAGACAGACAGCAGCCAAGACTTGTGTGTGTGTGTGTGTGTTATTTTTGTAAAGCTTCAAAATATAGTCAGTGTGTACAGAGTAAAGATGCACTACAAGTCAGTCTCAAATCTATTTTAATCAAGTCTTAATGATGACTATAGTTCCTCTTGGGAAGAAACGTAATATCCAATTGTTTAAAATTCTACGCAAAACAACTTGAATACTAGGGGCCAGACTGCCCACATTTTTGTCTATCTTCTTTCCCAGCCACTTCCTACTGTGTCTAGAGAGGGCATGATGAGCTTGGTTTCGTCCTCAAGTATACAAGAATTGGCATTAAAAAATAATGTGTGTTAATTTTGCAAATAAACATCTGTACAAAGAACATTTGGTAGGAAATCATGGGAATATAAACACTTTTGATAGCTAATTGTGTGACTCATCATCTTTTGTAAAAACAGGGCTTAAGTTTTTTTTAAGCCATAAATATTTCTTTTAAGATCATCATGACAGTAGTTTCCTAACCTTCCTTTATAATATTTTTCTTCTCTTAATAGTCAGTGGTGAAACAGACTTTCATTTTTATCTGCTATAATTTTAGACTGTTTCTTTCATCTTTTTTACTGTAGAAACAGATACTAATGAAATCTCTTTTCAAATGATTTCATTATAACTTCAATCTTCTTTCCCTTACACACCCAACTTTTTTCCCTCCATTCTTTATAAAATCTAGTTCCCGGGTAGCTGGTTGTAGCTCCATTTCTCCACACACCACCCACAATGGTTTCATGCACTTGACTCTTCTATCTCCATACATCCAAAAATAGACTGTGCATATGCTCCAGTCTCTTTCTTTAACAACTCACTACACAAGAGATTTTAGCACAAGATGCTTGTTTAGAATGTGAAGATGGAGCCTGGAGAGATGTCTCAGAGAGGGAAGGAAGGCACCTGATTCCAAGCCTCCCAACATGCCTTTGATTTCTAAGAGTCAAAGATGGAAGGAGAGAACAGCGCTCCCAAGTTGCCTTCTGACCTCCACACAAGCACCATGGCACATACATATGTGCAAGTGTACTTTCCACACACACATGTGCACATGCATGCACATACATATACAAATATAGCCAACATTTATGGAGTAAAGGTGAACTTCAAGTCAGTCTCAAATATATTTTAGTCAAATCTTAAGATGCATGGGAAAACTCCATTTGTATTACCTATACTCAATAGAAAATGACATGAAAATTATTTTGATGGTTGCTCTGCTTTATTTTCATTTTCATAATTAAACAGAGTATTTACTAAGAAGCAGGTGGGGCCACTGGTTAGTTGTTAGAACTTAGGAACAGAAGATCGAGATCTCACAATAATTTTTTGCCAGTTATACACTCAGTGACCTTGCGCAAGATTTTTCAATATAACAGTCTCTTCACTTATAGGATGGGGATTGCTCTAGATTCCCATTTCCCCGATGGAATAGTTACACAGATCAAGACAGGTTAGTGGGAGGTTAAGCCCAGAGACACTGGTTTAACACAAACTGTAACTGTTACCTGTTGGTGGCTTAGCTGGTAAAGTATTTGCTGCATAAACATCAATACCTGAGTTCTGGTCCCCTGCCCCATGTGAAAATCTGGTTGTACCTGTAACTTAAGCCCTGGGGAGGCAGAAACAGGAAGATTCTAGGAACTCCCTGGACAATCAGCCTACCTTTATCAGTTATCACCAGGTACCAATGAGAGACAAGTCTCAACACCACCACTACCCCCCAATTAAACAAAAGCAAAGGTGGACAGTGTCCTAAGGAAGAATATCAAGGTTGACTTCTGGTCTCTGCACATATAAACACCAATACCCCGTACACAACACACACACACACACACACACACACACACACACACACACACACACACACACACTTGGAGAGTAAAAATAGCACTTCAATTGAAAGCAAACTCGAAGTTAGGTAAGGCTTAACATTAAATAAGAGTACCAGCCTGAGTTGCCTCTTCAATTAGCATCCCTCTTGCTCACCTTACAGATGCACATAGCTGACCAGCAAAGCCTGTTTCCCCGCAGAATAGTTCTTATGACAGGAGGGGTCATCTCTAACCCATAGTGCCCTCTAAACCTTCCTTACCTAGCACAGTGAGAATGAGGTCTACCCATTCAACACCCTTAGGGCATATGGCTTGTAACAAGGCTGTCACTCTCACACTTGCCACGTTACTTAGAACAGTGACACACGCTAACCGAGCCGCAAATGGATTTGCTCTTGTGGAAAGAAGCCACACCTAAGCTTGACTTCCCCCAGCTCTTCTCAACACAGTAGCACCCATCCAGTGTTGGTTAAAACATTCTAATTCCACTCCGGAGAGACAAAACTCAGGAGAACAAAGAGTGGACTACACTTGGCTCTGTATAAGGGTCTTCATGTTGATCCCTGATCATCTGGAAGGGGAAAAGCAGGAGAATAATGCTGTATTTATAGCTCTGTTTACGATACAGCAAAGATGTCCGGCTACAGCTCTTTTAAAAGTCTGGAGCCAGAAAGTTTATAATCCTCTTTCCCCAATCCATTTATGGGTTTGAAATGGCCAGAAGTCTCTATTATGCTAACAGTCCTTATAAGGATTCTTAACCAAGAGTACAGGGTGTTTTGCTTTGCTTGTATACTTGTGTGGTGTATGTGTATTTGCATGTCTGTGTTCGAGTGTTCATGCCAGTGTTTGAATGTGCAGGAGTACACAGGTAGGGGGAGTGCACATGCGCATATGTATGTGTAAAGGCCTTAGGCTGATATGAGACTTTTTCTCACTTTCTACTTTATTCAGTGGGCCAGTGTCTCTTAAGTAAAACTAGAGCTCTCTGCTCTAGGTAGACTTCCTAAACAGTTTGTTCAGGGAATCCCCCTGCCTCGATCTGCATCATTCTGGAATTAACAGGTAGGCTGCCATGCCCGTCTAGCATTAAGTAGAGTTCTTGGGGTTCAAACTGTGGCCACTCAATTAACAAATACTTTACCCACTAAGCCATCTCACCAGCCATTTTTAATATAGGAAAACTTCCCGTCAGTCCTCTTGGTCTTCTGTTAATACAAGTCACCCGTGCATTGTAAAAGACTTCATTGCATTAGATTTTATCTAATTAGATAAAGCACCAGGTTCTTTTTAAAACATGAAACTCTTGCTGGTAAAGAAACTTACCGCATACTTGTAGCAGAAGGCCAAGTAAATATAATCCTAAAGATATCACAAGCCGTGTTTGAGTTTCTTCCCAAATTATGCAGATGCATTCAGAAGAGAGCCTCAGAAAAGGGCATGGGTATTAGACTGCATTTGGTTTCTGGGAGAAGCATTGGCTCTATATGATAAAGTACGGACACATTTTTAGAGGGAACCCAGCACGCAGCACCAAATTAGAACCCAGTGATGCCAACAGGGCAGTGACTGTAGAAAGTACTGTACTGTAGCAGTACTTAACACAGAGGGAACAGGGAGAGCGTGGTAAGGTCGGGCACAAGCTCCCCATTAGACACCAGGCTGAGTGATGAGAGGCATCCCAAACACTAGTTCCCATGCCCATCTTAAGAGGTCCAAGGTGAAGCCGGGCATGGTAGAGCACACCTTAATCCCAGCACTTGGGAGGCAGAGGCAGGCAGATCGTTGAGTTCAAGGCCAGCCTGGTCTACAAAGTGAGTCCAGGACAGTCAAGGCTACACAGAGAAACTCTGTCTTGAAAAACCAAGAAAGAAAGAAAAAGAGGTCCAAGGTGAAAGGAGGTTCAGGAGCCATGTGCTTGTCTCACACAAGGTCATTCAGCAACCACTGTAGTTCTGAGAAGCTAGACTCACTGGCATTTTACAAGTGGGAAAAATGACCTAACCGTGTTGTAGTAATTTTTCATTGCTGTGAAGAGGCACCATGGCCAAGAGAACTTAAAGGAAGCACTTCACTGAGGGAGGCTTGCTTACAGTTTCCGAAGGTGAGCACAGACCATTAAGGCAGCAGGCAGCAGTGGCAGGCAAGCCTGCAGGCCTCTGAATCAATAGCTGAGAGCTTATATCCGATCCACAAGCATGTGATAGAGAGAGGGGGAGAGAGACTGGGCCTGGGGTGGGTTTTTCTAAACCTCAAAGCCCACCCACATAGAAATACCTCCTTAAAGAAAGCCACACCTCCACAGAGAAGGCCACGCCCCTAATCGTTCGTAAACAGTTCACCTATTAGGAATCAAACATTCAAAATTTATAAGTCTATGAAGGGCATTATTATTCAAATCACCACACCATGTAATATATCAGCAGATAAAGCTGCTGGCCCATGGTGGAAATGGAATTTAAAATTCATGTCTCTCTGAGTTGATACAACAGAAATCCAGGGTACCTAAAATATTTCCTATCTGTTCCTTCACAGGAAAACAATTGTTAGCTTCTTGATCCCTGAACCGAGGCTTCCGCCTTAGGAAGATGGAGAGAACAACGATGCGATGAGAAAGTGTGGAGATGAATGAATTTGAAGGAAAGGGTGGGTAGCTCCCCTCTGATGAGTGGCAGGCAATGAAAGAGGCCAAGGACAAGAAGCTCTGAGATAGCCACACATAGGCAGAGACGTCAGAAGCAAAGGCTCAGGCTCATGGATGGCTGAAGCCTTGAGAAGACAAGGCAGCCGCTGCTGAAAACTCATGTGGCTGGACAAACTATATTCAAAGGGAATGGGTAGAGAAATTCCAATCTAATCCTGAGCAGGGGAGAGTTTCTGGATGAACGCCAGGTAGAACAACAGACCACACACTCTGGGCATCCCTTTGATTCTGCAGCAGGTTCTGAAGCTCCATGGATTCCCCTGGTGGCTGGGCAGCAGAAATTAGAACACTGAACACAAACAAACAAACAAACAAACAGCCAAAGAAGTTAAGACCTGACTGAGTATTTAGTAGGATAGTCTTCTATACTTTAGCTAAGGAAAATAAAAGTTGATGTAGAGTAAGAGAGCTCAGGGAACGGTTCAGTGGTTTAGAGTACGGCTTGTGAAAGCAAGAGGACCCAAGTTCGAATCCTTAGCAGCCCCCCCAAAACCTAAGCAAAGTCATGGGTGCTTATAAACCCAGCATGGGGAAAACAAAGATAGTTAGATTCTGAAGTGTCATTGGCCAGCCAGGATTGCTGAAACTCTAAGATTTGGGTTCGGTGAGAGACCATGTCTCAAAACTAAGGTGGAGAGGCAGAGGAAGACTACAGATGTCCTGCTGTTGCTTCTGCGTGTGTGTGTGTGTTTACATATATGCCTGTGCATTCACACATGTAGCATGCCATATATACAAAGACATATGCATACACAAAGAATATCTGAAGAGAAATAGTCAGGTTGTTGGCAACACAGGTAGTGACTTAGGCATTTTTGTATTGTAGTCAGCATCTGTAACATAATAGACTTGCCAGATGTGCTGGCTAGTCTTTATGACCTTGACATAAAAAAAGGAAATCTGAAGAGAGAAACTGCCTCCATTAGATTGTGGGGCATTTTCTTGATTAACAGTTGACGAGGGAGGGCCTAGTTCATTGTGGGTGGTGCTATCCCTGGGCAATTAGTCCTAGGCTGTATCAGAACGTGGGCAGAGCAAGTTGTGGAGAGGAAGCCATTAAACAGCACTCCTCCATGGCTTCTGTTCCTGTTTCAGTTTCCAGGTTTCTGCCTGTAGTTCCTGTCCTGCCCTACCTCAGTGATGGACCTCAAACAAATAAACCCTTTCCTTTCAAGTTGCTTTTGATCACCATTTTTATCACACCAACAAAATCCTAACTAGAATACCAGAGAAGTAAAAATTGTGGTGGCATGCTGAGAAGTCATGGCAAGCTTAATCAAAGGTCAAGAAACATAGTGACAGAAAAACCATGAGAGACCATCAACAAAGAAATGCAGCAATCATGTTCAAGAAGTTAAAGGTTAAGTGGCAAAACAAGTAAAGAAGCTGAGGATAAAGTTTGAGTTAGTACAAGGAAAGGAATGAAAGAGTTAAAAAAAATAAGTGGTATGGAAGATTGGGGGGATGGAAGGACCCAGAGGTCTCAGGAGCTCCACCAGGTGACCATTAAGGCCAGTGGATCTGGACCCAGACAGGCCTGCAAACTGTTGCACCAACCTAGTAAAATACATGCACCCAACCTAGACGCCCCCTGTTCAGATCTAGCCAATGGAATAGGGTGGAAGAGGGAGGGAGGGTGGGAATGGGAAGATACAAAGGAGAGGATTAACATTCAGAATGTAATCTGAATAAATTGTAATACTTTAAAATAAAAAATAAAATAAAATAAAAAAACAAGATGGAAGCGGTGACAGAGCTGTTGATGCTAAAAGGTAAAGACAGTTCTTCTTCCGAAGAGAGGAAGAAAGAAAAGGGGAGCACGGGCAACTGTCTGCATAGATCCATGTGCTAAGCAGCTCCTTGTCTACACTGATCAGAGATCATCCTTGTGACTTGTTTCAGCCAACACAGCACTCGCAAGTGTGACCCAAGAGGAGACTGTAGGTCATCCCTTGAGCTTGCTCCTTCTTGTTTTGTCAAGGTTCAGGGATGCAGCTGTGGGCCATGCATACACTAGGGGTGATGGTTAGAACCAGTATCAACCTGACAGAGTCTAGAATCACCTATGAGACAGGCCTCTGGCAACACCTGTAAGAATCTAACTAGATTAGTTTGCATGTGGGCATGCCTATAAGGGCTTTCCTTGACTAGTTAACTGAAATAGGAAGGCCCCCTGAAGTAGGTGGCACCTTGCTTCTTGAGGTGGCCTAGATATTATAAGGAGGTCTGATGGAAAGGCTTTTACTTCTTGCTGGTGACCTTTGTGGCATTTGGCAAATTCATCTATTCTGCTGCCACTGCTCTCATCCTCTGCCAACAATGGAACCCAGTGCCTTCAACCTTCCAACATGAACTGAAGACCAGTGGCTTTCCAGAATCCTCCAAGCATTGAGTGCCAGATTGAGACTCATCAAGCCTTGAGCCTTAAGAAATTACCAGTTCTTAACCCCTCCAGTGTGAAGCCAGCCACGGTTGGGCTAACAAGACCACGTCATGTAAGCCAATCTAATAAATTCTTCTTGAGTATGTGGTCATTCTATCAGCTCTGCTCCTCTAGGTGAACACGCTCCCACTGAGCCAAATCACCAGATTCCTCTTGATGCAGCTCTGAGGACAACATGTGAAAGGCAGGAGGCCACCATGACAAAAATCAAACCACTGAAGGTGACAGCTGCCTATGATCCAGATCACTTTGTCACCGGCACATCTGCTAGCAAGACAAAGTGGCATGATGTTGGGGCGGTACGGGTGGAGGGGAGATGGCAAAATAATTTTAAAGTACTAAACTGAGATTGTTTCATATTATAGCAAATCTCAAAGGCTTTGCTCATGGGTGGCTTTTTAAAAAAAAAAAAAAGACAATGAGTGAGGATTCTGCTGGCAGAGTAAGAATATGTGCCATATGTTCTGCAAGATCATGGCCATCATACATAAGCTAGGAAGGCATAAAGGCTTTAAGTCTATTTTGTGTGGTGGTTTCACAGCGAAATGTCCCCCATAGGTTCGTGTGTTTGAATACTTGGTCCCTAGCTGGTGGCACTGTTTGGGAAGGTCATGGAACCTTTTGGAGGTGGAACCTTGCTAGAAGAAGTTCCTCCCGGGGGGCAGGGTTTGGGGCTTTATAGCCTGTCTGCAATAGAATGTTCTGTCTGTTTCCTGAGTGAGACTACAATGTGATCAGCCAGCTTCCTACACATGCTGCTTTGTTGCCATGTCTTCTTCCTCGTTGTGATACACTCTACACCTTCTAGACCCATAAGTCAAAACAAACTTCTAAGATATTTTATCACAGGAAAGAAACTAAGAGATTTTTTTTTATTGCTTATCATGATAGTAATCAGGAGTTATCACTGCTGTCATCACTATTACTTGTGACTATCAGTAGAAGTAAATAGAAAAATGATAGTATTGGGGTACATAACTGTGTACCTACCCAGCATGACAGGCCTAGAGGCATTTATCTGTACACGTATTTCTCATGAAGAGAAAAGACAATTTAAGTTAATGTGTCTTCGAATAATAAACAAATTTATGCCAAACAATACGTAGGAAACATATAGCCATCTTTCTAGCTCCTAGAAATTATACGTTTCAATAAAACTTAAGACTTCTACAGTAAGTAAAAGTTTAAGCTCAAAATAACTTTTAAGAAATCAGAACAAAGTGATGAAGAGAAAATTACTGCAGAAGAATTCTTTCCATCAAGCATCTGACCCCAGAAAACCAGAAGATGATAATCAAAGAAAAACCGAGATGATGTCTACATAGAAGTGACTGGCCCTTCTCAACATATGTAGAAAAAGCCAAGCACAGTAAAGAAAAAGACTCACACCAGGGCACATGACACCAAGCTGCCACATCACGCAGGGAATCACGGGCCCTGGCGCACAGGAGAACTGAACAGAAGCACCATACTCACCCGTTGAGCACCACTGTGCTCGGACAGCTCAACTAATAATTGAATGTGAGCGTATAACAAAGACATTTCCAGTTGGCAAGATTTTTAAAAAAATTAACCATTTGCTGCAAGGTTTTATGTCTTCTAGCTGCCTTTAGTTTTACCGTAGGTTATAAACTTTGCACTCCCAGGACCTATGTAGTGTATTTATTGCTTCAGTCTCTATTTGCTTCCTTCTTCAGGCATGAAGCTTTTTCATTTGTCCATCCTGGAAGTTCTAGCTCTAAGCTACTACTACCTCCAAGAAGGCTTTTCTATTCCAGCCATCTGGTTGCAATGTTTCCTTTCTTGCTCATAGACCTTTCTACCCCACCATGTCCTCTATTCTACCTTTATTACATCTCTCCCCAAACAATAGTAGCTTTTAGCAGGCAAAAGACCAGCTCATTTGTTCTTGGGGGCTCTGGCCTTGTGGTCTTTCCTACATACCAAGCATATCAGGAACAGCTCTTTAATATAATAGGTATACATATTGAAAAGAACAGACAAAAGTGAATTTCAGTCTACTCAGAAAATATCACACCCAGAATATTCTCTCTGTGTTCTCCAATCCCTACCACATCTAGATCTCCCAACATATTCTCTATATTAAGAGTAGATGACATCATTTTAACAAGTGTGGAGGGTTAAAAAAAGAAAAGACCATTATTCTTTCAATAAAAAGAAAACCTATGTGACCCAACAATTTCAGTTCTAGATATATACAGGAACTAGATCTATGTCCTAGTTTGCTTTTTTTTTTTTTTTTTTTTTTTTTTTTTTTTTTTTTTGTGGCTGTGATCAAACAGCATGATCAAAAAAACAACTCTGGGAGGAAGTTGGAATTCAATGCAGTACCTTGAAGCATAAACCACAAAGGAACACTACTTCCCTGTGCACTCCCAGGCTTCCATTCCCATCCTTTCCTTCTGCGCAGGACCACCTGCCTAGGGATGTGGCATTAACCAGCAGCCAGAAAATTCCCTATAGGCACCCACAGGCCAGCCCGAGGGAGGCAATTCTTGGGTTGAGGTTTCTTCTTCCCAGGTGCATCAAGTTGACAACAAGATTAAGATGACAGTTGATGAATTAACATATTTCTCATCCATGCAAAAACTTGTAGACAAACGTTCACAACAGGATTATTCACAATGGTGAAAAGTATCAATAATCCCAGTGCCTCCTACTTGATAAAGTTGTTAACTGTGAAATACAGATGTAATGATAGATTCTTTGACAGCAAAAGTGAAGTGATGATAGATGCCATTTCGTGAGCATTAAAAACATTATGTAAGAGAACGTAGGCAGTCACAAAGCACTAGCTACAACCCGATTCCATGGAAATATATTCAACATCCAGAACAGATACCTAGAGAGAAAGCTGACTGACGGCTCTCTAGGACAGTGGGGTTTCAAAGGGTGAGGAATGGCTTAATGGGCTTGGGATTTCATATAAAGCAAATGAAAATGTCCTAAAATTGACTACAGTTAGGACAATACAACTCGAAATAGACTAAAAACCATTCACTTGTTTTCCTATCTTATCTTTTAGAAAGAGTGTCCAAGATGTTGTGCAAACAGGGTTGAACTCACCCTCTCAAGCGCTAAATTTGCAGGCATGAACTACCGTGTGTGATTATCATATACATTTATTCACTTGTCTCTTAGGTTGTTTATTAAATACAGAATATAAATTGATTTCTTATAGTTTTTTAAGATTGGAAAGTGAGAAATCAGAGTCCTTTGTCACTGCAGTTGAGGACTGTGATGCTTACTGTTGTCAGCTTGACAAAATCTAGAGTGACTGGAAGATGGAACTCTGGGTGTTGTCTGTGGGGTTGTTTGGATTGGAATTGTGGTGGGTAAACCCACCCATGGTGGGTGTCACCAATGCCTGGCTGGGATGCTGGGCTACCTAAAATGTAGAGAGAGCACTAAGCATTAGCAGAGCATCCATCACTCTCTGTTCCTGACTGGGGTGTGATACGACCAGACACTTCAAGCTTGTGCCTCTTGGTTTTCCCACCAAGGTGATGAACCATTGGATTCTAAGCCAAAATGAGCTCTTTTTCCCTTAAGTTGCTTTTGTCAGGGTATGTTATATCAGCAACAGAAAAGTAACTAAGACAAAGACACCTCTCTCTCTCTCTCTCTCTCTCTCTCTCTCTCTCTCTCTCTTCACCTCCCTCTCTCTCTTAACAATCCATAGTAGAAAAGCAAAGAAAAGACAAGAAAGCAAAAAGGTCAACCTCTCTTTGATAAGAAACTGACCCCTGAGCTAGGAAACTTACTTAGAGGCAACATTAATACACCCACAATGGTGGAGGCGAAATGACACTTTCCTTTAGGCCCCAACTTCCAACTTCTATAGCATGGATTCAGTTTTCAACATGTGCTCTTTGGGACTAAATTTGAACCATTGTACAAAGTTAAGTCCCAGTGCTATTGTCCAGCAAACAGAACCAGAGATCACTGTAGTTCCTAATTAAAAGATCACTCTTATTACATTCATTCCTTGTGTGACTCATCCAATAAATATTTATTTTTGCATATAGTATATGCCAACCTAACTTTAAATGAGGGATTAGGCCTCAGTATGTCACTTTATAAGGAAAAGACTACTGTAAGAACTAATTAAATTCATATCAATTGTCTTTAAAGCAATTTCAACTATATGAACTTTAGTAAGGCAGCGTATGCAAAGGGTGCCAGAACTGAGCGAGCCAAAACACATCTGGGACCCAAAAGCATCAAGGTAAAAAAACAAGGTCATCCAGTTGACACTAACTTGCCTCAAGAACTGATCTGACCTCTGCCCACTTAATGAGTACTATGTCAGAGAGGCCACAACAAAGTGGTAGGGAGACCTCTGGGCTTCAGGGGCTGCATGCTTGCCTAGTTATATAACCTTTTGTAGGTCGCTTAATTTCAGAAGTCAGTGTTTCCAGTTTCACTACTGATTTGCCAAGTACCTTATTTCACATAGGTACGATTAAGGCAGTTAAAGGATAATGTAGATCCTCTTTATATAGGACCTGGCTCCAAAAACTGAAGTCCAGTCCAGGCATCACCTATACGTACTAATGTCATCTGTTGGCCAAATGAAAACACCAGTTTGTAACACCTTGCTATTTGAGGGATGATTATAAAATAAAGGTAAAAACATTTGATTCTTTCAGAGAAGATATGGCAATGTTTAGATTGCTTTAAGTCAAATCATTAACTCACGTGTTCTTTATTTTTATTTTTCCCAGGCCAGGATTTCTCTGTGTGTAGCCTTGGCTGTCCTAGACTCACTTTGTAGACCAGGCTGGCCTCCAAATCAAAGTGATCTGCCTGCCTGCGCCCCTCTAGTGCTGAGATTAAAGGCATGCACCACCGTGCCTGACTTATGTTCTTATTTTTACTTGATTTTGAGACAGGGTCTCATGGATCTCAGCCTATACTCAAAATCACCATGCAGCTAAGGACAACCTCGAAGTTTTGCTCCTCCTGCCTCTACTTTGAGGTTTATTTGGTGCTGGGGATTGAAATCAGGGCCTTCTGTATGCTAGGCAAACACTCAACCACTTCAACTACACACCCAGCTTTACTATACTCATTTAAAAATGGTCCCATAAAGTCATGATGGTAGACTGATGAACAGGCAAACAAACAAAAAGAACAGGCAAACACAGCCTAAGAAAGAGGTCAATGACTCTAACCCTGCTTTCTATCTTCAAGGAGACTGGACTTCAAAGACAAAACCCACCAACCCATGATTGGAAACAAAAGCTTACATCTCAGTCCTTCTATCTTTAATAAGAACAAATTCAAATTCTCATGTCAGATTCAGTAATTGGACCACATCAAAGGTTTAAGGTATTGACCTACTTTGACAGACAAGTAGCTATAAATAAACCATTTTGATTAAACCTAGGAAAGAAGTTTTCCATTTGCCTTAGAAGCCACACTTTGATGCACACTAGGGCGAAAGACAGACTTTTCTGCAGCGATGTCACTGAGCCCCTGTCTTAACAGGGCACAGCCACAGACAAAAATGCCCCAGTTGCATAATTAAAGATTTCGATGGCCAGATCTATAACGCATTGGGTGAAAGAACAGTACAGCTGACAGTGGAAAACAATTTAAAATTTGTGGGCATTAACCAGCTGCGAATAGAACAGTAATTTTTTTTAAACAAACATTACTAATGTTTCCTTGACTTTTGCTTAAGTTTTGGTGCAAAAGATAGACTGCAGCCCTGGCTTCTGAATTACAAGCATATCTATGACCACGTAGCCTTGTGGCAGATTACACTTATACCAAATATTCATCTCTTGCAGTTCTTTAACTTCAGCTTGGTACTGTTTTCCAGCAGCTAATTTGGGTGGAACAGGTAAGTTGAGGGCATCCAGGTCACACTTAGCTTTTCGGTTTTCAGTGCCAGAAAGCTCTCTCTGCTGCTCTTAAGATGTGTCTAGCAATTAAGGCCATGAGACCTGGAGACCACTTTCCTGCAAGCTGTTAATTCAGAAAAACTGCCCTTTCCAAGTCAAGGTTTCCCAGCAGTAGCTTAGTAACCAGTACAGCAGCTGTGCTAGAGGCAATGACTATTTCACAAGGTCTGTCCATGCATCCAAGCCAAGCCCCATTCCCATAGCAACACGCAGATTCACACTCCTCCTAGAGACAAGGCAGCAGGCAGAAACACTGTGCTAATGCCCTGATCTTGCCAGCAAGATCAATGTCCTACTTACTCCTTTTCATAGTAGTGACTTTTCCCCCCAAGGCAACAGAAACCAAAACCAAACATGTTCACTCAGAAGTCACAAAGCAACACACCTTCAACTTGGACAACAATCTGTGGTTTCAAATTAGCTATTATTCAAATGCCTGCAGGGGATAATAACATTCCAATCATAATGACAATGACTTCTGCCATCTTTGGCTGTGGGAAATCAGGCCTGAGATCAATTCCTGGCCGACTTCAGAACTGATTTGCAGTTTCTCCTTAGGAAACAAAGAGAAAAACTTTCCAGGGGGTGTGGGTTGCGGTTTGCAGAGTAGGGGAGAGCTTAATCAATGAAAGCCTTTGTTGCTTTATTTTTTCAAAAGCAGCATAAACAAACATCCGGGGAGAGCATTATAAAACACCAAAACGGTCTTGATGCTAATGTTTATTCCTCTAGTCCATTAGTCCATTATAAACACCTCACAGGTGTAAACAGAGATGGTTCACTGGCAGGATCAAGTCAAATATTTTGGTGTTACATGCAGTTTTTCCTCTTTGTATACTTGGAGATCCTTTTTATTTGTGTTTAAATTAACCTCCACACCAAGGGAAACAAGTTGCTTAGATCATAAAACAACATTAAAGATGATTATTAATATCACATTTCCTCCTACTTATGCCTGTGGTAAGGCAGCAGATGGAGCACTCCCGTGGAGCAGCCATGAGATTCAGGGGATGCACCCACAGGCAGGCCCTCAGGGACACAGTGCTATTGCCCCCAAAACGTGCTTTTTTACCTTTGCCTTTTCCAACTGGGCCTGGGCCTGGCGCTCAGCTTCTCTGCGTACTGCCTCGCGGTCCTCTTCCAAAGACACATCTGAATCTGATGGGCGGCTGGTGTAGGAGTCTGCCGAACCCTGAAGAGGAGAACGTACATTTTTAAAATAGATCCAGTGTGTGATGGGCGCACTGGAAAAGCCTCAGTGATGTGGTGGTACTTTGCTTCCTGGAACGTGCTGTAAATTCCCGAAAAGAGAAAACAATCCATTTTGCAGCAACCCACCTAGAAAACCACACTTTGCAGAGTCTTCACTGAGGTGTGTGTACCAAGACAGCACTCCTTCCCTGGGCTCATTTGCCAGAAATTATCCTCTCTAGAAGCCTCTCCCAGTTCTCTTATCATTAAACCAACTCCGTGGTGCAGTGCTGAGCTGAAGGGCACTGATGTGTTTCAAGGATAACTCCAAGAACAGCCTGAGGGGCTGGAGCAAGTATTTCCATCCAGAGAGAGCAACTTAACACACCAAAGGGAGTCAAGGATGAGTTACAAACTTGAATGCTCCATAATCTCACTGTGATGTTGCAGCCCGCATTCTCATCTTAAGGGTGCTTTTCTGCATTAGCCTTCACCTGCTACCGGCTCAAACAATATGGTAAGACGCTCCAGCCTGCTTCCCTCCCACCTTCAGGAACATATTGAAAAATACCTGTATGCCGATATTTAGTGAGAGCTGGCTCCAGACAACACCTGCCTGAGAGATTTCCTCTGGTAATAAATCACAACGTAGGAAAGAGAGCTCAGAAAAATGACAGGAATCTCCCTAGCTCCCTCTCATGCAATCAGGAGCGTATTAACTAAATCAAACCACCCTCTCGGCAGGCACTTGCTACAACAGGAAAGCAAAGAAAACAGTGTCTCCCCCCCACCCCCGGAACAAAAGGCCCTCCCGCTTACACAGATGTCCGAATTCTTCAGCCTTCCTCCCTTGGCTCTTTTCAGAAGCCTGATCCAGGTGGCCTTCATGAGCCGGATAGCTCCTTTACCGTCTGCAGCTGCAGCCCTGGGCACAGATCCTCAGAGCGCACTGAGCCCTGAAGAATCCCAGCACCTTTGCTCTCCATGCTCTGGGAAGCCCCTCTCTTCTCAGTCCCCTTCGCCCTCTGGGGCTCTCACTCCCAGCCCCTGTAGACTTCTGAGGAGAATCTTCTTATTTTCCCATCTCAAGCACATACAGAATCTAATAATTTCTATTGCTTTCAAAATAAAGACAGGTCCAAGTGCAGAGACTGGCCTCAACTTGTTTAAATTTAATGCATTACATTACTCTAAATATTCTCTTCCCTGCATTTGGCTTCTTAAAGGAAATTAGTTTCAAGAAGATGTTTAGAAAACCAAAAACAAAAAAGTAAACAAACAAACAAAATCCCAAACTATACCGTGATATTTGCAAGTGGAAAGTTCAAGCCTTATCTTTAGAGATCTGGAGGGGGCTGACGGGGGAGGGAGGATGCACTCCCTGCACTGGGCATGCTCCACATGGAGCATCTTTGCAGATGCTAGTATCACGCTGTTGGTTTATGTCAAACTGCCATTTTCCATCCGAAGGGTAAACAGCTGGAGGGTCTCTCAGCTCCTATAGTAACAGGCACGTGGTGTGTTTGTCAGCTTTCTGTTCCAGATGAAGCCATCTCTCAAAGACAAAACTTACTGTCTTTTATTGAATAACCATTTCCCATTTCCTGCCACAGACAGGATATGCTATGTGATAAATAATAACTCATAAAAATCATAATAAACATCGCACACAGTATTGAGCAGCACAAATTACACAGGGCCCATACATCCTATCTGAAACTAATCTTTATAAACAAGATGCATGACAGAGAGGTGTGGCCATTTAATCAGGACACAGAGTAATCACAGCTTTATAAAGCGATAGATTTAATGGACCTCAAAATGACTCTGCCCTGCTTCTTCCAGGGAGAAACCATCACCCAAACAGGTGTGTGAACCGTTATCTTGATGTATATAAACTTTCAAAGCTTTGCTGATTTATTAACTGGTGCTAACATTCACAGAATACATTGAGTCCATGGTCTTCCTGCAGATAAGGGGTCTTGGGCTTAAGAAGGAAAGATGAATGTTGTCAATTTTCTGGGGGATTGGGGTTACATTTTTAATGTTTCCTTACAAAGAAATGCATATTGTCAGGTTTTATAAAGTAAACACAAAATTTGAAAACAAACTGCATCTATCCGAGTATGGCAATGGATTACTTTGTAGAGCCTCATCCAAATAAAAGAAGATGTGTGTTATTAAGAAAAAATCTAGGTGGCGAAAGTGTCACATACTTTTAACAACATCACTCAGGAGATAGAGGCAGGAGAATCAGGACTTTTATATGGGTTACATAATGGGATGCAGCCTCAAAATACATAGACAAGTTAATTAATTTTTTAAAAGGACCTCTTTACCCACCTGCCCTTCCTTTGGACACTGAGCTAATACTGATTTCCAAAGCCAGAGCTTAGAAAATCTGTAAAACAGGGACAACATAATAATAGAAACTGATTGCATCCAAACTCAATATTGTGACACAAACCAATGGCCTATTCATATTGTTATGAAGTTAATGTAAAGTGTCAGGGGCTTCAAAACTCATTGCAATTGTTTTTGTTCAAGCAAAATATAAAATGGAGAAATTAATCTCTTGGTACAGATGGTGACTTTTTTATGTTTCAATGCTTCTAACAGCTGTAGCACCCAAGTGGGACATAATCAAGCACCATTAGACTCCACAGGAAGGCCTCGGTCCTCATTGTCACCAGTTTGGGCACTCAAACTTAAATGCTGAAGGTTCAATTCACAGCCAGTGCAGACAGAAGGTCTCTGCCATTGGTGCAATGGCCATGCCTATCCAGAATGCCAGTCCCACCATGCTCTTCTCCAAGGCTTACACGCTTTCTGCCCACTCTTCTCCAATGGCCCCAAGCCTTGGGAGAGGTGATACAGATGCTTCAGGATCTTAGAGTCCAGCATCACTTACTGTCTACATTTTGATCAGTTTGGAGTCTCTGCTTTAATCCCAACTCACTGCCAATGACGTCATTGCAGTTATGGGTGCCTGTACAAGAACTGTACAGGAATAAACCCGTCTCTATTTCGTCATGTGTGCGGGAGAGCTTCGTGAGGCTCACAACCACTGAGGGGTCATAGGAAGGTAGTGTGGTCACTGGGGGAGAGAGGTGTCATTCTTGTCAATGGTTAGCTACTGATACGTTGTCCATGTTCCAGTAAATAACCCCGGGCTTATGCTCAATAAAGCAACTCTAATTAAACTCAGAGGAACACACACACACACACACACACACACACACACACATACACCCCACAGGCAGGTGAGGGACATGGGGGAAATGAAAGTATGAGGGAGCCTTGCTGGAAGAAATGCATCAATGACACACACACACACACAAACAGAGAGGGGGCAGGGAGAGAAAAGGGTGTGTATGGAGGAGTGATTGATTATATGCATGAATAATTTCATGCATTAATGATACAAGCTAATATGCTTTATTACTCTATAAAAAGAAGTCATGTTTTTAAAAATAGATGTAGTGAGATGGTTGAGAGCTTAATAACAGTGGTTTTTCTTCCCAGTGTTCTCCCAGTTCAATTTCTAGCACCCACATGACTGTTCACAACCATCTGTAATTCGAGTCCCAGGGGATCTATCTGTTGCCTTCTTTTGGCATCTTTGAGCACAAGGGACACACATAGTACACAGACATACATGCAGACTAAACACCTATAAACATGATAAACAAATAATTTGAAAAATTAAAACAGAGTTTCTGTCATTAAGAACCTCATGACATGAGGAAGAGAGATTTCATGGGACATAAAATCTTGGTTAATTCATTCTCTTTTAAATTAAGTAAGATTGAAAAAATCCATTGCTAGTAACCAGGTTTAACTTTTACACAGAATAATCATTCTTATGGTGTTTCTAGATTTAAAGAGTTCAACTGGCTGGGCAGTGGTGGCTCACACCTTTAATTCCAGCACTCAGGAGGCAGAGGCAAGCAGATCTCTGTGAGTTTGAGGTCAGCCTGGTCTTCAGAGTAAGTTCCAGGACAGGCAAGGCTACACACAGAAAGCATGTCTCCAAAAACCAAACCAAACCAAACCAAACTAAACAACAACAACAACAAAACAAAACAAAACAAAAAACCCAAACAACAACAACAACAAAAAAGAATTTGGAAGTCTTTAAACATCACTTCACCAATCTGTGTCAATGGTCTGTGCTTATTTGCAGCAAATTACTAACCTCTGACTATTTTCTAAAATAAGACCACAAGCTGCTCTGCTCTTCATAGGAGCTCACTCTATGTCTCAGAATATAAACTCAGAAAATAGTTGTTACAGAAGGTATATGTACCCACTGTGGAAAGAGAAACACGGCCATGGCCTTAATTCTCCCATCCAAAGATGGGTTAACATCCAGGTTGCCTTTTTTTTTTTTTTTGAAAGTCACACTTCTAACAGAAGCATTGCGCTTAACCTCCCTTCCTTCTGGGAGTGGAGAATTACGCAAAGAAAGGTGATCTATCCAATTAAGCTTTTGCCTTTTGTGCCATATGGTCTTTCTGGGTCATCGTGCTTGGAGTAGTCCTGAGTTGAGAACATCTGGCATTCCTTTCACTAACTCCTGAACAGGTTCGTTGTAAAATGTGCCCTTGATAAGTTGGTGCTCACAGCATTTGTCCTTGCAGACATACTCCACTTTTCGCTGTGCATGTTCCTCTCCTCCGGCTTCTCATTCATGTGGTGATACCCAGCTACAAAACGCAAGTTGAGCCTAACGTTGACCAACAGGTCATCCCAGGAGCCTCTATACTTATCCTCAGAAGTCTCACTTTTAAATCTGTGTTTCTTGCTTAGAGGAATAGTGAGTTAATGCAGATTGACTTATGACTTTATCCGCTCTTCAATTTTTCTTTCTGATTTTAGGCCAAATATGTACACAACAAAACACTATCCTTTTCCTCCAATGTTTTTTGTTGGTGTAAGCTTTGCCTCTTTTTGAAGCTGTACTCTGTTTCAGAATCTTCAATATCCCCATATACCAGCCCTTCTTGAGTATTCTTGTGCTTTCTTCATTACAACTGAAAGGATAAGAGCTCCCAGCTTATGTGAGAGTAGCATCCTGAATCCCAAAAGGAGCCATCTACTTCTAAGGAATCTTCCTATGAACTCTAAAGCAATGCTCTTCAGAAAAATCCACTTAACCTTTCACTTTTCTATAGGCACCTAGATTCTCCACCTGAAGATTGCAAACCTCCTTCTCACACCTAAGACTATACCAAGTCAATAGCAAATTTGACTAAAATTGTTTGCCTGCTTGGACCAAACACAGGAGGGCTGTAGACAAGAACCAGTGGAGGAAGGGTAGCTTGTACTTGCTGTTTAGCTGCAGCTTTCTCCCAGGGCAGAGAATTCTTTCTTTTCTCATGTTGTCACCATTTCTTTCTGTAGTTTAGAACTGGTTTTGAGTTTGGTTTCCAAAGACGATGTAGTTTTTTGTTTGTTTTTGTACCTACGGGAAGGTCCCTGATTCATGAATTTCTTCACAGATAGAACTCTAAACTATTTACCAATAATGACAGATAATGAATCTAAAAATCAGAATGACAGTAAGGTGATGAAATGAAACATTTTCTTGCTTATCATATACTTTAGTTGCAAATGTCATATAATTACTACTCAAACTCATATGATGAACATCTCAAATCTGATTGGCTCTTATTTGCCCCAATGTTAATACAGTAACAAAAGTGGCCATAAGGGACTCTTGAAAGGTCAACCTTGTGTGATATTTCTATGAATATGTAAAAAGCTAATACATTAACTTCAATTTTCATAAGAGAATATAAAAATTTATAAACACTCTAGAATTATAGTACACACTGATGAAGAGCACAGTTTTTTGTTTGTTGGTTTGATTTGGTGTTTATTTGTTTTGGTTTTTCGAGCTAGGGTTTCTCTATGTCTAATTACTTTGTAGACCAGGTTGGCCTTGAACTCACACTGATCCAAATGCTGGGATTAAAGGCATGCTCCACCATGCCTGGCAAGAGTTCAGTTTTTATAATTAAAGATCTCACAAAACCCCAAGCTATGTGCATTCACTGAACACATATTACTTTGATACTACTGTAGGACCAACCAAACATGGGAGATACAGCTGGAAAAGACTTGTGTCCTGCTGTCATTACACTTGGCAGAATTGTGAAAGGCATTGATTTTTTATTATTATTCAAGAAAATGTTAGTAGAAAAATACCTGATATGGGAGAACATTCAAAAGGCTAGAATGACAGAATCAGGGTGTATAGTACATAGAGAGAGTGATGACACTAAGCCAAAAATCTAAGTGATAAAGGAAACTAATTCAAATTGAGATGTGTTGAGAAAAAAGACAAAATGAATGGCACAAGTGAAGACTCAGAGGACAAGACATACTTGGAGTCTTCGCTGTTGTTTCAGATTGCTTTCTGTTGTGATAAAACACAGACCACAAACAATCTGGGAAGGAAAAGGGTTTGTCTCTGCTCATATGTCTGGGTCATCACTGGAGGGTTTCAGGGCAGGGCAATAGGAGCAGAAACCGAAGTAGAAATCAGAGGACATTTGTTTACAGGCTTACTCCCAGCCTCACATTCATGTCCTTATTGTTTTAAACACCCCAGGCCCACCTTTGTGGAGAAGGGGCTTTCAATAGTTGAAAGGTGCTGTCCACAGCCACCTATGGAGGGAAGGGACTGTCTATAGTGACCTTTGTAGGGAAGATGCTGTCTATAATCATCTATGCAGGGAAGCAACTCTCTACAGTCACTGTTGTAGGGAAAGAACTGTCTACAGTATATCTACTATATGGGGAATGGACTGTCTATAGACACCTATGCAAGGAAGGGGCTTTCTATAGTCACCTATGTAGGGAAGGTGCTGTCTGTAGTCACCTATGGATGGAAAGGATGGTCTACAGTAGGCTTGACCCTCAGACATCAATTAAGAATCAGGAAAATACCCCACAGACATTTGTGAGTCAATAGGATGGAGTTCCTCACTTGAAGTCTCCTCTTTCCAAGTGTGTCAAAGCTGACAACCAAGAACGGCCAGCACAGCTGAAAAGAAGCCTGTGCAGCTGACATGGCATATTCTCAGTAAGACACATCTATAGTCTCTTCCTCTGGCTCATGTGGATTCATACTAAAAATACATGGAATATGTTGAGACTCCTGAATACAGGTTCTCATCCTGCTGAACTTAATTTTAGGAGTGACATTTATTATGCTGCTATCAGAATGCCCCCCCCCATTATTAGAAACATCATTCCTTCCATGACCCTTACAGGGGTCTTGGGTTCTTTTTTCATTTTAAATTCAGCATTGCTTCTTAAAAGTCAATTAGTGTGTTTTTAGACTGTCCTGGGTTGTGCTAGTAGGACAGTCTACCAATGAAGGTTAAGCTTGATAGGTGATTGACAGCGAGACTGTTGATTTATGAATGGTTACATAGCACCGGGCACTCCTCCAGCAACTCTCACCCAATTTAATATATCTTCACTGGTGAGAACACTGAGGCATAGTGAAGCTAAATGACCTGATGTCGCACGGCTCACAGTTGAGTTTGGAATGAACTGTTAGCAAAACAAGTCCAAGTGCCATCAGAGGCCACTTTATGGAAAGTAAGGCAGGACACACCTCTGCATGCAACTGATGGTTCTGCTATCCAAAAGCGGGCTTTTCTGTTCACCAGTCACAGGTTCTGCAGTGTCTAACAGTCAGGAAGTACCATCATGACTTCCAAACTAGTAATTTCATCTTCGTTAAATTTGAGGTGTGTGTCAACTGAGATTACCATTTTCATTGTTTTCAAATTTCACCTTGCCAAAAGGCATGGCTAATATTCAACAGAGGATCCAGCAAAACAGGTACTTTTACATTTATCCATACAATGCTGTTTTGCAGATTTGGCTATGACTCTGAATTTTTCCTCAGAGTATCTCAAATCTGTGACCCATTATTTCGTTACTTATCTATGATAAAAAAAAGGAGATGGTAGAACAGGCGAACAATGGAAGAGAAGAAACCCAGTATTTAAATGTTTTTCTCTTCTCTGGAAATTAATGTAACTTTGGCAAGCTGACCTTCAGAAGCCTCAGTGGCAGCCAGCCTGCCTTGAATGGGCAAGAATTCAAGATCATCAAAGTAACCTTTTGTTTAAACAGGAAATGTTGCTATCTGCTAGCGCTGAAGCTGAAGGTATTATACATTTTTAACGGTGGGCTTCAAGCCCAGAGACATGGCCTCTGGTGTGTTAGTGAAGGAGCTTCATATTTGATTAATGTAGGGGTTAAGACGGACCCTGACTGTGAGTAGCACTATTTCATGCACTGGGGTTTTGATGGAGTTATGAAAGATAAAAGGAGAAGGTGAGCCGGGCATGGTGGCACATGCCTTTAATCCCAGCACTTGGGAGGCAGAGGCAGGTGGATCGTTGTGAGTTCAAGGCCAGCCTGGTCTACAAAGTGAGTCTAGGACAGCCAAAGCTACACAGAGAAACCTTGTCTGAAAAAACCAAAAAAAAAAACCAAAAAAAAAAAACCAAAAAAAAAAAAAAAAAAGAAAAAGAAAAGGTAAGCTGAGTGCCCGCACACTTCTTCTTTCTGGTCCAACAAAGAGCACTGCAAATTCCCACCTCCAAAGATGCCATCCCTCTCCTACCATGGTGGACAGCAAACCCTCAAATGGAGCTGAAATAAAGGTCTTTATTCATGGCAGTGCAAACACAGCTAAGACACGTGGACACTATCATCCCTACCATTCACACTTGATACCACTTGGCTCTTCCTTGGGCTCTATTCTCTCCATTAGCTCCTGTCTATTTTATCCTCCTTTGCAGGAAAAAATTAGTCTAGAAAATGCTGAGCACATGGAATCCAATTCTTCTGCACCACTTCTCTTTTAACCCTCCTTAGGCCCCAACTCCACTGACACTACATATTAAGGTCGCCAGTGACCAAATCCCACTGTCTATTCTTGGACACATCTTTCTCAGCCTCAGGAGCATGTAGTACTTCCAAGGTGGCTGCTAGGCCTCCCTTTCTAGTGTCTTCTCTTCCATCTCTTCCTCCATCTGACCTCTACAGGCTCACTCTTCCTAGGACCTCTCTCCTCATATAAACACATCTTTCCCTTTCAACCTTTAGCCTCATTGGTTAGGATACCAGGAGCCTTCTTCTTCTATTCTTCTACATACAAACATCATCACTTCCTTTTAACCCTTTGCTCAAACATTTTAATGCTGTTTTCTGCAAACATCTCATTGATAAAGCCATGACCTGCCCCTGCTCATCACTGATTCCAATCTTGTTTGTCTTGTTTTACTTACAGAACCGACGCGTCTACTTTTCTACTTACTATATTTTAGTGCATGGTGTCTAATTCTACAAGGTTTTTGTTTTCTTTCTGTTTCATTTGCTCATAGGTCAGAAGTGACTTGAATAGTGGGAGGCATGCTTTATAAATATTTATTAAATGAATAAAATATTTATTAAATGAATAAATGAATAAAAAGAAAGAGAGAGAATTATTCTCCCTTATAATTTAAATTTTCTTTAGAGGGTCTTAACATTCCTAAAACTTTCTCAGCATTACTAAACGTGCTCATGCTTCTTTCCTCATAACCAGTCACCAACAGGAACCTGACTGCCCACGATAAATATTTATAAAAAGTAAAAGACTGAAACAAAGACTCCAACTTGCATTTATCCCTCATGCTTTGCAATAAGACTCAGCAAATACCAAGTCCATTAATTTACTGCAAATGTCAACTACAGTTCAGTTGATAGAATAATCACATTGCATAACCAGCAAACCACTCCAAGTAAGAAAGAAGTTATTTTAATTTTTTAAATTTTAATCTCATCTTCTTTCCAAACATTCCTAGATTTTATATTTTGGCAATGTAACTAAAGCGTATTTGTGTGTAGGTCTTCATTTTACAGAACTTCGCTTTCTCATTTTAGGTATGTAAGGTTCCAACCCTAAAATTGCCAGTGACTCACAGCATACCCAAAGGCAACTCATGGAAACACCTTCCCCTCCCCCAAGGCTAATGTTCCCCCTATGTCTGATGAGTACAATGAACTGGAGTGGCTCAAAAGAGCGTGCTGGGAAGTTTTCTTATAGATGGCTCAAAACACATCATAAATGTCACACTGCAGAACATTCACTGACTGTCGTCCCAAGGTACTGTCGATTGCAACAGAGCTGCACCTTAAGTCCACAGCAGAAAGCGTGTGTTCCCATATAAAATCTAACAAGAGGGAGTATTTGAAAAGCTCAAGTCAGAACTGAGAGTGCTGGACTTGAAAGGTTGAGATGAAAATGAGTTTAAAGCCATCCTGATGGACAGCTTGGACTTTGTCTCAAGACGACAATGACAACGACGACGACGACGACGACGACAACAACAACAACAGCAACAACAACAACAGCAACATCTATAAACCTTAACAGAAAGGCATGAAAGCAGGGTGAGTACTATTTAGGAAGAGGCAGAGCAGCTATGGGAGGGCCAAGCAGAGATAAAATGGGATCCGAGTCTTGACTGCAACCAACTACATGATGCACATGAACACACAGGTCATAATGCCATTATCTTGCATAATTAGTAAATGTGAATGAAACATAGTAAAACTGTGAAGCCCATACATGGAGGAAATCATTTTTCAAATAATTTTGAGCGTGTAATATATATAAACGTATGTTTACATATATGTAATTATACATATCCGTATACTTATTTTTGTAGTGAACCCTAGGGCTCAAGCACACTAAATATGTGTTCTACCACAGAATTAAATCCCTAGGTTCTACGGATGCACTTCACTGGACAAATACCAAGTTCTTGAATGTCTTCATGGGCTCTCTTAGTACAGAACAGTCATGTGGGGGAGATGGCACACGAATACAGAAGGCTTTCTCTTTAGCTGCAAACCAACCAAACTTATTGATCTTGACTCTTAATCCATGAGCACTCCCATGGATACTATTGCACAGCCACCCTGCGGCTGAGGTCCTAACGAGTTCTCCCTACTTACCATTCGCTTGGCACATACCCGAGGCACATTAGTAGGTGGGAAACCAGTAAGAGGTACAGAGACATAAATAGACAAGTGATCCGAATAAAGAATTCATCAAGGATATCAACAGCCCCAGGCATATCTTGTTAACTCATTTTAACTTGTTAACTATCGTTTTCCTTAGTAAGAAACACTCTTGGTTGAGAAAGTACCAATTCACAATGAGGAGAGGCCCCAATAGCACTGATGTCACAAGTCTTGCCAACAGCCTGACCAGAACAACTTTGGGAAATCCCATTTCTTAGTCTCTAGACAGGTATTAATATAATTATACTTTTGAGCCCCAGCTTAACAATATTCCTAAGTTATGGTTCACCTATTTAGACTATTATAAAACCCTAAAAAATTATGAATACTGAAGAGGATTATATAAGGGCAAATATTTGTGAGTACACTAATATAAAAGACTAAAACATCTACACAATGACCACATGTAAATACACTCACATTTTATATATGTAAAAATACTAAAATGACAATAAAAATGAGACATAAGGTTGCATTTTTAAAAATGATAATGTTAACAATTCTGTGAATAAAAATGAAAAGCTCCTCCTACTGATATAACATCTAAAAACCAACTGTCCCCACTATTAGCTTGTGAAGCCAGGGCCTAGCACATGCTAGACAAATGTTTTACCATCGACCTATATCTCAACCAACCCTTTAAAGTAATATTTTACTTGACACTCATTCTCTTTAAGTTACACAGGCTAGCCTTGAATTCATTATGAATTCTAATGCACCCTTGAACTCAGTCTACAGTACCTCCTGGCCTCAAACTTGAGGATCCTCCTACTTAGCTATCCAAGTAGCCAAGGACAGCGGCCTTCACCATAGTGCCAATCTTGAACGTACTTTTGATGTGGCAAAGATGGTATGCACATATATATTTTCTCTCTATGGCTGGTTTAACCTTAATAATGTTTGGCATGTAATGAAAAGAGCAATGAGCAAGGTTCTCAACAATCTTCTGTTCACTTTGAGAACAGGTAACAAATATCAGTGTGGCCATTATGTCAGGTAAGAATTAGAGTCGAAGCAAAGGACTTACCCATAAAATGTCAGTGTTCTAAAATATCATATTTTCTCATTAAAATATATAAATTAATTATTATGCTTGCATTGAAGCACTGGGCTTTTCTTACACGAGCAATTAGGTAGCTTGGTAGTACGGGTGAGGAATTTAAGCAGGCGGAATGACTCAGCAATTCCTTAATACATAGCTAAGACGCTGCTCTAAAAATTCTGACCTTCCAGAAAGATATGACTTTGGTTCTGAGAGATTTTAATATTAAAAATAGGCTACTTGATCAGGGAATTCACTAGAAAGCCACCACCAGTGTGGTGCGGTGGGTAATGAAGAGCCCAGAGCACCCTAGTGACCTAATAGTTTCCTCATCTCTTAAGCAGCTTAGCTACCTCTGGGAGGTGATTTGAGGAGAGACAATCTGGGTCACATGAAGCTAGGTATATTAAAAGGCTCCAAATGCCAGATTCGTCAGCAAGAAATGTGCCACAAGCATGTAACGGTCATGTTAGAAAATCCAGGGTATGCTAAACTGTTTCGTGAAACACAGAATATATACAGTTGGTCAAAATAACTCATGTCTTGTTTTGCCTCACAAATGGCAAAACAACTAATCAATAGATATTCACTACACAGAAATACCTGCCGTTGGTTTATTTTTATTTTTTCAAAAAAGATTTTTTTTTAAAGGAGCCTTTGAAACTAGGTGCCTTAGTTTCCCTTTGCTGTGATAAATATGCTGACAAGAGAAACTCAGGGGAGAAAGGATTTTCTCTGGTTCCCAGGTCAAGAGTGACATGCACCTTGGGGGGATGGGGGAGGGTGGAAGGGAGGCTGGGCTAGGGGCTGGAGGGAGTTGGTAGTGCAGTGCAGTGCAGCAGGAGTTGGAAGCATCTGGCTACACAGCCCAGGAGTTCACCCTGGGAGTGGTGCCACCCACAGGGTAGCAGGTGAGTCTGTTCACCGCAATTAACATAGCCACAATTGTCCCTTGGCACCAGCAGAGGCCCATTTCCCAGGTGACAGTCCAATTCTGTCACCAGCCATCAGAGAGCACTTGCTTTGTCTGTTTCTGTCTCTCTGTCGTTTTAGTCCACTGATGTGAATTTTTAGGTTTCATCTCGGTGAGCTGAGAATCATTAATGTCAGACTCCCATAGGATAGTGTCTTCATTTCATTTCCTGTGGCTGGGATAAAACACTTGGATAGAAGCAATTGCGGGAGAGAGTGTTCATTTGGTTCACAGTCCAAGTTACAGCCCATCACTGCCGGGAGCGCAAGGTGCCAGGAACTGAAGGCAGGTAGTTACACTGCGGCCACAGACAAGAACAGGCAGCAAGGACTGAACAGCAGGCTGGTGTCACTTTGCTCTCTCTCTTTTTCATATGGTTCAAGGCCCATCCCATAAAATGGTACTTGCCACACTCAGGGGGTGGAGTGGGGGTTTCTTTCCATCTCAATAAACCTGATTAATAAAATTCCTCTCAAACATACGCACAGGCCGACCTAATCTAAACATTTCCTCACCAAAGCTTCCACCAATGCCAGGTGATCCTAACTTGTGCCCAGTTGACAGATAAACTATTGTAGATAGCATGAAAGGTTTTGCTTAAAATGGTGGCAAGATGAAAAGACATCCATGTCTCACTCCGCCATATGAGTTCGCTCCTCTTTGAGCTTTTCATGGAAAACTTAGTCAAACAGTGCTACTGCCTAATGTCCAGAGAAGGACCTGAGGTCTGCGGACCCTGTCTGCCTCGTGCCAACAAGATTTCGGAGTTACAGGCAAAGCCCTTGATAAACGAATATCATTAGGAAATTATATATTTCAGGACCCATTTCTGTCTCTAGTTTTCATTACTACAATGCTCACCAATACAGTACTGCTTTTCCACACCCCAAGTTCTGTAACCAATTAAACCATATTAGGATGCACTGTCTGTTATGTAAGAGAGACAGGCCTTCCTGCTTGTTACTGCTGACAACAGAGCCGATGGACAGTGGTCTGGAGTGTAATTTCCCCAGCTGGAACTGCATCTGCAGATTTGCTCTCAGCAATTAGCAGCAACAACGCCATTGATCTTATGGTCTTTCTACTTTTGGAAAACCAGCTGCTCTTATTCTTCAGACCGGCCCCTGGGGGCACTTCCAAGCAAAACAGCCCATCACAGAGGGAGGGCACTACAGTTTTCTTTATGTGGGGGGAAAATGTGCTAATTATCATAAAATTTGAATAGCATGAAGAAAGTTTGTACTTTTTTCTAGGGTAATATCCCAACTTAGTATGTTATGTTCCCATCATTTTATTTTGTAGTGATTGGAAGTGTTTTTAAAATATTTGCAATATTTTTTTCTCTAAACCTAACCCCAAAAATTCAATTTTTAAAATTTAGTCAGAAAGCAGTAGAAAGAGGCCCATTCTCAGGAGATCCTCATCCTTGTGCAGAGAAACCCCCTGGGTTTTCCTAGGCAGTTGATAATACTCAACGATTTCAACAGACTGAATTGTTTCCCTCTCCCTCTCTTTCCCTCTCCCTCTCTCTCTCTCTCTCTTCCTCCCACCTCCGTGTGTGTGTGTGTGTGTGTGTGTGTGTGTGTATGCTCCCGTGAGCACACTCATCTTGGACAGGTGCCCATGCTGTCAAGTGTCATTTTCAATTATAGCTTCATCCTATTTTTTTGAAAAACTGCCTCCCACTCAACCTGTAGCTCACCGCTTAGGCTGGACTGACAGACCAGGAAGACCCTGGGCTCACTCTTCTCTGTCTCTGGTGCTAGGGCAGATGTCACCATGCCCAGAGTCTTGTGTGGCTCTTGGGGGCCTGAGCTCAGGTCTGCAGGCTTCCACAGCAAGCACTTTACCCATTGAGCCTTTGATCTCAGTCCCAAAACTCTCATTTTTAAAAATAAAGGCAAAATTAAAATATTTGTCCGCTGTTTGCACTGACATCCAAAAAATACTTTTAAACAGGATTAGGAATACTATTGATTCTTGAATTAGCAACTTTAACCTGATTTAATCCCAACTTAAAATCTTTTTAAAATTAAAAGTTTCTGATGACCCTTGAGGATGTTATATGGGCTAAAATAGGCCACGACAAGAGGATTAATACATAATAAGGTAGTGTTGCATGAGTGGACAACAAAGCAGACTGCTGCTTGCCTGGGCCTGCTGGGCCATGCGGAGAGAACAGGAAGGTAGTGTTTAATGGGGCAGCAGATTAGGTGGAAAAGGAGAAAAGGTTGGAGAGAAGTCTGGAAACCGATGCCTATACAACAATGTGAATATATTTAATGCCCTGGAATTGTACACTTTAAAATAGTTTAAAAAACACATGGAACTTCAGTGTGCAACTCAGAAATATAGCATTTGTTTAGAATGTGGGAGGCCCTGAGTTCAGTCCCCAGCATCATACACATGAAATAAGTGAAAATGTGAAAGTGTTAAATGTATGGTGCATGTGCGCGCGTGCACACACACACACACACACACACACGGGAGGGAGGGAGAGGGAGAGAGAGAGAGAGAGAGAGAGAGAGAGAGAGAGAGGTGCCTGGTTGGTCTTTTTATATCTGGTGCCTCTGTCCCACACCTGGTGGCAGGTGGCAGATGATAATGTCAGAGGTTGCTAAGCAACCTAGATGCAGCAATCATGTGAACTAACCGCAATCATGATTAAAAAAAAAAAAAAGCCAAAAAACAAACACTGAAATAAAAACTCAATAAAAAGATAGAAAACAGAGTGAGCGTCACCAAGCAGGATGATCATAAAGCAAGCAGCTCTATCAAGCGAGGTGACAAGAGCTTGCTAATCCAGGGCTCCTCTGTGCACTGGGCCTGCCTATTGCTCCAGGCTCCAGCACCCACTTCAGAACAGGCATTGTACCTACTCAAATTGGTTCTGGGGAGCAGAGGGAGCAAGGAAAGTACACTTTCATGTTGACGCTGAAGCGCACAGTGAACAAACTAACCTGGCTTCCTGGCTCTGTGCTGGGGACAGGTGGACAGGTGGACAGGTGGACAGGTGGACAGGTGGACAGGTGGACAGGTGGACAGATGGACAGGTGGACAGGTGGACAGGTGGACCCCGGCTACCAGGAAACTACAAGTCTGACAGTTACTAATGGACTTATATGCTTTGATTCAGGCAATCCAACCTAGAGAAACATATCCTGGATTTGCTATCACATGATACCATTGAGAGAATTCCACATTGTGTGAGTGTTTTAGGTTATAAGTCATTTGTGCACTAAAACATCACATTAACACTCATTCAGAACCTAACTGTTGACACATCACCACATACACAGTCATCAGCTGAGTGTAATAACTCAAAGACAACAGTGACATATTTCAATACTGCATTCAGGCCGAGGGTGCTTATGATGATTACAGGTTGGGTGCTCTTCGTTGCTAGGCCCTGTGACTTGGCCCTCCCAGGTTTCCTGGTCCCCAGGCCTGACACTCTCTATTAGCCTTCCTAATTAGACCACCTCCTTAATGGCAGGACCTGTCACAGCCAAAGCTTGATGCTCCTGGTTAACACAAACACAATGCCCTTTCCAAAGACCCTACGGAAGGATATCTATGATGTTTCCAGTCCATTCCCAGACCTAGGTAGAAATGTAAAAGAAACATTGGGGTAAAGATTAATGTTCCTGTTGGCAAGCAGAGTATGTTTACTGGTATAAAAAAGATCACAGGGGCTCAGCAGTTAAGAGTACTTGTTGCTCTTGCAGAGAGGGGTGCCTGGGTTCTGTTCCCAGGACCTACACCGTGGCTTATAACCACTGGCAGCTTCAGTTCCAGGGAATCCAATGTCTTCTTCTGGCTGTCACAGGCACCAGACATGCTTATGGCTTGCACTCATGAGCACGCGTGCGCGCGCGCGCGCGCGCGCACACACACACACACACACACACACACACACACACACACACACAGAGTAGAAATAAGAGTATTCAGACATTCACTATTCACCCGTCTTCCCTGCTGGTGACCACTCTCAGGCCTGGGGTATCAGTCATCCCTCAGTGTACAGAGTGCTGCATGCTCTCCTTAAGGAAGGGTCCAAGAAAGCTAAAGGTTCAATTGTTTGCTCATTTTGTTTTGTGACAGATACCACCTTTGATTTCTGAGCTATAAAAAAAAAAAAAACAAGCTTATTTAGAGAAACATGAAAGAAGTCTTTTCAATACCCTCTCCTCCTATTATTTGGTTTTTGGCCTGACATTTTCCCCAGAAGCACAGGTCTGAAGACTTGAGTGAAAAGGTAAATGCTACCCGTTAGAAGCACTAAAGAATGACTGACCTAAGGATGCACTTCCTCCTCAGGACCACACCGAGATCATCGTAATGAGAATGCAAGCATCTTTCTCCTTACGGCATTCACCCTGGAGAAGCTGAAGTCACAGGACGAAACAGGACAGAATGAAACACTTCCTAACCCTCAGTTACTGCTGGCCTCCGTGAGATTTTGATTACTGTAACAGTAACACCTAAGGCAAACTCATCTTAAACAGAATAAAGGTTTGTTTGGGCTCAAAATTTTGGCAGTTTCACCCAAGGATACCCATAGATTTCATTGCTTCAGGCCTGTGGTGGAAGAGTCAGGCATCACAAAGAAGGAGTACAGGAGTGCCAGTTAGCAAAGTAAAATTCCCATCTGTACACACCCTCAGTCATTTAAAAGGCCTCCCGTGTGACCCCAGCTCTTAGATCCTTCATCTCTTTACCCGAATGCCAATCCAGAGAGCAAGCCTTAGCGCACTGGCCTTTGAGACCATTCCACAGCAAAACTGAAACAATCTTTAATCCTTTTCTATTTTTTTACCATGCTAAATCTTGAAGAAAAGTCTATCAGCTATTTATTCCTAACTTATTATTTGCATGTGTGTGTGTGTGTGTGTGTGTGTGCATGTTCATGTGTGTATGAATGTATGATATATGCATGTGTACAGGTATAGTTCACTTGTGCTGGCACATGTAGAGGCAGGTTGATGTCAGGTGTCCTATTCAATTGCTTGCTTCTCCAATTTCTCTTTTGATACAGAGTTTCTCGGTGAACCTGGAGCTCACCATTTCAAGTAGACAGGCTGGCCAGCAAGCTGCATGGATCCATCTGTCTTTGCCTCTCAGCACTGGCATGGCACATGCATGCACCACATCTGGCTTTTACATGGCTGACAGCAAGCACTTTACCCAACGAGCCGTCTTCCCAGCCCCTATCTTGTTTTGATACAGACACACAATAAATATACAGTCTGGCACTTCTTAGTTGGGCAGCACTGGCCAAGTCACATAACAGCTGTAAGGCAGTTTGAGCTGGAAAATCACAAAGGGATATATACATAAATAGTACTTAGAGACAAAGATTGTAAGTAACACCCGTGAGGGCCAAGCTGGCAATGTGAGTGGATCAGCCACATTCTATTTGAGGCTACCCTGTTACTGCTCTTGCACAGGACATGGGATTTTAAGCAATATAGGCCGAGAAGCTACTTCAGAGACTAGGGGAAACCTACCTTGGTGACAAAGGTCACTGAAGGATTATTCAGACCCTGTCTCTTTCCAGTGGCTGCCAGTGTACCTCTCCAAACCCCTCCTGCTCTGCAGATTCTGAGCCATTAGGTCCTCTGCAGAAGGAAGGCTGGAGGATCATGCAGCAGTGTTGCTCAGTGAAGAGGAGACCACGGGACCCTTATCAGTAGCGCCCATAAGGACTCAGTGGAGGGAGGGAAGGAGACTTGCTCTGAGCTAGAAGCTCTGTTCAGGTCCATCTCACACAAACTAGTGCAGTGGGCTAGAAAACTGCCACCTGAGGGAAACAGATTGATGTCACACTGGCGTTTGGAAGTTTCTGACAGCTAACAGGGAAAGCAGCTCAAGAGTGTGAAGACAGAAAGCCTGGCTCCCAGGAGGCCAGAACCTGGAACTCTAGGGGGAGGGGACTCTTAGAGACTACAGACCACCAAATATAAACCATGAATAAACACATGCATGTTAATCAGGCAGCAATATCAGCTTTCAGTACTTACTATTGCTCCTATGTGTGCCGCCAAGGTTCTTGTCCCAGGAAAATTTTCCCTTATCCATTCAGAACTAGCTCTTTTGTGCTCTCCTTTAGAGAGCAACAGAGTTCTGCCTGACATTTGTTCAGCAAGTCACTTTCCCCTAAAATCTTCTCTACCTTTCTGGAGATCTCAGAAAGCACACGTCATGTTCAAATCTTCCTTCTCCCATCTACCTGGGTGCCACAGGTAAGATCTTCAGTGTCACTCAAGACCATGTGTTAAAGGCTTGGATCCCACCTGACATCACAACGAGGTAGTGGAAGTGTCAGGAGGTGGAGCCCGGAGGTTAGGTTTAAGGCTTTGGGAGCATGTCCTTGAAGGAAATGGGAGGTCCCAGGCCCCCTCCTTCTTCCCTTCCACAACTGGTCATAAGGTAAATGGGTGTCCTTCACAGTGTGCTCCTACCTTGATGCACTGTACTGCCACAGGCCCAAAGCAATGGCCAACTGGAATTTAAACAGCTGTGATGCAGAATACACACACACACACACACATACTTTTTAGAGGCAAGGTCTCACTATGTTACCTTGGCTGGCCTGGAATTCAGTATGTAGGCCAGGCTACCTTTAAACTTACAGAAACCTGTCTGCTTCTGTCTCCTGAGTACTGGGATTAAAGGCGTGCACCACTGTGCTTGGCTTGTTGTCTTTTTTATAAGTTGACTTATCCCATATATTTTTTACAGTCACTGAAAATTGAGAACTATTTACTGTGGATTTCTGGGTAAGTTCTACAGGCATTCCAATATATAATTTTCTTCTTCTGTGCCATTCTGCATAGCCTTAGTGACATCATGCCCTAAGATACACACACAGGTATGACAATGTAACACAGAGTGAAAAGGAGAGGGGATGATTTACCTATTTTTACATTTGGCTGTATTATTCCTTTATGAATATTTTCACACAACTTTGACTTTGTTTTTATATCTATATCTTTACTTTGTTTTGTAACTGTAGATACGCTCAGGAACCAATATCAAGATCAGTTTGGAAAGACACCTGGTGTAAGTCCAGACCAATGACACCTGGACTTCAGAAGAGACCTACTGAATAAATAGTTCTCTCCAAGTAAATACTGTGTCAGCCGAGGCAATCACTATAGTACTGTGCTCACTGAACAAAAACAAAGCAAACAAAAGCCTGATGGGATCAGAAGTCTGAATTAAATACACTAATATAAAAGCCTTGAAAGAGGAAGTTGGGCAGCTGAACATGGAATCATGAAAAGAGCAGCACGCGGCAACAGAGAATTGGGACTTAGTGGCCAAGTGGCACAAGTGTGGTTATACTACAACAACTGACTATGTAGTCTTGAGACAATTTTCAACATTCTCTATATTTTATAGTGCTTGTATGCAATTTTTCATTATAAAATTATTTTGAATAATGATATATACAAATTTATGTATATGTATGTGTATATATATATGTATGTATGTGTGTATATATATACCTCACCATTATATCCTGCAAAAATGTTTAAGGAACTCCATTGAAATGGAGCATGTTTTAGGATGTTTCTTATTGATATGCAGCTTCCATTTCTGCTGACTAGATCAGTTCTTTGATAGTTTCATATATAAACATGGCACACGGTGTTTCCTTTCACTCTGCACAGTCTCTTCTCTCCCTCCCACCCCTGTCAATCCCCACTCTTCCTCACAGGTCCCGTTCCTACAGTGCCTTTCGTTTGCTTTGAAACCCATTCATTTCACTTAGTATCATTTGTGGGGCCATGAGTTTGGGGTCTGGTAGGCTCACTGTTTGGCACACAGCTGAAGAAAGTGACTCTCTCTCTCCCAGAACCTCTCAGTTACTAACACTTCAGCAGTGGTTAAGGCTGAATGAGCCTCTCCAAGCCTGGCCTGTATGGAACCAGAACAGGACATCAACGCTGACATAAAATCATATTCCCCGCCTCCCCAAAAAATCATGTTTCCCATGGCTGTGTCAAGGTCAGAAGATAGCATTTCACAGACCTTCACCCTATTTTCTAGCTCTTTCATGCTTTCCATTTCTCCAATGTTTCCAGGCCTTAGAAAGTATGGGACAAATGTCCTGTTTAGAGCTGAGTACTCAATCATCAGTTGTTTTAAACATCTTGAATGGCTCTGGTCTCAGCATTCCTTGCATCTAACTGCAAAGAGAGTCTTCTTATTAAGATAAAAGTGGCATTTGTACGTCCTCACTGGATGCTGGCAAGGAACAGAAGTGTCTCTGTATTTCTTATTTAAAATAAGATGTCTCTAGAGGAAAATGATTACCTTTCCACAAAAATGAAAACCCTGATATGGATGTATTAAGAATAACACCTCAGGGCTGGGGAAATGGCTGACAGATAAAGTGCTTGCTGCTTGTGTAAGGATGAGGACCCGAGCAACCTCTCAAAATCCAAATAAAAAGGTACAATGGTGAGAGCCTTAATCTCCATGCCAAGGAGGCAGAGAGACATGTTACCAGCTGCGGCTCTTTGGCCAGATACTATATCTAATCTGTGTGTTCCAGGTTCACAGAGAGGCCCCCAACTCAAAACAGTAAGGTACAGAGAAGGTAAGGCAATATTTGATGTTGACCTTTGGCCTCTACGCACACACAAGTATACATACATATATACACACAAACTTGTCTTCATACAAAAATTAACACTGTACGCACATGCAAAGTATAGGACATTCTAAATCCGCAATAATAGTGACCTGTCAGCACAAAGGATGAGAAGTTGCACACGCAGAATTTTACTCATGGGTATATAATAGAAAAATATTTTTGAACTAGAAGAAATTTTAAAACAATTCACTTTCACATTTTAATTTTTAAAATTTTAATCTCTGAAGCATAAGCCACATGTTTTTCCTGTTAATTCTAAAAGAAATGCCAGATTCAGTTTAAAAGCATTACAATTGCTGATTATAGGAACTAAAGAGAGTCAGACTTCCTAACTCTATGTGTCGTTTGCTTTGATTTTCATGGACTTTATCATATGAATAATTCAAATTTGGTCTCATAACCAGAATGAAAATCAATTCACAGAGACTCTACACTTCAAATAGATGTGAGGTCCTTGTCCTTCCTGCAGTCATGTCAATCAAGGCCAGCACTTTCTTTCCTAAAGTCACTGGGTCTGTAACATACAACATATGTATGCAGTGACTGGGTACAATATGGATGCAGTGACTCAGTCTGTAGCTATATAACATGAGAGCCGACTTTAGGTCCTCCTCCTCCATTATAACCAGAGCATATGGTTTCTCAAATTATGTAAAATAGATGCAAATTATTCATGAGAAACTGGTTCCTGTGCATAATCATAGCAACAGGTGTCTATTTTAAACACGCTAGGGCTAACGAATGAATGTTTGTATTCCTAAAATATTCTTTGGGATGTATTCTAGGAAACCATTTTTGAAGACATTCATGGAATTTATTAAAAAACAATGAGAACTTGGAACTGATTTTCAGGAATGCTCTCTTTGCAACATTGACAGCATTCCTCAGTGTACATTTTTCTGGGCCAGGGAGATGGATCACCAGGTACAGTGCTTGCTGTGCAAACATGAGGACCTGAGTTCAGATTGTCAGCATCTGTGTAAGAAAACAAAACCAACCAACCAACCAATCAAACAAACAAAAAACTGAACTTTTCCACTGTGGAAATCAGTGTGGGAGTTCCACAGAAAACTAGAAATAGATCAACCATATGACCCAATTATACAACTCCTGGGCACATACCCAAGGGACTCTATTTCCTGCTATGGAGACACATGCTCATCCATGTTCATGGCTGTTCTACTCACAATGTCTAGGCCACAGGAACAGCATAGATGCCCATTGACTGAAGAGCAGATAATGAAAATGTGATAGCTATATATAGTGGAATTTTATTCAGCTGTAAATAAAAATGAAATTGTGACATTTTCAGGTAAATTGATGGAGCTGGAAAACATTATAACAACTGAGGTAACCTAGACACAAAGAGAAAAATGATGCCTGTCTCACTCATGTGAATATTAGTGACTTGTAGAACCTTTAATTTGGAGTACCTGTATGATTCAGAAACCTAGAAAGGGACAATTGGTGAGGAGGAGAAAGAACAAATTTCAGAGAGGTGAACTAGTATAACATGGATTATATTAATAGGGAAAAGAGGAATAATAAGGAGGGGAAATGCCAGAGGAGAGTAGGGGAGAGATGGCTAAAAGGAGGATAGTTGAAGAGGCCATACTGATGTGGTCAGAGGTGGTCAGAGACCACCAGAACTTGATACTAAGACTGTATTGCTACAGATTGGTCACACCCATTGCTACCCATTGGTCATAAAACATCAGAATCAAGAAATATAGCTGGTACTAACCAGGAAACTTCCTCCCTGAAGGATATCACCTCAAAAATGTTAAATAGGCTACTGAAGGAAAAAAGCAAGAACAGTTTTACTCCACTGTGAATGCCATGAATTGTAGCAACGGCCAGCGTGGCAATATATGTCCATTGCTGCACTTATGGCATGAATGTCATGGGATAACCAAGTGCTCTGGCTTGTACATTTGATCATCCTTAGTTAGCTTTAAAAAATAGAGCCCAGGACCACCTTCTTGAGGAATAGTGGCACCCACAGTGTGATGGCACATCTTACATTAACTAATAATAGAACAAACCCTAGTAGATGTGCCCATTGATCAACCTGATTATACAATTCGTCAATTATGCAACTCCTGCAATTAGGCAATTAAAACTTCTCTCCGGTGACTCTGGACTGTGTAAGGTTAACAAGTAAGGGTAACCAAAGAAACGGTAATCAATTACTTTTTGGTTGGATGAAAGGCCCATTCCATAGAAGGAAACACATGACTGGTAACAGTATATCTAGCCAAGAAGCCATGTTGAGAAGCTCACAAGACCCAGGCATGTATGGTTATACTATTGTTCTACTAAATGGACACACTATCCAAGTTTCCTCTAAGTTCAGGTCTCTCTACCCAAAGACTAGTGTATCTTTCAAGCCTAGTTATACAAGTTTCTCTTTTGCAGTGGTTGGTGGTCCAATGCAGAAGCTCAGAGCTCCTCAAAGTACAGAGAGTAACTGTCAGTGGGGTGTTTAGCCACAAATTGGACTTCAGTATCACATGGCCACTCCAAAGGCTCAGGCTGAAAGACTATAAGAGTTAGAGGTCACAGAGGACCAGGGCAAAATTGTGTCTTCTGGCCACAATGGGACCGCTGTACTCTTGAACTCATAGCAGCTGTAGTTGCCTGCATAAGACCTGCTCAAGCCAGTCAACCTTTCAGCATGGAGTAGGATGGGACTCATGAGCTCCCACTCCTAACTAAGGAGCTTTGAACAGGTGATGGCTTCTAAAGGAGGGAATGGTGGTTTGGTTTTCTTGAAGGGTGTGGATCCTGGCAGGTTGATCATAATCCAAAGGATGGCTGCATACTTAGATGTGTATAAGCAACTAAATTGGAGTTGATGAGTTAAAAAAAAAAAAGAGGACATAAAATTGAGTGGGAGTAGGGAGATGGGATGGATGGATCTGGGAAGAGTTAAGGGAAAGAGTAGGGAATAAATATAATCAAAATGTTTTGTGTGAAATTCTCAAAGAATTATTTAAAATATTCAACAATAATTCAAACTAACAATAACAACACAACCCCGTGTCTGGCAGCCAGTGCCTGTAACTCTAGTGCTAGATACACCAAGAAAGGGTTACGATTAGAGATGGGAAAACCATAGGGGATCACTGACTAGCCCGCCTAACCAAGACAGTGAGCCCCAGGTTCATTGATAGACCCTACCTCAAAAATTAAGATGGACGGCAACGAAAAGTCAGCCTCTGACACATAAAGTTGTGTGTACCCTCCAACGTGCTTTTTTTTTCTGCTTACAGCAGATGGCTGAATCTCACATAGTTTGAAATTTCTGCATGAGCCACATGTGAACCAGACAAGAACTCAACCAAACAGTTTAAAAACATGGAATAGATGAAAAGAAAAAGATAGAATGCTACTTGTCAATTAAATAGTTTTTTTAAAAGCCACCACAGAATGTTTGCTATTACTGTCATATCTCATGCATTTCCAAGTTAAGCAGTGGCTTTATGAGAGTAAAGAACATTAACACAGAGCCCTTGCTTCCGCAGATGACTTTTAGCCTCCTATGCTTTGCTGTTTTTAAATATAGGCTCTCAGTCCCAGAAATGAATAGGAAAACAAGACAAAACCAATTCCATGTAATATAAATTTTTCTTTCCCTTTTAACAAACAAACAAGCAAGCAAGCAAACAACAACAACAACAACAACCAAATCCCCCAGTTTTCACTGTGTTGTCCAGATAGGGCTTGAATTCATGAGCTCAAGTGATCCTTTAGCCTCAGTCTCCTCCAGGGACTACAAGCATGTGATGTCATAATTGGTTTTAATGTAATATTTTAGCTAATTATTAAAAGGAAGGCCATCTCTCTTCCTACTATAGTGAGCAGTACATCAATCTTACAAGGCATAAGTTACCCAGGACTCTGTGAGCTTAGTCAGTAGTGTGGCCACTCAGGCTAGAAGAAGGAGTCTATCCTCAGAAGCCACATAAAAAGAACTGGGTGTGGTGGCATGGTGCTGGGAAGGTACAGATGGGTAGGTCTTTACAGGTCACTGCCTTATTAGACTTAGCTTCTTCATTAAGTTTTTGTCTCAAAAAACAAGGTGGATGGCATCTAAGGAACAAGACTCAAGGTTGACCTCTGGCCTTCACAGATGCATATGTGCATGTATGTCTTTCTCTCTCTCTCTCTCTCTCTCTCTCTCTCTCTCTCTCTCTCTCTCTCTCTCTCTCTCTCTCTCTCTCTCCCCCCTCTCAGGAAAATCAACTAAAGAAAATGCTGGACCTTAGAATCTTCATCCAAGATCCTACTAAGTAGGCTAATCACACAATCTAGAACTACATGTCAAAAGCTCCCACAACTCAGAGGTAGGAAGATGGCTCAGTGGAAAAGAAGAATTGATGTGAAAGTGTGAGGATCTCAGTTCAAATCCCTAACACCCATATAAAGGTCAGGCACCAATGAGGGGTGGATACAGAAGACCTTGGAAGTGTGACGGTCAGCCAGTCTGGCCCACACAGCAAACGTCTCAGTAAGAGATGCTGTCTCAAAGCAGTAAGGCAGAGAGCAATAGAGAAAGACACCCCAGATCCTCATTAACCCCATATGTGTGTACACACCCCCACCTGCACATACGTCATCCCCATGAACTGTTGTACAATTCCACAGAACTACACAACATTTCAGTAGTCCAGGTAGACAGGAAAATGATCTGAACAAGAAAGAAATATTTCAATGGGTAAAAAGACTGCCCAAGGATTTAAAGGAGCCTGAAGTGTTAGTTTATAAATGTAAACTATTTTATAATTTACTAGTTCTCATAGTTTATAAATGTAAACTATTTTATAATTTACTGGTTCTCATTATCTCCATGAGCCAGATAACCAGATTTCTTTTTAAGGATTAAACAAAGACATGTATTTCTTTCTTGAGCTGTGTCTGTTTCAAATTATGAGTATTTTGTGTGGAAGGCTGTACAAAAAAAAATCCTTGAATAGTTGATACATTGGGCCCTAAATAAGGAGGAATGTGGCTCTGTCAAGTTTCAGGTAGTGTATACCAAGAATGTCACAATATTACATTTTATCTCAACATTATGATACAAAGAAATACTTCAAAAGAAGGCTTTATTTTTCTATAGCCTTAAAAAATTATGACAAAAATCTTGCCAAACATCCTTGTAGTTCAAACACAGGATTTCTTCCAAGGAAGCCATCATGTTTAAATTAGAAATAATTTGGCCAAATATGGCACAGACTCAAGAGTTTGAAGAGATGAAAGTATGGCAGTGTGCAAAAGATGTGCAACCTCACATCCTGTTTGAAGGAAAAAAAGTCAGAGCAAGTTAAGAGAGCCCAAATCCCTTGTACTTATGTACAACTGGCCATCAAATAATTGTGAGATAAAAACAAAGGAAGTTGGAAATTTTTATTAAAAAGTGCCTTAAAGCTAGTCAGAAGGCTCAGTAGGAAAAGACACTTGCTGCCAAGTTTGACAATCTGAGTTTGATCCCTTGGTCCTGGGTGATAAAGGACAGAAATGATGCTGCAAGGTATACTCTGACCTCCATATGTGTACTGTGGCTGTGTTTGCTCACTTATATTCACACCCTCACAAAATAAGTAAGTAAAATGTAATTAAAAGTATTTATCTGATCCCTTATATTCTGGTGAGACTCTCAAGGCCAGATATCTCTGAGTTTGAGGCCAGTCTGGTCTGTATTCCAAGCCAGTCAAGGCTACATAGTAAGTCTTTTAAAGAGGTGAGGGCGGTATCATGGGTAAGAAGTAAAAATATGTTTAAAAAATTTGCTAAAAAAAATCAAGTTCCAATTGAAGATGAACAGGGTAAAATATTCATGGTCCATTGACTAAAAAACAAACTGACCTATATCTGCATAAATCTGTGGTAGCACTACTATGGAAATTAGAAATGGAACTTGGTTTGGGAAAAAGCAGTTAATCATTTTGACTTAGATCTGACAATGGTGGTGGAGCATCCATAGTGAAATGTACTGCAAGGCACTGACGTTCTAGGAATAGGATAGGAGAAAATTTCAGAATATTTAAGGCTTGAGTACATTAAAGGTAAAGGTCGAATGTCACCATACCTTTAAAGAGATAGGTTATCACAGTGGGCAAAAGAAAAGAGGGAGGTTAAGACAAGGCTTTGGGGAATCCCACAGGGACCCAGGGAGATGGCTGAGTTAGTAAAGTGCTTCTCATGTAAACAGGAGGACACGAGTTTGGATCCCCAACACTGACATACAAACACTGAGCACATTTATACCCTGACGGACAGAACCCTGTATTTACTGTTCAGGGCCAGGTCTGGTGAGAGACTGTCTCAAAATTCAGGTAGAGAGCAAATGAGGAAAAAATTGAGTCACCTTCTGGACCACACTACACACTCCCATGTAAGCACATACATGCACACACACACACACACACACACACACACACACGCACACACACACACACACATTGCACAAAAGAAAGTCATCTAAAGCATATTTATACCCTGACAGATAGAACCCTGTATTTACTGTTCAGGGCCAGGTCTGGTGAGAGACTGTCTCAAAATTCAGGTAGAGAGCAAATGACGAAAAAATTGAGTCACCTTCTGGACCACACTACACATCTAAAGCATTTCTGATACTGCCATGCACATTGTGTATGACAGAAAAGATGTGAATTGAAATTTTTGACAAATATAAAGAATCTATAAATAACCAGGCTATTTTCAGGCTCCTATGGCTATTTGTTTCTTAAGCACAATTCCCATCTCTTGCCACAACTCCCCTTTCCTTCTGTTGCTTTGTGTCCCTGGCCAGCTTTCTGCTTCCTAATCAGTTGACTAAACTATATATAGTAAGCATTCTGAACTAAGGAAGACTTTGCATGCCAAGATCATCATCACCTTTTATGGAAATCCAGGTGTCACATTGTAGTCACAAGATTGTTTCCCACAAGGAGGGAGACGAGCTCATTAGGACAGGAATGTGTTTCATTCACTGTTGTATCCTAACAGCACCTGGCACATAGCAGTTTCTCAGTAAATATTTATTGACTGAATGAAAATGCTTGACTGCTCCCATGGATTTCCTTGGGAAATTTCCTCCATTAATGCCTTAAACACGTGACATTCAATACCTTGATGAAGATACTATCCTAGATACTGAGGCTTCTATGGTTGATAAGGCAAATGGGATTCTTGCCCTCAATGATGCTTATATCTGGTAGGGCTAAAAGGTGTGTTTCAGAAGTCGGCTGAAACCTCTGTGCTTATCTCAGCAATAGAAGAGTATTACAGAGTGTTTTCAAACAACAGCAGGGATGCAAACATACCATATGGTATACAATCATCCAATGTAGCTGCAGACTGGCTATATGTACACAAGTCCATTGGGTGTCTCATGAAAAGTAATGAAGATTATACAATTATTGGATTTTAGACTTTAATCTTATTTCATACAAAGGCAGAAAGCCTTTGGCCTAGGTATAACATATACCTAGTTTTCTATAAACAAAATTTCTATGTAAATCAATTGAACATTTATTTAGAATTTGACCAAGAATGGGAAAGTATTGCCACCAACGGCCATATTTGTGTCACAGCATCTGCATGCAGATGCCGCCTTAGAGACAGTCCTTCTGTAGAGAGATGTGTCTGACTACCACATTACCTGATTTGGCCATACCAGCACAATCACACATACAAATACATACATATGAGCAGAATTTACTCTGCTGGGTGGTATGACGGAAAAGCCATCTCAGTGCATGAAAGGTTGGAGGAACAGGAGCTGGAGAGATGGCTCAGCCATTATGAGCTCTTGCTGTTCTTCCAAAGACCTGGGCTTGATTCCCAGGACCCACATAGTGGCTCATAACCATCTATATAACTCCAATTCCAAGGATCTAATAGCTTCTTAAGCACCAAGCACATGCATGGTACACAGACATACATCCAGGCAAAACATCCACACACATACAACAAAATGATTTAAAACAAGATTGGGACATCCAAGCCCAAACCAACAGCAAAAGCTGTGGAAATGCTAAGAACTTGGCTGGTTGGAGGAATTTAAAAAACAGTGTTAATGAGGGAGGTGCAGAGCAGGCGGCACCCTGGGAGGCAGGGGTTGGACTTCCTGGTGGGCGGGTCTATAATGAGCAGTGTAAAGTGAGTGCTAAATAGTTTTTGGAAGATTTAGGTGAAGTAGGCACAGGCATTTCAAAAGAAGTAGGGTGGAGGCTCAAACTTATTGTCCCAAGGGCTCCCACCAGGAAGAATCAGCGTGTCCAAGTAGCATAGCAGCTATGGGGTAGGGCCGACACCTCAGTAGTCACAACTCCTGGGATCTGTGTGGTGCTGACACTCATGACTTCACGTAAGCCTTATACATTTTGTTTTAGGCATACTTAAACTGGCTCTTATTTGAATCAGACACCTCAGAGGAGAGACAGGTCAGTGGTAGGAAGCACGGTCAGCTGGGCTTCCACCATGACCTTTCTGGTTGACTCTGTGAGTTGAACACTTAAGAGAGGCTCTTTCACAGCATTAAAAAAAAAAACCTGAGAGAAATTACATTTATTCAAGTTTTACAATTGTCCATATGACCTCACTTGTTATCCCAAGAATGAGACATGTGTAAAACAACCCTTATGAAACCTCATTTTCAGAAAGAGGTTTTGAGCTTAGAAATGATTTTTTTTTCCTGCCATGGTTTATTTTTGGAAAAGAAAACTTACAAGAAACATTTATGAAATAAAAATCTCCATATTCAACAACTACAGATCTAGAAAGACCACCAAGAGGCATTTGAAATAGGACATTAAGCACCCTGAAAAGTGACTTCTAAAGAAAGAAACCCCACATGGCTCAATAGCTGTGTCATATTTTAATGTGCAGAACCTTGCTGGTCTGCATACCCCGTGCAGCTAATGAACCTATTTTCAGAATGTTCCAGGGCAGGTACCTCTAGCTCCTTACTGCCTTAGTTCTCATCTGTTCCCCATGACTCTGTTCTTGGGCCTTTGCTCTAGTGTGTCACGATACTGTCCTAAAAACGCCCCCCAGCCACCTGTAAAGAAATAAACAGAACAACCACAACAAAATACACAATCACCTTAGCTTCCTTCTAACCTCTCCTGTGTCCTCAGCGGAATCCTAAACAGCTGACTAGGGCACTTCCATCTGGCCTTACGCCTGCACACAAGTGTGTTGGATCAAGCGCTCTTTTTCTCTCCCCAGAAAGACTCCTACAGCCTTCTGAACTGGGGCACTAAGGTGGGAAAGATGACTAGAGTCCAGTCTGCAGCCCATGAGAGCAAGTACTATGGGAGAGCTAGAAATGCATTATATCACAATGGCAAAGGCTGGGCAGCTCTGCATGGGACCTTACTGAGAGTGTTATCGGGAGAAAGGGGGCTATGTCCATGTTATCAAGCTGGCAAGGAAACAGCTCAGATTAGGAGGAAAAGGACAGACACAGGGATCCTTAGCAAGTATTTGCCCAATGATTAACTTTAATATCAGCTAATGTTCTTATTTCAAAGTTTTCATAGTATATTGGACCTTCAAGGTCCACAGCAGACTATTATCACTACTTCAAATTTTAAAATAAAGAACTTGACTCTTATATATGGTGGATAATTGTCCATTCAACTACTTAAGCCTGCTCTAGATTATTATTATTATTATTATTATTATTATTATTATTATTATTATTATTATTATTATTACACTGCTGGGACTGAACCAAGTCTCTTGCCTGTGTAAGGCAAGAGCTCTACCACTTGGGTAGAGCTCTAGACAGCTGCTTATATATTTTTAAGTTTTATTGTGTATGTGTGTATATACATATTTGTATGGGAGTAGACCTTTGGGTTGCTCATGGTGGAAGCCAGAGGATGATGTCAGATGCTTTGCTCTCTCACTCTCCACCTCACTCCCTTAAAACATGGTCTCTCACTGAAACTGTAGCTTGGCTGGTGGCCATCAAGACCACAAAATCTTTATGACTCCATACCCCCCAGTTCTGGGGTTAGAGTTGTGTACAGCCACACTCAGCTTTTTACATGAGTAAAGAGGATTTGAACTCAGATCCTAAGGGTTGCAGAAAGAGCTCAGCCATCTTTCTAGCCCTACACTTGCTCACACTTTTATGTATCAAAAGAATCCCAAAGATAAACTAGAATATAGATTTGAGCTATGCCTAGGAAGCCTGTTATTTACCCTAGAAATACAAAGCTTTGCTCAAAGCATTTTCACATCAAAGAAACAGATATTGACTATCATCGGAGTGAATAGCCTGCCCAGGGATTCTCAGATGCACAAGGTTATCAGTGAGCTCTCTCCTGCCAGAGAGCAGCAAAAGTGTAAGAGCTGAGCTGGAAAGAAAAATTTGTATTCGCAAGCTAGATTTCAATGAATGCAGAATGGTCACTAATCCCCTATACACTGCATTCTCGCTTATCAGATATTTGCTTTCTTCTTTCCTCCAATTAGTTTGGTGGACCGCTTTATTTTGATGTGTATCATATGCTGAATCACCACAGATGAGGAGAAAGGCAACATTTGAATGCGTAGTTTATAAAGATACTGAATCCAGTGGGATGGCTCAGTAAGTGCCAACTGCCAGACCTGATGACCTCAGTTCCAACCAGAGAACCCACACGGTGAAAGAAGGACTTGACCAGAAAGTTGTCTCCTGCCATGACATCACAACGATCAACACACATGTCCACACTCACGCACTCACACACAATATAAATAAATAAATAGACAAATAAATAAATAAACATAAAGATATGATCAACGATAGTGATCTAAGAACACTTGAGAAGATCCATGCTCCTAAGTAAAATTTCTTAAAGTCCATGAAAAGTTTAGATTTTATATAAAAAGCCACATACAATTTTGAAGTTCAAATTTTATTTTAAAATATACCATCATCTAAAATTAAAATAAAAGTCATATTATTGTCTAGAAGTTACATTTTCTACACAAAAAGATTCTAAGGTTTCTCTTTCATTAATTTTATAGAAAATGTCATACTTTCCTATTGCCACACGACTTAAAACATTTCACTAAGAAAAATAAGTTCATTAAAATACCCTATAAATATGGGCTGGAGAGATAGTTCAGTTAGTAGAGTTCATACACAATGTAATCCATGTTAGAGACATACAGGGACAGGCAGTTTCCTAGGGCTCACTGACCAGCCAGCTACTCAGGAAGTTCTAGGCCAATGAAAGACACTGTTTCAAAAGATGAAAAACAAACCAAAATAAAACGAAAACGTGAATGAGCTGTTGTCCTCCTTCCCTCCCTCCCCCCCCTCTCTCTTTCTTTCTCTCTTTCTCTATGTTACACACACACACACACACACACACACACACACACACACACACACACCCCTGTACCTTTTTAACCCATGCCCACACATATTCATGAAAACAGCACACAACATCATACAGTCGTGTAATTCACAACAATGGCAAGGGCATAGGATATCTGATAAATTCAGAGCACACTCTGATATCCCGTCCCGAATGTTTATGATAGCTGGTTATTATCCTTCATTTGGCTTAGTGAGAAAAATCCAATATACTCGCCAGTGACTTCCAGTGTGCCAAATCTTCCTTGTAAAGCCTTCTACCTTAGGTAGACCATCATAGACTATGCAATGCGATAGGCACATTTCATGTATTATGCCTAAAACAATTCTGCAACTGACTCCATGTAGCGTCCTGTATTCCAGCAGTAGACTAAGTAGTATGCATTTTGAAAATCTTTGAATGTAGTAAAACAAAAACTTCTCCAAAGGCACGGCAGGTAGGACATGAAAGTGAGTGGGGCTTCTGAGTTCCGAAGCCCCAGGAATGCTTTTAAACCATGCACTTGCGGCTCAGGCACAGATTACTACTGGTTATTCTCTCCTGTCCCAAGAACCAATCCTACTGTTCCCTACTTCATTGTCCTTCTGTGATATTGGCACTGGCCGAATTCCACTGTGTGAGAGCATTCACTTGACGCTGACATTCTTTATTTCCACAGCCCGGTGAGAGAGAGCAGCCTTGTTCCCTGGTGTTACAACAATAAGCAAGACCAGGTGTCATGTATTTCCTGCTTTACCCAGAAGCCTACAATGGGATGTGTAGAAAGCACCTTGACTATGTCATCTGGAGGCTAACCTGAATATCAAACAAGGACGTGTTACCTTTTATCAGGGAAAGAATAAACTACAATGAGAACTCTATGGCATACTAAAAGGAACAGTCAGCAGGGTATAAAAGCAGCATTGGTCAGAGGCTAGCCCCCAAGGGCACCTATCCTTTTCAGAAAGTTCCAAACTGACCCTGGGAAATCAGGAGAGGAAAAGAGCTGAAATCCCAAGGCAAGACTGGAATTTTCAAGGCATAATCATCTTAATTCTTTAAACTATATGCACGAGTGTTTGCATGTATGTATGTTTACATACCCTGTGTGTGCTCGGTGCCTGAAGAGGCCAGAAGAATGAATGTGTCAGATCCTGTGGAAACGAATTACTAAGTTGCCATGTGGGTGCTGGAAACTGAACCCAGCACCCCTGCAACAGTAGCAAGCATTGCTAGCCTTTTCTCTGGCCCCATCTCCACCTATAGCTTTTAGCTATGTATAAACTGTCAGCGACTTTAATGTGCTGACCTACTGAATGAATCAGCCAAATGCATCTTGCACATTTCCACATTTTAACAGGGGCTTGTGATTCTGAAAGAAATATGACCATCAATTTTTAAATTATATATATTTTTTCATAATTTGGCAATTTAGAATTTGATTTTGTATTAGACTCAAGTTCAGTCATCTTCTTTTCTCTGTGCTACATTAGGGACAGGGGAAATTATGCAACTTTACTGGGTTGCAAATTACTTCTCTCAGCTTGTGAGGACCTTATACAATATGAAAAAATTATAACAGGACAAGATATGTTCTCAAGAAAGTTGTGAAAAATACTTTATATTTTCCCCAGTATGGTTTAAAGTTTATTTTTTTTCATCTAATTAAAAGTGTGAATAAAGAGATTTAAGGAATAAGTCAATGTCCATGTGGACCAATGAGGTATGGCACAGGACACATACAGCAAGGACACTAAAGAAGTGGGCTCTTTAAACATCTTTCCTGTTTAACAATGCTTGCTTTCTCACAGAATTTTCTTTAGATCTACAATCCCCCTGGATACTGGTGGGGTAGAATATATTATGTAGCCCTATCACTGATTATAAACAAAAGCCAAGAAAATAGATTTTGTTGAGAAATCTGATCACTAGAGCCTTTTTCTCCATGTGGGGGAGGGGAAGAGAAGAAACAGAATAGAAGTGATTATTGCAGACATATCTTTACATTTATCCACATTCCCTGTGGGAATGTGTCTATGTTCTTATTTTCTGAAAAACAGATATGTTGTGACAATAAACGAAAGTGATTGGCTCCTTATTTCTGATTGGTCGCCACAGACAATGAAACACAGTGTTACTAATGGCTTGTTAGAGGGGAGTAAAAATAGGTTTCAATTCTGAGTTGATCTTCATATGAGGTTTATTAGGTGATCTGCATTAGCTCTTCCTAAGTAAGGAAACTCTCGGTCTTAAGACCAGCTGTGCAGTCCCCTTGCCTCAGCTGCTTCGAATGCTGGCATCCCCGGCGTGCACAGCCGTGCCTAGCTTTCACATTTGGAATGTCAAGTTTATGTCACAAGATGGGGAAAACTGTCCCAGAGAGGTCAAGTGTTCTACTTGGCTGTAGAAATCAAAACAACATCTATTTGATCCGCCCTAAGCACACACCAAGTTAACAAAAGAGTTGCTGCTATCCACACATGCTTTCTTTTATTAATTTGGGAAGGATTATTAATCCACAGTATGGTAAAAACTGCTTTTGGAGGAGTCTCTTTAAATAAACAGCTCTCCACAATATCTCTGCCAATTAGCTGTCCCAGCGACAATATCCCACCCTCTAAAAGTCACACAGGAACGGTGAACTGGAAGTTCTCATGAGAAGTCCAGACCGCCTAGCTCATAGTCCTGCAAATCAGCATCTTTCCTAGGAACACAAAGAAACAATAGCATTGAGGTCTCTTAAAAGTATCAACTTTTACTAAGCTCAAATTGAGGCCACATAGCCATGTTGGGTTTCTCTCTTTGGCTACAATGAGAAACATATGTGTCTTAATTAAATCATCCTAAAGGGGCGGTTGGCAAATTGACTCAGTAATTGTTGCCACTCGGCAAACATGTTCCATTAAAGTGAATTCTACAACTTCTAAATCTTCAGCTGATTTGTATCCCAAGTGGTCTCTAAATTGTCATGTCTATACTATGAAAATTCATGGCTTTTTGTTCCTTAGTATTTGCGTACTTGTGAATATTTCTTTTTATCTTGTTGGCAAAGCACGAGGTAAGTTTCTCACCTGCAGGAGTGCAGCTAACTTCACTCAGTTGTTGGTATGTGTCATATGCAGGTGATTAATATTCTTGGCCACCACACGAAAGTTACTTTTTTGCACTGTTGTATTTGAGGACTTACACAACCTCTTTTCAAAAATACCCAAAAGTCAAATTAGCATAAATTATTCACAGCCCACTGTAAAAGCCTGGAAGCTAAGCTGGGCTGGGTACACAAAACCTTCCGATGTGGAACTTGGCCTTTGGAGAAGCCTTCCAAGTATTTTTATTGAACATCCAACCTCATTAAACTAAATCACAAAAACAGCCACAAGCCTAAATCTGAGACGGGGATTTCAGTCTCCTGGGGTTGCACGCCACAGAAATGCCTGCTCTGGTATAAAAAACAAAATGGAACAAAAATGATATTTTTTTATTGAATATGCTTTCTTCAAATATTTCCTGGGCCTTAAGGAGAAGCAGCTACGCTGATGGGCTTTAAGAATACTGTCTCTGGTCTTCTTGTGGTACTCAAACAATAGGAGTAGGAGGTGGCTCTGACTCCTTGCCTACTCATTTTAGCTTGACTGTGTTAACTCATCTTAGCTTGAAATGTGGGCTTGTGCCTAGTCTTATTGTAGGTTATGCTGTGTTCGGATGATATCCTTGGAAGGCCTGCTGTTTTCTGAAGGAAACAGGAGGAATGAATCCGGGGGAGAAGGACTTGGGGAATGGGGGGAGGAGAAACTGCTGCTGTTGGGATATAATGTCTGGGAGAAGACACACACACACACACACACACACACACACACACACACACACAGAGAGAGAGAGAGAGAGAGACAGAGAGACAGACAGACAGACAGACAGACAGAGACAGAGAGAGAGACAGAGAGACAGAGAGACAGAGACAGACAGAGAGAGAGACAGAGAGAGAGAGAGACAGAGAGAATGTTGTTTCAACTCTGGGTTTTTTCAACCTCTTAGAGCATTGGAGAGGTTTAAAAATATTAAAATTAAACTAAATTCATTTTCCACGTTTAAAACAAATACACTGGAATTAGAGTGATGGCTCCTCTGTGGGTAAGAGCACGGCTACCTAAGTATGGGGACTTGAGCTTGGATCCTAGTAGGATAAAGCTGGGTGCAGTTGTGTGCCTGTGACCCTGACATTGTGGGGAAATGAGTACAAGAGGGTCACTTGGACTTGCAGCCTGCTAGCCTGGCTTCCTGCTCAGTGAGAAATCCTGTCTTAAGGAAATAAGGGAGGGAGTGATAGGTAGCACAGGATGGATGACCCCTTTACACACACACACACACACACACACACACAACTGCAGCTATGGAATAAATGACTCTCAAGCAACTCATGAGTCAACAATCCTGGAGTGCATGAGAAGCAGCAGGTGCTTGGATCTGAGGGAGCCACATACATTTGTTTGTATTTGGTATTGAAAAGTGTCTCTAAAATTGCACTGATTTACCAATTTGATTTCAGTGGAAGATGAAAACTAAATGACTTTTCCAACATGTTCTCTTGTAGTTGGGATTTGAAATAACTTCAGTTAAAAACAGATATAACATGAAAAGTCATACATGGATTAAAGCAAAAATAAATACCATGTAGTTTATTTGACAGTCTCAAAAGCTATTCTTTAATACATGCACAGAAGCATGTAATGACATACATGTCTACACATCTATCAAAAACTTCTCCATGTAACTGTCTACTCTTGAGAGAAAAAGTGTTGACATCACTAGAGAAAGTTGTGGAAGGCTAGATTAAAAGTGCTAAACAAGACAGAAGAAAGCTTTGATAAGACTCTTTTATGAGTCTTTTTCAAGCACAGGGACAAAGTACATAAGAAAGAAACTAGACATAGACCTTTAATTTCCAGTGCTCAAGCAACTGAGGCAAGGGCGTCATGAGTTTAAGACCAAGGAGCACAAAGCAGTAAGGCCCTGCCTCAAAAATAAGCAAGTGGGGTGTGGTTATGCTTGCCTGTTATCCCAGCATTGGGGAGGCTGCAACATGAAGATAATTAGTTTTAGGCTAGCCTGGACTACATGAAAATATGTTCCCCCCAGCCCACCCCCAACCAAATGACAGAAACCTAAAAAGGGTACTAGCCAGGCAGGACAAAGGGAACAGAAAGCCTGGGATCGGGGAAAGAAGTCTAAAAGAACAAACCTCCTCAATCAGATTCCTCAGTACTTCAAGACAGGAGTAAGATGAACAGAGGATAAACTAGTCATCTAGACTCAGGCAGATTACCACTGCTGTTAAGTAACTACAGCATCATTGTGCCCAGTTTCTCTCCTGAAATGACTCAAAACCATCGGTGGAATGCACTTAGAATTCAGATTGTGGGCTCTACGTGTTCTTAATTAACATCTCTCTGTAGGAAAAAAAAAAAAGCAGCTATTTTACTTCTGATAATACTCTTAGAAAGCAAGCAAACTTACCGGGAGTAATTACCCCAAATTTCACTGAAAACAGGGAGAACTAAACAGGCACCGACCCATTTCTATATCACACACATTTTAAAATTTGACAAATGTGTAGGGGGCCTGGGCCCAGTCCGTACATGGTCCTTGAAGTGCTGGGATGGGTAGTGGGGTAGATGCTCCCTTTTTGTGAGGCGGGGAGGGGGCGGGGGGGGGAGGGAGGGGTGGGAGGGACCAGGGAGGGAGGGAGGATGGGACCAGGAGGAGAGGAAGGAGGTGGCTATGATTGAGATGTAAAGCGAATAAATAAACTAATTTACAAATTGGCAAATGTATCAAGTTTCTAACATCCAGAAACCCTTCGTGATTACTGAGTACGTTGTCAGCCATAACTACAGTTCAGACAATTTTACTTTGAGCCTTGAGGACCAAACCCAGTACCTTGTGCAAGGTAAGCAAAGGATCTACCACTGAGCTACAGTCCCAGCCTGCATGCAAAGCTGAATGTGTGACAACACACGAAGAAAGTTCTGTATCTTTAGAAAACATAAAATGAAATCTAGTCATGAGCCACATGGAATTAAGCCAGGTGCCCTCAGCTTTACTAGTTCTGCTAATAGTCTTACGTGACAGAGTCAGGAACAAATGACTACCACACCACTGTTGTCTTAGTATCTATTTTTCCCTCTCAAGCTAGTAGCACTGTAGGTTGAAACATCCAGGAAATCTAAAAAATACTCTTAAGACACTCTGGATTTAACTAATTATAAAACAGTTGAACATCCCGCTAACATGTATTTATGACCTCAGATTAATATTTATAAGCACTAATTTAATTGTTGGCACTGTTTTTTCTAAAGCTTTCCTCAGAAAAAGAAAAATAATATAATAAATAATATGATTTTCCTGAAAGTTCTCCTTAAACACAGATATCATTATTCCTAATCTTATATTGATGCAGCTGATGCATAACAAATTGATGACTATTATAAAAACATGCTTTAAATGTCATTAATAATATATGATGTTTTCTGTAAATGTTCTCAATCTAAAGATTCTAGCAGTCTTTGGATGGTAAAGCTCTGTTCTTTCAAGTATTTTAAAGGTTAGATTCTCCTGTCTAGACTTCATAAATTCAGAATTAAAAAAAATAATAAACTGCAATACAATCTTAATTTGCAACAATCGAAGCCAAAAAACCCTGATTTATATGGAAAAGTCACAAAAAGAAAGAAGCCAAAAGCACAGTGCCCAAGCTGTCAGAGTGATTTGCAACAAGTGCCTGCTTGCAGCCAGAAAACCAGTCTCCTTCTCTGTCAAGTTTTCCCGACCCTAGTTACCTCCCCTAGCTACTAACGGAATCTCAGCAAGATTGAGATTAAAATGAGAGTTACTGTTTTAACTGCTTAACCCACCTCAGTATTCAAATAAACACAATGCATATGATATTTCTGGCAATGACAACATTTTTTTTAAAACACAATAAAGCAGCTAGCACGATTGTAGCTTGGGTTCATTAAAAATACGGTACATTTCCATTTCTCTCTAAAGCACACAGTTCATATGGAGAGCCCCTTCTTCCCTCCCCCCCCCCCCCCCCCCCGCCCTCACTCCTGCCTGCTTACCCCGGGAATACTGCATTGAGTCTGAGAAGACACCAGGTGCCTGTCAAGCATGCCAGACCAGTTCCAACCGTGTGCAGAACTCCGGGGAAACAGTCTACAGGCTCAAGAACTAGGTACCAGCTAAAGGTGGCCGAGCCGTGCGGAGCAGGAGCACACCACGGGCTACAGTTCTCCCTGCTGCTTTGAAATGTGTAATCTTAGTCAGTATGACTTCATGACTTTCTAAAGTTCTTCAGATGTCAAGGGCTCTCTCTTGATTCCAGGAGTACTTCAGGCGAGGCAGAGGAGCCCATCACAGTCAGTTAGCAAATGCCAAGTGGGAGGGTCTTTTCCTCACTTTGAATTACGTCAGCTGGCTCAGAAGAGAGACGCCTGTAAACTTGTCAAAGCAAAGTAACACTTCATTAATATCATATGCATGCCTTCGGGCAGCACTGGCCACAACAGTACTACTTTCTGCACTATAGAACAATAGGTTGCACAACCGGATATGCTGTTTAGCTGCTCAGGACAGCCAACTACTGTCCTGAAAAGTCTTAGAGAAAAGTGCAAACATTCTGCTACCCCTACCCGATGAAGAAAGACTTTCTTTTGTGTATGCATGAAAGAGATTCTTTTTCTCTCTTGTTCTCTTCCAAGTTCCCCGAGCTCAATAATTACATTTACAGTCAAGTGCTGCTTGGTTAGATTTATTTTATCTAAAATTGAAGATGTCTCTTCAAAAAGACATTTTCAATCCAGGTGTGGCAGCCTAAAGTCCCAGCGCTCAGAGACTGAAGGAGGACTCTGACTATAAAGCAAGCTCGGGATACAAAACCAGACCCTATCTCAAACACCAGCAACAAGAAAAACCAACCAACCGAATAAGAGGCCGCACACACTTAACAAAAGGAAAGCAATTACTGCTGTGCCCTGAGGACATCACTGCAATGTATATTACAAAGGGTTACTCTCTAGGAAATATAAGGCTGAGGTGGCTCCCTGGGTGAAAGTGCTGGCTACACAGCGAGAAGGCCTTCCTTCAAATCTCCTGCCCCTGCCAGTGGCAACGCATGCCTTTAATCCCAGAACAGTTGCCAGGAGAGGTGCAGATAGGCAGATTCCCTGGGGTTTTGTTGGCCACTGGCTTAGATGCACTGAGAAAAGCCAGGCCAAAAAAGTAAGGCAGAGTGTCAAAGCCAAGTGCAACCTACGAGCTAAGAGGAAGTGTTTTCTAGTGGCTTCAATTTTGAATTTAATGGCAGGGTCTCACTAAATTGCTCAGGTTGACCATTTATTCATCCTGCATCCCATTTTGGCCTTATCTGAGCCTCCCAAATAGCTGGAATTACAGGATTGTGTCACCAGATTAGATGTTTTACACTTTGGGAGCCAGGATTCGAGACAGGATTTCTCTGTGTAGCCTTGGGTGTCCTGGAGTTGCTTTGTAGACTATGTTGGCCTCGAACTCACAGAGATCCGCCTGCCTCTGCCTCCCAGAGTGCTGGAATTATAGGTGTGCACCATTGCACCAGCTATGCTTTACATATGTCTGTCTGTCTGTCTGTCTGTCTATCTATCTATCTATCTATCTATCTATCCGCCCATTTATCTATCTAGGTTAACAGTTTTCTTCCAGATCTAAAAATTCTACCCTGCAGGGAAGCTCTTTAAGCAGGGAAACAAGCAACTCAAAATAACATTAGGAAGTCCCTGAATCTGAGAAGATTCACTAGGCTCCTCCCTCCCACAGCAACCCATAAAGCTTCTGAGAGTCACTCTCAGACAAGCCAATCTGTAAAGAAGGCTCTGAGACCACACCACATGCCTAGAAGACGCCCAGACCAGCTGACCTGCCTGTAAAAGGTTTGGATCAGAGTCACTCGGAAGGAACATTCTCCAACATCATCCAGCTGCTTGCAGCCTGCTCAATATGTTCCAGTTTTCTAGTTTTTATGAGCTGTTGCCAATGCTGGGATGGGCCTTGGTTAGGTAGCTGTCTTTGAGTCATTTCTGCTCCTATAAGTAACCTCAATAAAACTCATCAGTTCACCAAGTTGGACTTTGGTGGTATCCATACTTTTGTCTATGGTGGACTCTCTAGACGGGGTCACTAAACATGTTATATCTCTTCAGGAAAAGTTATGTTACAAAGCAACAGTATAGTAATTATCTTTCCAGAGGAATATATTTTGGCCTGGGAGACCAAACTTTATATTATTTAATTATGCCATAGTTATGTGATTGGTTAATATATTATTATATATACTTTGTAGCCTAAAATATTTAATATAGTAAATGGTAGAAAGTTAGAAAACATGGTTAAAAGACTCATGGCATATAAATTGCCAGATCATTAAAATACTCATGAGACTTCCTTTACCTCTCTCCCTCCCTCCTTTTCTTCTTCTCTTCTTTCTCCTGCTCCCCCTTCCTGCCCCTTTCTCCCTCTCCCTCCCCCACCCCTCTCTCTGTAAGGAAAAGTTTTGCTGGGTTTACCAGGCTGCACTGAAACTTTCTAAGTAGCCTAGAACTTCTCAAACTTCTGTCTGCACCCCAGTAGTACTGGTACTAGAGGTGTGATCCACCATTGTGTTAACATTTTAATTAGATAATACTATAAATATGGTAGTAAGAAGAAAACAGGGAAATAGATAATCAATTTTCCTTTTTACAATAAAAATACCACTGTCAAAATTTTAGAAAAAAATGTAAGAAACTATGAATGTTAACTGTTATTGAGATTTGCTTAGTAGTGGTTTGAGGATTTCTTCTCTTTTCTTAAATTTAGCACTTTTCAAAACTTTCTAGGATGGCTTTGTGTTACTTTTTCAACCTCAAAAACAATTCTTCCTAATGTCAAATGGCAAACAGGTAATCAAGGATAATTTTTTAGACAAAGTGTTTAGTTTTGTTCATGTAGTGATGGGTGGAACCCAAGGCTTCATATACTGTATTTTTCAGACCATAAGATGCACCTGACCCTAATTTCCCCCCACTTTTGGAGGGAAAAGCGTGTCTTACAGTCTGAAAAATACAGGTATGCCAGGCAAGGCTCTGTCACTGAGCTAAATGTAACATCTGCTTTTTAAAAGAATATTTTTATATTTTATTTTCCCCTTTTATTAAACAGATACTCTTTGCTCATACAATATAATTGGAATACAGTTTCCCCTCCCTCTACTTCTCCTGTTTCCTCCCTACTTCCTCTCACGTTTGGGTCCACTCCCTTTCTGTCTCTCATTCAAAAAGAACAGGCTTCTAAGATAACAACAAAACATGAAAAAAAATAAAAGATCATAAGATAAAACAGAAAGCCTCATTTTGAAGTTGGAACAGACAAGCCAACAGAAAAATAATGGAGTCCCAAGGGAAGGCACAAGAACCAGAGACCTACTGATTCTCACATTCGGCACTCCCATGAAAGTGCTAACCTGAAAGCTACAGCACAAATGAAGGGGACCTGGTGCCGACCCATGTAGGCCCATGCTTGCTGCTTCAGTCTCTGTGAGTTCACGCGAGCTTTGTTCAGTTTTCACAGCCCCTCCCCTTGCCCCCAGAGGTTAATTCATGCTTCTGTGGAAGCAGACACTAACCTGAAGAGTCTACGGAAATGCAAATGACTTTGGGAGATAGAATGAGTGTGGCCAGTAGAATGCAAATGCCTTCGGGTTTATGTGAAAAACAACCCTCTAAATTATGGTTTTGTTGCCCTGTAGGGTGTTAGCCAGTTCAAATATAATGCTCTTAACCAACTAGTCATTCTTTCAATGATTCTAAGTCTAATATTTCTCTGAAAAAAAAATCTTCACACTAGCTTGATTATTTGGCTGGTTCCCTCAAGGGAACAAAACCAACCAACCAACCAACCAGCCAACCAACCAACCAACACCAAAGCGCATCTGGGAGCCAAGGATCTTGGCAAATAGCCATAATCCCAGTTCTGAGGAGGAGGCAGGAGGTTCATAAATTGAAGGTCAGCCTGATCTACATACCAATAATTATTTTAGAAAACAAAAGCCACAAACCCTTTGACATATATTCATTATAACTTTTGTTTTAAAGAAAGAAATATCCTGAAATTTTGGAAATATTATCCCTGGAGATGAAGCTTAAATATGAAACACAATATCTTTCTTTTGGACAGTGACACATATGGTTGTTAGTTTTCCAGCCGAGCCCATCTTGATTCATAATGCCACTATAATATACAAACAACAGAGAAAAACAATAACTAATAATGGTTTCAAAAGCAAAAACATTTATGGTTTCCTAACGATGAGAGCAGAAGTTATACATGAAATGTCTGAAATTTCAATATATTCCCAAGCTTGTAAATAATTTCTAATACTAACAACAACAATATTATTATTATTATTATTATTATTATTATTATTATTATTATTATTATTTTATGTGTTAGTTGGGTTACTGCTTTTTGCATTGTCCAATGAGATTGAGAGACATTGTGTTGAGTTGGTTGGAAGATCATAAGCCAAAAATCTTAAAGATGTTGTATGAACACAAAGGAATAACAGCAGGAAAGTGGCTATTCAAGGGGCCTGCACGTGAACAAGTGATGGGGGATAGCTGAGAGATGGCCCTCCATGCCTAAAACAAGCAGGAATAAGAAATTCAATATAATTTGGCCCCATTCCAATGTTAGAGGAATAAAAAAGGGAAAAATTCAAGTCAGATAAATAAACCCTAGCCAAATAGTAATTACTGGCTTTTTACACTTCTGTTAAAATTTCAATTTAGATACCTATGATTTAGGGGAAGACGGAAAATATACAGCTACATTATAGAGTAAATACACTAAAAATAAGGATTTTTTTCCCTAGGAATAAGTTCAACTTTCTCATTGTTGGCTATGAGAAAATAAGAAAACAAAATAACCAATAAGAGCAGCAGCAACAAAACTCACCGCCTTTCCCTGGCTTCTAATCTACAGAAATGGGGTCAGACTCCAAAGCATGATTGACAGGTTACACAAAACATCTAGCACACATCTGCCATATCAGAGTTTCCAAATAAATGTTAGTTTCTTTCCTAACAGAGGGATTCTCCACTGGGGGTGAGTTTGCTCCCCGGGAGACATTGAGCAACTTCCAGAACTATTGTTGCTTGCTACAAAGGGGAAGGGTGGGTGGTTTACTGGCATTTAGCTGGGAAAGGCTAAAAAGAGGCTGCTGATGTCTTGATACACAATAGTCCCATAGCAGTGATCCGCCCCAGTGTGCCCACAGTGCTCAGATCAGAGCATCCTGGCAGAAAGAAAGCTGTCCTTTATATCAACTCTGTTAGTGAGAGGTGGTCTCAGTCAGAGGCAAAGGTCACACCTCTTGAAATGCAGAGCAGGAGTGGGAGACAGGAGTGGAGAGGGGCTGTGGAGGATTAAGGAAAGTACAGCGCTGCTGCGGTCTGGAGAGACTGTGAATAGGGAGCAGTGCTCTGTGATTAGAGGTGAAATCTACAGGGTGACATCTCCCGGTGACGCCTACAGGTGACCTCTGCAGCAGTTGGCCATCAGAGTTCAGATGCAAGGACAGAGTGCCTGGATCCCATGAGGAGCTTTCACACCAATAGCACTTTGCCTCTGCTACTGTCCAAATCCCTCTGGCTCCCCACCCCATCTCCCTGCCCCAGCATCAACTCATCTTTGTTAAACCCTGAGGAAGATGGAGCTGATGGTATCCAAACTCCTGGAGGTCTGTCCTCACAAGGAAAGAACCATGCTTTCCCATCTGAGCAGAGAAGCAGTCCTGTTCCTGTCTGTGTAAACAGAGACAGGGAAGGCCTTCAACCATTCTGATTGTTCAAACCCAGACTACTTGGCCATTTGTTGGTTTAAACCCTAAAACAGCAGCAGACCTTTGGGCAGGGATGTGGAAGCCAGAGGACAAATACATGAGGTTGCCAGGAGACAGGAAAAAATGCAGAATTTTGGAGGCCACATATTTCAAGTGGCCAGTTCAGACTTCAAAGTGGAGACTGGTGATCCAATCGGCCAGGATCGTGGCAAGCTTCTTCTGCTCACACCCCAGTCGGGAGTTTCTGCATCAGCCGTGTTGCCTGTGATTGCAGAGACCGTGATACGTGCATGAATGTGGGTAATTATGGTATGCACGAGCCAGACAGTGAATCAGAAAGGCAAAACAGAACACTAGCGTGTGTGCACACGCTAAGGCGCACATGTGGTTTTAGTAAATAACAGCCAAACATGTTATTTTCTCAAGAAATAAAAATAGGAACCAATTTGACATGCCAAGTTAAAAGAAAAAAATGGAAATAGACACATACACACACACACACACACACACACACACACACACACACACTTGAATTTTCTTTCCATTGAACAAACCTAGGCATTCATTAAATAGTAACTGTTTCCTCTCATCTAACATTTCCCATGCTCTTTGCCATCACTGACAAGCTTATTTAGTCCCCCATAAAGCATCCTTTGGAGATGGTATGTTAAGCTCAAGCGTATCGCAATCCAATAAATGAAAGACTTGAAAATACTTCTTCTTCTTCTTCTTTTTTTTTTTTTTTGGTTTTTTGAGACAGGGTTTCTCTGTCTTAGCCTTGGCTGTCCTAGACTCACTTTGTAGACCAGGCTGGCCTCGAACTCACAACGATCCACCTGCCTCTGCCTCCCAAGTGCTGGGATTAAAGGCGTGTGCCACCATGCCCAGCCTCTTCTTCTCTTCTTTGTTTCTTATAACCCATTATTGGATGAAACATACTTAAAGTGAATACTGCAATGAGTATATATATATTCTTATCGTTAAGCAGTTCTAGAAAAAAAAATAAGAGAAGAGGTGAGGGTGAGGGTTCTTTGCCTGGTTATTTCTTCATGAATCTGCTCCCATTGTCAAATTAACTCCTGAAGGCATCTCTCAGAATACCTGATGCTTAGAACCCACCTTTAGCATGTAAAATTTTCCTCCTGGACCAATGAAATTAATTAAATATCTTTCTTGAGCTAACTGTAGAGCCAGTGATGATTTTCTATAATAAGGGACTAGAGTTATGTAATTCAAGACTTTGTATGTAATATCTGACTGTTTCCTTTAATACAACTGACAGTGGAGTATGAGGCGTGTGCTGTGGATTAGAGAAGCCACATAAAGTGTTGGGTTTTATTCACTGTTTTTGAGACATCCTCTCTTGTTCCTTTCCCTGATCTTTTTCCTTTATACAGATCTTTTTGTGTATTCATTTATTTGTTTGATTGTTTAATGTTATAAGAGATTAACACAGGATATATTTTGGAGGTATATTTCTAATGACAATGCAAAATAAGTTAAGTATATTTAATATACTTAATAATTATGTGCAGTTAATGTTCATAAATGTTTATATGATACATGTGTATAAATATTTATCTTCTTTACTTAAAATAAAGGCATTGAAGCTTGTCCACAAGGGTAATTTCAGCTTCAATGCTAGCAATGTAAATGGAATTATTTTTCTGGGAGTAATGCTATTTGATATGTTCCATTAAGTGAAAAGGTACAGTGGATTTAAATTTGGAGATCTGAGTTGGTCCTGGCTTGGCTCCCCATAAACTTCCTAGTTAGGTTGTTTGATCTGCCTGAGCCTTAGAGTTTTCTAGCATATTGACAAGATGTTCCATTGGGGGTGGGGTGGGGGAGATGGAGAGAGAGAGAGACATCCACACATAAGAGAAGTGGGTGATAGCGGGGCGTGGTGGTGCACGCCTCGTATAATCCCAGGCAGAGGCAGGCAGATTGCTGTGAGTCCAAGGCCAGTCTGGTTTACAAATCGAGTCCAGGACAGCCAAGGATACACAGGAATGTGTGTGTGTGTGTGTGTGTGTGTGTGTGTGTGTGTGTGTGTGTGTGTGTGATAAACTTAGGTGCAGGAGAGGAAACAGTTAATGCTACCATCTCACCCACAGTCCACAGTTACAATCTCTAGGATACCTTGGTTAAGGTTGGCATGGGAAAGGGTCAGACTAAGGGAAACTTGCTTGGTTACCTGCATTTCCATTTGGTATTTGTTTACATGAAAGCTTCACAATGTAGAGAACTGTAGAGAGCACACTTGATGACTGCATTGGTACAAATGTGCTGTCTGTTTTCTCTGTAGCTAATGTACTGTGCGCGCCTATTCAGTTGAGTTTTAAGATGTCCTTGGGCTGTATTTGCAGATAACTTCTAAAATGTAGAGACATGAGCTTATAACCTAGATGTAATAGAGTAAAATAAGCATACAGAGAAAATGACAAATGTGTGATAAAGGCATTGTTTTACTGTCTTTATGTATTTGTGTTACTGTATGTACATGGTACATGGACTGCATGCATGCATGCCTGCTGCCAGCAGAGTTTCAGGAGCCCTGTGGAGATCCTTGCAACCCGGCCTACAGATGGTTGTGAGCCACCATGTGGGTGTTGGAAATTAAAGCCAGGGCCGCTTAACCGCTGAGCCATTTCTCCAGCCCTAAAGGAACTAGTTTTAAAAGGACATACAACATCACTAAAAATAAGACCGTGAACTAGGAAAGAGAGAGGTTCCTATCATGTGATTTCATTTTACTGATTTCGCAATGACACAGTGACTCAGTCCTACTTTCTAGATATAAACAGTATAACCACAAAAAATGTGATGGTTTGCTCCCGGATTTGGACCACAGTGATATGTTTTGAAATTTTTTCTTCCCCTTTTTATCTTAAGAGTCGATTTAGGAATCAACTTTGGAAAAAGCATCCATTCATAATCAAAGTTATGAAAACATTACAGGCACGACTGAGCCCTTCCTTTGTTAAGAATACAAACTTGAGACTGCTGTTTTTATTTCTGGTAGAATTTTTGAAATTTACATGAGCAGCAGAACCTTTATTCAGGTTGTAAAAATGTAGTTTACAACTGCTTACCACCTGACCTAGGGGTCATTTTGCTTGTGTGTCTATAATCTTTCTGTGAAATACATTTAAATATCCACATTAAAAAAAGTGCATGCACACATGTGTGCCTGTGTGTGTGATATGTATGTGCTCATTCATATGTAGATATGTAGGTGCACGTCTCTATCTCATGAACTCTAGGATCACAGATGTGCACCACTGTGCTTGACTTTTACATAACTGCTAGGGATCTGAACTCGGGTCTTCATGCTTATGTGAGAAGCATTTTACCAAATAAGCCATCTTTCCAGCCCCAATAGTTTGTTTCCATGTGACCAAGAATGAACACATGTAATCTGAACAATGGCTGAGTGGGGCAAGGATTAGTAGGGCAATTAAAGGTAAAAAAAGTTCTTACAATGACAGCCTATATTTTTTTCTGGGTGTGGTGGCATTGGTTTTTTTATCTCAGTACTTGGAAAGCTGAGGCAGATGGATCTCTGAGTTTGAGGCCAACAAGAGAGAGGAGAGAGAGAGAGAGAGAAAGAGAGAGAGACACACACACAGAGAGACAGAGAGAGAGAGAGAGAGAGAGAGAGAGAGAGAGAGAGAGAGAGAACAAATGAACCCTGAAAAATGCACATATATACCTGTGCACATCCAATCTCTGTCCTGTGGTCTCAGAGTGGCAACATGAGCTCTTGGTTAGAGGTTCCAGGATTTGGTGATGTGCATTGAATCCTTAGAGGGACGCACAACTCCTTGAGTGTCTGCACAAACTCTGTAGTGTAACTTGAGTACAAGCATGCTCAAGTACAACTGCAGTGGGTTGGTGAGTTATTATGAATGTGTGTGTACAATACTTAAGTAGCTAAAATGAGCCAAAAGTACTTCGGTAAACATCTCACTTCAAACCATCCATTCTCAGTCTTGCTGTAAAGTGGCCCCATGGGCAACCTTAAGTTATAGCAATGCCTGAATTCCAACCTGTGAGACACTGCCTTAATTGCTTTGGGATGCGACTTGGGCATGTGGAGTTTTAAAAGTCCCCCCAGGTGAGTCTAACGTGCAGTCGAGGTGCAGAATGATTGCTTTAGGGCGAGTCAACTGTCTCTTTTCTTCTGAAGGTTTCATCATTGCACAGACCTTGAATGCACGCCATGAAACCCAACAGTTGCTAACTGATGCCAGTGGCTGATCTAAAGACGCTGCCTCCATGTATCTTGGGTCTCTTTAGTTGTTCTTCTAGAAGGACCTACAGCATCCCAAGGACCCTGAAGGTAGCTCTCCCTTTAGGTTCCAGTCCAAACTCTATCGGATTTAAACACCTGGCATTTCTGATTTGCTTTCAACCTTTGCTCTGTCTTCACTGATAACTTTATTTCATTCATTCATTCATTCATTCATTCATTCACTTTACATCCTGGTCACAGTCCTGCCCCTCCTCATCTCCCAGCCCCACCCTCCCTCCATCTACCCCATTCCCCTCCCCAATTCCTCAGAAAAGGGGAGCTCCCCCTTTCCCATCCACTCCAGCTTATCAAGTAGCATCAGGACTAAGTGTGTCCTCTTCCCCTGTGGCCTGGTAAGGCAGTCCTATTAGGGGAAGTCTTCACTGATATCTTTTACCAACGTTATTGCTCTAAAGCTTTGGAACAGCCTTGCTGGGGCTCAGCTCAGTCCTAGCTGCAGAGGTCCTCGGATGTCAAACCTTGCCCATCTATCAGGAGAGGATACAGAGGTTCTGTTCCATGCTTCTGCCCTTGGGGGTATATCGTGCACAAGTATGGTCATTAACACTACCACTGGGGCAATTTATTCATAACAGATGTGCTTATTTCCACAAAACAGCATTTTAGGTATATCTGATATTTTTGGAAGCCGAAGAAATGAATCACAGGAGAACTATGCTGTTTTTATTATTAAAAAGTGTAATGGACATACTTAGGAAAAAACATGCCCTTTATGTAATAGGCATGCTCTTTTGTGGCCGCTCTACTTGGCCCCTGAAATCCACAGGTGCTTTGGAATAACATCAAGGCATTATCTCAAACAGAGTGAACGAATCAGGAATGTTCTAGGAAGTTATTCTTTAACATCATAGAACTTGGACTTGCTAGTTTTCCGAGAATGGTAGACTTTGTAAGTACTTTTTAAAAAATCACTACTTTCTCCTTCCCAAATTGACATGAAAAAATTCCCTTAGTTCAGGGATTGAACTGTTATGTTCCCGATGACTGTGAGGCTAGCTGAGGGTGGACCTTCCGCTGCATGGGCTGTGCCTCTGACGCAGTCACTGGAACCCAAGTCAGATGCAGAACTGATATGCGCAGAGGACAGAGCAATTTTGATGAAGCTGTGTCCAGCCCTTCCCCTGCTCCTAGCTCCTGGATAGAGTGAGAGCCCTTTGCTTCTTGTGTAGAAATGACCAAAACAGAGTCAGATCTACAGCAAGTGGCCCTGATGTGAACAAAGCCTGAGGATTCATCTTGAGACACAGTTTTGAGTTCAGGGTAATGTTTGCTTCATGAGAAGACTTTGTGGTGGCCAATAACTCATCTTGGGCTTCCCCATTTAGTTCAAAATCATACTCATGGTTACCAGACTTTATTTATTTTTAAATTACTCATTAAATCTATATCTTTCCTTTTTGTATTGCTTTTTGCCTTTTCTTTCAAATCTAGTATACTAACTCTCATTGCTTTTTTTGTATTCATTTTTTTGTAAGAAAGTCCTGCATACCCCAAGGTGGTTTTGAACCCACTACATAGCAGAGGATGACCTTGAACTCTTGAACCTCCAACCTCTGCCTCCCATGTGGTACATCATACTGCCTATATTTTGACTCTGATGAACTGTAGTGACCCTTGTTATTCACCTTGAATACTGGAGACCAAGACAGGCTTGATCACACACTTTGGTATTGAGAAACATCAGGGCTCCATCTTTCCTACAGAGCCAAGTGCTCTACAACATGCTATTGCTTTGTTCTCTAAGTCCAGATGTCTGCAACAGAGAAATGGAAACACTGGAGCAATGATGAAGCACTAATCCAAGTGTGGGGTCCTCTATGCACAGAAACTGCCCCTCACATGCTAAGATCACATCCGTCACAGACAGTGTGTAAGGAGTAAACAGGCAACCCGTATCAAAGGCTAGCCACAGTGTCCCTTAATAAACAGTGACATTTAAAAGCACCGTGTCTCATTCTGCATTCTGTTTACTGGATTCCCAATGATCTCCCCATGTACATTTCTCTGTCACCATACACTTAATAAACACTGTGACTGGTGATGTCAGGAACATTCTCTATTCTAGCATGGGCATTGTTCTGCTTTTTCACTAATTCCAACTCATATTGAGTCCCTATTGCAGTTTCCCCTCTTTTCAGAAGTTGTCTCTGACCTTCTCAGGGAGAAAGCATCCCTTCATTATCCATGGCTTATTTCTCTGCAGCACTAACCACTTTGGGGACATAAATGTTTGTCTGTGATAGACTTCACTTGCTGTCACTCAGCTCCCCATAAGCAGGTGCTGTGTCCACTCGTCTCTGCATCCCTGGGCTGTAACGAACCGATGGTGCCATATAAATATTTGATGGATGAATGCATGACTTATTAATTCTTTGCAAGTTGAACCATTCAAATTTGATTTACTCTCTTGGCTGTTGTATTCAATCATGTGACTCAGATAGATGTTGCAAATGCTACTTTCCATTTCTCACAATGCTCCATTTGTTAAGATATCTGCAGGCCACTAATGGCCTGCAATGTCGGGTTTTCAACAACTGATTTTCAGACTGAAGCCTGTAGCTTTCACATGCACCCTTATGTACATACATAGATGCACATGCACAGACATGGAAAATTACAATTAAATATTTTTATTAAGAAGAAAAGGAAATGTTTTAGCTTCTTAAAATTTTTCTTTGCACATCATGCAATTTGCAGGCAAATGGATGGAACTAGAAAGATCCTCTTGAGTGAGGTAACCCAGGCCCAGAAAGATACATGGTATATATTCATAAGTGGCTATTAGCCGTAAAGTATGGGATAACCATGTTACAATCCATAGACCCAAGGAAGCTGAGTAACAAGGAGGCCCCAAGGGAGGATGCTTGAATCTCATTCAGAAGGGGTAATAAAATAGGCATTGCATGTGGACGGAAGAAGGGGACTAGGTAGGAGGGGGAGCTGGGGTGGGAATTAGAAATAGAGAAATCAGAAAGGTAGAAGAGAGGGTCAGGTGAGAGAAATAAAAAATAGAAATATAAATCGAGGGGGGCATCTGTGGGGTGTACTTGCCAGAGACCTAGGATAGGGGAGGTCCCAGGAAGTCTATGGGCATCACCCTAGCTGAGACTCCAAGCAACAGGCCACCGTGAAGTTGCCACCTCCTATAGACAGGCAGGACTTATAGTGGAGGGATAAAGACAGCAACCTAGCCACAAAACCTTCGACCCAAATTTTATCCTGACTACAAGGTGTGCAGAGACAAAGATGAAGCAAAGATTGGGGTAATGGCCAACCAAAGACTGGCCCTACTTGAGACCCATTCCATCAGAAAGAACCAATCCCTGACACAATGTTACTCTGCTATGCCTGTAGACAGGAGCCAAGCGTAACTCCTCTGAGAGGTTTCACCCAGCAGTGGATGGAAGCAGATGCAGAGACCCACAGCCCAACATTATGCAGAGCTCTGTGGAAGAGTTGGGGAAAAGATTGAGGGAGCTGGAGAGGTCAAGGACTCCACAACAAGACCTACAGAGTCAACTAACTTGGGCCCATGGAGGCTCACAGAGACTGGACCACCAACCAAAGAGCATACATGGACTGGCCCTAGGCCCCCTGTAGCAGATGCACAGCTTGGTCTTCATGTGGGTCCCCTGACAATTGGAGCAGGGACCCTCTCTAACTCTGATGTCTGCCTTTGGATCCTGTTCTGTTAACTGGGATGCATCGTCTGGCCTCAGTGGGAGAGGATGCTCCTAGTCCAGCAGTGACTTAATGTGCCAGTGTGGGTTGGTACATATGGGAACCTCCCCCTTCTCTGAAGAGAAAGAGAGGGGGAAATGGAGGAGAGAAGAAGTGGGTGCTGGGACTGTAAGGAGAAGGGCGTTAGACTGAAATCATGATGTAAAGTGACGAAAGAAAGAAAGAAAGAAAGAAAGAAAGAAAGAAAGAAAGAAAGAAAAGAAGGAAAGGAGGAAGGAAGGATTGATTTTGCTTTGGTATTCACCATAATTATTGAATGTGATGTTTTTCACTAGATTATAAAGTGATTTAAATTTTGTTCTCCTGAAACTCATCCCCTCTCAGCCAAGCTAAAAAATTCCATAGCATGCATTATGATCGCAATAACCTCTAAATCTACATAATCTTGTGATGAACATATAATTCACACCTATAGTTGTGAACGCTAATTGGGCTATGATTCTGTTAGCTTCTAAACTAGAAAAAGCTCAAATGTTCACAGATAGTAGAGTTAAAAAATTGAGATACGTGCTGCAAAGTCGCATTATACAAAGATCACAGACAAATCTTAGACAGGTGCATAACAGTGAAAAACAGATAAAATCATAACACACACAAAGGCATTCATACACAGGCACACATGCATATATACACACACACAGACACATGCACACAGACACACAGATGCACATACATGAGAGAGACAGAAAGAGAAGGAGAATGTATATGGAGTATCATTTCATTTATATGAAAAGTAAAAGTGGACAAGTGACTACATTGCTTTGAACACACCTGAAATAATTGACAAAGACAAGGAAAGCAATTATCACTAGGAAATCAATGTGACAGTTGGTTATCTACTTATGTTGTGGCTTTTAAAAACCTTTAAAATTTTCTCTGATGCTTTTAGACAAACTGTTAAGTTTTATGCCAATAAATTTATTACTGCTGTGCATTTAGAAACAAGAATAGTTGATTTGTTTTTATTTTTTATAGTTTGGCTACTGAAACACACACACATACACACACACACACACACTTTGCCAATTGGAGAGCTCTGTTTTTTTATACCATTCTAGACCAAAGACCTTAATGTAGGACTTGAGCTTTAGAGACTTCCCATAGATTAAACATATCAATATGCAGACACAGGCAAAGATTTTCTGAGAAGTACTCTGATAGCTTCAGAAATAATATAAAAAATTGACATGTACAGTTGTGTAAAATTAAAAAAAAAAAGTGGTTCCACAAAGAAAATGAAATATTCATCAGAGTTAAATAACAGTCTACACAGTGGGTAAAAATCTTTACAAGTAGTTACCAGATGATATCCAGAATATATAAAGAATTCAATAAATTCAACGTAAAAAAACAAACTATACAATCAACAAATGGGCAAAAGAACAGACAATTATCAAAAGAAGTACAAGCTATCAAAAGAAATAGATGGGGAAATGTCCAGCATCAGTAGATATCCCAAAATGCAAAACAAAATTTCACTGATAGTCTATCTCTCTAAGAACAGTGGCCTCATCAACAGCTGTTAGCAGAGGCCACGAAGGCTGCATGGAGAGCTCAGGGAGAACAAACCCTGAAACTGTTAGTCGGGAGGATTAGCTCTAGTGTTCCAAAGTCTTCCAAAAATTATATAAAATGATAGGTGTTTAAGGAAGAAGAAATGGTAATTATGTTGATTTTTGTCATTATATGTTGTATACAAGTATCAATTTATCATACCATATCTTAAAAATATGTAGAACTATCATGAGTTAATTTTAAAGTTCCTTTTTTTTTTTCTGGGTTTTCTTTTTTTTTTTTTTTTTTTTTTTGGTTTTTCGAGACAGGGTCTCTCTGTGTAGCCTTGGCCATCCTGGACTCACTTTGTAGACCAGGCTGGCCTCGAACTCACAGCGATCCGCCTGCCTCTGCCTCCCAAGTGCTGGGATTAAAGGCGTGCGCCACCACGCCCGAGTTTTCTCTGTGTATCCCTGGGTGTCCTCACACTCACTCTGTAGTCCAGGCTGGCCTTGAACTCATGTAGATCCGCCTGCCTCTACCTTCCAAGTGCTGAGACTAATAATGTGCACTACCATGCCCAGGATGGGCTAATTTTAAAATGTCTGCTAATCTTACTGACTTTGCCTGTAGTACTCGTCCCTAATTTAAAATAAGACATTTAAAGAATTTACTCCTTTGGTGTCATATTTTGATTATCTTCAACTTCAATGGGTCATTTATAGTCAGTATTTCTTTAACAGTAATTTGTTTTGATGTCAGAGCCTAACTCAGTATTAAAGTTCTGTTTTCCTTGGAGGAAATAAAATCTTATGGGAATCTAGTAATCACTCAGTTTCCATGGGCAACTGTTTCTAGGATCCACCTCCTAGACACTAAAAATCCACAAATGCTCAGGTCTCTTACATTCAACGACATATCCTTACACACCTTTTACTTTACCTAATCTTTAGATTAATTATATCCCCCAAGGACAATGTAAAATAAAAAGAACCCCAGTAACCCACAAACACATAGAATATCTGTCCATTAGCTGATCATTTTAAGTCCTGAGATGTTATCCATGAAAGGTGATTGAAATTTTCTTTCAATGTTTTCATGTCTTTGAATTGTTTTTGCAGTTCGCTGTTATCTTGTAGAAAATGGGGCTAATGATCTCTGATTCCTAAGATTTACATTCAAGGGACTTTATCACCTTGAAAACACTTCTCAGTATTAGCAATTGACAACTCTTAAAACAAGTCCAGGGGAGGGGACAGAGAGAAAAATGTGCCTTAGAAGAAAGACCCAGTTGAGGGCAAAGATGCCTGTGACTCTCACTGGAGCAGTGGCGGCACTGCAGCACCAAGCCTTCTGCAAGCTTCTGCCTTCTGCATTATTAGTTTGCCATACTGGCAGGAGCTAGTGAAGAAACCGAATCCTCAAGACACTCTGCTAATTGTGAACGTACGCAAGTGACAGAATGTGTTACTAAGACAGTCTCCCAAACCTAGTTCTATCATTGTATCTATATGCCAAGCTGACCTAGACCACGGATGCCATCAGCTTAGTACCTCCAGTGTTTTGCAGCTCCACATCGTTTTTTAATATTCATTTTATTTTACATGCATTGGTGTTTCACCTGCATGTATTCTTATATGAGGATATCAGATCCCCTAGAACTGGAGTTACAGACAGCTGTGATCTGCCATGTGGGTGCTGGGAATTGAGCCAGGGTCCTCTGGAGGAGCAGCTAGTGCTCTTAACCACCGAGCCATGGCTCCAGCCCCATACCAATTTAAAAAAAAAAAAAGGAGTTTCCAAAAGAGGGTCCCAGTCTGCAGAACTGCAGGCTTCAACCTCATGGTCCTCCTCACTGAGTCTCTTGAATGGCAGGATTATAAATGAGCCATGGTGCTCAGTCTCACTCTTTTAAGCTATCTGGTCTTTACAAAAGAGTGCTGACCTGAAGCACTGGTCCTATTCTCCCAGTTCCCTGTCTCCGAGACTCATGTGCTCTTGGCTTGCTTTAGAAACACTTCATTTTGTGGTATAGAAAGTGAAAAATTTAATAATGGTCTCCTTAGAGCAGTGGTCCTTAACCTTTCTATTGCCGCAACCCTTTAATACAGTTCCTCGTGTTTTGGTGACTCCCCCAACCATAAGATTATTCTTGTTGCTACTTCATAAATATAAATTTGTGACTGTTATGAATCATAATGGAAACATCTGTGTTTCCCATGGTCTTAGGGGTCCCCCCTAAAAAGGTTAACTCCCAAAGGGTTTGCACCCCATAGGCTGAGAACCACTGCCTTAGAGGGCAACCCTTGGCCTTTCCTGATCCTCTTCAGGGATGCAGTCAATATTACAACCTCAAGGAAATTAGGATTACAATCTCTTGCTCTCCCTCTCTTTACTTTCTTTTAGCCAGTCAATAGTCTATTTGCTATTAAATGACATTGGGAACACATTGAAATTTATCATACGCATTGCATGTCCACCACTGACCTTCCACGCCTTCTATACTGGCCATTGTTCATCTGAGTCCAGCTCAAAACACCTCTGCAGGCCCTTGGCAGTTGCCTCTATGCCTCTGTCCATTGTGATGCTTTCCTCATCCAAATCTCACCTCAAAGCACATCTTGTGGGGTCGTCTAGACGGGTCTTTGTTCTGTTGCAAAATTACCTACTTGTCTCCTTAGCTTGTTCATTTGCTTTCTTTATTTATTGTATTTCTTAGTTGAAGCAGATGCTTTAATAGAGGGAAAAGCCTTCCTTCCCTGTGATTAGTTTTCTAGAATCCAGAACATGCCTGGCACAGAGGAGAATTCAATAAATATCTGTTGAATAAATATATTAGCAAATAGGTAGTAGAAGTAGGATAATTTCAAGAAAAAATAGGTTTGCTTAGAGTCAAACAATAAGGAAAAAGTCTGATGGAATGAAGACATGCAACTAAGCTAGTCATCTGTGGCATCTGAGAAGCATCCTTATAAGCCCATGTGCTTGGTCCCAGGCAGTGGCACTGGTGATGTTGTGTAGCCTTCTTGGAACAAGGATACTACTGGGTGTGGGGTCTGAGAGCTGATAGCTTCATCCCACTTCTAATTCGTTCTTGGGCCAGAGATGGGATCTCTGCCTTCCTGTTCCAGCTTTCCACTGCCATGCTTTCCTTGTGGTTATGCACTGTCCTGCTAGAACCAGAGCCCCACACAAACTCTTATATAGGCCTCCTAGGTCATGGTATTTTATCATAGAAATGGAAAGTAAGCAATACAGAGACCTTTAGACTATGCATGCTCCTGGGAAGACTTTGACAAAATATCTGTGATAAGCTTAGCTATGCCAGACATGGACCTCAAATGTGGGCTTTGATTACGCTCACAATACAGGGAGGTAAGACCATGCTCCCTTTTATCAACCCCAGAGAAGAACAAACAGAGGCAAAAAGTAGCATTCTTGCCAAAGGATCATGGCTTCGATTCTCCGTTTCTTTAAGAAGTATGATATTGTTGAAAACAGTTGTTGGGAGAAGTTGGGAAGATCTGCCAGGGCTGAAAGTATCCTTTCATTTAGCATAATTTTTAGTGAGGAAAGGTACCCACTATCTAGAGGGAGTCTTTGTTGATTCTCACAGTGTCCTTATGCGGGCCATGGTGAGTTCTGTTCTTTTAATAGTAATAATAGTAATAGTAATAATAATAATAATTATTTTTTGATTTTTTAAATTTCATTCACTTTACATCCCGATTGTAGCTCCTCCCATATCACTTCCCAGTCCCCTCTCCCTCCATCTTTCCCTCCCCTAGTTTACAGAAAGGGGGACCCCTCCTCCCCTAACATCTGACCTCAGCCTATCATGTCTTCTCTGGAGTACATGCATCCTCTTCCTCTGTGGCCTGAAAAGGCCACCCCACCAGAGGAAAGTAATCCACAAGAGGGCACCAGAGTCCATGTCAGAAGTCAGAAGTAATCCCCACTCCCCATATTGGGGGACCCACAAGGGGACTGTGATGAGCAGAGGGTCTAGGTCACCACCATGCAAGGTCCTTGGTTGGTGCATCAGTCTATGAATGCCCCCCCCATCAGGATTTGTTGACTCCATTGGTCTCTTTGTGGAGCTCCAGACCCCCCAGGTGCTTCTATCTCCCAACTCTTCCATAAGACCCCCTGTGCTCCAGCCAGAAGTTTGGCTGTGAGTCTCAGCATCTGCTTGGGTGGAGTCTTTCAGAGGACCTCCATGGTGGGCTCCAGTCCTGTTCCTTCTCTTCAACTGCTTCCCGTGTCTATTCTATTTGCCTTTCTAAATGAGAATTAAGCACTCTCCCTAGGGTCCTCCTTGTTATTTAGTTTCTTTAGGTTTGTGATTATCCTGTATTATTTGGCTAATATCCGCTTAAAAGTGAGTATGTATCACGGGTCTTTCTGGGTTGGGGTTACCTCCCTCAGGATGATCACCTCTAGTTCCATTCATTTGCCTGCACATTTAAAGATTTTCTTGTTTTTAATAGCTGAGTAGTAGTATTCCATTGTGTAAATGTACCACACATTTCTTTATCTATTCTTCGGTTGAGGGACATCTAGGCTGCTTCCAGATTCTGGCTATTATGAATAGAACTGCTATGAAAATAGTTCAGCAAGGGCTAATATCAAAAAATATATAAATAACTCAGGAAATTAAACATCATCAGCCAAAATAATCCAATTAAAAATGAGGTACAAAACTAAACAGAGAATTCTCAACAAAGGAATATCAAATGGCCGACAAACACTTAAAGAAATGCTCAACATCCCTAGGCATCAGGGCAGTGCAAATCAGTACAACTCTGAGATTCCATCGTACACCTTTCAAAAACTCAAGCGACAGCACATGCTGGAGAGGATGTGGAGAAAGGCGATCACTTCTCCATCGCCGGTGGGCGCGCAAATTTGTATAACCACTTTGGAAATCAATCTGGTGCTTTCTCAGAAAACTGGGAATAGTGCTACCTTAGGACCCAGCTTTACCACTCTTGGGCATATACCTGAAGGATGCTCCACCATACAACAAGGACATTTGCTCAACTGAGTTCCATTCTTTCATAAAGAGTTTCAGTGATGATGACAGCAACAAGCAGCCCTGAACTTCTCTTTGGTTCTATTTCATATTAAGTTATTCACCAAGGTGGCTGGGAAGATGGCTCAGTTGTTATGGATACTGCATTTACAACTCGTCCAGAGGACCTGGGTTTGACTCGCAGCACCGACATGGTATCTCATAACCATCAGTCCCATGGGATCCAGACACGCATGTGGAACACAGATGCATATGCAAGCAAACTATTCATACTCACAAAATAATAAAATATATTTACCGTGGAGTTGGGATGTGAAAGCTCCTATTTTGTTTAGTTGGTTCGCTCTCCCTTCCTTTTCATGCTGGGGATGAAATCCAGGGCCTTGTACATGGTAGACAAGTGCTCTACCACTGACTCACACGCTGAGGTTCTAGCTCCTGTTGGCTCCTTGACCCACAGAAGTGAATGAACAGACACCAATCTAAACAGGAAATTACTTTAAAAAATACTTTGGAAATTGATGTTCCCAATACCTATTAACCTTTCAGGAAGCCTGCATACAAATGAAATACCAGTGGAGTGCTTCTGCAACCAGCTCAGTAGAGGGCAAATCCTTCAGAGCCCACCGACAAGCACAGCCATTACTAAAAGTTGAATGATAAATGTATCACTAGATAAATTGCACTAGTGCAAAAATAACACCAATTTTATTGCTAGTTATTTCATTATTTTCTATTTGCATTCATGCTCATGCTCTTCCAGTCTATAGTGCCTTCATATTGAAAATACTGCATTTGAGCTCACGGCCACTGTCTCTTAGTACTGTCCTCAGTAAGGTCATACTGGAGTACGAGTTTCAGCCATGGTGGGAAATTATGAGGTACACAGAACCTGGGGAACCTTACGAATAAAACTTATCTTCTGCTTATGCTTTATAATAATTAGATATTAAACATTTACCAGGAAATACCCCACTCATTTGTAAGTTACCTTTATGCATACCTTTAAATGCTTTTTTTTCCCCTTTTTATATGAGTTTAAATCCATGGGCATTGAAGTTAGGGCCTTGTTATCCCTAGACAAATGTTCTTCCACTGATATGTATACCCAGCCCTGTGTGTGTGAGTGTGAGTGTGTGTGTGTGTGTGTGTGTGTGTGTGTGTGTGTGTGTGTGTGTGTGTGTTCAGGATGGCCTCAAACTTATTCGTTAGCTCAGATAGGCCTTGGACCTCTAATCCTCCTGGCTCAGCCTTACAACGAGCTAGGATTACAAGTCTGTGCCACTAGGCCTAACTTTTATATAACTGAAGTCTAGATTTAGTGTGGGCATGTCCAATGATGGGAATCATTAGAAAACAAAACAATAAAAAAATTATCTCTCCCAGGAGTTCTTGTGAGTTAATAAGTTTTGAGAGTTTAAGGGTTTTAATCTCTTGAAACAATTTCTAAAGAGTTTCTCAGATTAAACAGAATTCTTTTATTGAATTAGAATTGCTATTATGCTACTATTCTCCTGGCATTGGAGCCTGAGAAGTTATACATACTCATACATACACACACACACACACACACACACACACACACACACACACACAAATTTTACCATATTTGCTGTAGCAGGTACTGAAGGCCTTATGCCTCCAGGTATCTGGTGCTAGACAGTAACCAAAGGCAATGGTAACAGAAGGATTTGGTCATTTTTGTTATATTAGAATGGCTCCACCTCCATCCCATAAACAGATGTAGACAGATGAACTGTCAGGTTTGCATTGGTAAATATGTTCCAACTTCTCTGCAGACATGAATTGGTAGGAAAACCAGTTTTATTGCTATGACAAATCTAGAGTATGTCTTTTACTAGATATCAGTCCCAAACAGTGCAGTCATTTTTGCCTTGTGGGCAAGGAGTTGAACATCCTCCATTATCATCCAAAATAAAGAATTAAACTAATATTCAAATTCATTGATAGAATTGTTATCACATTTATCAACTACCAATATTATCAACAGAAAATTCCTGAGACTTGGTAACACATTGGGAAATTAAATGTTCCTTTGTACCCTGGTCTAATTTTTTTTTACTGTGAATACATCATCATTTGTAACAATTCTCTTTTCTATAAATTTGATAACCACACTGTTGGGATTGCAGTATAGGAATTATAACTAGTGAGTTTCTATATGACAGAACTCCACTTATATTTATGCTCAATTATTCATCTGCACAGCAATCAGCATTTATTAATTTTGAAAGGCCAATGAAAGAGCTGGGGTGGAGCTCAGTAAGAGAGTGAGTACCACGTATGCACACAGCCCTGGATTCCATCCCAGCTCTAATCAAAAGAAAAATAATAATAATATAAGATTACTGTAAAATAACTTAATGTTTCACACAAATTAAATTTAATGTCCAGAAGCCTCTAGTATATTGGTCCCTTTCATCCAAAGCCTAGAACATTTCAGTGCAGAGGAATTAACTTTATCCTAAATAGATGACCTTGGGTCATTGTTTTTGCAGTAGCCACAAATAGCAACAGATCTTTGAAAATGATTAACCAGAAGAATACAGTGTCTTACACTGGTGTGGGAACATACCACTTTTCTCCATGGAATCCATCTGCAATTCTCCTAACCAGAAACAAGTAGAAACAAACGTAAGGCTCTTGGGAGGTATAACAGCTGACCGGTCTTGAATTACATTCTCTCCCTGATAGGTTCCCTGTTAATTTAAATAAAGTGTTAAACTTATTCTCACCCTTAACCTGGGAGGAATGGGACAGCTGGTGTGACATGCAATATATTTAGAGAAAAGGCAGAAAGCCAGACACACATACACATACTAAGTACGCTTAAATGTATATGCAGTTGTGTATGTATTTAAACTCGTCTGGCTTTACAATTGTGCTCACTTTGAAACTCATGCTCTTCTGAAGACAATTACGCTTGCCGTGCTGCAAAGCTCTGAGAGAGCCTGGGCCACGGCACTGGAGAAAGATTCAGAGCCAGGGATGCTGTCAGATAGTCTGTAAGTGCTGCAACAATTAGCCAACCTGCAGTAGCACTGGTGCTGAAGTTGAGCGCTTGCTACAAAACTTAACTCTTTGGAACCTTAGATTAATAAAATATTTATCAGAACAAACGGAAAGATGCTCAAGTATAGATAACACCCAATAACAAATTATGACTACTTTTATTAAATGTATTATTTAGTGACGGTTCTTGGTCCATTACAGCCTAACTAAATGTTGCTAGTCACTGAGTGCTTAATGCTAAGCCCTGGGCTCTGCCTGCATTATCCTGATCCAAATACCTTATGGCCATATGTGTCCTTGACATTCATTATTGAAAATGATTATTTTTTGTGTGTCAACTATCCTCTAGGGGTCAGCATTCACTTTCTCTGTCTCTCAGTAATTGCCAGAATCATGACCTTGGATGCTGGGACACAAAAGAGTCAATATCGTAGGAATGCTCTATAACTCAGAAGAATATGCCATGAGAATGCCCTATGGGTTCTGTAGTATTATCAATCGAGGATATGGGGAGAGGTGCAGGGTTTATCAAAGGTGTTTGAGTTAAACAGGAGAGGAGTACACACATCTGATAAGCTAAAGAAAAGCATCAAAATCTAACCATGGGTAGGTAGAGAGAAGGGAGGATGAGGGCCTTGACTCTACTGGGCCACAGATCATCTGCATCCCATTCAGAACAACCAAACACCTTCAAAAGATAAAGGTGAGTGACATTGATAAGATGACCTTAAAGAGCAAAGCATATCACATCTTTGACCTTGATAAGGATTCATTCAGCATACAAGGCCAGGGTTTCTTCTTGTTATATAATCCTAACTGGACACGTTGATAAGAATTAACCTTTTGTGGGAAAATCCAAGAAGATCTAGACTTTAAGACATAAGTACTCTGACCAATAGACCATAATTACTTTTGAAGTGAAGGAATTTGTTCATATACTATACACTTTAGGTGATTAAGAGAATTTAGTGCAATAAAAGTAGATCAGTCTTTTGATTATAGTTTAAAATATGTAACTGAATCATTGGTTAAAATTGGGAATTTAAATTAGAAAGTATTAAGTTTATGTGCTTTATTGAACGCTTAGAAAGCTTCCAACTGTACCATTTTTATGGAATGCTTTGTTTACTGCATAAGACAGGCTTACCTGGAGGGCCTGGGCTGCATAATGGTTCAACGGTTGGGTAAGTACTTAGCAAGCATTTGGGGGTTCATCCCCAGCACCACCACTATTTTTTCTCTATTTGTGACTATTTGGTCAATGTATCAGCTCCACAGAGATAAAGGTATTAAATATATAAATGTACATTGGAAACGTTCTGGGACAGAAAAAGAAAGCAGTTGGAGGTAAATATTAGCAAATCCGAAGTGCGGGGGTGGGGGGGAAGATTGTGGGGAAGGGAAGGCAGACAAGTGAACCAAACTAAAATGCCGCCTTCCCAAGAGGTACAATCTTCTGAATTCGGGTGGTTATGGGTTGACAAATCATCCTTCAGAGCAGACATGTGAGAAATAAAGCCACCATAAAGAGTAACAGAGGAAAGTACAAACTAGCGAGCAAAACTGATACTTGGGGAGCTAGAAATAAAGGAACGTGTCAAACCTAAATACATTGGGACGATTAGCAACTTCAAGGAGAGTCAAGAAATGGGCTTCATTTATAAAACAAGAAGAACCTATGAAAAAGTCCCAATGGACAGTGATAATGCCTTTAGACATCAAAATGTACTTGCTAACATAAATGCACATGGATAATATTAAAAATGGCTATATTTGAAGACCAAAGAGGAAGTATATACAACAAGACAAAAAGGTGGCAATATAACATAACTAAGAAATACGGATATGTTCAATTGTTCCAATGCTTATCTTTAAGGAAACAGAGAAAGTATACAGAATAAATATATGTTTACATGGGAAATTCTACTTATCAGGAGGATTTGAAAAACAAAGAGTCACCTGAATTTATTCCAATAAAAAAGTGGAAATTCAAGTAAAAATAGGAGTAAGTTAAAAACCAAAGGAATAAATTATCTACAAAGCCATGATCAGGCTATGTTCCTTATCAGTAACTGAGCAAGATGCAAGAAAGATAATGGATAGAACTCTAAGTGCAGAATACATTCTGACAGGGAAACCCATCAGTAGAACTAAGTACAGCATGAGTGACACAAAAAAGAAAAGCAAACATTTAGAGGTTTACTTAACACCATAATATATACACATATATTCACAACACTAAAGTCCCGACAAAACAATAAATGAATCAACTACCTAAACCTTCACGAGAAGCTATAAACCAGTTACATATGAATGAGAAACACAGGAATGTGACAAAAAATAGGAGGCAGAGCTGGGTTGGAGGGATGGAAGCACCACTTTGAGTGTCAAGTTTTAGTGATATCAGAGGCTGTCCCTTCTGCATGGAATTACCTTTTTAATTATATTAAATTATACTATAAGTTGCATCATAGATGTTGATAAGTCAGTTTCAGAATAGAGTGCAATGTACATAAATAAGAAAAACTACTGCTTACCAGAATGTTCCAAAGCCATCATTTTTCATAATATAAAGGTAGTAAGATCCTATGTAGGGGGTTAAATATAATATTCATTTCTGTTCTGATACCTACCATATGATTTAACATGTAAACCCTTTCAAGGGTGATGGGTTTTTTTCCTTAAAAAGTACATCTGTGAAGGAGGGGGACAATTTCCATTTTATATCTGGTTGTTACATTTGCACACTATTTTTCCATGTGCATTTTAATACTTTTTTTATACTTTTTTGACTTTTATACAAAGTCATAATTTCATCTTATTGAAAAAGACATCCTTTAATAAAATAATTATTACAAACTAAAAATAAGAAATAAGTATAGTGAAAACACAGAAAGAAAAAGAAATTAAAAACTTCCAGAAAAGGCTCATTGAACAAATACTCTTCATATTTTATATATATATATATATATATATATATATATATATATATATATATATGTGTGTGTGTGTGTGTGTGTGTGTGTGTGTGTGTGTGTATGTATCTTAAACTTTAAAGATTTTTTTCCATCACATGCTTTCTTTGGCTTTCCAACAGAATAAACTATATCATTACCATCAGAGTAGACCTAATTTTAGAAAGGATAATACATAAGGCTGAGAGATGTCTCGTATGGATGAGCACTTGCTGTACCAGCATGAGAGCCATAGTTTGGCTTCCAGCACCCATGCACACATTGTGGCATGGCTGTGTGTGCCTGTAACCATGGCCTCATAGGAAGTGGATGCAAGAGGCTTCCTGGGGCTCGCTGCATGCCAGCTTAGGTTCAGGTTCAGTGAGAGATCCTGTCTCAAAGGAGTAAGAAGCAAGTGAGAGGGCAGTATACTTGCCATGCCTCTTGAACCTCAGTGTGCACACACAATTACACCCAACACACACATACACACACACACACACACACACACACACACACACACACACACACACACCCCAGGCTGAAGACCTTTAAAATTCAAGCTTAATAGGCAAATTCTAGAATTTCAAAGAGGAAGCATTAAAGAAAAGCTCTATTACCCCAAACAAAAGCAAGCCATTTGGACACCAAGCATAAAGCTGCGTACCTGCAAGCAGGCTTGTAGTAAACAGCCATGCTGTCACTCTGAAAGACCAGAATCATGCATCAAACAACTGCTTTCTAGAACAAATGCTCCTGTCAGGTAAAATGTACCCCCTAGCAAGAGAGGCCCACTCATTCCACCCACAGGAAGCTCTGTCATTTTTCTTTGTCACCTTGCCTCCTTCACTTCTTTTAGTGTCTCTTGCAGTGTGTATTTGTCTTCCCTTTTCTCTAGCTCCTGGGATGTAAATTCTGCCATCCCTCATCCATCCCTCAGTACACACGACAGACTCAATAGTTGTTACATGGATGTATAAAGTAAGGCTTCCCCTATATTTTTTTCTCACATAACTGGTCCCAGAAACTATCTTCATCTTACTTAAAACTGGCGAATCTAATGCCAAATGATTTTATCTATCTCTACTCAATTGTCTAACATACTCAGTTATGTGCATGTTGAAAGATGTACACTTTCCATTCTCGGAGGATTATTAGAAAAATCCATTATAGAGTCAAAAGATACAAGTGGGAACCAATAAAAGAAACGAGCCCTTCCACCTTCCCTCTGTCCATTCTTCCCTCCCTCCATCCCTCCGTCCTTCCCTCCCTCCCTTGCTCCCTCCCTCCCTCCCTCCAGTCTACGTAGCCCTGACTGCGCTTGAACTTAGCATCTTCCTGCCCTGGCTCTTGAGCACTTCTAACAAAGGCATGGGCTGGCATTCCTGATGGATCCATATTGTTTAGGGTCTCTCAATCTTGTCTAATACTGGAATGACAGGATGGGTGAGGAGTACTATATGACTTTGGTCCCCTGCAGTGGGATGATCTGTCTCTCAGACTTTGTTATAAAAATCCATGGCAGCCGGTGCACCTGCTGGCAGGTGTTCGACTCTTCATGTCTCTCTGTTTCTAAGTCATCCCTTGCCCCACACCCATCACTCCAGGCTCCAGTCACGTCTATCTTTCCATATAATAAGCATAATTTACTGAGCCTGGAAGGATACCAATTGCTACTCTAACATTTTAATACCACATCAGACAACTGGGGAGAAAGAGCAACTGGAACAGAAAGATAATGACATCACTTCTAAGGCAACACACAATATACTCAAATATTAACTCATGCCCTTTGTTTTCTGGCTGACATCAGCAAATATACTTCAGTGAGCCAATGGCCTTTTTATGTAATAGGGATAACATATTCACCGGAAAAAGTTGTCAAGTCATATCCTTGACTTATTTTGCCAAGAGCCAAAGGTGTCAAGCATACCTTATGCCTTCCGTTACTTGGCTCTCTACCACTGGCATACTCAGGGCTGTTTTTGGCAGGCGAACTCATATCTAACTTACTATTCATCAGGGCCCCAACATGGCTGAACTTTTGAAAGTGACCTTGTAGGAAGCTAAATGGAAACCCAAGAAATTGCTTCTAGAGTATCATTAAAAAACAAAACAAAACAAAAAAACAAAACAAAAAAACAAAACAAAACAAAAAACCTTGGGTTAGGGATTTAGCCCAGTGGTCTAGCACTTGCTAAAATGTGGCAATCCTGGGTTCAATTTCAAGATCCAAACAAGAATAAAAAAAAAATTCTTGCTATTTTATAATATTATTTTAAGAAGTATAAGACATGCAAATGTTAGTGAGTATTATTTACACTTCATTCATTTTTTGTTTCTTTGTTTATCAGATTGGAGCAGTGCTACTGGCAAACATAATAAATTCACCCCTTTTTCTTCCTGCCTCAAAGGAAAAGTTTTTAATTAGTCATATTATTTTATTATAATCAATTTTAAGGTTTTTATTTTCCATGTCTTTAGTAAGCAACAAGCTTTCTACTAAAAATTCCAGGTGATTTCCTGTTCCTTTGACCTAGGCATTTCACGTTTTACATCCACGGCATCACGCCCCATGTCTTCCCTCTCATTCTTTTCCTGTCGTTTGACTCATGTGACAAATGATTGCCAGGCAGGATACTGTGAGCAGCACTATACTGGAAACAAGTGACAAATTCACTTGTTTGATTCAGTGATAAATGAAACACACAAGATACCGTCAATATGTCAGGCACACAAACTGGTGGAAGATTGCAAATTATGACTGGCATCATCAAGTCTTCTCGCCTTCCCCCCAAGTGGAACAAACACCTCAAATCCCAACACATTTCTCTAATCATGACCTTTCGTCCTTTGCTTCCTGATTTCAATAACTTTCTTTTTGTGTGTGTGAATTTAACATCATGCACCCCAATCCCACTCATCTCCCCATCCCTTTGTATCTACCCTCCACTCTTGCAACCTTCCCCCCCCCCAAAAAAAATCTCATTGTGGAAGCTGTAGTGTGTCTCAGTGTGTCCCACAGTATATGCCCTTTTGTCCACACTTCTTTGTCTGCAAATGCTTGTTGCAATGAGTCATTGGTCTGGTCCGAGGCCTCTGGCTTCTGCTACACCATCAATACTGGATCCTCACCAGGCCTCCTCTCAGGTATCCTATTGTTATATTCTGTGCCATGGAGATCCTGCAGCTTTGCATCTGCAGGGGCAGCCCCTCCACACACTCCAGGAGTTCATAGATGGAGTAGATGCTGGGGTGGGCCAACTCAAAGCCGTGGATCTGGGCATAGGTGGTGGCTGAGCTGGTCAGGCAGCCAGCTTTCCTGAACCCACACCACCACAGCAAGTTTTCCAGTCCTGCCCAGGCTAGTTCACCCGGTGCCACAGCTGACAAGGAGTAGTAGAGCCCAGCTCTCCACACCCATACCATCAGGGCCAACTCTATTGTGCTGCCTAGGCAAGATGCAGGGCCTGCAGCAGCCAAAGGACTGTTCTCATGACCTCGGGACCAGCTCTCCTAACTGCCACAGATGGGGAGGGGTATATGTGCTCCCCCCTTCAAATTTTACTTATGTGCCCATGTGAATGTATACAATAAAGGGGTTGTCAGATCCACATGAACTGGGGTTACGTGTAGTTGTGAATAGCCTGATTTGAGCGCAGTAAACTAAATTCTCACCCTCTAGAAGAGCAGGAAGTACTCTTTAACCACATAGCCATCCTTTTAGCCCCATGATTTTGTTGTTGTTGTTGTTAATGAACCTATGGTTAGTCTTTTCTATGTCCTCCAATGCCTGAACAATGCCTGGTCCTCTAACATCCTTCCAGAACCATCACTTCTTTTACTCTACTTTCCAGTACTTACAAAGCCCTCTCTTTAACACATAAAAATGTGCTCAGCTGCCTTTGGCTCCCACATCTAAAGGAAATTTTGGACATTCCATTACATTATTGGGAAATTTGTCACTAGAAAATTTGAGCCTATGTTCCTTAGTCCAGTTTCACCATTATGCCTAAGACCTTGATTCAGTCAACCTTTCCTGGCCCCTGTCCTCACTATCTCATCTGCCCTGCACTTTTCATTCTTCAAGGACCGCATCTCTGCTTCAGTAAGTCTGATGTGCAGTAAGATAGAATTTAGTCACAGGTCATGTCATTAACCAAAACACTTTACACATTAAGCTAGGCCCTATGGTTTTCCTTAAATCCTCTCAAGCTGCAGACTTTTGCGTTTGGTCTCCTTTTTCTCCCACCTCTAACAGAAAGTTTTTCTTCATCCAGAAATATGCCTCCATCTTTGCTCAACTTCCATCCTCTCAAATCATAAGATTATTCTTCTTTCTTCTGCTCTCCTTCTTGCTTATTTTGACTTCTATCACCCATACATCCCATATTTTATTTTGTTTTTGTTTTGTTTTGGTCCTCATTACACATGTGCTGGGCTCTATTCAACCCTATAAAATTCCTCTTCCAAGACAGCAATAAAGTGCCCCATGGCTGAGATGACATGGGGGAAGGGCACCCTTCTTTCCTGCCTGAAATCCTCCCCATTACAGACACCAACTAGAACCTGGTGTCTTGCTCTTCTTCCCTGAGAGTGCCTTAATTTTTGCAAAGTTTTAATTTACAGGACTTCTTTGGATTTCCCCTTGACACCTTTCTCTCTTTCAAACTGGGATAAGAAATGGAAATCATAACTGTATTCTGACTTCTAGCTGAGTTCTTCTTGGCCTATAGTGTTGAGTGTCCTAGTTTATGATGAAGCCAACGCTTACAAAATAGGAGATCTTACATAAAAACTGAACATCTAGTGTGCCTCAAAGAGCCATATTTTATACCCACTGGGGCATAAAGATAAAATAAAACAGACTGTTTAAATGACTACATGGTGGCAAAGTAGTAATAAAAGATTCGTGTTTTCTATCACATAAAGTCCAAAAGCTATATTGACTGAAGGATCCCAGGACTAATCCTAACAATGAATTTACTGTCTGTGTTTTATTTCTCTCCATACCATAATTTTCACAGTTTTGCTTCAACAGTTCCAGTGATCTGCTTCCTCTTGTATTATTCTCCAAAAGGGTTCATTCAAAGTCCTTTAGGAGACTTAGTTCCTCTAAATAATTAACGCACTTTCAAATAAAGTGGAACTGTGAAACAAATGAAGCATTAAAATAAGAGCTGTAAAATTCAAATTAAAATTTCTGTTCTGGCTGGTGGAGGTGGCACATGCCTTTAGTCCCAGCAATCGGGAGGCAGAGGAAGGCAGATCTCTGGGAGTTTGAGGCCAGCCTGGTCTACAGAGTGAGTTCTAGGACAGTCAAAGCTACACACAGAGAAACTCTATCTCTAAAAAAAGAAAATTCTGTTCTGGTTACAGAGTATATAAATTGCCTGTGAGGCGGACAGTATTGGGCCTTGCTTATTCCTAATGTCAAGGGGACTTCATATGGGAGGAAATTAAGAAAGCTAAGTAGACAAAGATAGGAAGGTGGAGAAATATGAGCACAAGACGTCATTCTCTTCAGTTCCTCTTTCAGTCCCTTGCATAAGATACAAAAACATATGCTCAGCAATAATTAATCCTACAACTTCTATTTCTCAAAGTTGACACATCAATTTCTATTCCATCTTATTCCAGGAATAAGGCATACATCTTTCTGCAGAGGAGATAAAAAGCACAAGTGGAAAGAACAGCATGACCTACAAGCAATAGGAGTACCCTCGCTTTAATTAAGGCAGAGCAGAAAGCAATTTCTTCCTCACTCTTATTCAGCCACATTGAAATGTTACCCAAGCACTGTCACTTTTAAACTTCTAATGGCACTGAGCGAACATCTTTGAAAGATTTAGTTTTGTTTTGAAAAATAAAAAATCCATTCAGAATGCAGAGAGGATGCATGTCTGCATAGGGACAGTGTAAATCAAGGTTGTGTTGGCTGCATTTGATATCTTGCCTTGGTGCCTCTTAACCCACCAAGCTTGGTTGCTAGGCAACCAGGGCAGCTTTTCTGAATATAGATATTAACAGGTTTAGGATGCACTGAAAAAAAAAGAAGAAGAAAAAGAAGAAAACAATATGGAGTGAAAATGAGAACAGATGTATTCCTCACCTGGAAATCTGGGAGAAACAAGCCATCTTAGAAACTAAATATTTGAAAACAAGTGTATTTAATACCTTTTATTATACTTTGCAACTCTTCAGTGGGACAAAGGCAGTTTAGTGTCTCATTTCAGGTAATGCTTTGGCCACAGAATATAGAGAAATATTCTTGTTTAATGTCATCGTGACTTGCAATTCTGTGCTTAAAAACACTGGTATGGTTGGTATGTTATGTTTCTTGTTTTATATGAGTGAATGTTTTAAGTACATAGCAAGCAAATGTGAATGAACAAACAGCAGATATAAAGCAGCAGATAGGGAGCAACACATCACTGGGTCAGCAATTTATAGCATTTGTAGAGATGGCCAGAGTAGCCCTACTGATAGGTCAAATGAATGTGACGTTGACACATCCCCAGATATCAACCAGGGAAGAAAACAATAACGTAAAATTCCTATCTGAGAGCTCTTTCCCCCACAGATAAGCTTCCTGCGTTCTATTCTCATCAGAAGCATGTTTACATTGGGGAATAAAAAATGTAAACTGCTGTTGGTTGGAACTGTTTATATTTTCTACCTATTTTCATGGGAGCAGTGTTTTCTTATTTTACTATTATTTTTGATTTTTAAAATTTTGATATTATATAGACAAGACCCTTCCTGGAGGTTATTTTGTTTGTAATTCACTACCAGGGTATTAATACCTTGGAAGAAAAAAAGAAACCTGACTTTAGAAAAATAAGTAACTAGAGGTACAACTACAGAAATAGAATGTATATCCAAAAAGGACAGCCCATTCCAAAAAGCAGTCGCCTGGCTTCTTATATAGTTCTGCATGGTCACTGATAAAGTGACAGAAAATGAACATAGTTATAGACTCTCTCACCAGAGGTAAGACTTCACCACTGCATCTTATGACATAGTTGTGACACCTGAGGAACATGCAACAAGATGTGTTTCTTTTCCTTCTTTCATCTCAAAAACCATTCCAGTATCTGGCCCTTCAGTCTGCAGTCAAGAAAAAAAATCTCAGAGAAAAAGAAAAGCAAGAATATAGTCTTTTTACTCATTTGTCCTAATAGGTGATGCTAGTGTTAAAGAAGGCTTGAAGTTGACGTTACTCAGTGCAAGATACAATATGGCCCCATACTGTACACAGTCCAAGAGACTAACAACCCAGGAGAGATGCCATGAAGCTTCAGAATAGAAAGTTTGCCTGTTTATAGACATGGAGCTGCATGAGAGATGGTTGTCTCTGTTTAGAGCAGCCCGCGCAATGTCGCACCATACCTGCTAGATTTGAAAAGTCTACCTCACATCTGTCATTCATGTTTAAAAACATATGCTATTTCTGCCACTGCTCAGATATATAGACAGTTAATACAAAGACTGCCAAGATAAACACCTTATTCGCAAACAGTTAGACTCTGGGTGTCATTGGACAGTATCACCAGATCACCACCTCATTTCCGTAACTCCTGGTCTATTCAGCGATTTCACTTAAGTACCCAGTGTCAGGCTAGGATTCCTGATGGGATTCATTTTGAGTATTATATGGCAACACTCTTTCTTTCTTCTACTCTGTTAAATTGGCAGCATTTTTATACCCAGTCCTTCAAACTAAAATAATAACATAACAGGTTATTTTCTTGGGTCCCAGGGATAGCAAGATGGCCAGGTTTTTTTTTTTTCCTGTATTTGAGGAAGATGCTCCATAGGCTCACGGCCTGGGGCTTGGTTAAGTAGGCAGAATAGAACCAAGAACCTTGTCATGCACCCTTTTGTGTGTGTGTGTGTGTGTGTGTGTGTGTGTGTGTGTGTGTGTGTGTGTGTGTGTGCAGGTGCATGCCTTTGAGCTCCCAGAGAACAAACCCAGGTAATCTCACCTTTCTTGGTTTGACAGGGAACATTAATGATGATAATCATAATTTTAAAAGCTAAGAGCCAGAGCTGGCAAACTGTACTAAGATAAAAATATCCAACTTCTGTGGTGACAGGAACTCTGATATGTTTGCAGCCCTGAAGATCTCAGTCCCTTTTCTGAAAGGAGTGGGAGTTTGCTCTGTACCTTGAGAGAGCTGGAGAGTTTCCATCTCACTTAAAAAAAAATCTAGATGGATGAATGTTAAAACCATGCAATTTCAAAATAATTGACTTGTTTTCTTGTGAATTAGCACTCACCACCAAGAAAACTATTTTCTTCTCTAGAAAAATTAAACGTTCTATGTTTGCCTCCCCTGCAAAAGTCATTGCACCTTTGTTTGCTTGCATTATACATGCATGCATGCTAACTTTCAAAGACAAGAAAAAAGAGCTACTATTGTGACATGCATTATAACACGTTCTGTTATTTCTAGTAATTTAAATGTGAATTGACTTTGCACCATGGCTAGAGCTGTACACATGATAAAGGTAACTCCACCAATCTCTTTAATTTCCCACAATTTTGGCCAATAATATTCTGTCTTGACCTTGGCTTAGGAGAAATGGCAGCAACGACATTTGTGAGGTGGAGGAATAAAGTTGGTAGCCGAGGAGAGGGAGCAGAGGTAAATATGAGGCTCAACAGCATGTGTCAGAGAGGCGGAGATTTTCTTTATGGAAACAAGCAGCAGAGTTGAAAGTGTAGGATAACTCTGGGCTGTAGATAGTCCCCATAGAAATCTAGATTGGTACCAAAGGGGCGTATTAGCAGCTTGGCCAGGACAAATATGTGGCATATTCTCTCTGCTGACCCAGGTGTCTGAGGAAGGTAGGCACAGTGCTCTCACAGTCTTCTTACACCAATCCTGAGTTAGTTGAGACAAACCCCCCAAACTAAGCAGTGTCCTGGATCATGATGAACAGTTGTGATTTGTGAACATATTGCAAATTACAGTATCTCTCAAACCAAGGGAATAAGTCGTAACTGGTCTTACCATCCCTAGGCCCTGAAAACTTAAAGGTGACAGGTAAGATGATCTCCCAGGCAGAGATACTGGTCCCAAAGGGAGAATATTAACATCCCAGTGTGAAGATCTCACAGGATTAATAGTGTTTCTCAAAGGCACCTCCATTTCTTTTCCTTAATCTCAGGCACAAGAGCTAGAGATATCACTGCAGACCCATAGAGGACAGACTGACAGGTTGGAGGATTTTCTATTCGAAACACTGAGGTTCTATTATGATTTGAATGTGGTGAAATGCCTCTTAAAGGCACATGTGTCTGAGTGTGTCAGGTAGTGACAACATTTGGGTCAGTAACAAAATCTCTGGAAGGTGAAATGTGGCTGTTGGAGGTGGTTAACTAGGACTAAGTCTTGAGGTTTTATAGCCTTCTATCACTTTCTGTTGCCTCACTTTCCCCATTGCTGGCACCTGACCAGCCTCCTCAAACTCCTGATAACATACTTTCCCCAGCATGATTGACTATATTGTCAACCCATGAAGCCAAATTGACCCTTTCTCCCTTAAGTTGTGTCTTGTCTTGTATCATAACAAGAAGAAAAGACAACCGAGCTAAAAGCCAAGGGGCTGAAATGAGAGTTGGTAAGCAGAGGGGCCCCGGAAGAGCCAGCCTCTAGTCTTGGATGCTTCACTTGTCTGTCCGATGCAGGCAGTTCAGATGGGATGTAAATATTTAATATAGTTGGGGACAGTGAGGAAATCTGAGAGGGGTTTGATCTGCCTAGAGACTGATGAGGATCTAGGCTTAACGACGCCTCCTGGATAGAAGAATCATTTGAAATGGGTGAGGAAAGGGAAGGGTTAGAAATCAGCAATAAATAACAGAGGCTGGCGCACAGCTTACTACATTAGAGGCACTAAAATCCCAAGTCAGGTTCATAGTGGTAGAACTAGAAAAGGGGACAGAGAGAAGCAGATTGCCATGCGCATGTGCTGGTGGTTTTGTGAGGACTTTATACACAGTACTTACAGAAAATATTCCTCCAGGACAAATTTATTGCCCTTACAAAGAGACAGACACATTAAAACTCAAATGGTAAATAGTTTACCCAGGTCACATAGCTGGTGGTAAAATTAGGGAGACCCAGAGTTGGTCTCCAAAGCAGAAGTTCTTAACTATCTTCAGCTCCAATAACAGGGAAGTATTTTTTGTGACAATGTTATTTGTTCACAGAAAATACAGTAAAACTTTGCAGTCACATAGTTTCAGTAACTGTTATTACTGTCTGGAAAACCAGGAAAGCACACGTGCAGTGAAATACACATATGATATGAAGCTAACCCAACAAGAGGAAAACTCGGACCAAGTAAGTCATGGCTTCAAGCCATTCAGTTTGGAATTTGCCAAAACAGACGCTGTCAGCATCGCCTTGGGCCCGAGTGTAGAGTGAAGAGTGCCCCTAGGACCAAGGAAAGAGGAAGATGGTTTTGAGGCAGGAATGACTTGATCCCTTTAAAAATGTCTAAAAACTCTATGAATGTAAACTAGCAGTGTTCTGAAAATATAAATTTAAAGAATAAGTAAGAAAAGTTATTAGTGGCAGGATACGGACAAATACAGGCTCCTTATTATTTTCTTGCTGGCTCCCAAAATGTTACGTTTTCATCTCCACTAATGCCAACCTGGTGTGCAACTGCTCAGACCTCCAAGACTAGAAATAGCTTACATCAACCAAAACAAACCGTTATTGGAGAAAAAAAAATTTCCTCCTTGTGTGAGTGTCTGGACAAAGGTTAGTGGCTGCGTGCTAGCTTTGTCACAAGATTCGCTATAATTTCATCCGTTGTAAATAAAATTTGGAAAAGTTCAATGTTGCATGTATATCTAAAGAGAGTTTACTTTTAATTCATCCTCTTGTTGGTTGTTTGTTTTCCTACTAGGTCCTTTTATGTAGCCGTGGCCAGCCTTGAATTTAAGCTCTTTCTACCCTGACCTCCCTAGTGTTGATATTACAAGCATCCACCATCTCATTTGGCATCTTAATAAGAGAATAGGGGAGAACAGGTAATATTCAGGGAATATATCAATTAATTATTAATATACATACTATAATATAATTATAGATTGATATAAAATATATTATATGAATGGGTATTTTGCCTGCATTTATGCCTGGGTACCATATGCAGGACTAGTGTCCACAGAAGCCAGAACAGCTATCAGATCCCCCTGGAACTTGAGCTACACATGATTGTGAACTACCACATGGGTGCTGGGAATTGAACTTGGGTCTTCTGGAAGAACCGCCAGTGTTCTCAACTATCTTCAGCTCCAATAACAGGGAAGTACTTTTTGTGACAATGTTATATGTTCACAGAAAATACAGTAAAACTCTGCAGTCACGTAGTTTCAGTAACTGTTATTACTGTCTGGAAAACCAGGAAAGCACACGTGCAGTGAAATACACATATGATATGAAGCTAACCCAACAAGAGGAAAACTCTGACCAAGTAAGTCATGGCTTCAAGCCATTCAGTTTGGAATTCGCCAAAACAGACATTGAACACAGGAGTTAGAATAAAAACAAAAACACAAAAGACAGCAATCCTTCAAAATCTGAGTCCTTACTTAGTGTCTTTGCTATGGTAAACATGCCCGCTTGTGTTCTTGACAATTTACTTTCATTTTCTTAAATTAAATAACTGTAATTAGTGTCTTATGGTTTATAACAAAAGGAAAAGACCAGCAGATGACTCAGTATCCTTACAGACATAGACATAAGAATGTCTACTTAAAATACTTGGGCGTTCAGGATGATGGAGTTGAACTCCCGAGAAGATGAAGAACAGCACAGAGACAGTGGAATTGGGAACCCGAGTGGTTCCGTTACTTTTGCACTTCCAAGCCTAAATGACTTTTCCACAGAGTAGGTCACTCTGCCATGAAATCTGAGACACATTGTCATCTGTTCTATAGAGCCGTCACAAGCAAGCGTCGGTAAGACCATAGGTCAAAACGCACAGGACAAAGGTGGCTGCTGGTGTAATTAATGATATCCTCGGCACTGGTGGGAAAAACTGTCTCGGTAAACCTGGACCTTTACCTCTACCATCTTCTTTTCTAACATTATCGTTAATATTATATTAAAAAGTTTTATTCTAATTTCTACTACATACAAAGTATCTTCATTCTGGTTTGAAAGAACATTTTCAATAATATTAAAAATAAAACAATCAATTTCCCCCCTTTTAAGAGCAATCACCAGCTGAATGGGATAACATACATGACTGGCCTCTAAAGGGACCCCATGCTTCCCCCTTACCTTCTTGTCACCTGATTTGTCAAGTTTGCTTAGCTATCCAACTATGATGTCTCTATAATAAAGGATTCTGTGGAGAACGAACAGAAAGATGCACATCTGTCTTTCAAATCCAAAGGGAAAAACCACCAAAGACATATGAGGGCAATTGGTCTGCCTTATTTCATCTTTCCACATGTGTGGATTCAGCCACAGGCCAAAAAAAGAACATAGTCCTCCCTGTGCTGAACACCTACAGACCTTTTCTTGCCTTTTTTCCTATAGCAATACATAACAGAAATGCCCTAGGCAATACTTACACTGTCTTATGTACAATAAGCAATCAAGAGATACTTTAAGTATGTGAGAGGATTTGTAGCAATGGGCTCATACGCCACTTTAGGCATAGCAGCCTACTCTAAAGGATCACGGAGTCAACTCCCTGGAAGTGAGCTGACAGTGCACACAGGACATAAGAAATTGAATGAATGCCACTGCAGCCCATCTACACTGGCCTCCTTGCCATTCCTTACACAATCCAAGCATGCTCCTGCTGTGGAGGTGGGGGGGGGGGGGGAGGAAGACAATTGTCCTTGTACTCAAGCATTTCTTTTGTTCTGTTGCTTTCCTCAGGTCTCTGATCAGATAAGTTTGATCCAATTTTCAGCCCCTCCTCAATCCCTGGCATTCCCTAAGACTTCCTCATTGGCTATCTTAAATACTTCATGGATTGTCTCTTTGTCTCCCCCCTCACTGGAATGGAAACTTCATGGGGTCTTGTATTTTCAAGTATCTGTTCACTGCTATTTGTCTAGACCTACAATATGGGGAAGGCATTTGATGCACATTTGGGGGAATGCTCATGGTGGAATGATGTGACAATCCTTCCCTCACCTAGGAGAACAAGTCAGAACTACTGCTTCTTTGTCATTTGACAGACAAGGTAAGTGTCAGGGAGAGAACGCCCCAATTTCTGACAGGCAATGCACAAGGAAAGGGAAGGGGCCATTGCCCTGGGTCCTTGTGCACCACGACTTGTCCTGTTTAATTCAGGGCCACAACGCTCTGCAGAGACAAGGAGAGCCAGCCCTGTCCTCAGCACTGACATCCAGCTCATGGCTAGGGCCACAGGAGCTGTCACTTTACTCACATCTGCAACTGAGGTTTGATGGGAACTGACCAATGACAAAGCAGAAATGCCAAACAACTTGTGAGAACGCTCAAAGCTCAAACCACCTCAATGGGCTAGGAGCAATCATCTCAAGGGGCAACATCTGGGTGCATGTCTGCACATAAATATTCAAAGTAAGGAACTTTATAATAATAACAAGAGTTATGGGTTCATCCTATAATCAGCACATGTCAGCACAATTGCTGTCCTCCCTGTAAAGCAAAAGGTAATTAAACTCATAAGCTTTACTTTTAACAAATATTCTCTCTCTCTCTCTCTCTCTCTCTCTCTCTCTCTCTCTCTCTCTCTCTCTCTCTCTCTCTCTCTCTTTCTGTGTGTGTGTGTGTGTGTGTGTGTGTGTGTGTGTTGCATGTGCACATACATGTGCAGTGGTCAGAAATTGGCATTGGGCATCTTTCTCAATCACTCTTCATCTTACTTTTGGGATATAGATCTCTCACTGAACCTAAAGCTCACTAATTAAAATAGACTGGCCAGAAAGCTCTAGGGATCCTCCTGTTTTCACCTCGCTAATACAGGGCTGAGGGAAGGGGCATGGGGCCCTACATTTTACATGGGTCATGGGGAGTTAGAACTCATCTTTTCACTGAGGTAGCAAGTGCTTACCAATTAAGCCTTCTCTCCTGCCCTCTATGGAGCAAAGCATTCCAAATGCTGTTTGCAGTAAAAGCAGAGAGTAGCGAGTTTCCCATCACTAAAGGAACTAAAGTAACTATTTGGAATAAGCGATTCTAAATTGTTAGTGAACAACTCGAACTTTTGAAAAAAATTTGCATAAAAAATTGTGCTGAAGTAAAGCAAGACCAAGGACAGTGAAAGCCTGTGAAATGTGCCAAGTTCTGTTCTCAGCGGGGAAACCCCACTGTGGAGCCACTGCCCCGGGAGAATTAATCTTTTAGGAAGATTAAAGTGATGAAGGAGAAGCTCTTCTTTGGAGACTACCCCTTTCTCAGTGAGTGTCTCTGTGCAGGGGAAAATGCTGAAGTGTGTGTGAGCCTGAGAATTAGGCCCCGAGGTCATCCATGCAGGAATGTAAACAAATCTGTTGTTTGGACAGAGGGGCTTTAACCACAGTCCTTCATTATGATAGGAAGGAAGGAAGGAAGAAAGAAAAGAAGAAAGGAAGGAAGGAAGGAAGGAAGGAAAGAAAGATTGAGACAGCAACAGTATTAAGCAAAGATTACAAGGTTTTAGTACGAATAGTATCAAACGTTTTGGCAGTTTGCCTGAAATAATTATGAGAATTGTGTTTTAAATTAAAATATATCTCCTTTAGTTAAGTATTACAGAGAATAGCTCAGCCAGGCCTCCTAGGGTTCCTATATGCACCCTGCACTTGGGAGGCTATGGAAAAAGAATTGTTTTGTTTGAGGCCAACCTGGTTGACATAGTGAGACCACGTCTCAAAATCAATGAAAAGTAGAAAATAATCCAAACACTTTCCATCAGCAGAAAAAAAAAAAAGCCACAACTACCAGTTTCAGACAATCATCAACGCCATTTCACATAAATTAAGAATTGCTGGTAAATCTCAGTTGATGTGGTAAGATTATGTTTTGAATGGAATTGTTTATGCTTCCTGAGCTACCTTAAGAAAACCGTAGTCAACCTCATATGAAGTCTCCATTGAGTGTGGCCATGCTTGTGTGGTGACAAGCTACAAAGGCGGTATTGGAAACCCAACTTGATCTAGAAAGACGAAGAATATGTATTGCCAGTTAAGTTCCAAGTGCACGCTAAACCTAGCAGTTAGGAGCCAAGGCATTTTTTTTTTTTTTAAAGAATTTCAGATAGGACTCATTACTCTGAGCTTAGTCTGACTTATTTTTTTGTCTTTGGTAAGAAACTACCTTAAGACAACATTCCACAGTCAAATTTGATTAGGATTCACATGGCAACGATTCCTGAAATATTCAGTGCTCACTAGGCATACTTGTTACTCACTGATGAGAATTACTTGGGCATATGAAATTAAGAAATATTGTTTGTTAACATGTTTTCCAAGAAAAAAACAAAGGAACGGAATGTATTGACAACAATCTCAGAGAATGCCTCCCAACAGTCTGCCCCTAACATCTGCCATACCCCTGGCCCCACTCAAAATCTGTGCTATCAGGCCTTGGAGCTGAAAACATTTTAAAATCAAAGGCTTAACTTTCTATGAATGCATTCTAAATTCTGCCTGTGTACACTAAGATAAAACAACTTGAAAATGCCAAAAAAAAAAAAAAAAAAAACCCAAAAAACAAACAAACAAAAAAAAAAACCCCAGAGTTCACGTGTCTTCCGGTTCATATTTTAGCAAGTGTGCCACGCTATTTGGCAGAAGCTTGCTAACCCATATTTATACTGTTTTTGAAAGAAATGCTCCCAAGTGCTTTCCATACACTCCTACCACCACGAAAGCCACTAAATGTCATTGCGTGCTCACATTCTGTGCTGGTGCTTAAAATATATTAAGAGATACCAAAACATCATCTACTTACCCAGGAGACATTTTTACTCTTAGGTGTTTTTAGCATGGCAACATGCAGGACAGTTGCGGTGACCAACAGCAGTTTCACCAACATCGAAAATCGAGGGGCATGTATTCCAAATGTCTTTGTTACCCAAATGCAAAGAGTCCCCCGGTTTGCCAGACACAGATGTCATAAGCAACAAGGAAGGTCATTTTCAGAGAACCCATTTTCCTGCTCGAGAGGAAGCCTGTGAAGGCACACATCACAGTCAGATTGCCACGATGGTCAGGCAGTACACCGAGGTAACAGCTGCGCTCTGGGTGTTATTCATATATGCACCAGAGTGGAGAAAAATCCCATAAGGAAAAAAGACTTGAATCTTTGTGGAGGAGCCCCAGATCCTAGTCCTTCTATCAGATGCTTGGTGGCCAGTTCCTCATTACTCTCCAAGATGTGCTTTAAAAACTGGGTGACACCAGTTTGCAGGTTCACTGACAAGACAAAGGATGAGAGCAAAGCAGATCTGAGGGGCCTTGCAGCTCCACTGCTCGTAGCTCCATATTAGAAACACCAGCCTCCGGGGCTAGCCGGAGGTAAAGAAGAAAAGAGGGCTCAGTTTCAATAAATAATACAGAGTCTCAGGTCCAACGCACCTGGAAGTGCCTTCTGTGCAGCCTCAGGAGGTAGGCTCGCCCCCGCTGTCTCCAACTCTCCCAGCCGCTGCAGGGCACCTGTTGTTGATGGAGTCACTCTGGAGTAGGCTGGTATCCTGACAACCAGGAGTGTATTTGTTTTTATAAGGTAAGAGAGAGAATCCCCAAGGAAATCAAATGAGCAGGCTCTAGATGCGGGAGTCAGGCGAGAAGCGAGTGTTGGCTCTGTCCCTCTATTCCTGTGTCCTTGTGTCCCTTTCTCTTACCCTCTGTCGGTCCAGATTAACTAAGCAGATCCGGGCTAAATTTTGCTACTATCAGTAGTGATTAGTGTGGGCTGATGAAATCGGATTAGACAGGCAACGCGGGCCTGCTCTCTCGGCAACACCACACAACCACAAAGCCTTCTGTGCCTCTCAGCACCACACTGATGCTCCATAGACGGGGGTATGCTGACAACAGAAAACCTGGTCACATAAAGCCATGAGGCCACGAGCAGCAGAAGTGGAAAGGACAGTTTCATTTTTTCACTTTACTTCCCTTCCAAATTCTAAGGGCCTCTTGGCTTGGCAGGAAAATCACTACAGAACAAAAACATAGGGTTTTGGTGTCATTAAAATTTTTTTTCTTTTCTTTCTTTCTTTCTTTTTTTCTTTCTTTCTTTCTTTTTTTTTTTAACTGGGATGGCTGCTTTGGTATACAAACTGAGGTCATGGGAAATGACAGAGGGGCTGTGAACTTGTGGCCAGTTTTCTTTAGCCTTTACTTCCTTCCTCACTTTGGTTCTTCCTCTCTTCCTTTCCATTCCCTTCCTCCCTTTATTTTTCTACATTTTAGAGATGAGGGTTTCATGTATCCTGGGTCTATGTAGCCAGGGCTATGAGTGAATTCCTGGTCCTCTGTCTCAGCTACCCAAATGTTGAGACTACTGTTATGTGGCTTCATACCTGGCAGGGGTCCCTTTCCTTAAGCATCTATTATATATGAGGCATTGCACAAACAAATTCACATATATTCAGAACTGAGCAATTCGTATTGATGTCGCAACTTTAAACAGTAGGAAGTTAAGATTCAACTATCTCTTCAGTAATGGATCAAAGCGATGTTTCCTAGATGCCTGTCTGAAATCCAACAGCCTATGGACCTGAGTCTCTCAGTGTAAAGCACTCCCTGCCACACACACATAAGAACACACATAAGCACACTCACACACACACATACACACACACACACACACACACACACACGCACGCACGCACACACACACTATCTAATGGAGCATCTCCTGTTCTAGTATTTCTAAGAACTCGTAGGAATTATTGATTTTATTTGTTTAATATGTTATTTTAGGGTTCCTCATAAGAAATCTTTTAGGATAAAATTTTCTTAAGCATAAAGCAAAGAGGAGTCACAGAGTTCCCTGCATACATATGAACTGTTAACAGAGGATTTGCATCTCTGATGACTCTGGTATGAATTCAACATCTATAAAAAAAAACAAAGAGTAACAGTTAACATGCACTGAAAATATTCTCTGCATTGAATATTTTGTATAATACTCAACACTATGACAATTTCATAAGGTTGATTTTCAATGGTTTTATATTTTTTGTTTTAGGCTGTATTAATCAGCTTTTATTTTAAAAGAGGAAAACCATTATATTATCTAACTTAGAGATATTGATAGGATTTTTATGTTCAAAATTAGAAGAGTAAATAAAATAAACATAAGAAAAGACAGAAAATAATACTTTTTAAAACAAAGATTGGATGAAATCTACATGTGATGTTTTATAGTGTGTGTGTGTGTGTGTGTGTGTGTGTGTGTGTGTGTGTGTGTGTGTGTAGGTATAGTGTGGTATATAGAGATATAGTATGTGGGGGTAGTGGTGAGTATGTGTGGTAGTGTATGTGTGTATGTGGTGGGTGACTGTGTGTGTGTGTGTGTGTGTGTGTGTGTGTGTGTGTGTAGCATATTGTCTAGTTTTGTTCAAGTTCCTGAGGAAATGGCTCATGTTGCCTACACTTTCTCCTTGGGGAATATAATACCTCAGGTTGCTAAATACAACACAATTGTTGACTAATTGGATATGCAATTTCTACAATCCTTTGACTACAATTAATGGCTAACAATTTCACAGTATAATACTATTGAAAATGTATAAAGCAACTTGGATTCTGATGTTTTGGTTAAAATATGAATTTTAGGTATATCTTATTTAGATTTGGATTGGATTCTCATATTTAAAAGTTTCAAAAAGCCACGAAGGGACAGCAACACAAGCTTAATATTCTAGAAGAAATTGTTTTCTATAAAAGATTAGACCTTAGGGCTCCAGAAACAATTTCAGCTGTTCCTTTAAGTTGCGTGGCCTTGGGTTGCTTTGGTCCTGTAAGACTGACTCCTTATAAAAGAGGACATTGGTCACAGTCTCAGAAGGTCAGTGTTGTGGATTCCTCAAGGGAAGGACAAGCACATGGCTCCTGTAGGGCTACATGGATTCTCCCCCCCCCCCCCCCCAGAGAATGCTCAGGATTGCCCCTATCCCAAGGGCTGGGTAGGAAAGTGGCAGGAGTTCTTTGTGGAGCCACTAGTAAGAGCAGTGCCATGGATTTTGCCGTCTTCTAGTCTCTAGGATGACAGCACAATCCATTTCTGTTGCTCAAAGCCTCCTATGTGTGATACCGTCACAGCACCCCGAGCACGTTCCCATGCTTGTCAAGTCTTTCCCCATGCCATAACTTGGGAATATTCAAAGTGTTTTGCTTTTGCTTTTGGTTTTATTCACTAATCTCACCTCAAAATCCAATAGATAAAAAAAAATGTCATTTTTAAATGTGACGATTTAAGCATACTTGTAGTATATACTTGGCTTACATTTTAACCTATCCATGGATTTTTCTACATAGCTTATATATTGGGCATCCATGAAGTGGGAGCTCTCAGACTCTGAAGAGAGTATGCATGTATATGTTTGCGAGCTCAAATAGAAAAAGAAATCATGTCTTTCTTCTCAGAAAACCTTGTGCTATTTTAAATGATTTTAAATTATGAATACTTGCAACAAGCCTTCGCACACTGATACTACTTATGGCAATAAAGGAGCAATCACAGGTATTTTAGCTGTAGATTTTTCTCAGAAATAATGGAATTACAGCCATCTCTGGTTAATGGTATACACAACTATTTAGGGTTTAAATTGAGATTCAGAAAAACACAACAATTACTCAATGATGTTTGGACCAGGCACATCATGGGGAGAATAAAGGGGCTGGACTGAGCACATGTGTGTGCTCCATAAACCTCTATTAGCTCTATTCCGTATTTGAAAATGTTTGTGATAAAGAGTGCTATCATTACTAGTACTGCAGTAATGTCAGAAATTATAGGCATTAGTCTTATCACTTATTGTAGTAATAAGAAGTACATATATTAATACCATGCCAAAGACTTGCCTTTATGCTGGCTTGAAAAGCATATCCTCATATGATAGTTTCACTTATAATGCTACAAAATTTCACATCATCCATGTAAAAATGCTCCAAAGAAGGCTTTTCCTAGGCTTCACCAGAGTCTATCAAAGTCCAAGGCACAATAAATGTAAGAATTTCATCTACCAGATTTTAATAAAAACAACTAGCAATCACCAATCATTTCTCCACAGAACTATGTGAAAGAGGAAAAGAGCCTTTTGTTTACGCTTAGCAAGAGGTAAAATTATTAAAAATGAGATATTTGAATCATCATGCTGCATGATATTTGTATAGTATTAAACCTTTGCCAGCATCTATCAGAAAATCATGTCTTTATTAGCAGGAAATTACATACTATTTAAAATATTTTTAATTATGCAGATGAGTAGCAAGCCTTAATTAGCACATTGATACCACTGATACATGAGCTGAGTTTGATGCCATTTTCCAAGTTCTATGCCAGTTCACTTTGTGACAAGGAGTCCCAAACATAACAGCCTCACAAGGCAGTTATGGTTCTGTGGGTTCTTTGAGCTCAAGTGGGCAGCCTGCACTGGGAACCTGGTGTCTTTGTAGCCAGTGAGCTACCGGAGCTGAGTTTTGGAGCGTTAGTCAAGCTTTGAATGGATGTGCTGGATGTACATCGAAGCAGGCTTGCTCTCCTGCCTAGCAGTGCATGCTACCTATCACTTGGAAACTCAACCACAGCTTGTCACCTCAGGAAAATGTGAGAATTCTCTGTGTGATACTAGTTCTGGCTACATCTCAACTAACCTTCTAGAGACAAATGTTCTCAGATTAAACATGCCCAGAACCCTCTCCTCTGGGGGGGGCAGAGCTGTAAATTTCATCACCAACCTTGAGAGTCATACTGCGTCTGTCAAGTCATGCTTGTTAAGGTGAGTCAGAGGACCAGATCAGAGTCAGAGGGCAAGAAGGGCACTGGCATGTGGCTATCAGTTGTATGCTTTCTGGCAGGCAAGAAGGACATTCAAGGAGACCAGGTCCTACATCCATGCAACTCCCACTCACATGTGTGATAAGCAGAGCATAACCCCGTGACTGGTAAGAGGATTCAGCTGTTTCTTCAACAGTCATTGCATCTCGTTATTTCTCAAAAAGCCCAGGTGAGTCCCCCACTACTCAGTCTCTTAATTTTGCCAGTCAATAAGTAAAATTGGGACCAAGAACTAACTCTCTAGCTCCACATTAACTCTTAAAGTTCAACCACTCTCACCCAAGTCTTCAAATATGGTGACTCTTATTTTTAATGGGATGGGAAGATATGGGATGCAATTTCCCTGTCTATCAAAGGTTGGCCTTGAACTAGTTTTTTCCAGATTCATCTTGAACTATTGATTTCCCCGCTATTTCAGTGTCTTGAGATTCAGGATTGAAGGCAGGTTCCAACATGCCTGGCTAAGGGGGATTCTTTTTTTAAAGATGATAAATGCATGATATATGTACTTTTGGTTTCTCTACCCTTCCTGTTTCTACAAACAAGCAAATGGCCTTATACATAGCAGTTGCTCAAAAATAACCCAAAACTTTTCATCATATTAAAAATAAGATGTGGAAAGCTATCCTGGCTTTTAGAAGTGGGTTGGAGGAACTCAACTCAAGTTCATGTTTATGAGTTTTACCATAGAGAACGTGGCAGCAACCTTTCTGGGCCAAGTTTTTAGACAGTGTATGGAAGTTTTAGACTCCTTCTTAGTGTGATTTGGCATTTTCCTTTTAAAGCACATGGCTTCCTTTTTTCCTTAGTGCTCTCCTTTCCTCCTTCCCTCCCTCCCTCTTTCCTCCCTCCCTCCCTCCTTCCTCACCCTTCCTTCTTTGATCCCTTGCTTTCTTCCTTCCTTCATGTGATTTTGTGGGAGGTATGTGGCTCTTCCTTCCTTCATGTGGCTGTGTACATAGCATGTGGTGCATAGATGTGACTGTGCATATGTACAGAGGCAGAGGCCAAAGCAGGATGACAGTTGTCTTCAATCTCTCTCCCCTATCTTGTCTTGAGACAAGGCCTCACTAAACTAGAAACTCACAGTTTGGACTCGGCTGGCTAGCTGGCAAGCTTCAGCTCTGTGGATCTGCCTGTCTTCACCCCTGCCCCCTACAACACTGTTGGGCTTACTGGCATAATACATTTGTTTTCAATAGAAGAATCGGATTTTATTCCAACCACATATCAAATTGTTCCATCGATCAAGGATATTTCAGCAGAGCTTAATTAACTTTAACCATTTGGTAAGATTTTTAAAAATGTAAACAGATAGCTGTGTGGTGTGGCACACACTTTTAATCTTAGCACCCAGGAGCCTGGAAAGGAGAATAATAGAAACAACCAATCAATGAAACTAACCTAGATTAATTTTAAAAATTTAAAAATAGAAATAAAAAAATCAGGGGAAGCCACGCATAGTGATATACACTTATAAGCCCAGCTTTTAAGGGAGGTGGGAATAAGAAGAACAGGAATTCCAGCCAACCACGGCTACATAGTGAGTCCAGATCACCTTAGGCGATATCAGAGTCAGGTAATTGACAGTTAAATAAAGAAAAATATGCTTAAAAACAGACCCATGTTCAGTCATTATAACCATTTCTGGCATCTGTTTCCCAATGTGTTAAATACCTATTGTATGCTAGACAACAGCCTATGAGGCAGGTACTATTACTGTTTCCATTTAGGGGTGGCAACTCGGAGGGTTTAAATGACCAATGGCCAAACCCAGCTTTGACCTTCTAGTGTCTGGTTTCAGTGCCTACCTGGATGGCTCCTCTGTTTGAAGCTGTAAGGACATGTGTCTAGGGATGCCAGGGGCAAGAGGCCTGAAACAAGGCTGCAGCCACACCTCTGTGGCTTGGCATCACATTGTGGCATGGCACCTCTCATGTCAGCTGCATCTCAGGACACTCTGTGTCTTACTTCAAGTCCAAGCTGTGTGGCCCTCACTCTTCACTCCAGACTCTCACAGCCTATAAAACATTTGCCAGGCCAAGAGTTTGAAGGAGTGACTATCCCTACATACAATTATCAATAAAAAAGGGCACAGGTGCTGGTAAGAAAGTCTCTGCCTGACATCCCTAATATAGGCATTTTTGGGAAAGTTTTGGTAGTGTTTTGCTTTTGAATATATTGGTGTTGGGGGCACTGGTTGAATTCAATTAACTTTATCCATAACCTTGTTAATATTTTATATTGGGTTTTCTTCCTTCGATCTATCAGGAACTATCCTGGCCTAACATCCTGCCTGCACTAAATCCTTGTCTCAGGCTCTGCTTTCAAGGACCAGTGTCCATGAAGAGCAGGGAGCAGACTTTTCCAATCCCAGAGTTTTCCTTCTGTTATCCATCTTCCTTCCAAGTGAGTGTCTCCTGAGGCTGGCCTTCAAAAGGACTAGCTACCTTTTTCCCATTAATGCTTTGGATATCTCACTGATGAGACTAGAATACTCCTGAAGGTCAGGGACTGCGCTGTCATCTCTGTTCCTCCAGTAGCACCTCAGTGGCAAGTCAGCCTTGCAGCTGATCTGTTAGCCAAAGAACCCCTTCTTCCTCTGGATGGTACCGCTTCTATGGGCTCTGTGTTCATTACTTTTCTGTCACTATGATCAAATACCCAACAATAAGTACCTTAAGGAAAGAAGCGTTTATTTTGGCTCACAGTTTGAGGGACCATGGGGACCATGTGGCAGCCGGAGTGCGAGGCAGGGCACATTGCATCTTCAGAGGCAGAGAGTGATGAATGATGGTGCTCTATCCATTGTCTCTTTTTTTATTCAGTTCAGGACCCCAGCCAATGGAGTGGTGCCACCCACAGTTAAAGAATCTTCCCAACTCAGTTAACGGAATCCCACTAACTCCTCTCAGGTAGGTTCAGAGGCTTGTCTCTTCAGTGGTTTTACATCCTGTCAAGGTGACAGTGTCAGCACTAAGCATCACAAGGCATCACCTATTAACAAGGCATACAGGGTCTCCTGGGACAGTTTCTCCATCCATCCAAAGAGTACTTATCCTGCTATGAGTGTCTATCACTCACAATCAGTTATATTTAAATAGAGATAGAGTCAACATGGCAGAAGGCACACAGATTTGAAAACAGTCAGAACAGGACTAAATCCCAACTCATTTACTTAGAAAGGATGGAGACTTAAGGCAATTCACTCCATTTTACAGGCCTGCAAGGGCCTTGTATGAGCTTTAAAAGAAACTGTTTGTGAAGTCCAGTGACTTAGCACCCAGGCTTTCTCTCCACTAGGTTTTATGTGGGCGTTATGGTGTACTTATTCTATAATTGGTACCCAAACCCACTGGAGTCTCAGGCCTCCCTTTTGTAAGAGAGATACAGGAAATGTTCACCTCACATAGTGAAGACAAACAAATGCAAGCATTCAAGTGAACATAACTTGAGATTTGCAAAGGTAGCCATTAGACAACAGAAGCCAATGAAAAACAGGCCTTCCCCTGTCACTGTGCATTCTGAGCATTGCTCAAAAGCTCTAGTCAAGGGATGATCCACATATAAGCGAAAGGCTGGGTTCCCCTAGTGGAGTGCACTGTTCTAATCTGTCCATTCGAAGAGAGGACCTCTGTCTCATATATAGGAAGAGATCCTAATGCCCAGCACAGGTCTTATGTGTGCAAGTCAAACAATAGACTTCAATGGCAAACACACCAATGTCAAGTTCTAGCGATGGCACTTCAGAACCTTAGGCACCTCTGTGCCTCCTTTTTCTTATCAACAGAATAAGAGGCCTTTATGGTCCGCCCAAATAATAGGAATCCCAGAGGCATATAGAATCCTCCGGTTGTCAATATTCAGTCTATGAAGCATATTAGCCTGTGGCCATGGTGATGACACACAGGCAGTGCTAGCATTCCGAAGTAGACTTTGGATCCTTCGAAGCCAATGTCTGTGTGCATGTTTTTGAATGATGTCATCTAGTGATGTGTAAGTTTGTTTTTCTGAAATTTTGGGGGGAACTATAATAGAAACATAGGTGAATTCAGTTCAAGGTACTCCTGAAACTCACAGGTTAGGAAAGCCAAGCCCTAGTAATGATTTGAACAAGCTGCCAGCATTTGTTGTCTTAGACTGGAAATTGTTTGACTCATCTAAAGCTGATGGGTACCAATGATTTGGAGGAGCTCTTCCTTTGTTTAGGTCAATATGTTGCCTGAAAGTCTGTCAATAGGTCATGATACACATGTACGCATGTATGTATGTACATGTGTATATATGTATTCATGCATATGTGTGGAATGTGCATGCGTGTTCACATGTTGAAGGCATATATTTGTACAGGTACATGTGAAGGCTAAAGTATGATTCCCAGGGTGTCATTTCTCAGCAGCTGCCCGTCTTGTTTTTTGAGACTGGGTGACTCACTGGTCAGTAACCTAGGCTGACTGGCCAGAGAGACCCAGTAACCATCCATCTCTGCCTCCTCGGTGCTGGGATCATGTATCTGGGTATTTTTATGTGGGCTCTGGATATTAAATTCATGGCCGTGTCCTTATAATTTGTCCTGGTGCAGGCTGAGCCATCCACCCACCCCCAGCTTCAGTTCACTTCTTTTTTAAAAATTAATTTATTTATTTATTCACTTAATATCTTAGTCCTAGCCCCCTCCCTCCTCTCCCTCTGGTGTCACCCCTCCCTCCTTCTTCCCCACTCCTCAAAGTAGAGGAGCCACCCTCAATCCACCCCAGCTCATCACATCACATGAGGACTGAGTGCGTCCTCTTCTCCTCCTGCCTGGACAAGCAGCCTCTTCTTATGTTGACTTATAATGACTTATCAACAAAATGCTGACCCTTTTTGGATTAGGAACTCCTCAAGGACAAAAAAAAAAAATTCATCACTTTGGTGTCTAGTACCAGGACATACACTGTACAAAGATTGCTGGCTAAAATAACACAAATTAATGCAAATGCCTAATAAGACACATCCCAGTAGAACATGCTGCAGTACTGTAGCCCAGGAAAGACAAGGATCAGGTTATGTTCTTAACCACTAGCTTTTTAAGCAAGAGTCTGACCATATCCTGGGCCTTTGGAGGGAATAAGCCATAATAACTTGCCACTATTAATAACAGTCACAGAGCCCATCTGGTTCCTTTTTGCAGTGACCCCTGGGAACAGGGGTAAGGAGTGGAAAAGGTCAGGAAGCTGGGGGAGGTTCTCTGAACCATTTACACGATGGATAGAACCATTTGTTGGGCCAATTCTGGGACAGCTTTCAAAAAGACAGGCCTGTCCTTCCAGACTTGGTTACTTTCACTGACTAACTAAATGAGAATATTCTTGCTAAGACAGTGGTGACAGAGAGCTTTGCAAATTCCTTAATTTATACTACAGTATCTTTATAAGATTATTTTCACAATCCAAGTGACCCCCAAAGTAGTATAGAAGTGAATGGATTATTTTTGGCTATCCTCAACAGTTTGATTGCTACAGCTTTCATTATGAATGCTTAAGTAAATCACATTTCAGATATAAAACTAGAAAGCTTGCATTAGCATGTTTATTGCCTATGTTCTGCCCTTCTTTCAAGGCTTCCCTTCCCTGGGACTATTCTCATCACTCTGAACTTGGCCTTGGGAACATGTGAGACTCAGTGCTGCCTGATTTCCTGCAGCCAAACAGGAAGCACACGATGACAGAGGGACACTCACAGTGCTCAGGAGAGTGGTTCCTTATTTCTTACCTCATCAACTTTGTGTCTTTGGCCATCATGTATTTGAATTAGTGATGTAGTTGGGCTTGAAATGAACCTGAATAGTAATGTCAATATTAAAAATAACTTTAGCAGGATATGGTGACATGTGCCTCTAATCCAAGGGCTTAGGGAAAGGGGTAGGAAGATAATCTGAGGTCATTCTCAGCTATGCGGTGAATCTCAGGCCAGTCTAGGCTACCTGTGTGGCCACATTACAACAAACAAAAAACAGAACAAAACAAAAACTAAAAATAAAATAAAAACCAAAAGAACAACAAAAAAGTGACTAATCTTTTGATTCCAGAATAAAACCGTTTCTAGATAATACAATGATTACTCACTTAAATCCAAAACCTAAGTCAAAATTAGATGTGAAATACGTCCAGTTATAGCTGGCTACAGGAGATGTGTTCCCGGCTTGCCTATGTGATCTGCTAAGTGGGCCTGACAGTTCCATTCGGGACTCAAAGACAATGGATTGAAAAGAAGATAATCTCCTGGTACAGGGCTCTAATTCCAGCTTTGGGAGGTGGATCTCTGTGAGTTACAGGCTAGCCTGCTCTACAAAGTGAGCTGAGGACATCCACAGCTACATAGTGAGACCCTGTCTCAAGAAAAAGAAAGAGACTAAGGAAAAAAGGATGAAAGAAAGAAAGGAAGAAGGAAGGAACAAAAAAGGAAGAAGGAAGGAAGGAGAGAGAAACACACACACACACACACACACACACACACACACACACACACACACAGAGAGAGAGAGAGAGAGAGAGAGAGAGAGAGAGAGAGAGAGAGAGAGAGAGAATGAACCAGGGGCACTGGCTTCTTAGCTGTGCTTTTCCTGAGGGAGCTATGGCCATTTTTTAAAGTCCCATGAAAAACCGTGTGTCTGGAATTCGTGGGATGCTAAGTATTAATTAAGTGAATAAACATTAACGAGGCCCTTTATTCAAATCCCCAGATCGCATGATGCCCTTGCTCTTGTTGGAAGAGTCTCTCCCCTCATACTTTATCTCAGCCTTGTATGGATTTAACATGCCATACTGTTTAAGTCCATGTTAACGGTGGGCATCCCCTCTCAGCTCCCCAAGTGACTCCCTCCACCACCGCCCCGCCCACCATGCCTTAATAGAGTTTGGCACATTGGTTGAAAAGAATGTAGCTTACTGAACTCCTCAAGTGAGAGAACCTTACTTAGCGATCTGTGAGGCTACAGAAAAGCTTGAAGAGCAGATGTGATAGAAGGCTGCCTGACTGACATTTTCAACAAGACAGACAGCTAGTTATTCATTTCTTCCTATTGCTTATATTGGCTTCACACTTTGCTTCCAAGCTGATATTTTCTCTGTGTGAAATTATTAGAAATCACTGTGGTTTTGCTCAGAATTTACACAGTTGCAGTCTCTTATATTACGTAAAGTTGAAAACAGTGCCTGATACACAGAGAACCTGATTTTTTTTTTTTTTGACTTATCGTTCAAAATCATCCCAAAATAGTTTCTGATACTTTGACACTGAAATGTATGAAGAGCCGGCAAAGAACAAGCGAAAATGGAATCGCAAGCCTCTCGTTTAATCTGAACAAGACCGCACAGTGTTGCTGTAATTAAGTAATTTATTTTGAAACTAGATACACTAATTAACATTACTAATAACATAGCAGATACAACTTTATTCTGAGTTGGGGTTCATTGATCTACCTTGTCACTTAAAAGCTGTTTAAAAAAAAAAGTGCTTATTGAAGTAACCCATGTTTCTGAAAAGAGAGCTATTAGTAAATCATCATGAGTTGCATGGGAGAACACAAACACGGTGTTTGCTTTGCATGTCAACTCTTACTGAGAATACCTCCCCCCGCCCCCCCCCCCCCCGCCCTCACATGCTCATCCTTCTGCCATCATCTAGGGCAGTGGACGTCAGCCTTCCTAATGCAGAGACTGTAATACAGTTCCTTCATAGCTGTAAGCTTAACCCTGTTATGAATCATAACGTAGATATCTGATACATAGATGGTCTTAGGCAGCCACTGTGAAAAGGTGGAGGGTCTCCCAAAAGAGACGCAGCCCACAGGTCGAGAACCACTGATGTAGAGGCTGATATTCAGAAATCATGTCTGCAGTCTGTTGTACCTTCTGCCCTACTATGAAGCTACCTTTCCTTCTTTAGGAAGAAGGGCTGCCCCTCAGAGGAGAGCATTGAGAAATGAATTCTGGGGGCCTAGAGGATGCCTTGTCCATGTGTATGTTTAATTTGTGCCAGGTCCGGTGGGTAAGTACCACCTGAGGCCACAAGTCTAATCATGGATAGAAGCTAGCATGTCCCTGGCCTGGTCACCAGACAGCAGTAGGGCAGAGCTATCAGAGAGAGAGTTTGTATGGCTGCCCAATTGAATGCCTGTATAAAATCCCGCAACGAAGACAGGGTCTCTTCAAAACCTTAAAAAGCCAGGCATACACGAGCACCCAATCAACCAAAAAACTTAGAAGAAAAGAAAAGGCAGCTGGGTCTCTCATTTTCATGAGAAGTGGGGCAAATTAGCGTCTTTCACAAGTTTATCCTTTGATCTGCTTGCACTGCCTATCAACGAGACACAGTTAAGTTTGATAGGGGAAAAAAAGGGGTACAATAAATCTTACAGGGGAGAAAAAGAGAAACGAGAGAAGTACTCTCCAGCAGGCAGGGATGACTTTGCCCCTTGAGCTAGGGATTTGTCTCAAACTGTCAGTGTGGTTTGAGCACAGAGATGAAAATTCTATTGTATTCAAATGGTAAGGAGAAGGTTATAATTAGAGATGGGAATTTTATTAGATTGATTGATTTGCAGAGAATGACCAAGAGTCTTTTTCAGTATACTTGTGACTCCAAAGGAAAGGCCATGATACAGGGAAGTTCTGACCTTGTATCTAGCCCTCTTCAATCAGACAAAATTTCACAGGCTGACCGTGCTTAGAGTCAATACCATATACTAGTGACACTAGTGTCTAGGTTTTTAATTTGTATTGTTGTGTTACCAGATCTGAGCTGCAGGCATAAAGAGGCTGCTTGTGGATTTTATTTATGTTATCAAATCACTATTAGAGGGCCTGCAAGCTGGCTCCGTGAGTAGAGGTGCTTGCTGTAAGCCTGACCACTGGTATTTGAATCCTGAGGTCTACATGGCAGAAGGATAGAACCAACTCTAGTATGCTGTCCACTGATCCTGCAAACAAGGCTCACACACAGACATATACACTAAATACATGTTTTGAAATCAGAATTTAATTAATTTCCATAACTCTCATAATAACACGAGTGCTCAGAGGTGCCGTCAGATATACTGAGAACATTCATAGAGTGTTTTTCATATTTCTATTTTGCCTGCCTTCCTTCTTTTTCCAAGACTGCAATTTATTTTCGTCACTGAGATGACTCTGGATAGCGTGTTTGCCACATAAGCACAGGCCATGAGTTTGATCCACAGAGCCCACAAAAGAGCCTGGCATGGAGCTGTGCATCTGGAATTCTAATTCTGGGGAGCTGGAGGCAAGAAGACCCCTTAGAGCTGGAGAGACAGCTAGTCTTGCCACACTGGTGAGCCTCAAGTTCAGTGTGGGACACTGTACCACAAAAAATTATGTAGAAGCTGGACATGGGAATGAATATTTTTCATCCTACCAGTTGGGAAGTAGAGTCAAGACAATTTCTGTGAGTTCAAGGTTAGCAAGGGCTACATAGTGAGATCCTACTTACAATAAAAAAAAATAGGTAGGACAAATAAGGTAGGAGCAAAAACAAATAAGCAAACAAAATAAGATGGAGAACAATAGAGGGAGATATTGGACACAGGTTCCTGGCCTCCATACATATGCATGCACAGCTACACATAAACAGCACACATTAATGTACCTCAAACATAGGTACAAACAATTTTTAAAAAGTGTGCAAGTCAATAAATTTGAGGCAAAGTTAGTATTGATCTATTGAAAGTTGCCAATCAGCTTTGGGAGAGCACAACCCATCAGATACCTACAAAAGACATCCTATTTATTTTTCACCATCCATAATCACTTTACAGTTGAAGGTTAAGAGGCCATTTTATTCATGAGCTGTCATGGATGCAGTGTCTAGTCTGGACTTTTTCCTGCTGTGCCCATTCACGCCACGGTCCTTGCAAGGAGACTTATAGATCTGAACTAGTAACCGAAGTTGGATCTGGGAAGGAAGTCAGGAGTTCCTAGAGCCTGGGCTCTTATCAACATGTTCCTTTAAGTGTTTTGAGGCTAATTCTATAAAGTTTAAATAGGACTCAGCATCGTAATTCAGTTGGATAGACACACCTTCAGAATATATGAATGAACCCTTTACTGCCATCATAAACCACTAAATTCAATTCAAATGTTCATTGAGTCCTAACTCTATGTTTACCAAGGGTAAACCCCACTGCAGAGGCAGCTCTGAACTCTTTCTGACAAATGCCATTGCTCTTACCTCCCCATTCTTGGAAGCCCATTTATGTAACAGAGAACAAGGTCCAATCCGCACTGCCACCGTGCATGCTGTGAAAGTGTCACTTCCAAGGCCTAACCAATGTGCTGTGCTGCCTAATTTCAACTGCCAGGTCCATGAGCTCTAGAATAGCCTGGGAAATGGGCATCTGGGCACGCCTATGGGGGATTACTATGACAATTAATTGAGGCGGGAGGTCCTACCCACCGTAGGTGGCACCACTCCCTGGGCTGGGATCCGAGATTGTATGAGAAGGAGGAAAGGAGCTGAGTGCAGGCACCCATCTCTCTTTCCCCCTGCTTCCTGAGTGTTACTGTGGGGTGTGACAAGAGCGGCTTCAAGCTTGCTCCCGTGGCTTTGGATACTCCACCATGATGGCCTGCATCTTGAATTGGGAGCCATACTCTTCCTTCCCTGAGTTGCTTTTTGTCAGGAGATTTTATCCCCGGGACTGTCACACTAACCGATCTACGCAGAAAACACATTTGCCTCAGAGGCCCGGCTTCACTGTATCCTAATTCTATGGGAAGAACCTTTGTAGCATGGTGTATTCATTCCTACAGATCATCCTTCCCCGTTTCTGTAAAGAACACTTGGAATTTCCTGTGAGAGGCCACTGACCTCCACTGGAAATAGCATTGGTGAGGGTGTCTCTTAGGTGGCTCTTCCTCTTGGGCCACAGGAACATGTGGCTAGGCCACTCTAATCTAGCCTCCCTTTCCCTGAAAAATGAACTTTGAATAACAAATTGGCTTAAAGTGAGCTCACTGCCCACAGAGGAAGGGCTCCAGGGACACAGCCACAGGATGCTTAGAGTCACTCTGAACCCATCTTCCAGCCTTCTTGTGTTTGTTCAGTTCTCCCACTGTCTAATGGACCTCGAATAATAGGGTACATCCCAACCACACAGGCAGGGCTGGGGAGATGCTGTGTCAGTAACGTATTCGCTTTGTAAGCAGGAGGACCTGAGATTGTTCCTCAGGGACTGTATGAAAAGAAGCCAGGTTTGGTGTGCTTGCTTTCTCGGAGCTGGGGAGGCAGAGCCAGGTGCAGGACGTCTGGCACTTGCTGGCTAGCCAGCCTACTCTACTCAGTGAGGTCCAGTCTAGTGCAAGGCCAAAGGAGACAGCTCCTGAGCAGTGGCAGCTGAGGTTGTCTGTCCTTCACAGGCATGTGAATATGTGCATATGCAGGTATGTGTGCACAAATGCCACAGAAACACACACACACACACACACACACACACGCACACACACACACACGCACACACACACACACACACGGGCATGATATTTGAAACAAATGAATAGGAGCCATCCCTCTGACTCACATTTTGTAGGACTGCACTTCACTTATTTACTTACTGACAAGAATCTAAAAGATTTCCAATGTTAATAATGAGGAATATACTGAAAACAGTGCTACAAGCTACCAATGGATTTTATGCTATTTAAATAGCATCAAAGGTTATTTCTACCACCACCAGGAACCCTTATGATATTTTTTTAGCCTCTGTAAAGCTCCAGAGAAACATGGAACCTGCAGGAGAATACTAAAGAGGATGCCATATCTTCCAGTTGTGTTATAATGGTGGTGGTGGTAGTCATCATGACAGTGGTGGTGATTATGATGATGACGATGACAATGACGGTGGCAATGATGCTGAGGACAACAGTAATGATGACTATGATGAAGATAATGAGAAAGAAAAGGAGGGGTGTTGTGGGGCTGGGGACTGAGGCCAAGCAAGAGCCTGGTGCATGGTGGACAAGCATTCTGCCATTCTATTCTTACCCAGTCATAAGATTCTTTATTACATCCCCCTTCTCCAGCCAGTCCCATTGTGTGTCCCTTAATGAGGACACGTGACAGTCACTAAGGAGTCTATGCTTCTAGCCAGTCTGTACACCACTCACCTCTGCAGGTAAAACACTGAGATCCATTTCTATGAATAGCAATCACTTTGTTTCTTGTCTCTTAATATCAAGGAGGGAGAAAAAAAAAACTGATAATGAAGGGACCATAGAGAAGGCAGTGGGGAATTTAGATGAAGTTTCATGGACTCGCTGTGACACTATTACTAAAGAAAAGGAAGAAAAGGGAAAGGAGGAAAGAAAGAAGAGGGATAAAGGAGAGGGACAGAAAAAGAAAATGAAGAAGGCAAGCGATGGGATGTGCTTTGGGAGCAGGCTGCAGCTGCTCTGCCCCTTTCATGGGGTTTGTGGTTTGGAAGCCTGAGATTACATCAATCATTTATTCCTTTGGTCCTGGGGAGGAGAAGGGTCACATGCATATCACAAAAGTGCAAGGAAGAACAAAGGAGAAGCCAGCCCAGAGGGACGCCGCTCTGATGCTTCACAGACGAGAAGAGGCTGCACTCTCAATGGAAAAGCAGGAAAGACATGGAACACAGGAGTCCTGGGAAGCAGTTCTATTCAGCAGAAATGTCACCCTGCAACTGAAGGCTGCAGACCCATACAGAAGGCAGCTACCTGCCTGAGCTGGGACTTGGAAGCGGGGTGGGTAGGTGGGCTGGTGATGAATGACACAGCTTCTAAAATTGGAGCCACTTGCTTTATGCATGATATAGACTCCAGAGACGCATTTAATATATGTAGCTGTTAAGCCTTTGCTTCAAGGGTTCACAGAGGGAACCTAGTGATTATTTATTCACATATTTGTGTGGGGGCGTGTCTGTGAGTGGGACATGCGGAAGCCAGAAGTGGACTGTCTTCTTAAACTGCTCCCCATCTTGTTGCCGTCAGACAAGGTCTCTCACTGAGCTGAAAGGTGGTTGTTTTAGGATGACTTGTTGGTGAACTCTTGGGATCCTCTTGTCCTTGCCCTCCACTGCTAAGCTTGGGGTACAAGCATCTGTAGCCATGCCTAGTTCTGTGTGCATGCTGGGGATTTGAACTCAGGTCCTCATGCTTGCACAGCAAGTGCTCTTACGTACTGAGCAATCTCTCTGGTCTTGGTGCTTTTATTTTTAAATGGTCATGCTTAGTGATAACTCAAGAAAAAGTTTTTTTTTTTTTTTACAGAAAGTATTTTCCTACTTTGTAAAGTTAGGTTGTCATTTTAGTTTGTTTCATCGATTAGAACTGAAATCTCTCCTGTACTCGAAGGGTTTCTTGTTATTGGGGAGAAACCTCATTCTCTTTATTTAAACGTTTAGAGGAAATCAACCATAAATGGGGGGAAAGAGATCAATTTAAAACTTCAGAAACAAGCTTTTTATACTCCATGCATATTCACAAGAATTGGATACTACACCAAAACTCTTGTGTGTTCACACATATGAATCTCTGATGAACTCTGCACACACCTGCGTGCGCACACACACACACATGCACACGCACACACACACACACATGCACACGCGCACTGAACATTTAATATTATATTGACACATGAGAACAGAGGGTGGCAGTAGAAAAATGAGATTTGCTAGTAACTCCCTGATATTTTATATTTACGCCTTAAGTCTACTGAGCGTGTGTCCAGGACTGAATATTTTTGCTGGGCCACAGGGCTGCAGCAGTGAACAAGACACAGAGAGATTATAGAGTTGAGGGGAGGGGTGGAGGTAAATAAAGGGCCTGTTATGATAAACAGAGCAGGTGCCTTTAAGAGTAAAAGCAACAAGGCTACTTTACCAAGCATGGGCAAAACCTTCCACTGAGGTTGTTCTGAGGGGAAAAAAAATAAGCCAAGGGCCTTGGGACTCTGCCTAGCTCAGGGCCAAGGCCAAGGAAGCTCCCAGGGGCTTCATCACGAAGGGTCCAGGAGTATATTGCTCAGACTGCACTGACACTTTCAGAGAATGAGATGTACATGAGAGGCTTAAGTGGCAGAAACAGAGCAGTGTAGCCCTGGTGTTGTTGGGAGGGTATCCGTGAAGAATGATGAGAAAGATGTAACTACTAGTCAGGAAATCGCTGTGGTCTCTAGGGAGTGAATTATCTGGGGCTGGTAAAGAATTGGAATCACTACAGGTGGACGGGGAAGGGGACTGGATGGGGGAGGGGAGGGAACAGGAGGGATCAGGTGGAGGCGACAGAGGGAGAGACAACTGGAAGAGGAAGGGCATCTTTGGGATGAGCTAGAAACCTAGGGCAATGGAAACTCCCAGGAATCTATGATGACGACCCTAGATAAGACTCCTAGCAATAGGGGATACAGAACCTAAACCAGCCAACTCCTGTAACAGGGCATGACTGCCAGTGCTGGGACCGGGACACCCACCCAGCCACAAAACCTTTGGCTTATAATTTGTCAGGCCTACAAGACATGCTGGGGTAAAGGGGGCACGGAAAGTATGAGAGTGGCCAACCAATGACTGGTCTAGCTTAAGACCCATGCCCTGAGAGGAAGCCTACCCCTGACACTGCCAGGAAGGCCAGGAACTAGAGGCTGGATAGCCCAGAGACCTGGGATAGAACCAAACACGAGCGGGAAAGAGAAAAATCAATGAAATGATTCCTAATGATACTCTGCTATACTCAGAGATTGGTGCCTCGCCCAGTTGTCATCAGAGGGGCTTCACCTAGCAAGTGATGGAAACGGATGCAGAGACCCACAACCCAATGTTAGACAGAACTTTGGGGAATCATGCAGAAGAGGGGGAGGAAGGATTGTACGAGCCTGCAGGGGCAAAGACACCAGGAGAAAACCCACCGAACCAAGTAACCTGGCCCATAGGGGCTCACAGAGACTGAACCACCTACCAGGAAGCCTGCATGGATCTGATGTAGCTTGGTCTTGTAGGCTCCCTGACAGCAGGAGCAGGGGCCACCTCTGACTCTGTTGCCTGCCTTTGAGACCCTTTCCTCCTATTGGGTTGCCTCATGCATCCTAAATAGAAGAGGTATCCAGTCTTACTGCAACTTGATATGCCACTGCTGGCTGATATCCATGGGAGGCCCTGCCCTTTTCTGAAGGAGGGGAGGGTGAGAGGGGGAATGGGAGGGAGGGAGTGGGAGGGAGGTACCTGGAGGAGAGGAGGGAAAGGAAAGTAAGATCAGGATGTAAATAATCATAATAAATTGAAGTCAGAGCACAGAGCTATGTTCTGCCTGGATGGGATCTTCAGGAAAAGGTCAGGGGCAATGACTGTGTGTGTGGATCTGACAGAAGCATGAGTTCAAAGGTGCTGTTCAACCTGCCCAGTGAGGTGGAGGTAGACATGGACGCTGGTGAAAGGAGGACATTGACAAGACAAGCACACCACACGACGGCACAGGTTACCCGTCTTAGGAAGCAAGGCAAAGCATCTGACCTTGCTGTCTGAAGAACACCTGCCTGTAAACACCCCATGAAGCACCAACCACAATAGTCAGCCAAGCCTTGCCCTCCAATGTATCCCAAAAATACATACGTGCCAATTTCTCAAGCAAGGTTATTACCCTGTACAGTTCATGTTAACTGTTTTCTGATGCATTAGTACATTAAAAATAAGTATTAAGCTCATAAGATATCATAATAAACATATTATATTCATTGTATAAAGTTGCATATGCTCTATATTTAATACTTGTGCATATATATTTGTGTGGTACTGAAATGCATAGGCATATTTTTTCCTTGAAAAAGTGAAAAATAAAGTCTTTTCTCACAAAAGAAAACTTACTTATCAAATGTTTGATCCTGTAATAAGTGAGATTTCATCTGTCTCTTTATGACACCACTTCTGTGAGCTGCCCACACATCAGTGTGGACTCTGAGGACTCCTCTCATCTAGACACCAATAGTAACAGAAGTTCTTTTAGGAAAAACATTGTTATACCACAGATATGGTCCTGAAGATTGATTTTCACATAAAACAACCTCAGTGTCTGTGATTCCTTTGTGCCAACTCTAGCTTTCGTAAGGCCTTTAGTGGCATCATGGCATTCTCCCCGACAGGTGGCATTCCGTTAGGCTCTCCAACTGTCAGATTCTGTCAAAGTAAACACTCGTCGGTGTTTCATAAGCACCTACATTTCCACCCCAGGAGTATGCTTTTCTGAGGACAGAGGTCAGAGGTCCACTTCAGCTTAATGTTTATAACTTTCAGAGACACTCAGCGGGAGGGTTGTAAACATGGTAACTGCTTCATGGATGAAGAGATAGATAGGTATGACTCACGCACTTCTGGCTCTGTCTACAAACTTTACAAAGCCTCCTCCCTTCACAGCAGTGAGCACACTTCTCAAAGCAATGGCCTTAATTCAGCAGAGGCGAAGGCGCTCCTTGCAGGGATCGCTGGGAGAAACAAAACAGTTGACACTAGAGTGAAGATGACCAATTCTTTGCCTAGTTCAGCATGCATAATAGTCACAGGTAGTCCTAATTGCAGGAAAAGGACTTTGAGTCCCACAGTGAGGGAACAAGTCTCCATCACTTTTCAGTGTACGAGATCTGCATCCCTGCTTCACAATCTGTTGTCACTCCTGTATGGATCTAACTCTCCCAGGAGAAGAAGAAATGCATAGTGACCCAGGATTTGCTGGGGAGGAGTTAAAACAACTGGAAGCTCCAGTTCCCAGAAAATTCCCCAGCCAGCTTGTCCTCTCAGCTGCACAGAAGTGGATAGCTGCTGCTTAATTCCATTTCCCCATCTCAGTCCCTTAATATTTATGAAATGAAGTGGTTATGAAATATCCACCTATCTTCTTCTCTAGTAATAGGATGCCAGTAGAGAGAAGCTAATAATTAAAGCAAAATCCAAAGCTCGGAAAATTTGAAACCATCCAACAGTAAATGTATCGCAGAGCATTTAAGTGTGCAGGCTTGGTATTTTGGAGGCTGAGACACATCTCTTCCATGTAGGCACATTCCTTCGTAAGGACCGTCTCAACTCCGAGAAAGACGGACACGAGTTCGCAGATAGAAGCGCAGGGCATTATGCCAACTTTAAAACCTGATGGTTCTGGCCAGCTCAGTGGGTAAAGCTGCTACTGCTGAGCCAGACAAGCTCAGCTAAACTCTCGGGACCCACGTGGCGGAAGGAGAAAACCAACTTCCATCCTCTGACGTTCATAGGAGTGTCCATAGTATCTGAGGCTCATGGTATGTGACTGCCCACATATACACAAATAAATAAATGTAATATTTTAAAAAGTAAAGCGTGAAAAAATTTAATAGGGACAGAGTTAAAAGATACTAAAATTCATGTCTCAAATCTGGAAGGTTGGCTATGTTTTATATATAAACGTGACTTATTTTTATTTTAGTTTATATATTTTGTGTGTTTTGTGTGTGGGCATGTGTATCTCGGCACATGTATAGAGGCCAGAGGACAACATGTGGAATTGCTTCTTTCCTTCTGCCATGTGGATTCTGGCCACTGAACAGAGCTCATACAGCTTGGTAGCATGTGCCTTTACCTCTTGGGCCATCCCAATGACCCTAAACACGATTTACAAGTCAAGTACCATCTTTAAGAATGCCTTAGAATTTCCCTAGATTTATATAATTGATAGAAAAGCATGATTCATGAGTGAAAAATTGCAAAGCAAGCTGGACATGACCTGCGGTCCTGCTAACAGCACTCTCTAGCATCTGGCCCACCAGCCCTTCTCAGGTTCAATTACAATTGATTTTTATGCTCCAAAGCATTATAAAATTTTCATGTTAATTAAATTTAATTATAATCCAATTACTTAAACATAGGAATTCATTCCAAGCAAGACGAGCAAAACACTGCACACACAGGAAGTATCATTTCACTTTGGATCTCAGCTCAGCAACCATCCGACCCTGATTCCTTTAGCAAGAGAACTGTCTCTGCCTTGATGGACAGTTTCTCTCCTGCGACATGGTAATTCTTCACTTTGCCTACCTTTTAAGTTATCCAACAAATTATTATTATTAGCATACAAAGAATTAAGCTTTACTCTGGTAGCTTTCGAACAAAACTGGTTTTATTGTTTCTCTTTTCTCCCCCTTTGCTTCTCCTTCCCCTCCATTGCTCTTTTTCCTATTACCTTTTCTCAGACCACCCTTGTCCCCTCTGTTGGACTCATGTTCAGTCCCATAGTCTATACCTACTCTCATACTAGCTTATTCTTACACATAAAAATATTGAAAGCTAGGATCTGTCTGTGAGAGAACATGCAATATTACCTTCTAAGTCATGGTCATCTCATGGAGTATAATGCCTTCCAGACCCATCTGTTTCCTGCAAATTTCACTTTTCTTTACAGCTGAGCAAAATTACATGTGTGAGCATAGTCTGAATTTTTGTTGTCTATTCTTTAACATGACATGGAATAGCAGGCGAAAAATCGAAAAGACTGTTCATGAGGCAAGCGTGTTAGTCATAGACAAAGCTCTGCATGACTAAGTCATACTAAATGCACAAAAGTAACACGTGGTGATCTCAGTTAAATGCTTGGAGCCTAACAAAAATGCCATCTCATCTGAGATTCATAATGTATGGATGAGCTTGATTCAAGCCTTTGGGGGTTATTTGTAATAACCAATGAACACGGGCAGCAACCAAGTCAAGAACAATCACCTGCTACTTTGTTCCCTTTCCTCTCTGCTGCTCTCCTATAGTTCTTGGGTCCTCTTCTAGGTCTGCCAGGTTTTCAAAAGCAACTATACAGTAGTGGGTGTGCAGGTGCAGACAAGCTTTTAAGTGTTTCAGCGTTCTGCTGTGATCCCGATTGTAGAGGGCAACTGCCAGGCTCAAAAAAGAAGAAAACACTCTGCTATGACACAGTAAATAAATCATCTCATCAAGATCCCAACGTACACCACATCTAACTCTAGAGTCTATGAAGTTTTCTTTAAAGCCATTGCCTTCCAATGGTGTGTAATATGCTAACCACAGTTTGCTGCTTGCTTTATCAGTCCTTTTATCCACAATATTGTCTCAAAAGGCAGATGATCTAAAAGAAAACAAGCAAGAGACAGCAACAAGTACTGCACAAAGGCTAGCCAGATGCTCAGACACTTGACTTCATTAGCCATTAAGGAAGTGCAAAGGAAAGCCTTCGGAGCTTGCTGCTGTTACAGACTGGCTCGGGTGCAACAGCCAAGCAAGTCCCTGGCAGAGTAGTGCCAGCTCGGAGGAATTTGAGTTGACTGAATGTTTTGGAAAGCTGTTTTCCAGTACGCATGTAAGATGAACATGAGTGCACCGTAACCTCGGGCTTGACACTTTCACTCTTCGACTGAAATCCAACAGAGCTACGTGCCTAAACATGAACATACCACAATTGTTTAAAACCGTAATGTTTACAATAATTCAAACTGGAGGCTACTTACATGTCCATCAACAGTAGAAGGACTAACTAAATCACCACGGTTTGGCGCACAATGGAGTACTATATAGCTTCAAGAATAAGAAAAGAACCGTAACTACAATGGGGGGGTCTTATCAGTGAAGGGCAAGTGACACAGGTCGATGAGATAAGAAACTATCCTATCTGAGTTTATTTGTATAAGATTCAGAGGCAGGGAAAATGAACCCACGATGCCAGATGCCAGATAAATGGGTTTACTAGGGGAAGTGGGCAATGGTGAACACAAGGGATAGTAGAGGTATTGATAGTGACAAATACAGTTCATGTGTGTGGTTATGTGCACCTGTGAGCGCAGGTGTCTGAAGAGGCCAGACGAGCATCTGCTTTCTGGAGCTGGAGATTCAGGCGGTTGTGACCTGCCTGATGTGGGTGCTGGGAACCGAACTCAGCCCTTCTGGAAGAGCAGTGGACGTTCTTAACTACTGTGCTGTCTCTCCAGGACCAGTGCATGGTTTCTTGACTTGAGAGCTGGTCATGTTCCTCAAACTCAGCAACCTGAAATTTTAGCATCAGCTCTCCTATGTGTTTGACTTGCAGGTTACTCATCCCTATGTTTTATGTTTGGATTTTGAAGTGTTTAAGAATTTTAGATTAAGGATGCTCAGCCAGGGGAAGAAATCTATGAAAATGTTCTCAAACATAAAAAACTTAAGAATCTCAAGTACTTTTACTCCTAAGCATTTCAGTATTAATATCCCTTGTGGGTATCAATATTGGTGGAAGTTTGTCCTCTACATAAAATGGGATGAGATTTAAATATAACCTGAGTCCGTTATCTCACATACTTGAAATCACATCTAGATGATCTAACATGTAGTACAATACAAATGTTGGTGTCTGTTCCACTGTACTGTTGAAGAATGACAAGAGGGCTATGCATGCTCAATACAGATATGACTTTTTTCAAAGACTTTTGAACCTGCTATGAAATCCACAAACGTGGAACCTATGAGCATGGAAGGCCACCTGAACCTCAACTAAATGCTTAGCATAATGGAGACCAATGCCTTCTCCCAAAGGACGCAAGTGTCAGTGTTTTCCATGTTCACAGTAGAGCTCTCCACGTGTAAATTAATAACAGTTATTCAGTTGACAGCTTTTTATATCATTTAGTAAAGCAGCAAGACAGTTATGTAAATATAAAAATTGCCTGTAAGCTATAAAGCCAGAGTCTAAAAAAAAAATACTGTTAGGTATAAACAAAATAATGAAGACTAAATTCCAAAAATAAATAATACCGTCAAAATGAGAGCCTTATGTACTGAGCCTTATAGAGAAAACCAGGACTTCTAGCCTGGAGGCAGGGCTCATTGCTCACAGAACAGGTTTTGGGTAGCAAGCCAAGGCTGAACAGGAAAAGGAGAGTTAAATAAAAGGCACAGCTATGAAAGGTAAAGAGCTAGAAGTGAAGGATGGTGGCACACGCACACAACTTTCTTTGCTGCCCACATCGTGTTCACCATTTTTTCTAAAAGACAATGTTAGAGTAGGAGGAATCCTTAACAAAGCTGTCATCCTAAGGGGGAAAAAAGTTAAAAAAAAAAAAAAAGAAGAAAAGAAAAACTCCCAGAAGATCGAAGACTCACACACACACACACACACACACACACACACACACACACACACACACACACACCACTTAATAAAGGATATCCTGTCTGAAGATGCATTACCAGGCAATCCTGTAGCCAGACATACATTAAGGTATACTTACACAAACTAAGATGTGTAAATCGCCAAGCATCCTAATTGGCCTAGACCTCTGTGATATGTGCACTCCATCACTGACTGAAATGCAGTCATGGAGTGGGTGACTGAGCATCTTACATGTTATTAATTTATAGTGCTTTACATAGCATGTACATATCTATTATATATAATAGATATCTGATTTGTATGTATATACAAATGTTTTAATTTAGTACTGGTATGATCTAAGTTGTCATTTCACAAAACTGAAAACATATTCGAGAAGTGACAATAGGGGAGCCCACCACCAGTCCTGGGATTTGGGCCGTCTTTTGAGGTGCTCTCCACCCAACTGTTCAATGAGCAGCCCCAGCTCCATCAACTTTTCGAGCAAACGAGGTCTCACTCACAGATGTGTGCATCGCTGGCTCTTTGCTGCTGAGGACATAGCATGTGCTTCAGAGGTGACCTGCCTCTGGCTCTGAGCTGGCCTTCTATACAGTGGACTGAAATCCAGAGGTTAAACAGTGGTCAGCTAAATAGCAGAAGTAACTACATGTGGGTAACAGGTCAGAGCACTAAGGCAAAGAATTTTAAAAAGATTTCACACATCAGACCGAGGTACATAAATTTACAATACATACATACATACATATGCTGTATTCTGTTATGGCTTCTTGCTCAAAATATGGGTGAAAAGTTTAATAATAATAAAGAAATGCCACACTTTTTAGTCATGACTCTCCTACCATTCCAATTCCCCCCAAAACAACACCAGATTGTAGTGTTTGTTATTTCTATGTATTTAGATGTGTGACACAGAAAAGGGGTAAAACAAGCAAAATATAAATTACAGCCTTGAGACTATAATTCAGAACTCCCTACACGTTAGGCAAATACAGCAATAGGTTTCTTCTAATTCACAAATAAAGAATAAATAAACAGAAAGACACAAAGCCACAGAAGTCAGAGTTCTCGTTAGCTCATGAGAATAGAGGTTTTTTTTTTTAACACAACATTATTTTAAGATTTTCATGTTTAGACAGCTTCACATGCTAGAAAGTTTATGGCACTTATTTCCAAATCTTACAAAAAAATCAATTTATTTTTCTATTGGAAAAATCCATCCATCTCTGCAGATGTCGTCTTTTGAAAAAAACCCTTGGCTGGCTACCTCACAACTACATTTACTTCCAATGTGTCAGCTGTTGCATTCAAAACACAAATGGCACTGAGTAAATAACAGTTCTAAAACCCTTTCAGTCAGGGGAGCCTTTAAACGTCTTAGCCATTTATTCAATAAAGAGAGATCTTTCTAAATCTTATAAGAATGCAATGATCTCGTCTTCCCCTCCTACCCTTGATCTTCAACTTTATGCTTTAGAACATAGCAGATTTTGACCTTGTTTGTCCTGAGGTCTCAGATGAATCTCCTCTGCTGGCCAAACTCCCAAGGTCACAGATTTCCTTAGTGACACCCTTAAGAATTGATTAGTGTTCACTGTCAATTTTCTATTTGTTTAGGATCCCGGAATCTCCAGTCAGTGTTAAGCCATTCAGCACTGCAGTCTGGCCAGCCTGCATAAATTGCCTGCTCCCTTTCACGCCGTTCTATGAAAATAAAGAGGCTGCACACAGACCGAGTATGAAAATAAAGCCAACGCTTCCTGGGAGCCTGTCCGATCGCGTAGCGGTGCAGTGTATGTCAATTAACATCCAACCCTTGCAAACAGTGATACTTCAGTATCTGTGAGCGTCTGCCTTTTTGAATTTAATACTCAGACAGCCATTTTGCAAAAAAAACCACAGCAGGTCTACGAAATAAGGGCTGTTCCAGAGAAACAGTCAGGGGATGATAAAGCCGTTGGAAACGCTGGCCTTATTGCAACAGCTGTGTCATCCATCAAACGATTATCATCTACTATTTTTCCAAAGCTCTTCTAAATAGGATTTAACGTTAGCCGCCGTGGCTGTCTGTCATTTGACAAACTCCATAGTATTTCATCTCTAGAAAATAATTTCCTTTCCCGTGCTATGATTCAAATATGAAAACTCCAAGCAAAAAGAGTGTATCAACTGGTTTGAACTGATACAGATCCGAGACAATAGATACTGCACCCCCCCACCCCCAGATATACACACCAAACCACAGGTCCCTCTACAAGTTATTTCCAACCTTAGGAAATTAACCTGGCACAAAAGAGAAACACAGAGAAACATCTCCGGAAAGACCTCAGATTCTCCTAGCACTCAGGTGCCTTGACAACCCATGGCACAAATGATTGATTTTTCTGTTTGGTTCAGCACGGAGATTAAAGCATCCGAAAGAAGCAACATAGACCAGACAGACACAAGTTACATTTTCAGCTCCTAGCCACAACTGTACAGCAATAGAAACTTACATAGGACACCCGTACTCGCCGGCGATGTACCAGCCCGCAGCACTGCATGAAGAGGGGGCAGAACGCAGTCAGAGCGTGGCTTCACCAAGCTGCACTGTGCCTCGTCTTTTCGTCACGGCCACTGTCCATTTCTTCCCACCTTCCACTCCCAGGTAAGTGTCATGGGCAAATCAACACTTAGCTTCTGTCTCTAGGTAGTTTTTACAGACACTGCTGTTTCTGCAGGCATGCCAAAACTTTGTTCTTTCTGACTGCCTTAAATTTTTTTCTTACAGGTAATCTGAGATCTTCTTTAAGGGGGCTGCCTACTGGCAGAAACCTACTAAAGGTAGCATTTCTCTTCCCGGAGGAACTATTGTTAACGTGGAGTTTTGCCTGTTCAAATCATCAGGGGTTTTGAGCAAGGCTTTTACAGTAGCCATGCTCAACTCCAGAGATGTTCAGACCTCTGAGCCTTGCATTTCACCAGGCTGCAGTATGCTGCTTCAGAAGGGAGGAGGCCTACCCTGGCTGCTGTTTGTGTGACTGCTTCTGAGAAGAACGCTGCTCCTGCGCTGCTGCTTGGCTGTTACATCGCCCTCTTCACTACGCACCGACTGGCGACAGCATCCTCCTCTCACTGGTACCTCTGTATCATTTTGGGCACATCTGATTTGCTCTTTCTCCCTCCTCCCCTTCCGCTGACAAATGAGTGAGTCTAGACTTTAATTCACTGTGGATTCTTAGGACTAAAGAGCTACCCTCTACACTGTGAGACGCTTTGTCCTGCAGTTTGTATTTCAAAGGAATTGTAAGGAAGATTGCTGAAGTAGCCTCGGGACCTGACTCACTCAACCACTGCAGCTGTACAGGTTTTTTGTTTTGGTTTTGTTTTTTTTCCCTATGTGTTGCCAAAGACTCATTTTCTACATTGAAGCATGTTAAATAAACACAGCTCTGGCAGGCAAATGTGATCAGAGTCAGACCTAATTAATTGGATAAATAATATATCATCTATGATTTAGACACAATAAGCCAAATGTTCCCTAAGTCTGAGAGCTTACAAAGTCAATACTCCATGTAAACGATCACTTATACCATTCCCCAAGGACATAGCTTTCTGACAGAGAGAAGATGTTTACATTCTTTGTCTAAGGCCCTGTACATATCACAGCATGAAAGATGAATCATTAAGGCACCGGGGACTTGGCTATTAATTTGGATGATATCAACCATTCTAATAAAGCAATGATTCATATAACCTTTTAGTACACCACACGTATTGATCCAAATTTGCCCCCACACCCAAGTCTCTCCATATCAGGTACCTTAAGTACCTTAAGTAACTTAAGTAATTTCACACCATAGTCTAAGATCCACAACCATGGTTGTGCTCTTTAGGCCCATGGAAAATGAGAGCGCACTGATTATCTGCCTTTTGCCCAGGTTTTCCTTGCACCTGGGTAGCAATCCTGTATTGCTTTTGTTCTTTCTTAGAGATGACTGAGAACTGGAAGATGCCATTACTTTAATTCAGACTTCTTATATGACTGGTAATATAGCACTAGTATAATTAATAGCCTGGACTTAACACAGTCCTCCAAATCCTATGGTTTATCACATGCTAGCTGTTCATGTTTTTGAAGGATCAAACGGGAAAATGTGACTATATAGAGCAGAGGCCCTCAATCTTCCTAACGCTGTGACCCTTTAAATCAGTTCCTCATGTTGTGATGACTCCAAACCGTACAATTATTTGGTTGTTACTTCATGAATGTAATTTTGCGACTGTCGTGAATCATAATATAAAGATGATATATGTGTGTGACCTCTGTGGAAGATTTGTTTGGCCCCTCAAGTGGGTCATGACCCAATGATTGAGAACCACTGACACAGAGCTTTGATTAAGTCAGAGGCATTTCTAAATTAAATTGGAATTAACTTTTGAATTAAGTCTTATGAAGAAGATTGATAATTTTTGGACTATATAAAATATATTTCTAATATACAGAATTTCGGTTTGATTTTTTAAAAAAATTAGTAAGAAGTATAGTAATATAATAAACATAAAAGTCAAGGTTTTTATTAAAAATTTTATACAATATATTTTAATTATTTTTCTCCCTTCCTCCAACTCCTCTTCGAGAGAGAGAGAGAGAGAGAGAGAGAGAGAGAGAGAGAGAGAGAGAGAGCATGAAGTTGGATGGGTAGGAGATAGGATAGATCAAAGTTTCTAAAAAAGGCTCTTTATCTCACATTTCATAAAAACAAAGAATAAAAATGAAGTCCAAGTTAGAATAAGATGAAAACACTGCTGGAAAGTGTCATCTCTTCTTGGATTCAGAATTTGATACAGAATTCACTTAACTTTTTATTAAGTATGATATTTTTAAACATAATATGTGAGAGATTTCCCCCACTGCATTGGAGATTCCACCCACACTACCACTCAGGAACCCAGGAAAGAATGCTCAGCCCTCTAGGTGGGCTCTGCAAACATCTGCTGGCACCTTCTGTCTTCCTGCCGCTGGGCTCACGTGCTACGGGTGGGAAATAATAAAGCACATTCCATTTGTGGCTCTCTTTTCTTTCTTTTTAACAGAGAGCCCACATCCCTGTCTTCTTTTAAGTATTGACATAAGGCAGGTGCCACCACACCCAAACCAGACCCCAGGATCTTACAACACAACACAGAGACGAGGGGAAATGGGAACACTGGGCAAACTCCTAACCATCCATCCCTTGAAGGTATAGTCAAAGCTCTGTCAAGTCAGGGATATGTGGCCTCCTTTTCCAAGACAGGCAGTGCTGCAGCCAGTGGACAAGAAGCAGAGGAAGGAAGCCAGGAAACGCAGAAGCAAATCCAGCACAAAAAATTTACATGCCGACTAGGTACATGGCACGTGGGCTTCTGTAGAATATACAAGCAAAAAAAAAAAATGTGTGAAGCCTACACATTTATGAGACCCTAGGACAATATAAATATATTTAAAGTATGTTTTGGGATTTATGCTTTTACTTCCTGTCTTGGATTGTCCTGGGCTTGCTCATGTGCCTTTGCCAGTATGCGTGTGTGCATGCACCACATATGCATGGGTGTCTGCAGAAGGCAAAAGCAAGAGTGGGGACTCCCTGGAACTGGAAGTAGAGGCCATTGTGAGTCACGTTGACACAGGTGCTAGGAACCCCAGTTCCATGCTCTGTGGGAGCAACAAGTTCTCTTAGCTACTGAGACATCTCTCCAGCCCCTGGGCCTTTTTGAAACAGGGTCTCACACCACACAGGATGTTCTCAGATTTATTGGGCGCTATGCAGACTAGGATGATGTTGAACCCCTAATCTTCCTGCCTCCACCTCCCACGTGCTAGGGTTTTACCACACCTGGTCCAAAGTCTTCAAACTAAACTTAGTTCTCCCAGAAATTCAGTCCTTTTTTTTTTTATGTATACATGTTTAGCATTGAGTACAGAAAACGACATGTAGAAAAGGAGATATAAATTCACACTTGTACCTTTATCGTTCATTTACCATTGCATCCATAGTAACCAGAATTAACATAGAGAGCTTGTACTAAGACAAATAGATACTCCGGCTTCCCCAGCAACTGTACTTGGGGCATGGGATTAACTTCTGGCCAATGAGAAAAAAAAGTGGAAATGCCCTGAAACAACCTCATAGACATCCTTAGAGAGACTGAGCCTCGCCTTCCTTTTGTCCTTTCCTCTTTTGTGCTGGCCTGAGGTGGATGAGATGCTGAAGGAATACAGGCAAGCCTGTTGCACACTCAGGGCACACAGTAGCAGGGCCCCAGTCTCCCTCTGGGGGCTGCCTGACGAAATGGCTTGTCATGGCATGGTAATATGAAGAGAAACGTGCCCTCACATTGTTTAAGCTACTGATACTTTTACTCCAGTTAAAGCAATGAGACCTATATTAAAAAAAATCTCTCTGAGTGTTTTGGAGTGAGTGATTAACTGATAGAATCCAAGGGAGAATAGGGGGAGGTGGGAAACCGATGGGGCAGAAAAGTGAAGGGGGCAAAAAGCACAGGTCAGGAGTGTAGTCCAGGCCAGACTAGTGACCAAGACTCTGCAAGACAGTTCAGGCTTTATCCAGCAGGAAAGGAGAACCATTAGACCTTTAAAATGAGGAAATAACTGCTATTTTAATTAACAAGTAGGAAAAAACAAGCTTCTTTAGGTAATTTGGTCTAGAAGTATTGAACAATCCTCCTAAACCAGTAGGGAGTCTGGAGCTGCTGGGCTCATGTGCTGGCAATTAATGATAAGTAATCAAATCAAATGAAGCTAATCAAACAGATGATGATTTATGGAGTCCACTACTAACCTAATGAATGGTTATGAGGTATTTTGTAATAATATATGGCATATTTAAATTAAGATATGTATAAAGTGATAACAAAGAAAGGATGATAGAAGCAGTTACAAAGAACTGTAGGTATCTGTGGGTGAAGTCAATGACGGGCATTTAAAAATCTGAGACGTGTGACCCCAAGTATGGCTTATGAAATGTGAGGATTGTTTCTTCATTGTTCAGGTTGTTTGTTACTCCTTGTGAGGAGAGAGAAAGCATGCAGCAACTGAGACAGTGTACCTCCTCAGAAAAGAGTGACACTGGAGAAATAAAGCCAGCTGCGAAAGATGACCTCCCTGCAGCTGGAGAGACTGCAGGGAAAGCAGAAGGGAGGCACTGAACACTGGGGTCTTAGCTATCCCGAGGAGCAAGAAGTCCTGGCAAGGAAGCCTGGGAGATGGCACCAACACCTGAGTTTGCAGTCTTAGTTCTCACATCAGGTGTTGCCATGGTGATGCTCACTCTAACCACAGGATAGGATGAGCAGAAGCAGATAGAGAGGTAGATCTGAGGGGCTTGCTGCCTAGCCAGTCTAGCCAAACCTGTGAGCACTAGGCTCAGTGAGAGATGCTGGCTCAAAAAACACAGCAGAAATGATGGAGAAATACACTGAATGCTGACCTCTGGCCTCCACATGTGCATGCACAGGTGAGCATATATGTGCATACACGGGTGAGCACATCCATATACACATCTGTATAGGCAACCATATACCACACAAACACATACAGAGAGAAACTCTAGCATGCTATTGCATGCACAAAAGGGTGACTACAGATAACTATTATAGCATATTTCAAATATTTACTACTTTGGATGTTTTCACCAAAAACAAATGAGAAATATTCAAGGAGACAGATTAAGCTTTAACCTAATTCAAATATTATACAAGATATACATGCATCAAGATTTTTTTCCAGGTATAACGTGTATACAGGGAACACGAATGTTACATTTATTTATTTCTGTGCACATATGGGCACGCATATGCTACAGGTTATGTGCAGAAGTCTGAGGAGAGCTTGCAGGGTCACCTGTGCCCTCCCACCATGGGGGCCTGGGGATGGAACTTAGCTCATCAGGCATGGTGGTAAATGTCTTGACCTGATGAGTCACCTTGCCAGCACCAATTTCCATAATTTTATACATCAGTTAAGAACAAGTTTTCTTTTAAAATACCCAAAGTCTGCATGATCTTGAGATACTTTCTAGAGCGGAAAGGAAGGTGTTTCATCCAGAGTGGCTCTGCTTGGGCGTTACAGCTCTTTCAGTGGTTAAGGTTTCACAAAGCTGGTCTCCAGCCTCAGAGCCAGGGTAGCCCCTGAGATCGTGTGACACCGATCTATCCTAGTGCACTGTTACAGGTACACATGTTTGAAGCCTAGCGTTCTTAAGTGAACCAAAAATTACTCCTCTGTGTTTCATAAATGCAACAACAACAACAACAACAACAACAACAACAACAACAACAACAACCCAACTATCCATATTATCTATTGAGTCAATATCACCTGAGTTTTTCTGGGTACGTGCATGAGTCTGTCAGGTACTTGTCATAAAATAGGAAATACAATAACCAAGATCCTTAAATATAGGGAGTTCAAGGTCCAGGGACCATCTGAATCTGTTAGACACACAAACACGTTTTTTTTTTTAAACCAACTAGAATATTAGTTGGATGAAAGCATAAAATGTTAAAAAAAAATACAAAGCAGGTAGACATTTGAAATGGCTAATGGCAGGGAAAGCATTTCTAGAGAGTTGTCTTTAAACTAAAGCTGTAAGGCAGGAAGGCGTTAAGATTGAAGTGGGGAGTGTGTGTGTCAGGGGTCGGGGGAGTGTTAGAGCAGAGGAAGAGGCAACTACAAATGTCTCTGTAGAGGAAGGGATGAATCTGTTTGAGTAGCCAGATGACTGAGTACGAGAGGGAGAGGGGCAAGAGTAGGTTTGGAAGGCAAATGGTAGGCACAATACGACCTCTATGCTAGGACTTTCATCTTTGTAGTAAGAGGAATGGGATGGCTTCATTAAGACAGGCACAGGCACAGCTGGACTTTTAACATACATGCTAGTGGTAAGGTTGCAGCAGGGTTGGAAGATGGCTAGAGGAAAGCAGACAGCAGCTAGGAAACTACATTGGGACCATCTAAGTCAAAGACGATGATGGTGTTACCTACTTGAGGACTCCTTCCCCCCTCTTCTTCTCTTCTTCCTCCTCCTCCTCCTCCTCCTTCCCCCCTCCTCCTCTTCTTCTTTCTTCTCTTTCTCCTCCTCCTCCTCCTTCATTGTGTTTATTTATGTGTGAGCATGTTTAGCAGGCCCCAGAGATCCTCCTGTCTCAGCCTCCCAAGAACTAGGATTATAGGTGTTCACCACCACCCCTGGCTTTTCATATGGGTGCTAGGGATCTGAAGTCAGGCTCTCATACTTTCACAGCAAGCAGAGTCACCTTTACTGACCAAGCCATCTCTCCAGACTCAGTCTTTAGCCACCAAAAAGCACAATTCTACTTTACTCAGCTTCTAAGGAAATACTATCATTCTTTTTCAGTTTATTTTTATTTTGCCAAGACTTCTGTATTTCTCTTTGATCTAGTACAATGCTTGTTTATTTCAGAGCAATAACCTTTTTTCCCCTCAGTAATAAGACTACACACAGGTAACAGCAGAAGTTAACAAAATAATGAAGTAGTTAGGAGAGAAGACATCGTATTTCCCAAACTACTAGAAGACATGGTATGGGCACTAAATCAATTTAGGCAGTCCAACTTTTTGAAATGGACTCATTACTGTACTTTACAAAGCTCGTGCTTGAGAACCAAGTAATTGATCCCCTCCCCCCGCCACCCGCGGGGGTGGGGGGGGGGACAGAAAAAACTTCAATGTTTTGGCTAAGAGTATGATTTTGTATAGGGTCACACGCATAGCTACCTTTGGCTACATGCAGCCTTTGGGCCACAGGTGGGTACCTGGAGGACAACTTTGTGGTGCAGCTTATGTAACACATGCTACACTCAAGAGTGTGATGGAACTGGGTAATCCTGATAATCCCCTCTTACCTTGTAATACAATCACATCTAAAGGAGTACAATCCTGCAATGAAAGCCATTTAAATCCAATGCCCTCCTTTTTCTGCGTAGCTCAAGGAACCTTGCAAAATCCACCTCTATCCTTTCTCCTTTGATTCTCTCAAAACTGACCTGAGGGCATGTCCTTACTTTGCAACACAAAGTAGGAAAACACTTAAACATTAAAATTCACCCAGGTTCCCTACTGTCTCCCTCTGCTTTGTATTGAGTTGATTTGGATTTCTAGCTCCATGTATCAGCTTTTAATTTCTGCATATCACTCGTTACTCAGAGTCTGTGCAAGGAAAAGAAGCAACCAAAACTTCCATTTATCTCCTTCTCCTACTCTGACCCAACTCCTTTCTACTCAGATTTCTGGTTACCCTCAACAGACTTCAGGGCACTGAGGTAGCATCAGCACTTTCCAGCTGAAGGAGAAACGCTGTGCAAATGCAGAGGCTCATTATGTTAATCAGAAAGGTAACGATGAAAAACCGAGCCCAAGACCATCCATTGCTTAACATTCACCATGACACATCCTTTATTCCAAAAATGTATTTGACCCCTTCATTTTACTCATTATGGGTGGAAAGAAATACAACCTGCATATAGGAAAGAAAATATTGGTCTTTGGATGGAAAAAGGCATGGTATTCAGATATAATATCTCATGAACAAATCCATGATGACCACAGCACAAAATACTTCCAAGTGGTTATTTTAATTTCCTCTTTGATTGGAATAACCAAGAAAGAGAAATGCACATTTCCTCTTCAGTTGCCACAAAACATTCTTGACAGACTATAAAATTTTCACACACATACACACACACACACACACACACACACACACACACACACACACACACAGAGAGAGAGAGAGAGAGAGAGAGAGAGAGAGAGAGAGAGGCAGAGAGAGAGAAAGACAGACAGACAGACAGACAGACAGAGACAGAGACAGAGACAGACAGACAGAGACAGACAGAGACAGACAGACAGAGACTATGTATTTTTATTAAAATCCTTGTCACAAAGATTCTTGGCCACAGTCATCCTGCTCTAGTGGAATGAGCAATTTCCACTTATTTTACTGATTTTATTTTTTGAGATCAGGATATAATTATATCATTTCCATTTTCTTTTTCTTCAAACCAAACTTACCCTTACAGACTTTCTTGCTCTCTTGCAAATTCCTGTCTCCTTTATCATTAGTTTTTGGAACATGTATATATGCATATATATTCTTAAGTAGACAAATATGACCTATTCAGTCTACATAATGCTATTTTATACATGCTTACAAAAATGGACATTTGGTATTAGACAATTAGTTGATGTATATCCTAGTTAGGGTCACTATTGCTGTGATAAAAACATTATGACCAAAAGAACTTGGGGAACAAAAGGCTTTATTTGGCTTTTCCTTCCATATCACTGTTCCTCATCACTGCAGGAAGTCAGAACAGGAACTCAAGTAGGGCAAGAACTTGGAAGCAGGAGGTGATGGAGAGGCCACTGAGTAGTACTGGTTACTGACTTGCTCCCCATGGCTTTCTCAGCCTGCTTTATTATAAAAGCAGGGACTGCCTGCCCAGGGGTGGCCCCATGCATCATGGGCTAGGACTCATCAATCACTAAGAAAATGCCCTATAGGCTTGCCTACAGTCAAACTTTATTGAGGTATTTTCTCAACTGAGGCTCCCCTCTCTCCAGTGGCTCTACCTTGTGTCAAGTTGACATAAAACTAGGTAGCATAGTCTGCTCATCCTTGGATAAGACTATATTTCAGGTTCTCTACATTCCTTAGTTGCTTGTGGTTCTTTGTGTGTGGTTGAACCCTTGTGGGCTTTCTCCACTACACTTTAGCATGACTATTGTTGTTGTCCTTGTTCGTGATGGTGAAACTTTTTGGGTGTAGCTTCTGACATTACTGGGAGGCACACTTTCGCAGCAATCCTCTGGCTCTTACAAGCCTACACAGCTTTTGATGCCTGTGAACCACAAAATGACCAGCATTTCACTATAACCCTAAGGGTGCAATAGTGGCATGTATACCTTGGTGACAACCAAAGGCTCACTAATGGCTTATATTCCACTCAACAAAAGGGAAATCATGCCTGGTACTGGAAACAGCCAACTACCCAGGGCTAATGAAGTAACGGATCTCTGAGGAGAACCTACAACTACAACCACTTTATTAAACCAGCACAAATGCTATCTACACTCTAAGTATGTGCCTTTATATTCACATATAAGTGTAGTTCTCACCCATCAACAAGAAAACTTTTTGCAACAGATTGAGACCACTACAGGAAACTACAACTATCAAAAGGCAGAGCCCAGTCCCAATGGATATGTCTATTAATCCAACTCCATATGTTCAGGGAACATTGTGGAAGATGGAGTGGAAAGACTGCAGGAGCCAATTCAATGCTTTTTAAAATCCTTTGCTCAGGTCAGGTGTGGTGGTGCATGTCTGTAATCCCAGCACTCAGGAGGCAGAGGTAGGCAGATTGCTGTGAGTTTGAGGCTAGTCTGGTCTACAAAGTGAGTCCAGGACAGCCAAGGCTACACAGAGAAACCCTGTCTCAAAAAAATAAAAAATAAAAAACCAAACCAAAACATAAAATCCTTTGCTCAAGTAGAAAAGAGAAAGAAGAGTGACAGCTGACGTGTCCTGATTCCTACTGAGCTCTAGTCCCTATAGTAGACTAGAAACTTGACACAGATGAGTCTATAGTATAAATTCTAACTTATTTCTAATTTATAAATTAATAAACTGATCAATACCTGAGTAAATCAACTTAAAAGAGTCAATTATTTACTTTGGCTTACAGTTGCAGAGGTTTTGGGCCATCACGTCAAGGAAAACACCAAGGCAGGCTAGATGCTGTCATGGCAGGAGAGAGGGAAAGAAGAAGAGAGAGGGCACGAGAAGCAAGTGGAAGAGAGGGGAAACGGGGGTGGGGAGGGGGAGAGGAAAGAGGGAGATTGGGGTGGGGGAAATTCCTCCTCTCTTAGCTTTTATCCCATTCACATCTCTATGCAGGGGGGTGGAACCTTCCAAATTCTAAGTAGGCCTTCTCTCCTCTCTGGAAATGCTACCAGACACACCCAAAGGAGCACTTTACTAAGTAACTTTCAGGGCTTTCTCAAGCCAGTCAAGTCCACAGTCAAGATTCCCCATCACACCAAGGCGTACCAAAGCAAGGAGTGTTACTTGTGCCAAAACAGGCAGAGTAGGGCTTTCAGAATTCCAAGCCATTGTGTTCTCCATCTTGTTCTGCCCCAGGGGAAAAGCAATTTCACAAGCCAACCCTGGAGGAGCACACAGCTCTTTATTAACCCCTAAATCGACTGGCTGCCACTCTCCCCACAGTGAACAGAGTCAATCTGCTTTTAAGTGGTTCCCTTCTGGTAGTTTCCAAATCACCCTCAAGGTCTATAAACATTCACTCTCCAAACTACTCTCTTTCCCTTTCTTACAAAGTCTAAAATTTTAATCATGGGAAATTTCCTTCTATATCACTAGTACCCTCCCCTCTTAAGAGAGAATTTACTATGTAGACCCAATTAGTATCTTCTTATAAACATTAAGACATCTCTTAACTATAGGAGCTATAACAAGTGCAATTGATATAATCCATATTTTCTCTCCCTCCCTCTCCAACTCCCTTCCCTCCTTTCACCAAACTTGAGAAATAATTTAAGGAAATGTGAAAGAACAGAATTTGGCTTTGGTAGTACTAAAGGCTGAGTTTTGGGCTTACACATGCTAGCCAACTCCCCTACAGTAAGTAAGCTAAGCGCTCACGAATAAATTTTAAAATAATAATGTTTAAATTATACAAAGATTGCGGATCGGTGGAATGAATGCAGAAATAAAGACTGAAACGCACCCTGTGATGACCAATACACTTCCTCTGGAGAAGCCATGAATCTGTCTGCAAGCTTTCTAGCAGGCAACTCCTAAAGGGAAACTCGGTCACTTACATAATTTACTGGCCATAAGCTTAAAATAAACCAATGCTCAGAAGCACCACTCTGCTTGGCACCCAGAGCAGACACCAAATTCTCCTGAAGTCCCATAAAAAGGAACATCGTGTAAAGGCACAGGCAGTGTTCCTGCCGGTCCTGCCGGGAAATGCCACAGCAGGCTTTAAAGGGCTGATTCTCAGACTGACCTTCAGAGGACGCTGAATGTCTCATACCAAATGGCATTTGATGACATACTCGGGGACATCGAGGTAGAGGGAGCTGCACACCATGCTCGCAGGCTTGGTGTGAGCCAAGTGTAAAGGAAAAGTAAGGACAAAAAGAGGGGCTGTGTACTGGCGCAGACAGTGAGCATGATTCCTTCAGGCTGGAGACTGTGACAAGACTAACATTGTTTATCTCTGGATGGCAAATCAGAAAATCAGGGGGTACTCCGTTAACATCGCCTTACTCCCTAGTTGCAGTGGTAGGATTTAAAGGAGGTTGCACAGACTTCACATTATGTATCTCTTCTCTAGGACTCCAGGGTTTCTATGTTGAAGGGAGTCTCTGTCCTTGAAATAGTTCCACTACCAGTTTGAAGGAGGAAGTCATTGCCTGAGTCAATGACCCCACCAGGTTCTCAGGTGCACTCCCAACCCAACGGTTACACAGATGGCCCTGGGTATTCTAAATGGGTCATATGGCAAACCAAAAAGTCATGAACCTAGGAAAAGGACTGGTGGAGAGAGTGGGGTACAGAATAATCAGAATCCATCATATTACATATATGGAATCACCAAACAACAAAGTCAATCAATGAAGAAGACAAAAAATAAGGGAGGAATGAAAGACAGAAACAACTCATCTCAATGAATAGTGACGCATCATGAGCTTCCGATGCACACGAAATGGCAATGATACATTGTCATTCAACATGATGCATATGACTGACAGGGAAGAGGCTGGAGGAAGGAACCGTTACGGGAAAGCCAGATCATACCAGCCTGCCATGGCTGAAGTAGATGGATCCTCCTTGTTCCCCTTTCTGCTTGCCCCCCCTCCCCCACCTACTGGCCTTGAGAAGTTCCAGAGAGTGGGAAGAAGATATTTTGGGTGTTTTTGCAGTAGGACATACTCAGGAAACGGGGGCTGGGGTTGGAGGGGGGACTTACGCACAATGGCACTGCACCTATAGATGAGGGCTGAAGACTGAGCAGAAGGGAAAACGTTTAGAGAGAGAAAGCCCACCAGAAACGTCGTCTGGTTCCAAGTATGCCATCTCAATCTTGGTTCCTACTCACAGCTCCAATGGTGCTCCCAAGTAGCTTGTTATCCTAAATCTTTAACCTCCATTTGGCTAAAGGGAAAAGATTTTCTTCTATACCTACTGCCTGATCACGGAAATGTTCTACAAATCGAGAGGAATCATTTCAAAAGAGATGAGATAAAGGGAGAGGAAATTAGTCAAATCCACTGCTAGCTAAGAGAAGTGTGTGAAGAGAGTCTAACACTACCTTTGCGCGGCAGCCCATTCTCACGCTGGTTTTCCACGGGATTACACGTAAACAGAAGCTAACATGAAACATAAAAGGGCTGGCATGTGTGCCTTCAGTTTACAGTGGAGTGAGGTTAAAGACTGCTAAACTTCCATGTTACAACAGGGGACCTGACTTGCTTAGGAAGGTATCTAAAGAAAGAGAAAATGCATAGATGGGCATTCACATTTTACCTTATAAGCCTAGTCTGCTTGTTTAAAGTCCATATTTCTCTGAAAGGAAATCTTACAGCTCCTATCCTAATACAAAACTAAGTATCTTTAGAATAATTTAAATACTTTAGAAGATTAAAGCCTTCCTTTGCTGGATTACAGTCAATTATGGTTCACTATGTAACTCTTACACACACACACACACACACACACACATACACACACACACACACGGCACTTTCATGGAGCTATTTCCCATATTGCTATACTTCATACTGGGTTCCTCTTTTCAGTAGTCTTGAGTCTGAAAATAACCTTTTTTTTTTTTTTTAAATAACTGCTGTTTTTTTTTTTTTAACACATTTTTATTGAAAATTAAAAATAATTCCTATTACATCTCATTTTCTATCCCATCCCATGCATCCTCCCATTCCTCCCTCCCTCCCACTTTCACCCCAATCCCCCTTCCCTATGACTGTGGCTGTGGGGGACCTCCTCCCCCTGAATATGGTGCTAGGGTACCAAGTCTTTTCTTGGTAGTCCTCTATCCTTCTTCCGAGTGCCATTGGGCCTCCCCCACAAAGGGACATGGCCAAATATGGGGCACCAGAGATCCTGTGAAAGTCAGTCCCCAGTCTCCACTTAGCTGTGGAGAATGTTCTGTCCCTTGGCTAGATCTGGGTAGGGGTTTGATGATGACTGCCCGTTTTGTCCATGGTTGGTGCCTTAGATCAAGCAGAATCCCTGGGCTCAGATCTAGCCATCATTCAATGGAAAAAGGATAGCATCTTCAACAAATGGTGCTGGTCTAACTGGATTTCTACATGTAGAAAAATGCAATTGGACCCATACTTGTCACCATGCACAAAACTCAAGTCCAAATGGATTAAAGACCTCAATATAAAACCAGAGACACTAAATCAGTTAGAAGAAAAGGTGGGGAAGAGCCTGGAACACATCGGCACAGGAGACAACTTCCTGAACAGAACACCAACAGCCCAGGCCTTAAGGTCAACAATTAATAAATGGGACCTCATGAGGCTGAGAAGCTTCTGTAAGGCTGGAGACACTGTCAAAAGAACAAAGCGACAGCCTACAGACTGGGAAAAGATCTTCACCAACCCTGCATCTGACAAAGGTCTAATATCCAAACTTTATAAAGAACTCAAGAAATTAAATGCCACCAAACCAAATAACCCAATTGAGAAATGGGGCTCAGAATTAAACAGAGAATTCTCAACAGAGGAATATCAAATGGCTGAGACACACTTAAAGAAATGCTCAACATCTCTAGTCATCAGAGAAATGCAAATCAAAACAACTCTGAGATTCCATCTTACACCCATCAGAATGGCTAAAATAAAACATTCAAGTGACAACACATGCTGGCGAGGATGTGGAGAGAGAGGAACACTCCTTCATTGCTGGTGGGAATGCAAACTAGTACAGCCACTTTGGAAATCTATCTGGTGCTATCTCAGAAAAATGGGAATAGGGCTTCCTCAAGACCCAGCTATTACACTCCTAGGAGTATACCCAGAAGATGCTCCAGCACACAACAAGAAAATTTGCTCAACCATGTTCATAGCAGCCTTATTCATAATCGCCAGAACATGGAAACAGCCTAAGTGCCCCTCAGTAGAAGAATGGATAAAGAAACTGTGGTACATATACATGATGGAATATTACTCAGCTATTAAAAACAAGGATTTTCCAAAATTTGTGGACAAATGGATTGAACTAGAAATGATCATAATGAGTGAGCTAACCCAGAAGCAGAAAGAGTCAAATGGTATATACTCACTTATTACCGGACACTAGCCCAAGGGACAAGTCCCATGAAAGTCTGCACCTACCAGGAAATGGGGATGGAGGTGAGGACATCCTATTGAGACTCTAGATGAGGAAAATATAGAGGATAGGCAAGTAGGGGGACCCAGAGGGTCCTAGAAACCTACAATAACTGCTGTTTTTTAACCCTTCAAAATACCTTGTTAATGTTTATGAGGTTTCAATAGCTGTTGTCTTGTTAAATAAACATGTGAATACATTCTAACATTCTTCAACATTGAAAATCCATAGCAGGGAGTCAGCAGGAACTGAAATACAAACCACACAGAGACACTGCTTACTGGCTTGCTCTCTGGCTCGTGTTAAACTAGTGTTCCTATACAGGCCAGCTCAGGCATAAGTGAAAGCATTCTGCATAACTCAAAAGCCATTTTGTATGACTTGGGATAATGGGATGCCTGTAAAATAAGAGCTTGTCACCAGGCAGCTCTGATAAGAGCTGGGCATCAAAAGCAAGCCCCAGGCAAGCCTTGATATGCTAATCAACTACCCCCAAGGAGGTGTTGATAAACAGGTGAACCAGACCCAAGCTGTGAGCCCTGATAGTGCAAAGCTACCACCCAATAAAATGATACAAACATTGGGACTTTGGGAGTGGTCTCTAGTGCCACACTGCCAAACTCCAGAATGCAGCTGACCAACACACTTAACAGACTTTCTGGTCCTCCATTTGTGCCTTCCTCCCAGCCTGCCACAGCTGAAGGACAACTGGCGGGGGGGGGGGGTGAGGGGGGGCAAAGGTGGGGGGGGGGTCAGGTGGTGAAGTGTGAAGAATGTGCATCTAGCCTCAAGCTGCAGAAGCATCTTTACTATGGAAGATCCACAAGAAGAACCCTGCAATGTTTCCTGTCCAAGTTCCCCACTTGCTGCCCTGTCTGTTTAACTTGTATATCAGTATGCTATATTATACAGCATGTCAGTGTAAATAAACCAGGCACACTCAGAAGACAAATCTTGTGTGGACATCTTAATTTCTGAGCACCGCACAGCCCATAGGCTATTGTGACCTCTGTATGTATCACATGCCTAGGGATGGCGCCACCCACATCAATCATCAGTCAAGATGAGCTCTCACAGACTGACCAGGCTGACTGAGGCAGTTTTTCACTTCAGGTCCCCGCATTCCTGGTGACACAGGTGGTGCCCAGTTGCCAATAAAAACTAACTGGGACACAAATGCTGGAGATACGCAAGTGAACAAAGAAAGCAGTCTCGGTTCCTGTGGCGTGACGCAGGTAAAGAAACTAGGAACATGTATTTTTAAATGCCAACTTGCAGTTTCTCTGCATTTTGGGAATGACAGACAGAAAACTAAGTTTCTGTTTCATATAAGGCATCTGTGGAGGATAAATGTGGAATATGATAAATGAATAAGAGGAGAAAATGCTAGACAAATGCCAGAGGTGAGGACACACCACTCTCATAGAGAAATGGTCAGTGGGGGCCTGTGATTTCATCTCATCCAATGGCCAGGCTTGGGATCATTTAGGTTCACTCTATCACTATAGCAACAGGACTTTGTCTGTGAGTGAAAGCCATGGGAGGGTTTTGTGAAGGACTCATCACATGACTGACATCTCAGCAGAGGCTGTGTGGGGATCACAAGGAGCTATAAAGGACCAAAAAAAAAAAAAAAAAAAAAAAAAAAAAAAAAGGATGGCATTTAAAACTACCATAATAGCTCGGTTAAGAGAGAAGAACTTAATCTAGGATATTTGTTGGAGAAAAGTCTTGAAAGGCAGTTTGCTTCTGAATACATTTTTATTTTTTTGTAAAGATTTATTTATTTATTTATCATGTATACAGTGTTCTGCCTACATATACACCTGCATGCCAGAAGAGGGCACCAGATCTCACTATAGGTGGTTGTGAGTACATTTTGTAGGCGGAGGTGATAGAACCGCTAGATTCATACTCTGTGGGATAAGAACGTAACCAAGCTGGGGGCTGAAAGAGGACACATGGGCTGTACAACTCTCTGAGTGTCAGCTCCATTTCCTAAAAGGACACTTTATGGGGAAGCAGACATGAGAAGGGAAACTGTTTGTAGTATATATGGCCAGATGTGGTGGCACATGCCTTTAATTCCAGTACCCATAAGGCAGAGACAGGCAGATCTTTATGAGCTGGAGGCTAGCCTGGTCTATGTAGTGAGTTTGAGCCAGCTAGGGTTACTTAATAAGATCCTATCTCAAAAAATTAAATTAAATGTAAAGTCTGTAGAATATCAATGTACTAAAACCAGGTAGATATTTTATTGCATGACTTTAAACTTCCAAAGGGAGCTGTGGGCATAGATGTGAATTTCGAAGGCAGCACACAGAGGTCTTTAAAACCACAAACTTAATGAAACCATTAACAAAGATGTCAATACTGACCCCAACAAAGGAGTGACTGCCACAGACAGGAACCTGATAAGATACAGAAAATGAAAATTGTTGTTTTGTTCAAAGCTAAATATGATTCAGACTATAGGTTAAATATCAGATCTCAACATACAGAGATCAATGATGATCATGGATGAAAGGAATTCATCGAGGGTTTGGGCCAAAAATGTTGAGGACCAGCAGGATGATTCAGCAGGAAAGGATGCTTGCTGCCAAGCTGACCCCTGAGTTTGATCCCAAGAACCCACATGGTGGGAGGAGAAAACCAACTCCTGCAAAGTTTTCCTCTGACCACCACATGCCAGCCTCAGCACACAAGTGCTACCCTCCCCTGCCCGTAAATAAAATAACATTTAAAAAAAAGGTAAGTCTGTTGAAATAGAGTCAACTGATAGAAACAACTTGATGCTGTAGGTACAATTTTTCAGGAAGATTTTATTCAGTGTAGAGTACAAACATGAAAACATGTCTGTAGAAAGCCGTGGAGTCAGGGGTGTTTTCTATTAAGCAGAAGGTGTTACAGGTTAGAGTAAAACAGACGCTTCAAGAGAGATCACAAATAACTGCAGAAGAAAGGTCTTTGGTGATCCAGAGGCGGTGGGCACCATGCACACTGACTGGATTCACCTACTGTAATTATTAAGAAGGAAGGCAGAAAACTGGGCACCCAACTTCACTGCAGCAACTGGAGGAAGGTTTTTTTCAGACAGATGCCCCTTTCTCTGATGAAGTTAGGAGAAAGATCATTAAATGACAGTAGAGAGAGGAAAGTGTTAGACACAGGAGGTCAAAGGAGGCATGCAAGGGGCTTTTTAGAATGGTCCTGTAGACTGGCCAGGTAAACTGGAAAAAAAAAAAAAAAAGGACAGTATTGAGTTCAGTGTCAAGCACATGTTAATGTCTGTGTAAAGCTCTCCCCATGATGGCGTTTCCAACACAACCCCACCGTGCTCATCTGCTGGAGTTCAAGGGCTAAGTCGATGAGAATCAGATCCAGCCTGGTCTGGTGTTTCTCAAGAACACTGGACAGGGGGAGAGAGGAGCAGAGAGCTGAGGAGGTTGAATGAACCGTAGGGCCTAAGTAAGCAGAAGAGTGATGACCTGCTGGCGGCGAGGGGTGAGAAACTGTGAGAAGCAGAATATGCCAAATTGCAGAATTCTTAGAGCAAGAGCAGACATGCCAGATTAGATCAGCCTCCTCCAAGGTAGCTTCCAGAGAAAGACACCGCCTGGTGATGTTGTTCTAGTGCGTCAGTTATCAAAACACAGCACCCAAGAGAACCAACTGCAGGGAGGAACATAGGACTTCAGAGTGCTGTGCCAAGAGAGTGCTGTGCCAAGGGTTTTGGTCCATACATGGTTGACATGGTTGACGTGGTTGCACGTGAGACCTGTGGCAAGGCAGAACTGTCACAGCAGAAGAGCCAGAGTGAAAACAAGAAAGCAAGGAAGAGAGAAGGAGGAGGGGGAGGGGGGAGAGAGGAGAGAGGAGAGGGAGGAAGGTGAGGGAGGAGGGAGAGGCAGAGACAGAAACAGACAAACAAGGAGGCAGAAAGAGACAGACAAAGACAGAGAGAGTCACTTCCTCAAGCTAGGCCCAACCTCCTGCAATTCCTTTGAGTCCCTTCCGCCGTGAGGCCATCAAAGGTAAATCCATTAAGGTTCTAGTCTTTGGGATGGATTACCTTCTGGACTTCGCTGGTCAGGACAAGTTGTTAATACATGTGTCACATGCGAACCGTGTTAACTAGCAGCAGGACAGCCCTGTGGTAAAACAATAGGTAAGAAAATCACATCCCCCTTGTCTGATACAGCCATGTGGACATGCAGTAAGGAAGATCTGTGGAATAGGGAAACATCTCTCCAATTTAAGAGCAAATACAAAATGGCATAACCCAGGGGGAGTCACCTGATTTGGCAGAACCCAGGAGGAGTCACCTGATTAGGTACAAATAATGTCAAAACTTGTCTACTCACCAGCTTTTTTATACTCAGACCACAGGAGGTGGTTATCACTCTCATTGGTGAAGCAGACAGTCACCAAGCCAGATAATTAAACTATGAATCTTCATTTCCTGAAAGATCCAACTCACTGTGCTCGATACAAGCACCTGCAGCGCTTCATAGACAGCGCTCCGTGTGACTTTTGACATCAAGTTAGTTGATTTTGGAACAACAGGATTTTTCTACTGAATTCCAAAGCTGAAGCTGGTAAGTGCTCACAGTGCTGGGAACAGAGTCCAGGTCTCACTACATACACGTTCTTCCACTGAGCTACATCCGCTGCCTGAAGGTTGATATGCAGTTCTACATCACTTCTCTGCTCTGACCAAAGCAGTGGTGTCAGTGTTTAAGCCACGCTCCCATGCCGAAACCTGATCAACACAGCATTGAAACGTACAATCTAAGTGGTGCTGAGGTCATCAGGACCTCTTCCTCGAGAGCTGAATTAGTGCTTTTACATGAGGGTCCCTCCACGCCCCATGTGCAGTAGGGAGTCGCAGCAGCATGCTGCCTGTGAACCAGGAAACAGGGTCCTAACAAGATGCCAGTGCTGCTTTGAGCTCACACTTCCTCCCCAGGCTTCAGATCGGTAAGAAACGTCAGCTGTTTATAAATCCCATTATTCATGACATTTTAAATATAGCAGCCTGGAAGCTCTATGAGAATAGATTTATTTTTGGCATTATCAATGAACATGCCTAAAATCCAAGTATGGCTTTCCTAGAAGGTACCTTGGAAGAACTCGTGATTTGTGCCATTTGAGAGTCTTACAACCCATCAGTTTCATGCCCAGTCAGAGCAATTCTAAAGAAAACTGAGGCATATAGTTCAGCAGCCAGTCTGAAGACCTTTGCTGTCCCACTCCTTGGTTGTATTGGCTTTATATGGACCCCTGCTCATGCCAGCGTGCATTGGCAAGATCGTTTTCTAGGAGGATGGTAAGAGGATGATGTTGGAAAGAGGATGTGGGGGCTCAGAGGGAAGGTGAGGCTGCGGCAGGAAAAAGATATGACCACAAGGTGGCAGTAGCATACAGCTCTTGTGACTGCAAGAATTTACTAGTCCCTTATGGCAGAATCTGTCCACAGGCTCCTCACAGCCTAAGAGGAAAACAGCGAGAAACTTCCAGGGGAGAAAGAAATTGAATGAATGGGCTCCCAAGGGTGCCACTCAGCTACTGCGTGGAGAGTTTCTGGGCCTGACAACCACAGGTCTACATCTCAACCCTGAGTAGGTCACTGGTTGGAGTCCAAACAGTCTGAAGTCTACTTGTGTGGGCCATGTTTAAAATGACTAGATAAAGGAGCTGGATATGGTGGATACCTAGGAGGCAGAAGATAGATCAGAATTCTGGGCTGATCTTAACTACAAGTTTTAGTCAACCTGGACTAAAGGAGACACTATTTAACATTGTACATGTGAATGAAATCCTCAAGAGATAAAGACAGACAGACAGACAGGCAGGCAGGCAGGCAGGCAGGCAGGCAGACAGTCACCCAGGAGGGAGAGGGAGGGATGGGGGTAAACAGGTAGAAAGGGAGAGAATGGAGGAAGAATAAAAATATAAAACTGGAGTCTGATTTCACAAGGACTTTTGAGCCAATAGGATTTTAGTTTAAAAAAGAAAGCATCTTAGAGATGAATACATACCCCATCTTTTTATTATTTAAATAATGAAATAAACAGAAAAAATATATTTGTAACCACACTCCTCATAATTTTTTAAATAAAAAGAAATAGAATAGGCCTTATATGATATCAGTGTGGTCCTAGCACCCTGGTGGCAGAAGCAGAGAGGACTGTGAACTCCAGGGTACTCTGGCCTGTGTCACAGTATCTGGTCTCAACATAAGAAAACACAGGAGGAAGAAGAAGAAAACTAAGGAGTCTCTCTTTCCTTTTTTTCAGAATTATGAGGTCCTCCAAGATTTCTTTTGAGAATGTTGGTCTTGCACTTTACGTTGTTTCTTCTACTTCTCACAACAATTCTTGAAGGTGTGTGTGTGTGTGTGTGTGTGTGTGTGTGTGTGTGTGTGTGTGTATGCACGCCCATGTAGCAGAGGGGAAAATAGCATCGAGTATCACTAATATGCTGATCTCACGCAGCCAAAGGAGCAAACCAGACTTCAATCCTAGGCAGTCGGAAGAGAATGGAGGTGTTAAATCCTGCTGTAGAGTGGACCTTCAGGAGCCCACGAAGATCCCAGTGCTGAAGGCTTCAATTCTATGCTGGCACTGTTTGAACGCTGTTAGGACCTTTAAGGGGTCGGCCCCAATAGGTCTATTTAGTCATTAGAGGTGTTCTTGAAAGGGTTCTTGGGGTCTTATCCCTTTCATTCCACTTTTTTTTTAAGTTTATTTATTTATTATGATGTACACAGTGCTCTGCCTGCATATGCACCTTCAGGCCAGAAGAGGGCACCAGATCACATTATAGATGCTTGTGAGCCACCATGTGGTCACTGGGAATTGAACTCAGGACCTCTGGAAGAGCAGATAGTGCTCTTAACCACTAAGCCATCTCTCCAGCTCCTCATTCCACTTCTTTTGCTTCCTGGAAAAGAGGGAAAGTTTTGTTCTACCTTATGACCCTAGCATGATAACCTGCCTGATCACAAGCCCCAAAGTGAGTGGGATCAACCGATCACAAACCAGAACTTGTGTGTATAGTGTGTTTTGTGTGTGTGTGTGTGTGTGTGTGTGTGTGTGTGTGTGTGTGTGTGTGTGTGGTTTTTTCATTTTAAAAATTTATTTAAGTAATTTATTCAGATTACATGTTATCCCCTCACTTGTATCTTCCCATTCCCCTTGCTCCCTCTTTCATCCTAGTCCTCTCCTCCAGGCCTGTGACAGAAGGGGACCTCCTCTCCCACCACATGATCACAGCCTATCGGGTCTCATAGTGGTAGCCTGTTTACTCTTCCTCTGAGTGCCACCAGGTCTCCCCACCAAGGGGAAGTGGTCAAATAGGGGGCACCAGAGTTCATGTCAGAGTCAATCCCTGTTCTCCACACAACTGTGGAGAATGTGATGTCCATTTGGCTAGATCTGGATAGGGATTCTAGGTTTACTGCATGCACTGTCCTTGGTTGGCACAGCAGTTTAAGCAGCTCCCTGTGGGTCCAGATCTGCCAGCCTTCATGGACTTCTTGTAGGTTCCTAGGACCCTCTGGATCCTTCTATTTCCCCATTCTCCTTTACTTTTCTTACCTGGAGTCCCAGTAGGAAGTCCCAGTATCTATCCCAATCTCCTGCTGAGTGAAAACTTTCAGGGACATCTCTGTTGGGCTAGTGTCCATTTATAAGTGAGTTGCTTCCATTTGACTTGTTGCTACGAAGCATAACATTTTAAAATAGCTACTGCCTTTTCACTGTGTTTTTCTGCATGCGTACGTGCATGTGTGCATTCATACATGTGTGTGTGTACACAACTCAGGAGTTGTTTCTGAAGACTGAACTCTAGCTACCCACTGAGCCATCACACTGGCCGGTGACTACTCTTCTAGAAGCTTTCTAGCCTTCCCTTTATCTTTATAAATCATCATTCCTAGTATTCTCATGAGTCCAACACATGCCGGATGCTGTTTGCAAGTCCTGCTATCTCTGACTCGTTAATTACTTTTGACACAAAGTATAGATCTAATTTTAAGTAGTTAATTAGTTACATCACTATAATTTTATACTGTTTATCAAATAATTAGTGCTACATTTTTCATTATTTACACTTTTATTTTTTACATACAGTGAAGGCCAGATGAGCTTTCAATTTATATAAAAGGGTATTCCATGCTTAGTTTAGAACAATCTGCTTTATTGTTATATGTATAAGCATATATTAATTTAGTATATTAGGTATGCATATTGAATATGGATATTCTTCAGTATATATTTGAATATAGTTTATTCCTGAATATTCCATTTATTGTTATTTTCAGTATTAATACAAAGACCCATCTTCTTGGTAGGATATTTTTATTTCAAAATATAACATAACTCTAAAGGTCATTTTAGTGAACAATGATTGTTTTTACAAACATTTCAAAAGTAATTTCTTTGCTTTCCATTAAATATCCTATAAAGGTGTCTGGGGAGATGGCTCAGGGCAAGGGCATTTACTGCCCTTCCAGAAGAGCCAAGTTCTATTCCTGCCACGCATATCTCCAGCTCCAAGACCCCAATACTATCTTCCGGGCTCCAGGGACATTGACATTAGCACATGCACACACCCACAAACAAACACACATATGCACATACAATTAAAAATAAAAAACAAAAATCTTTTAAAATGTACTATAAAGATTGAATATGCACTGAAACTACATATAAATAAAATAATTAAAATAACATGTAAGTGTTCAGGTTAATAATATTGAAGTAACCATAGAAATGTACACTATTGTTTATGTTTGTTTGTTTGGTTTGGTTTTGGTTTTTTATTTTGTTTTGTTTTGTTTTTCCATTGTTAATCTTTATTGAAGGTTGAGGGTAGTGTGACAATATATTGAAAAAAATGTTCAAGGGCACAAGATCCCAGCTGAACAATTGGTTAGGCTTCAGAGATTAACGAAACAGCTTTGCGATATCACATGTAGTCTCTTCCTCTCCCCAAGGTACTAACACAGGGAGGGACGGAGGGAAAATGAATTTAAGTGCCAGTATCCCAGAGGATTCAGCATCACAGTGTCTCTGAGATGGTTAAATCCTTTGGCAAAGTGTAGTTCTGAAGGCCCACTTACCACCATATGCATTTTTCTGCAAAAAGTCCCTCCATAGGCAGCCATGGCTACATGAGCTTGAAGCCTGGTAACTAGGAATGCTTTTCTCCAATTTCCAATTACATTAGCATAGAAAGATACAATAACAGGGGTTTACTTAGCCCCACTTTATAATAACTCTGACATATTGATGTTAGTATAGCTATTTGCTTGCTAAAATATTATTTTCATTATACTTTTCAATCTATAAAAGTCCATTTTCTCAACCAGAAAGCCCAGATGAAAATAGTCACAGAGTCTGTGGAACAATGACTTAACCTCAGCCATAAAGTCTCTTCTTTGCCTCTCTGCTTTTTCTAAGGGCCAGGATTTCCTGGCACTAATTTTTCACACATAATTGAAGAATTCACTCAAACAGCACAGAAATGCGACAGGTTAGAAATGTACACTAGTGTACGGCAACACATTCCCCTCTGGGATTTAAGCTTGATTATGTATCTCAATGTGTATGTTTTATTGCAAATGATACTGGAGAGCTGGAATGCTAGGGATGGGAGCGAGTCAGGGAGAGGGAAAGAGGATGATTAACCAAAGTGAAGGGTCTGTGAAAAACCACACAGAAGCCTACTACCTTGCAATTCCATTGAAAGCATAAATAGAGGAGATAGCAGAACATATGTGATATGGAAGAAGGGGCATATTTGGTATCAAACGTTTAAGCATAGGTGGAGATGGGATAGAGGGATGGAGGGATGGAGGGTGGAGGATGGAGGGATGGAGGGTGGAGGATGGAGGGATGGAGGGATGGAGGGTGGAGGGATGGAGGGATGGAGGGTGGAGGGATGGAGGGATGGAGGGATGGAGGGATGGAGGGATGGAGGGTGGAGGGATGGAGGGATGGAGGGATGGAGGGTGGAGGGATGGAGGGTGGAGGGATGGAGGGTGGAGGGATGGAGGGATGGAGGGATGGAGGGTGGAGGGTGGAGGGATGGAGGGTGGAGGGATGGAGGGTGGAGGGATGGAGGGTGGAGGGATGGAGGGTGGAGGGATGGAGGGTGGAGGGATGGAGGGTGGAGGGATGGAGGGATGGAGGGATGGAGGATGGAGGGATGGAGGGTGGAGGGATGGAGGGATGGAGGGATGGAGGGATGGAGGGTGGAGGGATGGAGGGTGGAGGGATGGAGGGTAGAGGGATGGAGGGATGGAGGGATGGAGGGATGGAGGGTGGAGGGATGGAGGGATGGAGGGTGGAGGGACGGAGGGACGGAGGGACGGAGGGATGGAGGGACGGAGGGACGGAGAAACGGAGGGACGGAGGGATGGAGGGTGGAGGGACGGAGGGACGGAGGGATGGAGGGTGGAGGGTGGAGGGACGGAGGGATGGAGGGTGGAGGGTGGAGGGATGGAGGGATGGAGGGATGGAGGGATGGAGGGTGGAGGGATGGAGGGATGGAGGGATGGAGGAATGGAGGGATGGAGGGTGGAGGGATGGAGGGATGGAGGGTGGAGGGTGGAGGGTGGAGGTATGGAGGGTGGAGGGATGGAGGGATGGAGGGTGGAGGGATGGAGGGACGGAGGGACGGAGGGACGGAGGGACGGAGAAACGGAGGGACGGAGGGATGGAGGGTGGAGGGACGGAGGGACGGAGGGATGGAGGGTGGAGGGATGGAGGGATGGAGGGTGGAGGGTGGAGGGATGGAGGGATGGAGGGATGGAGGGATGGAGGGTGGAGGGATGGAGGGATGGAGGGATGGAGGGATGGAGGGATGGAGGGTGGAGGGATGGAGGGATGGAGGGTGGAGGGTGGAGGGTGGAGGGATGGAGGGTGGAGGGATGGAGGGATGGAGGGATGGAGGGATGGAGGGTGGAGGGATGGAGGGATGGAGGGATGGAGGGTGGAGGATGGAGGGATGGAGGGATGGAGGGTGGAGGGATGGAGGGATGGAGGGATGGAGGGTGGAGGGATGGAGGGTGGAGGGATGGAGGGATGGAGGGTGGAGGATGGATGGATGGAGGGTGGAGGGATGGAGGGATGGAGGGATGGAGGGTGGAGGATGGAGGGATGGAGGGATGGAGGGTGGAGGGATGGAGGGTGGAGGGATGGAGGGATGGAGGGTGGAGGATGGAGGGATGGAGGGTGGAGGGTGGAGGGTGGAGGGATGGAGGGTGGAGGATGGAGGGATGGAGGGTGGAGGGATGGAGGGATGGAGGGATGGAGGGTGGAGGATGGAGGGATGGAGGGATGGAGGGTGGAGGGATGGAGGGATGGAGGGATGGAGGGATGGAGGGTGGAGGGATGGAGGGTGGAGGGATGGAGGGATGGAGGGATGGAGGGATGGAGGGTGGAGGGATGGAGGAAGGTATGAGTAAGGAGCGATTTAACCAACACTAAGTTTTAATGAACAAGCATTATGGAAACCCACTAGTTTGAAAGATAACTACAAAATGCTTTTAAAAATCTACTTAAAATATTATATTTTTAATTACATGTACATATGTGTGTTTGTGTGTGGGTATGTGCAATTTGGTGCAGGCACCCACAGAAGCCAGAAGACAGTGCTGGATCCCCTAGAGCTGGAGGGAGAGTCAGTTGTAAGCCATCTGGTGAGTGTTCTGGCAACTGAACTGGGGTCCTCTGGAAGAGCATTCCTAAACCACTGAACCATCTGCCCAACTCTAGAAAATGCTTTTACAAAGAAGTTTGACGGAGCATGTTGATGCATTGGTGGACAATGCAAGACAGAGCCATAAAATAAAAATTATAAAATACCTTCATATGACTTATCCATCAAAGAGACCTTAGAGGTTTTCAAAAACAATGCCTGCTGTATCATTTCTCTTAATTGCCCAACACAACTGGACAGTTAAACCCTAGTGCTAAAGATACTACACATGTTGGCTACAAGAAAAAAAAAATCTTGAAGTGATCAGGAAGGTTGCTTCTTTTTGGTTAGCTCACTAGCTTTCATGGTATTAGAAGGAGCCATGCAGGCTACTGGGGAAAGTGCATCAATTGTCTCATCCAGCAGTAGACCTTGTGAGCCACAGTACTGATCTATCATGGAAGAAACATCCACTTTTAGTCAGAATAGTGAGATGACTATTATGGGGTAACTAGCATCTTTTTAAAATGTTTATTTTATGTATGTGAATGTTTTCCTTGCATGGTGTTATGTGGACCACGTGTGCCTGGTACCTGAAAAAGTAAAAAGAAGGCACCAGATCCCTTGGAACAAGAGTTACAGATGGTTGTGAGCCTCCGAGTCTGTGCTGAGAACTGAATCCAGGTCCTCTGCAACAGATCAAGTGCTCTTAAATGCTGAGCCATCTCTTCAATCTTACCATTCATTTTCTGGTTGGATCTAAGGCATGTTCCCTGGGCATTCATGCTTGGACTATATGCTTAGGTTTTTATTTGTTGTTGTTTGGCTATATTTTTTTTAAAGAATTAGATTAATTCCTAGTTACAAGAAGAGAAGACAGTTATCAAGAATGACTTGTAAACTATTGGTTTTTTTCTAACCAGATAGAAGAGAGAAACAACATTTGGGGCAAGACCATGACAGAAGCAAGCCTGTTTGGAACAGGTATGATCACAGGTCAGTTTGGGATGTGTGAAGTCTGAAGTGTCTAGGAAAATCAAGAAACACTAGGATTTGTTCTCAGATGAAAGACTAGTGATTCATCTGCTTTGGCCCTTGCTGCCTTCACTATCTCAGCACAGACAATTTTCTAAAATTTAAAGTTGGGGAGGACTGCCTTGGAGTGCCTCACAGCCTGTGGCACTGCAGGAGCCTTAATCCTCTGTCCACATAAGACTTTAATAAAAGGCTTGGGTATGCTCTACAACAGGGGGAAAAAAAAACCTTAGTTGCTTGAGTCACTTTTTTGCAACACATTATTTGGATTATAGACTAGTATTGTCCAAGAGACAGTCAAGTGGAACCAAACGAAATGTCAGAGAGAATGTGTTTGTAGGCATTTTTTCTAATCTCAACAGAAAGACATGTTTGTTGTGCTCCTTCAAAGCATAAACTATTTCTGTCATTCCAGTCATCCAACCTTTTATGAAAATATTATGAAATATGAACTATGAGGCATGTAGCCTCTCCCACTTGATAATTTTCAACTTGTTTTTCATAAGAGGCTACCCAAAGGCCATGTGAGCTGGCCATGACAGGTTATGCCTGAAATTTCAGTGTTCAGGAGTTAGACACAGGAAAAACACTTCAGCTCGTGCTATGTCATGAGTTCCAGGCCACCCTGGCCTCAGAGTAGAACACTGTCTATTTAAAAAGCCCAAATCACTCACTTACTCACTCAGCGTGAGTCTACTGTTGCAGTCAAGAGGTAGCAGTTAGCTAAAATACAAGAGGAATTTACTATGATCATATGTAGGTTCCAGTAAACATTGCAGGTCTTAGAATCCGAATGCCTTTCTTAGTGATAGAAGAAAATGTTTAGTGTTTTTTCAGATTTAGGAAGGGATGCAAAGTCAAAATTTTCTAGAACAACTAAATTTGAAGATTCATGTGTTTGTCAGAACACTTTTCTCTTTTTAAACTAGTTTAATTTTCTAAAAATGTATCTAGATGGTATTATGATTATATTCAGTCGTACCCTGTCTTTTCAATAGTTTAAAGCCAAGTTCTTTGTTAGTCATTGCTGATGCCACTAGGTGGCAAACTTTGCAAAAGAATACTGCAGTCATTGCCAAGATCTTTTTCTTCCTTCTTTCTCTCTGTCTCCCTCCCTCCCTCCCACCCCCGTCTCTAACCTTCCAGCCCTCCTTTTGAATCAATGTCTAATCAAAGCATTTAGTTCACAGCTGCCATCAAATCTTACAATACTTCCCCAAGATATCACATTGCCTCTGTAATTAAAAAGTGAACTCACAATTTCACAATCATGGGTTTTAGAGACAATCTGATTGAGTCTCTTTCATGTTTGAGCATCCACAGGCCAACTACAGTCGGAGGGTTTTGGTGATACTTGCATTAATAGGGGATAGGTTCATGCTCAGGTCTCTGCCATCTCCCCCCTTAGTCCTTTTCTAAGGACTACAGAGCGGCTATCACTTTTATCTGAATCAAGCTCTTCTGACAATTATTAAAACATTCATGCAGAAATTTGAAATCACTACAATTTCATGTTAGTTCACTAAGGAGACACCATTTAAGCCAACTTACTTTAACTGTCCCCTTAAGATATCTCATTATTGGTCAGGGAGGCAGAGTAGAGGCTGTCATGGTCTTAGCTGCCCTCCGTAACTAGATGTGAAGACCCCATTGCTGAAAACACCACTCACTTTGGTTGCAGGACATAGCGAAACCCAGCTCGAACTAATAAACAAACTCTCTCTGACAGATGCTGTGCAGGCTACTGGTGGAGAAAAGACACAAATGGCCACACCCACAATTGGACCCTGTATCCTTTACTGCCAAGCTTCCAGGTAAGTTGTGTCCACTGGTACATTATAGCATGATGGTCATGGGGGTAACCAACCACTTTTTGATTGGAATTTAGAACTGTCCCACAGGAGGGAATTCATGTATGGTACTATAAGGCTGGTGAAAAGTCTATGGCCAGGGAGGTCATAGACTTTAGTGGGTAACCAGCTGGTATGGTTTCATTAAATGGTCACACTTTTAAAATACCATCTCAGTATTTATTCTTAAACTCATAGATCTGTGTAGATCTCTGCTCTTCCTCTCCCCCAACATTGGCCAGGAAACCTTCTTCTTGCAGTGGGTAGTGGATGATGTGGAGACTCATGACTAGTCAATGTGCTTAGTGATGTGTGTTCACCTACAGGTGAATCATCTATATTAATCTCCAACCATTCAAGCCTGAGGAGCATCATAAAAAAAAGAAGGCAGAAAGATTTTTAAGAGCTAGAGACTTGGTGGTGGTGGTGGTGGTGGTGACTGTTGCAAAACAATGCCTTTTGGACATGATGGAGCCATTGCATGGATGAATTACTGGTTGGCTTTTGTTGCTATCACAGATGTGCAGGATATCAAAATTATCAAATTTTCAGCATGGGTCAGGGAGAAGAATCACAAGAACCTACCTTACATGAGAAGCTACTGGCAGCTGAAGAATGTTAAGGAAAAGAAGTTGCTGTTCTTTGAGGATGCAGCCAGTGGTAGGTTGCCCATGGTCCAGTGGATGGTCCCACACCTATTGTGTGTGGTCAATACTAATTAGACTCGAGGGGGAAAGTAATAATAAGAATAAAAGAGTAAGAGTAAAACTAGGCATGAGGTTGATGAGGTTGATGGGTCCTGGGAGGAATTGGAATGAGTTAGCCAGAGATGAATAAGATTGAAATACATTGTATATGTGTATGAAATTTTCAAGAAAATATTAAAAATAAATAAAACTTTTAAAAGAAGTGTAGCCATTAGGTCATCAAAGTGAACCCACTACCATTACGCTGCTAGATAGAAATAGGATCAGAATAACCACTAAATTAGTATTGCTTTGGCTAAGCCTCAGTAGAGAAGTTTCTTTGTCCAGTGAACAGTTGCTGATGCAGAAATTCACAACTGGTTACAGCGAAGAGAATAAGTATCTTTGGTGTGTTCAGAAGAGAATAAATGTCTTTGGTGTGCTCAGCAACAAAACAAAACAAAACAAAACAAAAAACAACAACAAAAACCAAACAAAAAAAAACGGGGGGTGGTACTGTATTGCACCCCTCTCTAAGGCTTAGGCATAATTTTGGAAGAAGCCAGAAAGATTGTGAAAAACAGAGGTGTGTGTGGAATGGAGCAAAGCCGTGTCTTCGTGACATGATAAAACTGCTCACACATGAGCTGATAGCATCTGTGGTTGCCTACACAAGACTTGTACAAGATCAAGCCAGTAAGTATTCTAGAAAGGAGTAGGAAGGAGTTCATGAGCCTCCACCTCTAACTGAAGAACTACAGACATTGTGGTCCCTGGGATATAGGGGAAGAGTCAGTTTCCTTTAAAGGCATGGCTCTTGGTAGGTTGACTATGATTAAGTGGATTTCCCCATACCCAGGAAATTATTGGCATCACAAATTAGAGTCAAGGGTTTATAAAAACACAAAACAAGAACACAGAGTTGGAGAGGTAGGGGTGAATCTGGGAGGAGACAGGGGAAGGAATCAGGGGTAAATATGATCAACACACATTGTATGAAATTCTCAAATAATTAACTTAAAATAGACCTTTACAGTATTGGGGACTTTTGAGGGGGTTGGTTCACATGAAATGGGAACTATCTTAGAAAACCATAGAAGCATTTTTTAATCACAAAATGAGAAAAGTGAAGTAACTACATAGGTTTGTCATAGGAAATAAAAACTGAAAACCCATGGCAAGGTAGATTCTCATTGTACTTGGAATAGAGGCTATCAGAATTCCTGTTTTTATTAAATGATGCCTAGATTAGAGTTGGAAGGAGTTCATGAAATGATGCCAAGAATTTGGCAATCCAAACAGACTCTAATCATGGTTTGGACTCAAGCATACAATATGCCAATCATGAAGTTGTGTCTGGGGTGGACAGAGTCATAGAATGTCAAATGCAATGAGGAGAGAAGTTGTAGAAAATAGTCTTATATTTTCCATTCCAGAATCAGTGTATATAGCTAGCCCTCTTCCTAGCTGGAAGATTTCCAGAGTGCTAGACGAATTGGGTTCAAACCAGGAGATTCTGCAAGCTACAGAGAGACTGGGGAGCTGAGAGCATATGGGGCTACAGAACACTTCAGCAACTTTCAGCCATGAAAGTCTCTGCTTTGTTGCATAGCATAAGATGGTCTTCTCTGCCTGCCTTTGACTATCATCACCTGTTACAACTCAGAACATCCCAGTACCATAATAACCCAGCACAAATGCTTCAGTAGTGTGGATCTGGACTGGTCCCCAAATGTACATGTTAAAAGCTTGGTCCTAAATAAAATGCCGTTATGATGTAGTGCAATCTCCAAGAAGTAAGATCTAGAGAGACACCCTAAGATCCTTGTGGTGTGTGATCTTAGGGGGAACAGTGGGATCTCAATTCTTCCTCCTCCTTCTTTTCTTTCTTTCCCCAGGCTATAAGGTGAGAAGTTCGGCTCGGCTGTATATTTCTGCTATGATGCATTATCTCAGCATAGGGTCAACAGATCAGACTGAGACCTTCAAAACTGTGAGTCAAAACAAACCTTTTGACTTTATAATGTGATTACCTCTCAGAACTATGATACAGTAACAGAAGGTTGGTTCACATGGGTATAGCACTCTACCGTGGGTCCAGCCTCTTTTATGAGCAGCCCTTGGGTCCCCAGCATCTAGCCTTGACTATCTACTACCTGCATAACTCTTTAAAGGCCAAGCTTTCATTCAGATAAGTAAGTCTACCTGTACTCATTTCCTAGGAAAAACGGCATTAACAAGTTCCATAGGCAATAGAAACATTTTCTCCCATTGTTCTGAAGGTAAAAGTTTCAACATTGACGAGCCATCAGAGCTGTGATCCCTCTGAAGGCACCAGAGAAGTATCTACTTATAGATTTCTTATTTACTCTTGGCTTTTCCAGAAGTCTTCAAAGTCCCTGGGCTGCAAGTCCACTGCCCTTTCTATTCTTACAGGGCCATCTTCTTTGTATCTGTGTCACTATGGGTTTTTTTTCTAATAAAGGCATCAATCATAGTGGACAGGGCCCATCTTAATCAAGAATGACCTCTTTTTAATTAGATTACATTTGCAAAACCCTCCTTCTCCAAAAGGCCAAATTCACAGGTACCTACCATGAGAAGGAATGAACATGTAATTCAACACATCACACTGTCTTACGTCTTTTACTCCTTGCCCCCTGGATCCTCCACCCCTGGTCATTTAGTACTCACTGCTTTCTTTTTGTGTGAAGCCTTTGTCTGTAGATCAATAACAGTGCTGATCACCTTGAAGGCAGGGAGCACACATCTACCTCTGGGCCTGTGGACGAATTTTTTAGTTTTACTCTAGACTTAACCTTCTCCCCAACATTTTCCCTAGACGTGAGCTAGAATGTCTGATGACAACAATGCCCCCAAAGAAGCCCCTCCAGGACAGGAAGGTTCAGGTTGCCAAGTTCTCGATAAGAAATGGTAGAGGAAGAATGACATATGCTTGGATCACTGAAGCAGTCTCCAGGGTGTTGGTGGCTTCAGGGGAATAGTAGAAAGTGGGTTTGCTATGAACAACATCTGTCCTGTGGATATACATATCACATGTGTGTGTGTTTGTGTGTGTATGGTTGAACTAGAAATGACATAAAAACACACTATATAATGAGACATGCTTGTACTATACACACACACACACACACACACACACACACACACACACACACACACACACACATTTGTGTCTCATTAGTCAACTCCAGACTACTACATATTCTCTATAATTTCATTCATTAGGCATGATGCTTCTTTCAAGCTTCTGCAGGAAGAGCACATGCCTTCCTGAGACAGGTAAAATCTATCCATCACTAAATAGACCAGGCTCTGAGACAGAAGCCTCTGTTCCATGGTCTAGCATTGTCTTGGCTCTTTGGTCTATCTTAGTTTTGGAGAATAGGAATCACTGTAGGCTCACAGTCTTATGTTTCCAAAACAGGATCCTTCTAAGCTTTAAGCAGAACGATATTGGCAAGTGGAGGATGTGACAATGAGTAACAATGATGCTCTCCGTGTGCTTGAGACACTTGCTGACTCTCATAAGCACTTGCTGGCCATGCTTAATACGCCAGAGGAGACAGAGAGAAGAGACACAGATGCCTAAGACTGACATTCGTACTAAACTTTACTTTTAAATGTGATTTGTTGTAATAAATGTGGACACGAGTTGATAAATAACATTATCTTAATTTTTGTGTGCTTCAAGAAACCCAGTGTAAAACTTCTCTTACACACAATGGAAACCAAAAGGGTGGCTGTTAATAGGAGAGAACATGCACTACAGTTAGCACAATGCTTTGATTTAGAGCTTAACATGGGTCAGCTCTTCAAATAATGGCACTGAAAGGCCTTCCTTGAACCACAGATTTCTCAGAACTCATGATCAAACTTTGAATTCTCAGTGTAATTCTTTAAGGATCCTGCTCCTTCATAACTCAGTGAAAAGAGAGCTAGCTAATGAGTAATTGGGAAAACAGATGTTTGCACTAGATGGTTGCACTAGCTCTTAAGTCTCGAAAACAATAAACAAGACATTGTAGTAAAGGTCACTAAACACATAAAAGTAGAAACATTGCTAACAAATTGAAAGACTCAAGAACACCGTGCTCAAGTGCAAACTATAGTGCAGGAAGTAAAGGTGGTAATCCTCGGAACTGGAGTCCATGCTGCTAAGATGTCTAGGCTGATGTCAGACCCTCACCAGAGTTTGGGTGGCCAATATCCAGCCAGAGATATATGTGGTTTCCAAAGCTCGCTAAGCTATCTAAAAGAATGGTATTGTGCTGTTAATGTATGCATTAAAAAGAATTTTAACACTGTTTCCAAAAGAGTGAGTAAGATGGCTCAGCAGGTGATGTCAATTGCTTTGCAAATGTGTAACCTGAGTTTATTCTCTGGATTTTATCTTGAAAGGAGAAAATAGACTCCTGAAGGCTGTCCTCTGACCTCATAGGTCCTTCTCTCCCTCCCTCCCTCCCTCCCTCCCTCCCTCCCTCCCTCCCTCTCTCTCTCTCTCTCTCTCTCTCTCTCTCTCTCTCTCTCTCTCTCTCTCCTTCTCTCTCTTTCTCTCCCTCTTATAACCATAACCCAGTATGCAGTCAGGAGGCATTGGCTCTGTGATCTCTAAGATTCCTTCTGGATCCAAGCATCTGGCGTCCTTTAAGAAAGGCATGCTTCTCACAGCCAAACTTTGCAGTGGAGCGCAGGGAGTCTTATGGAAGAGTTGGGGGACAGAAGGACCTGGAGGGGACAGGAGCTCCACTAGGAGACCAACAGAGCCAACAAACCTGGGCTCAGGAGGGCCTGCAGAGACTGATGCACCAACCAAGGCCCTTGCATGGTGAGGATCTAGGCCCTCTGCTTAGATGTAGTGGATAGGCAGCTCAGTCTCCATGTGGGTCTCCTAATACGGGGAGTATGGGGCTACTTCTGACATAGACTCTGGTGCTCACATGTTAATCTCTTCCCCCAGTGGGGTGGCCTTACCAGGCCACAGAGGAAGAGGATGCAGGCAGTCCAGATGACACTTGACAGGCTGAGGGCAGATGACAGGGGAGAAGGATTCCCTTTCTGAAGACTAGAGGTGGGAGAGGGAGGGTATGTAGGTAGGAGGGTGAGGCTGGGAGGAGACAAGGGAGGGGACCACAGTCTGGATGTAAAGTGAATAAATTAAAAAAAAATAAAGAAAAAACAAAAGGCATGCTTCGGTTCACTCATCATTTATAGATGTTGCCAAGAAAAGACAAATCTTACTGACTTGAAGTTTTTGTTCTTATTGAAATTGTCATTTCTCCTGCTAATGTCCTTAAGTCTCAAAAACTTGTCATACTACCCACACATGTCACTGTATGACTTTACTTCCTAGCAACAGTTCTAATCATGCCTTGGTCGGTAAGCCATTATTTAATATGTTCCTTATAATATGCAATTGATATAAATTTGTTTGAATATATATATATATATACAGGGGTACATGGAGAGACAGGGGGAAAGATGGGGATACATGTAGAATAGGACAGAAGCTGTTTTCTCCCCAAGGCAGGGCTCAGATTTACATTGTTTCAGAAATGTTCACTGTTGACTTAAGGTCTTTTAAAATAGTTTCATTGTTTTTTTAATAGCAATTTCATTCTGGAGGTAAGTGTTCATTTGAAAATGAGGCTTCAGGGGTGGGTATATGGCATGTAGTGAATTTTGAACTCCATAAACGGTGATGCCCAAAATTCCCAGTGGTGAGTGTCATGATGAATGCAGTGGCAACACCGTGGGCTACTAGCAGTGAAAGAAGCACCAGAAAGACTCCAGTGATAAATAATTGCTGTGTATAACAAGGTGTGGCAGCTCTTAGGACCCTCCTATACCTTGTGTTTCGTAAATGCATTCCTTGTTTTAATACTAAGGAGATGGGATGTCAAAAACTCATTTTTCCAAATTAATGCTGTTTCTAACTTTATTGAGGTCAATCTAATTTTCATTTTTCTCAACTACAAATATGTGAAACAACCATAACTATCTCTCTAAGGATACTTCAATAACATGGTTGCAACACTGATCATTGCCACTATATTGCCATAGATGCTGCTATAAGGGCACACTCTTATAGCTGGGGATTAAGAAAAGTCCACCATAAAAGACTTCTTAAAAATGTAACAATACCTACTAAAGAATTTATTTTAAAAGCAATTATTAATACTTTGATATTGACTTTTTTCATGTTGCCAAATATTTCAAGTGTCATGATCATAAAAATGTGAATACATTCCTTAAATTCTGTTGATCGCTTACCAAGGAAAACTAGAACATGTTGAAAAGTGCAGTTTCTATTTGCTTTGTAGAGTGCTTCTTTGAACTATTTAACTCTGCGGACTTTCAAAATCCCACATTCAATTTGGCTGGGTACATATCTGTGGTCTAATAAGACTAATTTTAGATCTCTGCTATTTTCCCAAGCAGAAATACAACCGGAGTTTTGAACTTCTGCCTCAACCTCTGATACTGGAATAACTGTCTTGTTTTCTAAGAATATACAAATACAACAGCATAACTGGAATTGTGGTTCGGTCTTCAGGTTGGCAATGTGCAATCTCCTTTTCTTCAGTGATGCACAAGCATTTACCCAGTGAACCTTCAGCAGATGGGTCTCTGGGGAGCACTCCAGATCCTGGGTATAGCTGTATCTTAGCTAAGAGTGCATCTGTGACCATTTTTTTTTTGGTAAGCTTCAAACATTGTAAGCATAAGAGATAAATTATATACTATAAAGTATACAGCTATACTTGGGATCTGAAATGTTTCCCAGGGTTGCGTCTATTAAAGGCTCACTGATAGAAATAGATCACAAGATTCTCCTATGCTTTTTGTTTTGCTAACAGATACTTTGTCTCAATACTAAAGCCGTAAAGTGCTATTGTAGGTGGTAGAACCTTATTAGGTCCCACCTACTTGGAAGATATTCATGGATGGGCTGCAATTAGAATGAATATTATGGTACTCTGATGTTTCTCCTCCTCCCCCTTTGCTTCTTGCTTGCCAAGAGCCAACTGGCTTTATTCTACTATGTTGCCTGCTCACTGGTACAAAAGCAATGAGGCCAAACGGCAATGGGCTGAAAGGTCTGAAACACTTTCTTCTTTTTAAGTTGTCTTACTTAAGGAATTTGTTACAGTAACAGCAAACTAACTGAGCATCCATTCGATTGCTGCTTCATTGTTTTAATTCATTATTGATGATCATTGATAAAATATTGATAGCTCTTAAGGGGAAATGGACAGTATGGCTCCTGAGCAACACATCATACACACACACACACACACACACACACACACACACACACACACACACACACAGAGAGAGAGAGAGGGAGAGAGAGAGAGAGAGAGAGAGAGAGAGAGAGAGAGAGAGAGCACTAGCAGATGATAAAAGAAGATGATACGCCTCATTTCTACAATTTTTTAATGAAGTCAGAGAGGTCAGAAGAGACAGAGAACCAAGGAACTGATTTCTAAGAGACACTGAAACATCAGCAGAAGGCAGGGTGGGGCGATATCTTTGAAATGCTTAGATAGCCAATGAGGCAATCCCTGCTATCAGTAAAAGTCAAAAAGTGCTCCTCATGACTGCCATAGTCTCTGATAACTGTTAAAACACTCGAATGCAAAGCAATGTATACCAAGCCTCTATGGTCACCCAATCTTGGAACAGTGTTGACTCAGGCTATAGTGCTCAGGATCTCAGTTTCCTGTCCTGTAAAATGGGGAGCATATAGTATTAATTTAAAAAAAAACCCCATTACATTATATTTTTTTTTCTGATTCAGATGGCCTCAAAATTTGTAATCTTATTGCTCTCACCTTCCAAGTGCTAGGATCATAGACACAGACAGACCACGAGATCCGCCTCTTCCATGTAATGCACTGTTTGCTTGAAGTATGGACTTGAAATGCTGAAAGCTAGCAAGATAATTTTAAATTGGCTAGCTATATCCCTACTTTCTTCACTCTCCCCTTCTCCTCTGCCAAGGAATTTGTAATGTCCAATATTAAAACAGGCTAATTGATTCCTTCCAAAGCAACAGGAGATCAAAAAGACACAATGAATCACCTTTTTTGAAAAGCTTATTATATACAGCCAGAAGTCTGAGAAATAGCAGGTCATGAATAACGAAGGAAATAAAATGTCTTCACTAAGTAGTCATGCAACCTTGTCCTCGAGCAAACAGAGCATTGGCTGACATCTGAAAGGGACAATGACCTTACAAAAGAGAGAGATGCATGCACATCTTTGGTGCCCACGCTAAGCTCATCTGGTAAAAGTCAGTCAGTGAAAGTTGATGGGTTGGAGTTTATGTCAGGATACAGATGGGATGTGGGAAAGCAGAAGGGCTCGGGCCACTGAATATTTCTGCCCCCACAAACCAGAAACTCTGCAAGATTACAATCTGGCTTGCTCACCATGGAAGCTTGCAACAATGTTATTGCTTCGGAAAAGAGATCCTACATCCAACTGAACTCCAAGGAGTACTGGGCTGGTCCTGGTTGTGGGGCATAAACTTCTGCTCCCAAGCATAACTTTCTATCTTCAGATGCACAAGAGCTGGTGCTTGTTAAGCCTGGCCTGTTAGAAAACCTTTGCCACCTAACCCAAATTTCAGATGAAGTCTCACTAAAATAAGACCATAAACATCTGCACAGTCCCTTCATGGTTTAGAGAAAACGTCTTTGGAATGCAGGAGGCAGCTATAACATGATCAAACAATTTTATCAAATAGAGTGGAATTCCTTTTCATTTTGTACAAAACTCACTTCTCAAAATTGATTTCATATCTAGTTGGGGAAATCTGTTTCCAGTTAGCCTGCTGAGCTCTGAGACCAAACGCAATCAGATACTTCACTTAGGAAAGAGACAGTGGGGAAGCCTGGAAGAAGGTAAGACGTACATGTCAGTATTTAAGGAGGGGATGTGGAGATGGTTCAGTGGCAAAGCGGATGCAGAGTAATTGTGGGGGCTTTAGTTCAGATCCCCAGGAGCCATGTAAGACCAGAAGGGTGTGCCAACCCACCTGTAACCCGGTGCCTGAGAGGAGGATGTGGGGGATTACAGAATTAGCTGGCTAGCTCGCTGCAATAATGAGCTCCGAGTCCAAACACCCTGCCTCAGGAAATAAACTGGAGAGTGATAAGACACCTCAGGCCTCCACACGCACACATGTCATGTGAACTTGTACATACATGTGCAGACATGAGCATGCATAGACACAAGCATGAATACCACACACATGCATACCTATGAAAAATGTGGACAAAACGGATTGTCTTTAAGAGATTTTATGGGGCCAGGATCAGCATGTAAAGGGGCTTCCTGCTAAGTCTAAAGAACTGAGTTCTATACCTAGGACCCACACGGAGGTAGGAGAAAGCTACCTTCTTCAAGTTGTCCTCTGACCTTCACACATGTTCATCGTATATGCACACAAGCACACTCAAGTACATACATATTAACAAAGGTTTAAAATAAGATTCTCGGTGTCAAGTATTTGCTCCACATTCTAGAAGCCATTCTGTGCGAAGACGATAAAACACACTAGACTAGAGGCAAAGAACTTTAGGGAAGAAAACACCACAAAGAAATCATGTGAATTGTGCTTCCCTGATCCAAAAGACCAAGTTTTGAAACCTTCAGCATCCATGTGACTCTACAACTCTAAAGTTTTGACAGGTACCCAAACTTAACCTAATGCAATTATTATTTTTTAAAGCTGCCTCCAGGATGTGGATATAGGTTTATATAAAAAAGTAATTTCAGGCTGAAGAGATGGCTCAGGGGTTAAGAGCACTGGCCGCTCTCCCAGAGGACCCAAGTTTAATTTCCAGCACCCATATGGTGGCTCAAAACCGTAACTACAGTTCCAGGGGACCCGGCACTCTCACACAGACATACAGGCAGGCACATGAAATAAAAATAAGTTATTAAAAGATAATTACATGACAAAGATATTTTCTCCTGAAGATATATTATGAATATGCAAGTATTTTAAAAGCAAAAAAAAAAAAAAATTCAAAATCTGAAGTACTTCCAACCCCACACATTTTACATAAGGTCTGTTTACCTTGTACTTTATTTTGTATCTAACTTGTGGCAGTGCTTACGAAGCCATGCAGATTCTTGTATTTTGTGGGGCAATGGTTTCACACTGCAGTTCTGACTGTCCTGACACTCACCGTGTAGCTCAAAAAGGGCTCAGACTCTCAAAGTCAAAACAATCCACCTCTTTCGCCTTCCCGTGATTGTGGACATTTGCTTCCACATCCAGCTTAAACTTCCTCGCTTCTAGGGAATAACACGCATCCATTGTTCTGGGAGTAAAACAGATGCAGAAACTAGTCTCTCCCTGCTAAACGCAGTGAGTCACCGGCTACTGGATGGAGGACTTTGCTTATTTTCCGTGCATGTACATACTGCACTAGACAAATGAACTCCCATTTTATAAAAAAAAAAACAAACCAAAAAACCTAGAAGTTCATGCTTTGTTAGAAGAAAAGAATTAACACAAAGGAAAATATGTTGGAAAAAATATCTGCAAGAAGATTCCATCTCTTCAATGGAGAGTGAGAACAATTACAGGGTTTTTCAAGAATGAGGTGAAATTTACATGTTAATAGTGGTTGTGTCTGGTGATGGAATAAAACATTTTTTTAATTATCTGAATTCATTAGAGACCATGCTTATAAAGAAAAAAAAATGTCTCTTTTAATAATGAAAAGAAGGTTTGGATACTTTAGGGGATAGTTCTAGGAACAGAACTAAGCATCGCACAGCCTAGGCTGGCCATCCTCACATCAATCAACTTCTCTCTGCCCTTTCTCTTGCCTGACTTCCTCTCTCCGGCACTGTGCCATGGTTTGGGGGTTTGTTTGTTTGTTTGTTTTTAACTTTTCCTTTTGAAGTGTACCTCGTCAGGCTGGTCTCAACTCACACCGTGCTGGCCTCAGTCTCCAGACTACCATAATCACAGGAGTGTGCAGCCTTTCCTAGTACAGAAAGTTGAATGTCAAAACAAAACAAACATAAGCCCAGCAGTACTAACAGCATCCTGCCCCATGGGCTTGTCTGGGTAAGTACTGAAATGAATATATTTTTCAGTAATTGTTCTCGAATCCTGTCAAAACATCAACAAGGTTTGTACAGAACAAGAGTATACCAAGTATTAAACTTCTGTTTTCACAACAAATTAAGTATACTAAATGATATTCCATTTTCTCAGTCAACAAGCCTCAGGTGGATGTTTGTTCCTGGTTAGCCTCTTGGTTGACATGGTATTCTACCGTTCCATGATGCTATCATGTTCAATAGTACATATATAGTGTAGGCTACGTGTCTTAACTCATAATTCATATGTGAAGACCAAATACTTAGGAGTTAAGCAAGACAGCATCAAAATCAAAGACATCTTTCTGAAGTGAAGCTATCTATGCTTAGGATCCAAATTAAACGGTTTCATCTGTCCATGTGGCATGCCTATAACATATTCATATTAATGATTGACAGCAAGCCATCTAGCATTCTTGCATGCGTCAGATGGCATTTCTGAGTCATTTATGCAGCACACAAATTGTTCAAAGGAATTAAGTTCAAGAGTGGGCTGAAAGCCTAATTTCGAGACAAGTTGAACATTATATCCAATGGACTTTTATTTCAATATTACTGTTTTTATTTTATCCATGACTACTCCATTGTTCTTAAGACTTTGGTCCTGGTTGACTACAGCTTGATTGATGAGATGGCTCAGAGGAGTAAGGCATTTGCCACGCAGCATGGCAACCTGAGTTTAATCCCCAGGGCCCAGATGGTGGAAGGAGAAAACCAACTCTGACCTCCCCACACGTGCTGTACCATCTCTCCACTCCCTCATAATAAAGAAATCAATGTGATAAAAAAAATTAAAACAGTAAAAGCCAATTATCACACAAGTTTCGTAATGATTTTCAGTATTAGCTGGGCTTGTGTTGTCCCTATGATCTGACAAATTTTCCCTTCAGCATCCAAGTAAAGTCCAGGCTTCTAATGGGTCTCCACGCCTTCCAATAGGTCGCTGGCCTCTTTACTCTGGTGACTCTATGTCCTTGCTTCCCCCTGCCCCTCTTGTGGAATGGCTGTAACAGAACGGTGGCCATCTGTCCTACGGAGTTCCATGTCATTTAGTACTTACACTCACTGCTGTGACGTCATTGAACACCTATCAGTGCAGTTCGCTATTTAGATACAGTGGTCCAATCAGATTCTGATCTATGATTGCCAGGACACCCATAGCTGTGTTATCACCCACCCAGAGCCCTGTCCACTCATGACAACCATAGCAACTATACCCATTACTGTCTAGAGCCAATCATCCAGTAGGGCTTTAGGGTGGTAAACTTTGAATAATTTGTTTCCTTCTTCAGTTTATCAGCTAAAGTATTTCTATAAAGACACACTATCACAATTACAATTCACCTAATGATGGTTTTCAAATGAGTATTTCTAACAGTCTGAGATTCTGGGTTGGATTCAGTGACGAAGGAAGTAATACATGTCTTTAAATCACTTTTCTTTCTTTTCTTTTGTTTTAAGTAAGTATACTAAGGTCTTTTTAAAATATGTTTAAGTGCTTGAGAGCAAAATCTTCCTTTCACTTAAATTTGTGGACTAGCTTATGCAATTTGACAGAGGAAGCCACAGCTTACTTAGGCTTAGCAGGGGTGGAGGATGTGTAACAGTTGATCTTAAAAGCCTATATTGCTCCATAACATGATATTCCTGGGACTTAGAATTAATTTGTATGTGTCCACTGATTATAAGCAGGTTTTAGACTTTGAATTTTCATTGTTGTTGTTTTGGTTTTTTTTCACCATTTTAAAAATTAAAAATAGAATTTTTTCATATAGCATATTCTGATTATGGGTTCTCGCCTCATTCCCCCAGGTCCTCTTTTTTTCTTTACCCAAATTACTTTCTTTTTCATTAGAGTACAAACAGGTATTTTAAAAAATAAGATGCAAGAAAAACAAGCCAGAATAGGACAAAACAAACTTTAAAAAAAGTAGAAGAAAGACCAAAACACCAAAAATATCAAATACCACTGAGTTCACTTTGTGTTGGCCGTATACAACTGGGTATGGAGTCAATATGGGCTTTTCCTCTGCATGTGGCTATCAATTAGAGAAGTTTCTGGAGTAGGAATGGGGGCTTATGTCTTTTTTCTCTCTCAGCTCTAAGGCCCAATCTGACTTATACCTGTGCAGGCCCTTTATACATACTCACAGTCTCTATGAGTTCATATGTGCACCAATCCTGTTGTGTCCATGGGGCCTTGTTTCTTTTGCGTCTTCTACCCCCATTGGCTCCTATAATCTTTCTGCCTCTTCTTCTGCAGAGTTCCTTGGTGGGAGGGATTTGACAGAGACTCTAATTTAGGACCAAGTGTTCCTCTTGGAACCTATGTGCTCTCTCTGCACATAGTTCAGTTTGTGGGTATTTGTTCCTGTATTCTGCAGGAAGAAGTTTCTCTAATAATGTGTGAGCAAGACACTGATCCATGAGCAGAGCAGAATGTTGTTAACAATCATTTTATGGCTACATTCTTTTAGCCGAACAGCACATTTGGTTTATTCCTATGTCTATGGCCTGTTTAGTCTCAGGTTCTTGGCCACCAGGCTGGCAGTGATGGATTCCATCTTCTGGAGTGGATTTTAGACCCAATCAGATATTGGTTGGCCACTCCCACAAGCTTTGTAACAGTATTGCACTGGCACATCTTGCATATAGTTTACCACTTCAGCTTGAAGAATTTGTAGCTGTATTGGTATTTATCATTCTCTGATAATGTGCTGAGATCTTCCTGTACCGAACACACTAGTCAGTAGGGGAAAGGCTATAGGTAGGCATCAGCTCTACTTCTCCCTCATCACTGAGTTATGTAGGTGTTGTCTTTGACACTAAAGCTGGGTCATCAGTTTGTGGAGAGCAACCAGTAGCCTTGGCAATAGCCTGGATTGTTTGGGGCCCCTTTGGTCAACAAGCTGATTAGATGTAACCAATTTCCAGAGCTGGAAATATCATTTGGTGATGAGAATCATCCAGGGGAGGGACAGCCGGACTGAGAGGCCATTTTAGGGGCTGTATAAAACTTAAGACTGTAGACGTTTCTTAGAATATACAGATAGATGAAAGAAATATAACATGGAGTCACCAAGTAACAGGAGAGACAAAACCCAACCAAGCTTTGGAAATTCTTAAGACTTCATGAGAAGAATGAAGATCTTGGGTAGGAAAGTGTTACGGGGGACCACAGAGCATCCGTCCCACGTCTCCTCTCTTTCCTGAGACTCTCTTTAACCAGATCAGACAGGCCAGCCCGACAAAACTATTCCATCTCAATAATTAAGTTCTCATGCCAGATACTTCGTTCATTGTCATGGTAAAATATCTGATCAACTTTGTAGAGAGAGGCTTATTTTGGCATACAGCTTATACAGTGAAGTCAATCACAGACAGAAAAGCATGGGTGCCCCGTGCAACTTGGTTGGTGGGAGCTCGTGGCAAGGCTGCTTTACAACTTGGCAGACTGGAAATCAGAGAACAGGACCAGAAGTGGGGTAAGACTCTAGTCCTCCAAGGTCCACCCACAGTGGTCTACTACCAGTTGGTCCTGTGTACTAAAACTTTTGTATGGACCCAAAACAGTGCTACTAGGCAGGGACTAAGAGTTCAAATGAATACATCTGTGGGAGACATTTCAAAACCAAATCAGAACATGTTCTATATCATAAGCATGATTATATGCAATGTGCCATGATAGGAGTGATTCAAAGTTCGGCTCTTTGGGATCCTGGAGGACAGGGAAATAAACAGAGATGATGATGTACAGTGAGAACTTTAGAAGAGCCAGCATAAAGGGCAAGGTTGCCAGGGCAACAGTCTACAGGCTACAGAGATGAGCAGCAGCTAGATGGTATTAAATGTTGGAGAAGCAGAACAATTAAAAATGACCAGAATATAATACACAAATTTCCACAGCGTCTCTATATTCTCAAAGAAGGCCCAACAGCTATTTAATCTGTAAATGACAAGCGTAGTTAGGTGGCCTTTCTCATCAGGTCTTCTGTACTTGTTCACTTCCATCCTTGACAACCAGTTCCAGGGTTCTAAGCTTTAATAGAAACACGGACAAGGGCTAAGATGGGAATTCTCTAATAATTATATTTTAAAACTAGTATTTTGAGAATGACCTTTCTGGGGGGTCAAATGTCTGCCAACAGCACCAAGAAACTAAACCATCAAGTCATTTTATTTTTCTCCTGTTTTTCACCACTAGCTGAAGTTGCTTCTTTCCCCACTCTTGAAGAACAAATATTGCTGAAGTATTTTACATTTCAGGAGACTCTGTGGGTAGAAGTTTTTTTTCCATAAAAAATAAACTTCAGACAGATACATAGACAGATAAAGACAAATAAGTGAACAAATGCATGCACAAAAAAAAAAAAGAAAGAAAGAAAGAAAAAAAAAAGAATGGCAGCCCAACACACAGTACCATACCTCCACATGTGTCCTGTCTATGGAATGAGAGAGCTATAAGAGGCTCTTGGAAAATTTGGTCATAGTGATGGCTCAGCAGGCAAAGGCCCTTGCCCTCCAAGCCTACCAAGCCTAAGTTTCATCCCCAGGACACACATGTTGAAAACAGACACCAAATTCTGCATCTCGTTCTCTGACCTTCTTACTGGTACCATAACATACATATATGTATGCATGTGTGCATACAATACAGTCACAGATACGCACACACACAGAGACGCACATACACACAACACACACATGCACACACAAATAATGATAAACACAAATTTAAAAAAAATCTATAAATTCTCTGTTTCAAGCAGATTGAATTAGATTCTATGATGATCAATATAGCAGGAAAAACAAATCTTCCATTTGATGTAATGAATAGACTGACTGTTTGACTGAACTGATTAGTCAAAATGACACATTGTCATACTGTGGGTGACTAAAATAGCTTCATATTTCATAAGACAAAATTTTCCAAAGAACTCTCACTTGGAACAGATTAGTCAAACTAGAAGTGTTTTTATGAAATGGGTAATAGTATGTTAGACACAGTGGCCTGCCTCGGGCAATCGCCAACAAGGAGCTGGTATGGACCATCCATTGCATTTAATTCTCCTGAATGCTTTTAGAGTGTCCTGAAAAACCATACCATGCAGAATGATGTGCAGCAGACATGATTCACTCTATGGAAAATAAACACGTAAAAAAACTGTCCCTAGTATTGAGAGACCATAGAGCCATGGTTCTCAACCTGTAGGTCATGACCCTCACAGGGTCTTATATCAGACATCCTGCATGTCAGATTTATTTATTTTTGTTTATTTTATTTTATTTTTTACTTATTTATTTTATTATGATTTATAACAGTAGCAAAATTAAGGCTATGAAATAGCAACTAAATAATTGTAGGGCTGGGGGGAATCACTGCAGCAATGTAAGGAACTGTATTAGAGGGTCACAGCATTAGGAAGGTTGAGAACCACTGCCCTAGAGAGTTGTGCAGAGACAGGTGGTTTCTGGAGACAGGGAAAGTTTTAGGCGTGAGCTGGCTTTGGTTCCCTGTCTTGACTCATCCCCTTCACTCTTAGGTACAGCCACACTGCCCTCACTGATGGTCTGAACACACTAGGTATGCTTTGCTATGATTTCAATATGAAATATTCCCCTTAGCCTCACGTGGGTCTAAGCTTAGGAGGCTATTTTTGCAGGTTCTGGAAAGATCAGGAGGTACAGCCTCCCAGGAGAAAGTAGGTAGTGGGAATATGCCCTCTCTTATCCTGAGCTCCCTCTGTTATTCTGCTTCCTCTGCTACACGGTAAAGAATTTCTTCTGCCACAGACTCCTGCTGCCTTGATGTTCTAACACAAGTTGAATGCACAGGATCAAACTACATGGTTGGAACCCTCTGAGTTCATAAGGTAATGTAGCCTTCCCTGCATGTGATTTCGGTCAGGTATGTTGGCCACTGTGAAACAAAACTAAAATGAATGAATCTGCGCTCAGTCTGTGGCCTCTGCAATGGCTCTTCCTTCTGCTTGGAAGGTTGTCCTCAAGATTTGCACGGCTCATTGTTCATATCAACCTGTGCTCAAATGGCATTCTGTTAGAGAAGACCCTCTGGACTCCCTCACTTAAGGCTGAGTTCTCTGGCCTCTTAACCTGGTCTCTATCTTCTTACTTTTAATAACACTGATAAACTTTGGACCCACTGAACAATGGACTTATTCATGGTATATGATGTTTCTATAAAGGAGGCGCCCCATGGATAAAGGACATTTTCTCAGATGGCCAGAACAGGGTAATACGGAAGGTACGTTGAACAACTCTTTCTCACGTGCCTGGGTAGTAGAGCGTGCTAAGTAAATATCTGATTAGTGGTTATGCAAAGATGTGAATTAATACGAAGATCCCATGTACAGTCCAGGAAGAATCTTGGGGCTACCTCTGTGCAGCTGGTAGACTTAGTGGGCTATATCAATGGATTGATAGCACCTCCATTCTAATTTGGCTGACTCTGCATTGTAAGTGGGCCTATCATCCAGGCAGAAATCAATGTGTTTGTTTATAGTTGCTTTTAATGAGTAAATTACACAGAACTCTGTCTTGGAGCTTTGAGAGATTAAAGCATGGCTGAGTTTTACAAAATAAATGTATTTAAATTACACGTGGGCCTGTGGGATAGAGGTATATTTATAGCAAAACGGCTCTCTAGCTTTTGTTGCCATTGCCTAATAGCTACTATCAACAGATTTGCATTTGTTATTGATAACCATAGCAGATGTCTATTTTTTAAAAAATACTTTTAAATTTTTAATTTTGGGTTGGTGCCTCTGCCTCTGTATGCCTCCATGAGTCTAGGCCCCCTGTATATATGCGGCTGCTGGGAAATTTGATCTTCATGTGGGTCCACTAGTAAATTGAGCGGGTGCTGTCTATGACATGGAGTCTGTTGCCTGATTTGGTCACTTCCCCCTAACAGGGCTCCCTTGCCTGGCCTCAGTGGATGAAGAGGAGCTCAGTCCTGACGCCACTTGATGTGATGGAGTAGGTTGGTATTGGGGTTCCCCCTTTGCTCAGGAGAAGAGGAGAGGGGAGAGGGGAAGAGGGTGGGAGGGAGGGACTGGGAAGAGAGGAGAGAGGGGACTACGATCAGGATGTAAAAATAAATTTGAAAAATAAATAAATAAGAAAAAAATTAATTTTTTAAAATAACCACTGAGATAGAACTCTCGGCCATTTAAACCATTGAGACATTCTAGAACTGTGTTGCTGTCATGTCTAAATAGCACCAGTGCCCAGAGTGGCAATCATAGGAGCTGTCCACTAAGAAAAATTGGCATTTATTTTTGTTATACTTAAAACAGAAGGGACTAAAGATCTACGGAAGAGTTCTCCCTCTAACAGACTGTGGCAGCCATATGTACATACTGAAGGTGTCGTAGAAGGGTTTTAGATTAACAAGCAAGAACTAGAGAATGACAGTGAGTGAGGACCCCAGAGGCACCTATGCTCACAGCCCAGCTCTATGGGTGTCAAGAATTGACCGAAGGAGCCTTGAAGAGATGGCTCAGTGTATAAGAGCACTTGCTATGCAAGCATGAAGATCTGAGTTCAAATGCCCAGCATCTCAGCAGAACAAAACAAAAAGCACGTGGCTTCAGATGAATCCTAACAGCTTGCTGGCCAGCTAGTCTAGCCAAAATAGCAACGAGAGAACATACTTCAAGGCAATAATGTGGAGAGCAATAGAACAAGACCCACAGTGGCCTACTTTGACTTCTACATGTATGCCCATGAGTGTATATATCTGCACCCTCACATTGATGTACCACACCACATATGCACATGCACATATACATGCACACATGCTCGCACACACACACATATACCACTACCACCACCCACCACTGCCACCACCATCAACAAAGCAAAGAGCACATACTTAGCTCCACCATTGACTAAAGCCCCAAACACAAGCTTCTCTCAAATATTGGTACAGCCTTGGGACTGGACAGTGGAGGCTTAAGACGTAGATAAAATTTACAGGCACCTGGGAAGGGTTTTATTGTTGCTCAAGTGTTGGATTTGGATTCACCAACCAATACAAGTCAGATACGCAGCCACAAAATTCCAAGCATTAGAACAAGTTATCCTAGAAAAGCACAGTCTGTACACATACAACCGGAAAGGAGGTTGGTGAGTTTCATTTCGATTTCTTAAGACCTTTCCAATCACTTCTAATTCAAAATGATCGTTTTTGTCATGGTGCATTAAGAGAAAAAGTCGGGGCTAAGCTTGCCCCCCCCCTTTTTAATTGAAAGTAGCTTTGTGCTCACTTAAAATTCTTTGCAAAGGCTCAGATTGGTCCCAGAAATGCCCGATTCTCAGAGGGCCTTTGAGCTCTGAACTTGCTGGAGGTGGGCCAGAACACAAGAAAAATGGCTGGCCTCCCAGCAGCCCCACTGAGCGGTTATAAAAATCTGGAATGAGCCAGGCTTCCCGACTTAGATGAATGTGATGTGCTTCAAAAACAGTCAAAGTCAGGCCCCGGAAGAAGTAATCAAGTCTGTAGGCTGCTTCTGAAGTAAATCTATTACCTCTGCTCACAGTCGCTGCTATCCTGGGAGGGAACACTAGATGTCACTGCTCCTGTGAAATGCCACATTTCCAATCCATGTGGGCGTGGAGGTACACCCCAATTGTCTTTGTTTGTTTGTTTGTTTTTAACACTGCAGACTTACCAGTTCATAAACAATAAGGACCAAGGAGTTTTAGCTTGTTCTTCTACAAAAAACTACATTCATTTAGGCAAGACATGGTACTGTGATTTTGATCATTCCTGTGAAATTCTACCTTCCTTTTAATCCAATTAGTTATGTTGTTCTCAGAGTGGATAAGACACAGGGGACATGAAGCCACAATACACAAGCTGGACAATGCCAGCTGTTGACACACTGAAACTCATTCTTATTATGCCATTAAAAGCTATCGTTCCCAAATCTCATGCACTTCCCTGAACCCTAACCGTGACATGGTAGCTATTCAGTTGCAGGCTAACCCAGAGGGACGGTGGTAGGTGATCTTAACTAGAATTTTCCATGTTAGATAACTGCTATGTATTCTATTTGCCCTGTGCAAGGGAGCAAATGGGTGCTGAAATAGAGGGCTTTTGATTTTAATCCAGTCCAGGTAGAACCACTTGCTTCAAGTCCACTCTAGGATATTTGGGAAATATTGTGTGGCTGCCTTTCAGCAGAAGGTGGAGTACATCCTGTGAAATAATCAAAAGATCTAAGTTACATGAATAAAAATATGAAGATGAGCAAACAGTACCATTACTCTGTGTGTGGTGTATACATATATATACATACACATATACATATATACACACATACATACATACACACATGCATACATACATACACACACATATGTTCAGGACTCCTTTTTGTTAGGTATATTACAAGAAGTAATTACAAGAGGCACTGTCTTACATTTGCCTGTAGGTCATTCAGCTGCTCATGTTTCCATTCTAAAGTTTTCAAAGCTAAAAGATCTAACAAATTAAGTATTTAAAAGGACGTTTATAGACACTTTGCTATCTAAAAAGAAAATCATCTTTTTAGTTGAAATTCACTTCTATGCACTTAAAAGGGAGATCCATTTCCACACAGCATAAATTCACAACAGGAAAATTTAGATGATATGTATTTCATGAAAGGTTTATATTTCAGAGTTAAAATTTGGGAAGTAAACCAATCTTGCTATGGATCTCGTCTGAGTTTATGGGCATCCACCGTCCAGTCAGTGAATAACATGATATGATGAGGGTGAGTTTAAACACTGTGTGTGTAAGAATGATGATGATGATGATGATGATGATGATGATGATGATGATGATTATTATTATTATCACCCAAGCAGTATTGGGTATAGGTTTTACCTTGTGGAGTGGGGTTAAAATCAAATCCCATGTTGGTTGGTTACTTCCACAGCTTGGTGCCACCTTTGCGCTAGGATAGGTTGCAGGCAGGACAGCATTATAAATCAAATGGCTGGTGGCTGGGTTGGTGTTTACATTTCTACTTTGGTATTTTGCAGAGCACCTTCTCATACCAAGGACACCAGCATGTAGGGGTAAAGACTATGTGGGCACCAGCTCAAGTTCTACAAATTAAGTGAGTTGTGTAGATGTTGTCTTCAGTAATGGGGACTTGTCATCAGTTTATGGAGAGCAACCTATAGTCTTTGCAAGAGCCTGGATTGTTTGGGGGTTCCCAAAGGACTTCTTTGGCTAACAACTCAATAAGATGTAATCTAAGCCCAGTATGAGACGCTTGTCCTGGTGACAACAGATGCCCAGCTGGGGATGTGCTTCCTCCATTATTTGGCGATTTCATTTATATCACTCTCATGGATGTACATGTTTCACAGTCCTGCTGGATTAGGTTTCCATCCTACCCCTCAAATGGTCTTTAACTTCGGATGTCTCTCTCCACATTCTCTCCCTCGTATCCCTTTCTTCCCTCCCTGGCCCCACTTGATCTTCTGTTCCAGCATCCCTACTCTCATCCATCCATAACTTCTATTTCCCTTTCTTAGGGAGATCTGTCTGTCTCCCCTCTCCCGTGCCTTACTCTGTACATACCCTCTGTGGTCCTACTGTAGCTTGCTTATCCGTAAGTTCATAGCGACCATCTATTTATAATCAAATGCATGCCATATTTGTCTTTCTGGTTCTGGGTCACTTCACTCAGGATGATTGTTTTTCTAGTTCCATCCATTTTGTTTTTTAACAGCTGAGTAATATTCAGCGGTGTACCATATTTTCCTTATTATCCGGTCTTCTGTTGAGAGATCTAGGTTGTTTCCAGTTTCCGGCTATTATGAATGAAGTCACTGTGAACATAGTTGAGCATGTGTCCTTGTGGTATGGTGGAGCGTCTTTTGGGTTTATGCCTCAGAGTGGCATAGCTGGATATTGTGGTAGGTCAATTACCATAATCCCGAGGAGCTGCCACACTGATTCCCATAGTGGCTGTCCAAGTTTGCACTCCCATCACCAATGGATAAGTGTTCCCCTTATCCACTTGACATCCGGACCAGCATGAGCTGTCGTCTGTTTTATTGATCTTAGCCATTCTGCTGGATGTAAGCTAAAATCGCAATGTAGTTTTGTTTTACATTTCCCTGATGGCTAAGGATGTTGAACATTTCTTTAAGTGTTTCTCAGCCATTTGAATTTCCTCTTTTTTTTAAAGATATATATTGCATTTTTAATTGAGTTACTTATTTTTTTGATATTTGTTTTTGAGTTCTTTTTACATTTTGGATATGAGCCCTCTATTGAATGTGCAGTTGGCAAAAATATCTTCCCATACTGTAGGCTGCAACTCTGTCCAAGTGCTGGTATACTTTGCTGTACAGAAACTTTCAGTTTCATGAGGTTCCATTTGTTAATTGTTGATTTTAGTGTCTGGGCTAATAGTGTTCTTTTCAGAAAGTCTTCTATGTCAGTGAGTTCAAGGCTCTTGCCTACTCTCTGTTCTATCAATATCAGGATATCTGGGTTTATGTTAAGGTTTTTTTTTAATGCATTTGGGCTTCAGTTTTGTGCAAAGTGATAAATAGGGATCTATTTTGATTCTTCTATATGCAGTCATCCACTTTTACCAGTGCCATTTGTAAAAGATGTCTTTTTTTCCAGTGTGTATTTCCGGTTTCTCTACATTTATATATAATCAGGTATCCATAGGTATGTCTGGGCCATCAATTTGATTCCATTGGTTGACATGTTTATTTCTGTTCCAGTACTATTCTGATTTTATTAATATAGCTCTGTAGTCCAATTTGAGGTTGGGGGTAGTGATACCTCCAGGAGTTATTTTATTATTCAAGATTGATTTCTCTTCTCTTCTCTCTCTCTCTCTCTCTCTCTCTCTCTCTCTCTCTCTCTCTCTCTCTCTCTCTCTGTGAATGTGTGTGTCTGTCTGTCTATCTGTTTGTCTGTTTCCATATGAAAGTAAAATTATCCTTTGAAGATCTGTGAAGAATTGTGTTAGGATTTTAGTGAGGGTTGCATTTGGTAGGATGGTCATTTTTAAAGGCCTACCAATTCATGAGCATGGAAGATCTTTCCATCATCTGATACCTTGTATAATTTCTTTTTTCATTGTTTTTTTTTATCATATAAATCTTTTGCTTGCTTTTTAAAAATTATCTCCAGGATATTTTATATTATTTGAAGCTATTATGAAAAGTGTTGATTCCTTTATATCTTTCTAAGTATGTTTGTTATTTGTATATAGAAATGCTACTTATTTCTGTAAGCTAATTTTGTACCCTGCTACTTTGCTGAAAGTGTTTATAAACTGTAGGAGCTCCCCAGTGGAATTTTTAGAACCACTTATGTATACTATCATATTATCTGCAAATAATATTTTGACTTCTTCCTTTCCAATTTGTGTCACCTTGATCTCCTTCAGTTGCCTTATTACTCTCAATAAGACTGCAAGTACAATATTGAATAGGTACAGATAGCGCAAGACGCAACATCCTGAGGACCCAGGATAAAACCAAATACTACTCTTCTAAAAAATGTAGCAATAAAATGGCTCCTAATGGCACTCTGCTGTCCCCACAGATCAGTGCCACCATCAGAGAAGCTTCCTCCTGTAGCAGATGGGAACAAATATGGAGACCCACAGGCAGACAATAAGCAGGAAGAGACAGACCTTAGGATACTCAGCCCTAAATGAAATGTCTCTGTCAAATCCCTCCCCTCGGTGAACAGAAAACCCTGAGGAAGAAGAGGCAGAAAGAATTTGAAAGCCAGAGGGGATGGTTGACACTGAGAAAAGAAGGTCCTCTAAATCAACGTGAGCATTGTGCATATGCATTCACAGAGACCGAGGCAGCGAGCACAGGGCCTGCACAGGGCTGCACCAGATGGGCTCCTAGAGCTGGGAGAAGTGGACACATGCCCCATCCCTAGTCCAGAAGCTACCTCCAATATGGAAATGGAAAATCAGTTTTCTCCAAGGGAGTGCCACTGGGGAAACAAACTACTCTGAAGGACAAGCTGCACATCCAGTAATAGATGCTAGCAGGAAAAGAACTCAAGGGCACCGCTAGAGGGTCCTTGTCTCCTAATGTCATGGCATCATATTTTTCTTAATTTTTACTTTTACATACACACACACACACACACACACACACACACACACACACACACACATATATATATATATAATTTCTCTCTTTACCATACAGGTCCTTTGCATAAATATGTATTATAAAACTAATATAATATATAATAATTTATATATAATTAATTAGATTATATAAAATGGCTTCCGGTTTAATGTTTTTTACGAGATTCCTAAGGTTTGAACAAATGGTGTCTACATCAATATCTGATTCACGTGCCTTTTCTTGGGCTCTTTTCCTTTGGTTTGTTTGTCTATTCTGATGTATTTGTTTTTGTTTTATTAATTTTTTATTATTATCCTCTAGAAGTGCATTTGTTTTCTAATGAGAGACAGGAAGAGGGTGGGTCCAGATGGACAAGGAGGTGGGAAGGAACTAGGCAGACGAGAGAAAAGGAGCCTTAATCAGTGTGTATTATGTGAGATTAAAAAGCTATTTTCAAAGGAAAAAGGATTGTATTTTTATTAATAGTTTTGAAAAGGAGTATTTTTTTAAAAAAAGGAACAGATAAATTGATGAAATTATTAGAGATTTATTCTTTTTTAAAAACAGAGAGTTATTGCCAGGCAGTGGCGGTACACACCTTTAATACAGGCACTCCCCAGAGTTTTTTATTTTTAATTATTTTTTTGTTTTATTGTTCTTTGATTTTTGAGACGAGGTTTTTCTGTGTAGCTTTGGCTGGCTTGGACTCGCTTTGTAGGCCAGGCTGGCCTTGAACTCACAGAGACCCTCCTGCCTCTTTCTCCCCGAGTGCTGGGATTACAGGTGTGTGCCACCATGTGCCCAGTTTTCTTTTTTTAATCTTCTGTGTATGGGTGTTTTGCTCACATGTATGCATAGTACCACATGTATGCAGTGGCCACAGAAGTCAGAAGAGGGCATCAGACTCTCAGGAACCGAAATTACAGGTAGTTGTGAGGCATTATATATGTTCTGGGAACCAAACCTGGATCCCTTGCAAGAGCAGCTAGTATTTTTTTTTTTTTGTAATTCAAAATAATTTATTAGAAGAAAAGGTGTATCCAAAATGGAAAAGTGATAGAAACATATGGTGAACAGCGCCTGGTAAACTGTGTTTAGTTTTGGAGTGTATTTTTTTTAAACATAACATTTTTGTTTATTCTCTGGGAATTTCACATCATGAAGCCTGACCACACTTACTTCCCAGTCCTTCCAAATCTGAACCCCAACTCTTGTGATTACTCCCCCCAACAAAAAGTAAAAATAAAAATAAAAAAGTCCAATTTGTATTATCTATATAGTTACTGGAACATTGTCAAACTTTCAGAACCGATTCCTTCTCCTCCCGAACTCTGCCAGAAGCCATCCATCAATTGAGGAGAGGTACACTTCAGTATCCTTATGCACTGTTTAAGAGTTCTCACTGGAGGCTTCCTGTCTAGGCTGTTACATCTTGGGAGGAAAGGGTGGGGTGGAGGTAGGGGTTGCCATAGGAACCTTCCATGCCCCTCCCTCTCAGCTCTGCATCTGCAGTCACTGATGTTGCAGCAAAGGCAGCCTCCTTACCCTTCACAGTCAGGGTAGCACTGGGTCGTGGGCCTCCACGTGGCTTCTGGTGACATCACAGACTATGAACACAGCCCCAGGCTACAATGGGACCTCGGACCCAGACAAGGCCCTCAGAGGCAGCCCAGATCAGGGACATCAACATGGCCTCAGGTGGCAACCAGCTAGTGTTCTTAAATGCAGAGTCATCTCTCTAGCCCAGGAACCAATCTGTTGTTCTATTATGCTTCATATTTAATAATAGACTTTTAGGTCTTTTATTTATCCTACTAAGAAAGTTGCCCTACAAAATATTTTTTATGTGCAGAATAAGGTAAAAAAATATGCCAATTTCATGGTAAGGATACTATGCACTTGTTATGTAAATTGAGTACATAACTTACAATTTCGAAAGCAAACATCAAATCATCAATGTCCAGATATGCAAATTGGAGTAGGGGCTAATTCTGACTTGGATTCAGGCCTCCTAATGTTGTTCACATCTACCCTGGTGGGGTGGCCTTCCCAGGTCACAGAGGAAGAGGTTACAGAGGACACTGGATAAGTGGAGGTCAGACGTCAGGAGAGGAGGGCTCCCCTTGCTAAGGACTAGGGGAGGGAGGGAAAGGGGATGAGGGAGGGGCCTTCAATCGGGATGTAAAGAATTCAAACTGCAGAACAGCAGGTAACTAATATTGCTAATCCCACTATATAGGAATAGCTCTGAGCCTGGCTGAGATACGAAGGTTTATGCACAGACAAGGCTTCATGTCGGTCACAGATTCTCTGTGACTTATAATTAGAGTCCATTCTCAGTATGGCGTGAAGGAAGATTTGCAGACGTCTTACTTCTGCTCAATGAGCAGAGAACCAGCCTTAATTGCTCTGTACTTCCCACACACCTCATACCATTGCAATGTTAGAACTGTATAGTGCTTGTGAGAAATTATGTTTTCAGAACAAAAGAACTGGACACCAATGCTGGATCAGACCTGACAGGATTTTGTTCCTCTCAGCAAGCTGGATGCTGACATCCTGCACCCTCCATGTTCTGGCCCCAGGCGCCTCAGTTGCTGTTACCCATCAGAACAAGACAGCTTCCAGGACAGGGTTGTAGAAAGCTTCTGATCCCAATTGGTCCAGCAGTTCAGACTATCCCACACAGGACTCCTATTAAGCCTTGAATTTCACAACGTTTGAAAAATGGACCACAAATACTATCTCTGGCTTACTTAACCATTTTCCCCAATTTGGGGGGGGCTTCAAAGGAATTATTTGCCCTAAATCAGTCTGAAGAAACCTTAAGAGAACGATGTCCCATTTCCTCTAAGGGGTGTTGGATAGGTTTCTGTTTACTCTCTTGGTCTACAGATGCTTATTTTCATTGAGAGTTGGTTATAAGTATTATTGGTCTTTTACAGAGGGGAATCTGGGTTTGACTCGGGGATATAGCTCTTTTCCTTTATCTTTCATCCATAGATAAGGAGATAGGAGCTGAAAAGAAAGGGAGATATAGAAATATAGAGGGAGGATAGAACAAAAGGTAGATTATTGAATCTACTCCTCATCTCAAGGCCGTAATTGTTACTAACAAATAAGATTAGTTTTTAATTCAATGGTATTGAATTTTATATATTGATGCAAATCATGCTCATGTCAAAAATTAGTCTAATTTTATAACAAGGATATATATTCTAGGACTAATAGATAGATATGATTCTATAGATACATGAGGTAAAATAGTTAAATAAGGTCTTCAAAAACCTCAGAGACCTACAGAATATGGCATTTAAAGATGTTTTTTTATTATTCTAAAGATTCTTTGACAATAAGACAAGTTAACTCCTGGCAACACCCAGCCTGCCTCAAAAAAGAAGATGAGCATCAAAGAACCTCCTTATGGAGATGGCTTCAAATGTGGCAAACCAGCCACTGGGCAAAATGGCCTTGTTTCTCCCATAGACAGAATTCTGCCTAAAAATGGACAAACTTAGATGCAGGCAGTCAATGGCCAAACTCTGCAAGTTCTCAATAGTTCCTGCCTTGCAAATATGTCTGTCAGATATATTGGGCCAGAAGGTTTAAGAATATGCTCCAATGTTATGGAGAGTGTTGGGTGACTGTTAAAGCAGTAAAATATCTCAGCCAGTTTTTTATTTTGGAAGCTGCTAACTTGCACTCCAGGTTCACTCAAGTATTTAAATTTTACCTTTTCTCAAGTCTCTAATGGGTTTAAAGACCATATAGTATAGTCTTTCAATTAAGCTTAGTAGGTTAGAGGCTAGAATGTTTTAAGATTAAGATAGATGTTTTAAGTTAATAAGATGAGATATGATAGATATTAATCTCCATTCAGAAATTTAGGCCAAAGAAGATAGGAAAGATGTTTACTTTAAGTTTGCCAAATGCAAAGGGCCAAATCACTATGAATGTAACATTTGTATAATTCCTGATTGTCTCGCAGTTCTTCCTGCTGTATGTTGTGTACTTTACCCATGTGTAATAACATAAATGTATATGTTAAAAAAGAAATATAATAAAAATAGTTTAAAATAATAAAAAATGAAAAATTGGCTAGAGATACCTAATAAAACATGAATTTCATTCATGTAGGGCTGAAAATTCATTCTTCTCTTCAAAAAGGTTGTCTTGCTTCAATATTAGAAAATTTTTGGCTTCTTCATTTTTAAATTATGTTTTAAAAAATTTTGACAGTTTAGCATGTGTATATAATATACAGCAATACTGTATTATCCTTCCAACCACCCTTGCTTTCTCGTATGGCCCTCCCACTCCAGCTGATCCTCTTTTCTTTCCAACTATCCTCACCAATAACGTTTGTGTTTGTTTTTGCTGTTGCTGGTATTGTGAAAGTGACCACAGCTGGTGCATGTTCATGACGGCCATGGCCATGTCACATCTAGAGACAGAGTATTATAGACCTCTCCCCTCTCCTGCAGCCCTTATAATCCTATCGCCCTCTCTTCCACAATATCCTCTATGTTTCTACCTATAAGTTTTGGCTTCTCTTCATTTTATTTTGGTTGTATAATCTGGGGAATGGCTACTTTCCTTACCAAGTTAGTTACAGGAGTCACTGTGTGCTGTCCAGTGGCCTCCACCCTGGTGTCTCTGAGGGTTCTCACACATTCACTCTGGTATGTGGGCTCTGAGCTCCATAAATGAAAATATATATATGTGTGTGTGTGTGTATGTATGCATGTATGTATGTATATGTATGTATGTATGTATGTATGTGAATATATATTCTCTTATAACAATGAAGTTGAAACATGTCTCCAGGATATTTAACCTCTAAAAATAGTTTGTATATATTATATTAAAAAGTAGATATTAGAAAAGCAATTTTACAAAGTTCTCATGTCTTTATAGTCAGGTTTTAGATATACAAATAACATAAAAAGTATGAACTTTTACGAGTAAAATATTCTCCAAGTAGGGTAGGGTGGCTACCTAGAGGCCCAGAGATCTTTGTTCTTGACTTGCTAGTGCTGGTATTACATCACACACCGTCATGTCCGGCTTAAAAAGAAAATAAACAAAACAATTCAACAGCAAGAACATAACTTGGGTTCTGTGGCTCGAACCCTGGTCCTTCTACTTTCACAGCAAGCACTTTATTGACAGCTATCTATTCAACCCTGTAGAATGACTTTTAAGTTTTATTTAATAAAATACAATGTAATAAAACACACCAATGATAGTATTAAGTAAATGGCATGTGCTATTTGGCACTTACCATTTAGTACTTTTTATTTCATTAGAAGTTCAGGGCCACAGGAGGAAGTGACTGTCACCATCTGCACAGCACAGAGGGCAACTAAGGTGTAGAGAAGTCAGCCAACTTCCTGTAAGCCCTCTTCCCAGTTCATCACTACAACTGGCCAGCCTTGGCTGCTTCTCTCAGCTAGGACATTCAGTTTCTTGGTGAGTGTCCTAAAGACTAACTCGCTGCTGAGTATCCCACAGCAATTCAGCCCTCACAGCTGGCCGTGAACAGGAGCATGTCTTGCTGAAAATATGTCAACAATACTCAGAACATTTCTACCTGAGGAGATTCTATTTAAGTGCTTTTGCTCATAGAATAGTTTATATTATAGAGTGAATATGGGAAATTATTGAAAAAATAGTACTTTCTAAGTCTAGAAAATTAATGCAACTTTTATGCTTTATGAAACAAATCAACATCAGCCTTTCACAGAACAAAGGCATGGCCACCTAACAGAATCCAAAAAGCAATCAACAGCTACTTGTTTCATCACACAGGCACGCTCAATTTTACATTTATGTATATGTACATATGTATATGTACAATGTTTACAGCAATGTACAATTATATTCTGCATGCTTCCCCAAATCAGAGGCATGAGAAGTCATTCCTTCTTCAACCCACCAGCAAACCACGGTCGAAGAGATTTAGCACTTGCTTTACTGAGCTGAGTCCCTCCTACTCCAAGTGCCTAGCAGCCACTAGAGCCCTTCTGAGCAGACAACATGACAGGCCCAGCTCTCTCAGTCCAGTTGCCTGGCTCTGCGGCATAGGGCCACCAATGGCAAAGTGAGTCAACTACAACTTGGGTTCTGTATTGCTTGCTTTATTTTTTGGTTTTTAGAATTTTACTATGTCGTTAGACTGGGCACATACTCAGATGGTCCCACCTCAGTCTCCCAAGAGGTGGATCCTCCATCCCCTTAATTTCTTACATGCTTTACCACCGATCTAGAAAATTTGAACTCCTTTGACCCCCTCCCATAGATACCACTGACTGGTGCTAAGGCTCCACCTTCGGGCATGTTCAGGGTCCAGTTCCTCTGATTTTCAATCCAGTAGTTTTTAAATTTGGCAGTGTAGGGCATGGATTACAGGCGTTTACTTTCTTTGCTCCAATTTTATTTTTAACCTTGATAAGAGAACTTAAAAATAAAATTCAAATATGCATTTGATGTTCAGTAGACGTTCCCTGGTCAATTTGTGAAGGGAGAGAAGACCATGTGGTAAAGAATTTCAGAGCAATTTATTATCTAAATAGAAAACAAAATTAGATTCCTCTTTCAGAGCACAAAAAAATAGGCAAATAATTCAGAAAGCTTTATAAGTAAATATAGAAGAATGTTTTTATGGCTTTCTATTATTAGGGAAAGTTTTATTTAAAGATGAGAAATGAAAAAAAGACAGAGGAAAAAATTAAAGTTAACAACATAACAATTTAGCTCATACTCATCAGAAACAGAGTGGACGTAAGAATCATTAACTGACAGTGTATGTTTGCAACACAGACAAGGGGTAATGTGAACCCAATAACCAAAAATTCACTGAGAGCTATAAAGACAAGGTATAAAAACAGAAAAGGGGCCTGGCACTGGTGGTGCATTCAGGAGGTAGAGGCAGAAGGATCTCTGAGTTCAAGGCCAGCCTGGTGTACAGAGTGAGTTCCAGGACATGCAAGAAGTCATAGGAAAGGAAGAAGAAGAGAAAGAAAGGTAAGAGAAAGGAAGGAAGGTGAGAAGAAAGGTAGGAGGGAAGGAAGACAGATCAGATGCATTTTAATCACAGTGATGAGAAACGCAACTAATACAGGCAGCCAACTTCCAGTGCTGCAGGTGCTGCCTCATGCAGTGCTCACAAAAGCCCCATGGGCATGAGCTGTTACTACAGTGATGCTTGTTTGTATGCAGGAATGCAGCAAGCAGCAAAAAGATTTGGCCAGAGGTGTGTGGAAGAAATGCTGGATGCCTGATTCCACCATATATTCTGAGTCCAAAAATTATAGTTTATCAAACCCATTGTTGTATTTTACATACTATCCTTGAAAATGTACATTTTACTCAGAGAGCATTGGCTAACATTGCTGAAAGCCTTAGGGTTGGTCCCGTAGCACTGGCTATTAGGGTATGTGAGAGTGTGTATGTGTGTATAAACATTTGTGTATATATACATGTCAATTATTATTATTATTATTATTATTATTACTTTTGCATCTCAGCTATTTTATGAACATGTAAACCCCTTCATTTAAATGAAGATGAGCTATTGAGTCAGAGGAGAAATTAATGGCTACTTTTTAAGTGTTGGAGCCTTAAAAACAGCATATTGATAATATATGCTGTACCTACTATATTTGATACGAACAACAAATCTGGGAGGAAGAGTTTGTTGATTATAGAGAATTCTCAATCAAGGAAACTGTGTATAAGAAGTGGAGCAACCAAGAAGTTTATTTGAGGAGCAGAAGCAACACACAACCTGGGCTTGTCTATAACCCTTAAGTCCAGATTTCTAAGTCCACACGCCTCTGCAGATTTACATCCAACAGGAACCCCTGCTGATTTCTAAGGTCTGTGGGGGAAAGCATCTTCATCCTTGTTTAGGTGATTATACAGAGATCGGTATGCAGTTTGTAGTCTCAGTCAGCAGACATGAGAGTGATTGTCATGACGAAAGCATTATAAGTATGCACACTCTACCTCTCTCCCTCCCTCTCCATTCCTTCTCCTCTCTCCCTCCCTCTCTCCCTCCCTCCTTTCCCCTCTCTCTCTCTCTCCATCTCCCTCCCTTCCTCTCCCGCCTCTCTCTCATGCATTTCTCTCTATTCGACACAAAATTTCTTAAAACTTAATGCAGTCAGCACCTGGGATGTATTTCACTACAAACTAAAAGCCTGACGCTTGCTTGCCAGGTCCTTTCCCTGTCAAGGTCCCAATTGGAGCCACAGAGATGTAGCATGATAGGAGGGCCTGTCTGCCTTCAAGCTGAGGGCTACAAGAGCTTCTCCTCACAGAGGGGAATCTTTCTTCAGTTTTAGCAAAACTCCCCTGAGAAATGTGATTTGCCTCTGCCAACAGTAAGAAAACTGGCTCTTTCTCCCGTTCATTTCAGGTCCCAGACATAGACTAAAGAGCTTCTACCTTTTGTCCATAACAACATGGTTTTCTCTCATTTGCACATGCAAGGTAGGATAACACTTAAAAATTATTAATTTATTTATCTGCGTGTCTGGAGGTCAGAGGACAACTGGAAAACTGGTTGTTCTCCTTCCACTGTCCTCATCCCAGGGATTGAACTCAGGTTGTCTGGCTTGATGGTAAATGTGAGCCATCTTGGTGGCTCAAACTAATTTAATATTTGTGGCTTTAAAAAAGGTCTGAACAAGGACTAGCTAAAGCCTTAGCCCCAAATGGAAAATTGTTAAAAATATTTTGTCTTCAGATTATGTGTTGTTAACCTTGTTATATTTACCAATGTAACATTCAGCTCAGAAAGAGAGCCAGAAAAATTCATAATTTGGGAAACACTAATTTCTAAAATTATAGAATTATAAAAGGCTATATAGTATGTTGCCCTTAAAAAAAGCTGTTGGAACTATTGCTGTAACTTAGTGTCCAACATGTGTGAGTTCCTGGAACACACACACACATACACACACACACATACACACACACACACACACACACACACACACACCATAAACAGCATTGTGGCCCTAATTAAAGAACACAGAGGTTCAAAATAGAAAATCTGTGCATGCTGTATATAAGTATACAAATAGGTAATGCACTCAGTTCTTTTTAACTAAGGAAAAACAAATACTTCAAAGTTATCAGACAAATTATGTTTACAGTTTCAAATTGTCTCCTTCATTGTCTGTGTAGTAAGTTCAAAACTGCTGGAAATGTAGGTACGAGCTTATGAAACTGCCAAGCTGATGATAAAAAGCAAGCAAGCCATCTGGAAAAGCACATGCCTAACCCCTATTTCCGGCTATAAAATCTGAACACAGGCAGAGTTAAGAAAAGACTTATGCAGAAAAATTGAACAAACACTTGTATGTTAAGACAGGAAGGCCCCAAAGAAACACACCCATCATCCCAAGAACATCTCTAGTCCGTCCTGAATTTGGCCTTGCCATTAAACTGTTTCCTGCCCAGGGCACACAATGATGACAAATTAAGCCACATTTCTTGTGCTTGTAAGAAAGGGTGACTTGCTAGGCAGCTCTTCCTGGACATGGAAATAGGATGCATGTGACCATTTTCCTTCAGGTGAGGTCAAGCCCGGGCAAGGGAATGAGCCTCATGAGCCAGCAGCTAACCTGGAAGACCTTTGAGCCCGTCATTTCATACTTCAGTTACACAGACACCTGCCCATTTTCCAGTTGAGATACAATGATTTTACACTCATCCAAAGAAACACCATGAAATTCTGTTGGGAATTCAACAATACCCCGCATTCCTGCATGAGTGGTCACTTGCCAAGTTGAGAGTTATTTAGAATTAATATTGCCTGTGATTTAGACTGTGTTCTTAAAATGCTGAAAGTGGCTTTTTTTTTAGTAGCAGAGACAACTAGAAGTGCACTTCAGGCTTTCTTCATGCTGGGGCCTTGTCTTTGGAAATTCAGTCACAAATGGAGTGACCGAGCAATAAAGGATGGTGACAGCAACAGAGCCATGAGAACTGTCTTACATTGGCCATTTTGAAGTCCTTATAACAGGAGTTTCCCTTCCCGAGACATACGATTTCTGTTAAGCTGTGATTTTATAGTGCTTCTCAGTAGAAGGATGCACCTCCTACTGACATCGTTTTTTAAAATTTACTTTAAAAAAGATTTATTTATTTATGGTTATGTACAAGTGCTCTGCCTGCATGTACATCTACAGGCCAGAAGAAGGCATCAGATTACATTATAGAAGGTTGTGAGCCACCATGTAGTTGCTGGGAATTCGACTCAGGACCTCTGGAAGAGCAGTCAGTGCCTTTAATCTCTGAGCCATCTCTCCAGCCTGACATAATTTTTTTTTTTAATTCATGACTTTAAAAAGAACCTCAGCTTGGAATAGGGTGAAAGAGGGAGGGAGGAATGGGAGGATACAAGCGATGGGATAACAATTGAGTTTTAATATGAATAAATTAATTAAAAAAAAAAGAACCTCAGGGTTTCAGAAAAGTAGCACACAGAGCAAACATATATCAACTGTACTATATAACATCTGCCACCAAAACTATTCATTTGTTCTCTTCTTTTTGCCAATAGAAAACAACTAATGGTTCTTTTTTAACTTGTAAACTATTTTTAACTAACAGATAACATATGTACATATTTACAATATATAGCATAATGGTCCAAATAACAAGAGCGTTCTCTTTTTTTATGCATACACCTGTGATATATTTGTGTTTGCATATGTGTCGGCACACATGTGGGTTCAGGTAAGCATGTGTGCACGTGCAGAGGCTCGAGGTTGATATCAGGAGTATGTGTGCTCCTTCACTCAGAGAAGTATGTTCTAAGTTCTGCCTAAACACTAAGCAAACTCTGGATGTATAAAAGTAAATCAGGTAAGGTTCCTACTGTCACTCAGCTTACCTCATAAGCTGAAAATGGCACAGCTTCATTAGCTCATTAAATTTAGATGTTAAATGGCTTTTGTAAAGTTGTATATAAAATTTCAGAGTAAACATCACAGAAATGAAATCTTACATCTTCTGGATTCTTAAAACCCCTAAGCAGCATCATAATTGACAGAAACACTATTTCAGTTGATTAAATCATGTTTTATCATACTGTTTCCAGTAACCTGGTGTCTGTGGATAGTCTCAGGCCCCAATATTGTACATCCTAATGGAGAAATAGTAGCCAGATTTTATTGCATTGCATGATGCGTGATTAGCCTGATCTGCTTCATTATAAGGTCAGCAGTGAAAAGCAGACATGACCCTTTAAACAAAAGTTTACATGTGGCTGCCACAAACACACCATAGCAACAGAGAGAGAGATTGATGAAAAAGGTTTGGTTTCTATAGCAACTATCACATGGACCATCTGTAAGCTGAACCGCAGCAATGGAAGCAAGATGAGCACTCTTAAAGCCTGCCATGGACCCCTTGACTATTTAAACATAATGTTAAATTTTCATATTTCTCGTTCTATATGAATAAGCTTCTTTTATTTATTGTTCCACCATCTGATTGCTTTTGTTTGAATGAGCTGGTTTTTATTGAAGCTTATAAATCTAACCTTTATAAAAATGAGTACATTTTCTGTTTCTAACTCCCAGTGCACAAACAAATAAGCCCTAATACAATGGTTAATTGACATAAGCAGAGAAATATGGGTTGTTGAAAAGCTGCATTGTATTTCCAAGGACGGATTCTATAACATGCTATTATAAAACTACAGTCTTTTGTTTATTTAGTGCTTTAAAAAAATTCCAACAACCTGCTTCTCATAATAGCTGTCACTAGCAAGAAGCAGAGGAGGGAAATTACAACACAATGATTTGTTCTTTCTTCATTACCATATATGTCACTGTGCTGCTCACTCTAGTATGTCTGCTAACATAATCAATGCTTACTCACAGGCAATTTAAATCCTCTACACATAAGCCTATAACCTATGCATGCAAATATTTGTTCACGTGTATGTGGTTGCTCATTTATTTATGTTACACCAAAAACTCACCTTTTTATGACAGCCCTACTGAGTATAAGAAAATAATAAAGGGCTTTAACCTTCATGAAATTTCTCTTTAAAGGGAATTTTTTTTCTGGGCTCATTTATGGTGTGGTGGTAGTCAAAGGAAACATGAAGGAAGAAAGAAAGCAGTAAGTAGCAACAAGGAAAAAGGGTGGTTACCATCAGAGAGGCCAAACGCTAATTTGGTTAGATGATCATACCAGCCTGCTGGCCTTGTGCCAGTGCTACTGTTCACTTCCTCCATGGTACCACTGGGTTACAATTTTTTATCTTCCAATCATCTGCACTACCATGCCTAGTTCTGATTGGTTGCATAGAGTGCAGAAGAGACCACCTTTCATGTAAGAATTGGATATAGATAGTGTGACATATTTTCCTTGTGTCTTCTTCATACTCATAAGCTCCTGTGGGCTGTTGCCTGCTTTAACATTGAGGAACCTGGGATCATCTGAGAATGAGTGACAGAAGCATCAAACATCAACTCAGGGCATAGCAACAACTCACTAAAGACCCTGTGACCAGAGGCATCCAAACATAGCCGTCTCCTTGTGGACTAAAAGCTAACGGTAAACAGACTTGAGCATACCATGTCAGTTTGGATCTCAAGATTTACAATTACAATTTAAGTGTAAAAACATCACGGATTACAAAACTCAGTGTCTCCTGAAACAAAGACAGCCAGGGCAAAGAGCTTGCTATTTCTAGAAGCTACAAAATTGCAGATGGAAGTTACTGCACCGACAAAACACAGAACAGATAAACATCCCAAAATAGAACCTTAGAGAGATGCTGAAACTACAGACACTGGTACAACCTTCTCAATTCATTCTGCCTTTTATGGAGCAACAAGTCTATTCCAGGTATGAACTAAATCTTTAATCTATATACTCCATAGTATTTTCCCAAGCACCGCACAGACTGGTATAGCATAGTACGGTGGGCTGTGCAGTTAGGCTGACTGTACTGCTGAGGAAATGAAAGTCTAAAGCAGAGATAACTTAAAGACAGTGGTAGAGGTGACTTGAACCCAAGTCTCTCTGAGTCTCTAAATTCCACCCTCTCACCACCATAATCTTTGTTCAGTATCTCATTTGCAAGATGGAGAGATGGATGCCCAGAGGAAATGGGAACATGTATGCACCCATAGTCAGAAAAGAAACTAGAAGTGAAATCTGTCTAGGCAAGGGCTGCTTGGCTTCTAATAAGTCAAGATGATCTTTATGGCTTCTCTTTGGCTCCATGCAAGGGGGAAATCACTCCCTATATTTTAGCCAGGCTGCATCATGGCGCCTTCCAACTTGACCTTTATTGTGCTTGCCAGTCAAAGCTTTTCCTAGCTTCCTTCATCTAGCCAAAGTCATTTTTGTCTTCTCTTTCAGAGGTCCAAGGCAACCAACGACCATCTCCAAAACAGATGAATAATCTACTACAAATGAATTAACGAGTAAAATGTGGTTCAAAGAGCCTTTTAAACAAAATAGCATTTAAAAAACATTTATTCTTAATTTTATGTGTATGAGAGTTTTATCTGCATGTATGTCTGTGCACCATGTGTGTGTGTCTGGTGCCTGAGGGCAGAAGAGGGCATTGGATACCATGGAACTGGAATTAAAGTCCACTATGAACCACCATGCCATCTCTCCAGGCCCCAAACATCTTAGTCACTCTTTTCAGCTGTGTAATACAAGATTCTGTCACTTGTTTTAAAAAAAATGTTGAGAATCAAAAACAAATGCAAAGATAGACATCCTTGAAATTACTCCCACTTGGGGGGTTTCAAACAGTGTAGGACGTTTGAAAAAACATGACAGTAGTGAATAAGGAGGACTGTGTAGATTAAACCATTCAAACCAATTGGTAAGCACTAAGCATTAAGAGTAACTCTGGTGGAGGGACACCAAACCATGTCCATTCCCTAGCTGGTCACAAAGTTCAGGCCAGTGTGCATCTGTCAGTGTTACACTGTGGACGCTAAGTTCTTACCCTCTTGAATAGAGCCACCATGTATGTCAGGGAGGTGATCTGAGGCAGCAATCACAGATGTGGTACAAAACCCAGTGAGGATGTTCCAGGTGGCATCTGTTGCGGGCATTAGGACACTAGAAAACAACTTCCAGATGTCACTCATCCATTGCCCCATCTGTCCTGTTTATGTTCAATATAACTTGATTTACAAAAATAGGCAGTGAGTAACTCTGTCCTGTGGGCTAGTTTGCCTACCCTTGTCCTTACCCGTTTTATTTACCTATTCGTGTTTGGCTTATCTATTCTCTGAGAGTTTTATACATGTAAACAATGGATTTTGATTACATCCACCCCCAGTCCCAGTTTTCAACTTCTCCCAGGCCTCCCTAACACCTCCTTCCCATCTTCTGAGCATCTCCCTTTTTCCTTTATCATGCCTTATCTGCTAAGCTGTCTATATCTAAGATTTTAGAAAAAAATCAACAATTGTCATTGGAAAAATATAAAATAAAAATAATTGGAAAGTTGTGAATTTAATATTTTTAATTTTTAAAAAATCAGGTATAAGACTAGCAAAGATTTCAGTTAAGGAAAAAAAATTAATAAAAGTAATTAAACAAACTCACCTGAACAGAGAAAACAATGTATAGCCAAATAATATAGAAAACATTCCTAATTAAAAAAAAAAACCAAAGTGTATTTTTTTTCTAGGCTTTTAAATTTCGTTTTGTTTTGCTTCGCTTTAAGGTATTTCTCCTGTTCTATGCACCACTCCAAGCCGGCTTCCCTTTCCTTTTACTGATGGAAGGGCACATGTTCAAACCTCAGTCCAGTTACATGATGCCCCAAGACTATTCACAAGAGTCAGCGTTGTGTGGCAGGCGGGACTTGGTTGAAGGGGGTGAGTTCTGGGCACAGACATCTTGTCCCAGCTCTTCTCTTTACACCTTCACTACCCTTTGCCATGAAGTAAGCAGCTGCCCACTGTGTGCTCCCTGCCAAGGTACTCTGCCATGCCATGGGCTCAAAGCCATGCCACAAGGCGCAGAGCCATGCTATTGCGCATCATGGGCTGAAAACATTGAAACCATAAGCCAAAATAATAAACGCTTTTCCTGAAAGCTTTGTTTTGTTTTGTTTTGCTTTTTAGTTATTTTGTGACAGCAATGGAAAGCTGGTTAATATCAGTATACAGCTTGTGTCCCTGTTACAGACTGAGATACCGAAGAAAGGGACTATCGCAATTCATTATTGTGATGCCCAGGATCCTGAGGAGTCTTTGATTCATCTGTGCTGCTGCTTTGCCAAGAGCTAGAAAGAATCTTCACAGCTTCAATGTTCCTGAAATGTGTACTTGATGCTGTTTTCCTCACGTGGTACAAACAGACAGACAGACAGACGTGTTAACCAAGTACTTAACCAGCTGTGAGACTGTGTGCTCCCAATAGCAGGAAGATAAGGTTGCATCTACTATGAGTTTCATTTTGCCTTCAGGGAAACTAAACAATGATGTCTTTAAACATTTACAAAGCAACAACGTATGTAAAACTCTCTGCTGTGTTAATAAATGCCCAAGTAGTTACGCCAGAGGGAATTGACTCAGAGGAGGCTACTTACAAGGAACAACTTACGGAGGTTCTTGGAGGCAGTTAGGACTTGGGGAAACGGAAGTGGAGAGGGAAAACTAGAGACCTTTAGCCCAAGCCAAGTTTTACTTGTAAGTGAACAGAAGGATGAATCTAGAAGACAGACATGGAGGTATCCTTCACATTTGTCATCCTGTTGTGTCATCCACATCATGCTGCAGTCTAGAAGCAGCGCCTGGACACAGCACGAGCGAGCAGAAGCACACATCAGCAGGGACAGAAAAGAGGAGGCTTTACACAGTATAGAAGTAGTAGCTTTGACGGCCAGCTCTTCCCCACCAAACAGCACCCCAAATTGTGTTCAGGCCTCCCAACACATTCCATAAGACAGCATAGGCTCCAGGACTAGATTTTTACGTCTCAGTGGAATTCCATCTCTAAGTCTTGGTCTGGGACACAAATGCAGCTGTATCTGTCTGAGCGTTGTTTCTTTTCTGGCCTGGAGAATGGATCCCGAACAGAAAAGTGACCCAAATTATACAAACAAAACACAAAGAGACGGTTCCTAGAACTTCTGGGAAAAGAACCTTCTTAAGATAGACTTTGGCTATCACTGCTGAATTTGTGGGTCTGTATTCCTTCCCATCAGGCAGAGGGAGACACAGCCAGGAGAACGACAAGAAGGGCTGCTGGAGCATTTCACGGGAGCCTGTCTCAAGGTCAGCCTCGTCTCTAGATTTGCAGTTCTGTCAGCCAATAAAATCCCTATGGCTTAAGGCAGCCTGAGCTGGTCTTCTCTGTTACATGCAGGCAAAAGCATTCCTGCTGATACACCTTAAGCATGAACTAAGCATAAAGGTCTGGAGTGGCTTATGAGCCGAGGCAGAGCATGAATTCAGGAAGGAAGAGATTTGTCATTCAGCAAACATTTACTAAGTGATCTCATGTGCCAGGTGCAAATGCTCATGCTAAAGGGACAAAAGGAGGAAAGTTACACAGCCCTTGCCGTGAAGAGCCCTGCGTCTGACAACCATCAGCTGAGGTCACGACTCTCTAATGCCCATGAGGTTGAGACATCATGCAGTGCCCTATGGGATGGCAAGTGAGCGGAGGGTGGGATGAAAGAGACAACGTCACCTAGACACCCAAATGTTTTATAGCTCTTGTTGCTTCTGGTGTGTGTAACCAATCCTATAGCTGGGTACAGGACAGAAGTAAGCCCTGGGACCATATTCTGAGGCCAAGTCTCACAATTTACAAGCGGTTTGGCTACACACAATCTACTTAGTCTCTCTGTCACAATCCTACAAGATGATGGGTCTGATCATCGTAGCATTCTCTTGATAGTGATACTGAGGGTCCAATAAGATAATATGTGCAAAGTATACATAAAACAGCCATTGCACTGGAATAGGTGCTAAGCCCTGCCTAGAGCAGCTTTTAATTGAATTGTAAATAAAGGATATAGAAATGAGGAAGTTTTGAAAAGCCCTCTCAGAGGCCCAGATTATTTTTAAGAAAATAGATACATCTTATTATTAGACCACAGAAGATGCTGGGTACCAAAGGGTTGATGCTGAGGATGAATACAGACTCACAGAGGGTCCACAGAATAGCAGTGGGACTCCTGAGTTGATTTTTTGGTTTTTTTTTTGTTTTTGTTTTTGTTTTTTTGAGCATCAGGTTGGGGTGAAACTTGCCAGTCTCACAGTCTACTGTTACACTGAGTGGGCAAAGTACCACAGCTTCTCACCAAGGGCAGAGGTCAAACGGAGAAGGAGCTGCCTCTGCCCATCAGGCTCTCAAAGTCCAGGCACATTACAGTCTTGTAACGCTAGCTTGGGGATTGCCGCACATCCCTCTGGCCAGGAGCCAGCATCTCATAATTCACACTCTTTTGATGAGTGGAATGCATTTATGAGACAGTCACCAATGGATAAGACACATTCTGTAACCACAGAACATAGTCAATTTAGCTCTCCTCCCTGCTCCCCACCCTGAATTTGAACCAGAGATGTGCCTTCCCGCCCTTACTTCATAACCTGAATATATGAATCATCCCAGATCCTATCAGCTGGGGTGGGTCAACTGGTGCCCTTGAACTTGTCCTGGGGAGCCCTTCCTCAGCTGGAATGAGGGATGGTGCCGGGTGCTTCCGTTTGAAGCCCCAAGTCTATTCTGCCCTGTTTACATTGGAACATCTCCTGTGGCATTTAAAGTCTCAAAATATGTAGTTTCATATAAACTTACTAAACAGGCTAACAACTGTTTAATGACTGCCTAAAATAACTGAAGTGAAAAAGAGCAAGCTCCCAAAAGTATTCCCGCGACAGTCTTGAACTCTCCTTCAAAATCGCTGGATATTTAAAGAAGTGTTTTCATTCTACTCAGCTGTATTTTCAAAGGGAAAAATTAGAGACCATATGCGTACCAATAATACACTTAAGTACATTTCTTTAAATGCTAAATAAAAGCTAAAACTTTAAAACCAGAAACTATTCCTGAAACAAACTTCTGACAAATTGGACATCATGATCACCATAAAGTGATCTAAACTGCTTTCTATTCTACCCACTGGAGCTGCTAAGAAGCTTAATAGTGGGTGCTTCGTTTGACAAAACACAGATCTCACAGAACCATCAAAGACCCACTGAGACACCATCCATATCTGACAGACATAAGGGAAGAAAGACTTAGTCTGGATCTCACAATTTAAAAAAGTATATTTCGCCTTCCTGTGGCTTACATCACAAACAAGAAACAAGATAAGTCCAAACGTCCCTCTAGTTGGAGGCTCCTAGGCTCCTGAAGTATTTGTAAAATTCAATTTGGAAGCTGGAAAACTTTACAGCGTAGTTGACATAAGTTTTCTTGGGCATTGCAAATCATAAAATCTTCCAGAGCTCAGACAGAGAGTGTTGAATTTATGTGACATATGGGGTCAGAAACAAGATAACTTGTCTGTCATCTGTTGTGGGAACACATGATGAGAATAAATTCCATTTCATGAGATCAGTCACAGGAGTAAGTTCTGAATTCCCAAGGCTGTCTTGCCCACTCTCCATTATCAAAATCTGAGGTCACAATCACTTTATTGGCACGTGTGCTCGGCCACCCAAATGAAAGAACACACTTACATATTTCCATGTAGTGTGGGTCGGAAAGTTTGAAGAGAATGGTAGCACTGAGTCATGGTAAAGGCATGATGTGAGGGCACTGCCCCATGATGGTCAGTGTGCAACATGCAGTGGTAGCTGTTACAATACTTACGAGAAGTTGGTCTGGTGCCTACCCTGAGCCTTCACTCCCTGTTGACTACTGTTTGTAACACCTGAAGGTAATTTGCAGGCTACCAAGAAAGGTAAACATCATCCCAGCTACAAAGTCTTTGATCTATGATGATGTCCTGCTTGTAAGATGTGCAAAGGCAACAGTGGCACAAAGCTTGTGGGAGTAACCAGCCAATATCTGGTTGGATTCAAGGCCCACTCTATGAGAGGGAACTCATCCTTGCCACATCTGGGGGATGGGTCAAGAACGAGAGACCAAAAGGGTGAGTGGCCTAGGGGAAAACAGAACACAACGATTCTGCTAAAGGAACATAGCAACACAATGGCTCCCGGGGACATTCTGCTACACTAATGCATCAGTTCTCACTCAGCCACCATTGCAGAAGCAATTGCAGTAGATGGGAACAGATGTAGAGGTCCACAGCTGGACAACATGCAGAGCGCGAGAGACCTCGCAACTCTCAGTCCAATAAGCCCTCCAAACAGGGCTCTGAAATATTTTAAGAGCCAGAGGGGCTGGAGGATATCAAGGAAACAAAGCCTCCTAAACACAACAGGACCAACACACATACAAACTCACGGAGACTGTGGCAGTGTGTACAAGGCCTGCTCAGGTCTGCACCTGATGGGCTCTCAGCACTGAGAGAAGTATACACAAGTTCCCATTCCTCACCCGGAAGCCATGACCTCACGAGGTAAGTCTTCACAAACGAAACATCAGTTCTCTCTAATGGAGTGTTACTGAGGAGCCAAAGTGAAATCAATGGCACCACTGCAGCATGTTTCATAAGGTTTTTGACAGGGCTTCCATTTTTTGTGTTTTTAGAGGATTCCTGTGTATATGAACATGTGTTTCCCTGAGCCTACATCTTGTGCTCTTTCTCCAGCAGTTTTTCTTCTGCTTGTTTGTTTTTCTCTTATCATCATCATCATCATCATCATCATTATTATTATTATTATTATTATTTAACTGCCTAGTTGTTTCCTAAAGTGAGAGAGAAAAGGCATAGATTCTGATAGGAGGGAAAGTGGGAGAAATCTAGAAGGAGCCAGGGAAAGAAAAACTGTGATCAGAATATATTGTATGAAGAGCATCTATTTTCAGTAAAATAAAGAAAAAATAAAATATTTACATTTGATGCAGACAGTTCAACTTCTAAAAGAATGCATCACAGGCAGCAACCTCAAGTTCACCACCATGCTGCTTGTGATCCTCTAAGCAAGCCAACTTCCATACATAAAAACCACCTCTTAAAAGCCATGATGAAGTAACTTGCCACTGGAAATGCTAAGAGGGAACTCTGTGGCCAGAACCAGACAAGTGCTCAGGCTATGCTATGAGTTCAAATTTCATAATATGAAACACACACACACACACACACACACACACACACACACACGCACACACACACGCATGCATGTACACACATAGAAATGCACATATGTATAAATGCACTCTCATGAACAGAAACATACACACATGCAAATGCACACACACATATGCCTTCATATGAACACACACAGACACACGAGGGGTGTGATTATATTCTACATTACCTTTCTCCCCCTATATTAAGCAGAAATTATTTTAATCACTAGAAAAAGTGGTACACTATTTTTTTTTATTTATTTTTTTTATTTTTTTATTTTTTGTTTTTTGAGACAGGGTCTCTCTGTGTTAGCCTTGGCTGTCCTGGATTCACTTTGTAGACCAGGCTGGCCTCGAACTCACAGCGATCCGCCCGCCTCTGCCTCCCGAGTGCTGGGATTAAAGGCGTGCGCCACCACGCCCGGCTTGGTACACTATTTTAATTTGAACTATTCCCTTTGGGGCTGGAGAGATGGCTCAGGGGTTGAGAGCACTCACCGTTTTCTTGGAGGACCTGGGTTGGATTCCCAGCACTCACATGGCAGTTCATAACCCTCTATAATTCCAGTCCCAGAGGACTGAATGCTTTTTATTTGTCCTCCCGGGGCACCAGGAATGCAAGTGTTGCACAAACATACATGCAGGAAAACACTGATACATATAAATATTAAGATAAAATATCTTTCACATGATATATGGGAATTATTTATTGTCTCCTTATACCTGTATGTATTTTTCAAGCTGTCCATAGCAGTCATTGTTACTTTCATTACACAGAATTTTAGAAACAGAAGGCTGGTTTTGGGGGTACATACAAAAATTCTAGAACCTAGGAGGTAGAGGGAGGATGATTGATTGTTCTATATACCAATCAAATAAACATTTTTTTTAAATAAAAAAACTAGAAAGTGACAGAAAGTGGTCTTCATTTGCAAAGTGTGGAGTTATGAAGTTCTGGGAATAATTTCAATAATAAACTTGGGTTGTAAAAATGTGTTGCTACTGTTAACAGAAATATGTGTCACCCTATAGTTGTTGCCAAGCAGCCTGCTTCCTGATCATTACCAGACGGAGTCCCAACAGAGCACACCCTTCCTCAGCACCAGAGGCCATTACAACTGGCATCCACCAGCTCCCCATTAAAGACGCTTCCTCAAGCTCATCTGTGCATGCCCAAGCTCATCAGCGCATGCCCAAGACAGCAGGCACCCTAAAAGTCAGGCATTTGGCATTTTGCACCTTTAACAAGCTAAAACCATTTGCCTCCGAGGATGTCATATCAAAACTCTCTTAAAAGATGGTGCTCAGCATTAAGTAACTGAATGTACCAGAGGAAAAGTTTTAAACAGAGACAACTTATTTTATTAGATTAGAAAGCATTTCCGCAGGCTGCTCGGCCTCACAGAGCCATGCTGTACATTTCTTCCAAATGCTTCTTCCAAAATACTGATGTGTCAGGCAGGGAGGAAAAGAAAAGGAAAGAGAAAGAAAGCACGATAAACTTCCATGTCTAGAAGTAAAAAACCATCTTTGTAAAAGAAATTGCTCTTTTTCTTATTTATGCAATCATTTTTAAAGTGTTGCCCCCCGGGCTGTTTCTTCTTACATTCATCTGCTTGTGCAAAGTATTGGGAATTTCCTATGCAGTGGCTCCCTGTAGCATATCTAGAAAAATCTAACATACTTAAATGCAAAAAAGGGACAAAACCCAAAACCAAACAAACAAAGAAACAAACATAAAACCCCAACCAAAAAAAAACAAAAGAAAACAAACCAAACTGAACAACAAAACCAAAGCAAAACAAAAAAAAACCTATGAAAGTGAGTCAACTGGAAGACCCTTTCCTGAGCAGTGCTAGTGATAATAAGGATGTTTATCTACAGAAAACGAATGATTTAGACTCCCTTCCCGCTCTACCTATAGGTGCTCCGCTAGCTGCCGTCTCTTGTTCCTGTAGCTCACCGTCCCATGTCTACCTTCTGTCACACCGATTCCTGGATCTCAGCCTGAGTCACCCATCTCTCCCAGGAAGCCTCCCCAGACTCACCAGCTTGTCTGGCTTCCCATCCCCCACACCGTCCTGGACATTAGCTGTGGAGGCTCTTCCTTCCCAGCTCCTTCCGCAGTGTGCCATTAAAGGCTCTACTTCCACCAACACTCCACTCCTGCTCACGACCTTATGTTCCATGGACACCGAGAGCCTGCAGGGTGCTGTGTTTGATTTTGTTGAGTGTGTGTGTGAAGAGTGTGCATGCACACACCTCATCTGTGTGGGCCCAGATGTGTGTAGGGGAGTGTTCTCTTGTGCATATGGAGGACAGCAGTTCGTATCACCCGCCTTCCTCAGTCACCATCCACTTTACCGAGACCGGTTCTGTTGCTGAACCCAGAACGTGGTGACTCTGCTGGATTAGCTAGCCAGCTTACCCAAGGATCCCATCTGCACAGCCCATCATGCCCAGGAGGCTTGTATAAAGGAGCTGAGGGTGTGAACTCAAGCTTTCATAGCAAGCACTTTACTCAATGAGTTTTGTCCCCATGCCCTTAGACCCTGGATTTTATTAACTTTTAAATCCAAAGGGAACATTATAAGGAAAGTTATATAAAAGCAACCCTATCCATTATGACTTGCATCACTTTTCAATAGATTTCCTCTAAATAAATGCTAGTAAAGACTTCTCCTTCCAAAGACAATGTCCACCTAGGAGACACATTTTGACTAAAACATGTAATGTGTTTCTATCGAATGGCAACTTTGGAGGCTTTTCTGGAACCCCTTCCATTGGCTATTCTCTGTCATCTCACCCTAACAGACCCTTTTTCAAACAAATGAGTGTTCATCTTTTCACTGTGGGCCCACACCATCAGCATATCACACCCAGAGACTGTATTTCTGTCCATTTTGGTTTTTGCTGGATGCCACAGATCTTGAACAGCTCCTAGCAATGGTATGTGCAAAATAAATATTTATGGGATGAATGAATGAAGGTGTATAGCACATATAGAAAGCAATGCAAACAGGAGTCCCACCGGTACATCCCAAAGTCTGCTTTTTGCCCATATCCTATGATCCCTTGCCCATCCTTGTCCATCCCTGACTATCCCTATCTATCCCTCCATATCCCTGCCCATCCCTGCCCATCCCTGCCCATCCCTGCCCATCCCTGCCCATCCCTACCCATCCCTGCCCATCCTTTGCCCGTCTTTCATCGAGGTGAAAGATGTACTTCTACTTTCCTTCCCATCGCCCCAGGCTTCTCTGACGTCAGAACTATTTCAGCTAGTATGTAAAAACAAGCACCCTGCGAAAGGCGGTGTCCAAAACAGTCCAGGATGCCAGAACAAATTCATTCCTCTCAGCATTTCCTGGGCAACAGCAAACCCAAGATGACCTTCCAGCTCTCCTTTGCCAAAATGCATTAAGCCCTGTTCTAATAACACTCGCCAAACCAACTAAGCTCACCATATGAATGGAATTTAAATCACCCATTTCCTACCTGGAAGCATTGTATATGAATTGGGGAGTTCTGGTTCTACTAACAAATTTAACATTTTTGAAGTGGGGCAGAATCAAGCTATGAAAGACCCATTTTAAACGGACTTTGCTATACATTTTAGATTTTATGAAGTTTATGATCTAGCATGTTATTTTCATTTTAAAGAAATACTAGTTGAGGCCTAAGGATATGGCTCAGCTGGTAAAGGGCCTGCTGTGTGAGCAGGAGGACTTAAGTTTGCATTTTGAGCATCTGTATAAGACACAGGCATGGTGGCCCTTATCTGTAACCCCAGCTCTGGAGAGGTGAACACAGGAGGATCTCTGGAGCTCATTGGTCAGGCAATCTAGCTAATTGGTCAACTCCAGGTTCAATGAGAGATTTTGTTTCAAAAAGTAAACTCAGAGTGTCAGAGTGATCAAGGAGGACAGCTGATATCAACTGTCAACCTCTGGCCTACACACACACACACACACACACACACACACACACACACACACACACAGAGACACACACATACACAGAGAGAGAGAGAGACAGACAGAGACAGAGACAGAGGCAAACAGAGACACAGAGACACAGAGAGAGAGAGACAGACACATAGAGGGAGAGGCAGAGACAAAGAGAGAGAGAGACAGAGACAGAAGGGAGGAGATACAGACAGATATACAAGTGCATGCATGTGCACGCACGCGCACACACACACACACATACAAACATACACACACATACATACATCAAGGTCATCAAAAATAGGAAAAGTCTGAGAACTGTCCCAGCAAAGAGGAGTCTAGAAGACAGGAATGTTGGCTCACAGTATCCACCCTGAGACTAAGACAGGGTCTTGGGGAAGGACCACAAAAGCTCAATCAGTTTGCACACTAGCAGTAATAGCACATGGGCCTGGGATGCTCCCTGCAGCAAACTACATTAAGATATCAACAGAAGGAGAAACTGTGCTCAGGTCATATGGGAACTCTTCATAAAACATCTGCAGCAAATCTATAAATGGGAAAAGTATCTGCAAAGCCCCATTAAGGGCAGGCTGGTTGTGTGACGCATGCCTTTAATATCAGCACTTAGGAGACAGGAGCAGGTGGAACCATGTAGGCAACACGGCCTCAGAGTTGTTGTAGAGCCACAAATGACCTTGACTTGCCCAATCCTGCTGCATCTTTGCCATGAGTGCCAGGGTTATTGGCCTGTGCCACCTTGCCCAGCTTATGTAGCACTAGGAAAGCACCTTATCAAGTGAACTCTACCACCAGCCCTCAGACAGTTATAAAGTTTCATTTGAGTGTTTACGGCTCTTATACCCTATTACACAACTAACTAACAGTTTAGCAATGGAGTTCTGTGGCTGAACTTTTGCTGAGACTCTGAGTCCCCTAACACAGCTGAAAAAATAATTTTGACAAACAGGCAACCCAGGCAAGCCAAAGAAGCAGCCCACTGTCTGCTCAGGGGCGGTCAGGCCAAAGGGAGATCTCTCTATGGCCTGTCACTCCTCTGAAGACATACCTTGGTCACTACAACTAATGCCTGCACGCTAGAGCAGAGAGCTAGGATCCCTCCAGCATCTGTAGTACTTCTAGGGTTTGATTGGTTCGACTATGACTTGAAGTTTATCTGAAATTCCAGAACTCTGAGCAGTAGTCCCGCCTTTCAACATCAGGGAGATTATAGAATGTGTGTTATTTTCTCTCAAGGCTAAACCATGGTACCGGGTTCTAAAAGACCAGGCAGTTTACCTGAGACTTCAGCCTTCTGTGCGCTCACTGCACAGATTAAGAGTATTAACTTGGGAGGCTGCCTTTATATTCTCAGATTACCTCAGGGAGGAGGGAAGTTCTGCGGGGGTGAGGGGAGGAGGATTGGAAAAATATCATTTTGGTCAATTTCTCAGATGAAGAATTTCAAGGGGCAGGATAACTGTGGGTCACAGAATACAAGAGGCAGAAACAGAAGGAAATGAAAATGAAAACAGATTTCAGAGATACACCTGATCTTCTGCTTTCATTTTTGGCTAAAAACTTGAGCATGGATCTGCAGGAAAGGCTAGCTAGGATTCCTTCTTTATTTCTTCTCCTGACTTTTCCTAATTTGACCAGCATTGGCTCTGGGCCAGATATTTACAAGTGATTTAGTTTCTCATCTTACAGAGGACACGGAAGACGAGGGAGATGGCCTTCATTCACATCACGCCTGGCCAGGATTACAAACCAGCTTTATGTGATTCACGCTCTGCTTCCTGTGACATCACCCTGCCGGCCCCAGTCTTGGCAGCAGGATGAGAACCCACTGGCCCTGGGGGGTACAATGTGACTGTGATAACCAAAGGTTAAAAAAAAAAAGCAAGGTAACAACTACAACCCAAAGGGGCTGAAGACATCTGCTAGTTCTTCATTTGGGAAGGTGTTTCCACTGCTCAGCCGTCTACAAGTTCACTTGCCCTGCAGACAGCTCCAGCTCCTGCTCACGTGTCCTGGGGGTGTTTGGAGACTTGAGTGTTATGTCTCGTCATTCACCGCATCCTGCTGCATTTCTGCTCTGGCAAATAGAAGATCATTCTTCTCTCTCCAGAGAGTGAAGGCGAAAGAGGCCACTAGGTTTCTAAACTACAGTCTTATATGGCCTCAGAGTTCTCCCTTGCATAAATACTCACTGATATGCTCACTTGGAAGCCAAGAAAAGAAACTATAAATAGCCCCAGCTCCCGCCAGCAGAGGAAGCAGACCCGTAGCTATGCCAACTTGCACATACAAGCATCGGATGGAATCTTTGGGTTATGTCTTTTCTGAAAGCTGCATCTATATCAATCTCATGAAGAACAACAACACCTTTTCTGACTAGAAAGCAAGTGTGTTTTCAGGAAATTCTGTGAATCTGGAAAAGGTAAATTGAGGAGGAAAACTGGCATGAGTTTGTTATCTGAACCGAGGCTTAAAGTCATTCTTGCAGGTTAAAACGGATTCGAAATAAAAAATGCATGTGCTTATTAATACGCAGAAGGAAGTAACCTGTGTGCAGGTGTTCCAAATTTAAAAATGCACTGCCAAACCAAAATACTTGGCAAAAAGTCTGTGAATTTGTTCTTTAAAATCTACTAGAAGCCATTATCTGTACGATGAAAAGAGGTAGACTTATGTCTTTTGGTGTGTTCACAATGACTTGCTTCTAAAGTAAAATCAAGTCAGACCATAAAAGCCATCGTATTCAATGTCAATGACAAGCTGGGTTCCAGACTCAATGGAAAGAAGGTGGTAGTATGGTAGGAAGCAGGGAAAAGTGGAGCACCAGGCCAGGGACTGGGCCCTTGTTGAGGAAACGTGCTTGCTCTTTCTTCACCTGGGGCACAGAGGGCTCCTAGTAAGGATCTTAGGATGCACGGCAGCTCACTACAATTTTCCATACACCATTCCTACCATTTATATAAAGTATTCCTCTGTAGGCTTCCCACACAATTGTTATATTTCTATATTATATTAAAATAGAATAAAAAATAGTATTTCAATGAAAATATTTAGAGTCACTCAATTGCCCAAAGTCTGTTCTATAGCAATGCATTAAAAAAAAAAAAGGAACAGCAGCAGGGAGGTACAGCTGTCTGTCTCTCTGTCTTCACAAAGAGAAACTTAGGGGCCCTACTCAGATTTAGTTCCTGCTTTATATTTCAGTCACCTCTATACCTGCAATTTTTCACATCTGAGATACTCTAGGCTCCCCCAAGAATTCATTACTAGGCATATCTAACACCACGTGCCTGGACCTCAAAGGCTCCCAGAGTTTCAAGCAGATTCACTAATGGCGGCTTCTTCTAACAGTCTGCATCCCCATGGCAACACCAAGGTGAGCCTTAAATGTCAGTACTGAGTGCAAGGAAAACACAAATACTGATTCGGGTTTCCTACTTAGCTTTTGCTGGATCCTCCATCTGAAAGGTATAGCCACCATCAAACTGATATTGTTCTTTTATTTTTACTTTATTCTTTTATTCAACATATTCTGAGCATGGCTTCTCCTCCCTCATCTCCTTCCAGACCATCCCCAACCTCCCACCAATTTGAACTCCATGCCTTCTTTCTCTTTCTTTAGAAAACAACAGGAGGGGGCAGAAAAACAAAAAACAAAAGAAAAAAACAGCCAACCAAATCAAAACCCAAAACAAAGAAACAAAAAACAAAACAACAGCAACAACAAAACAAAAATCAAGAAAGCACATAACCTACAAACAAAAGCCAGAAAGAAACAAAATCAGGAATCATAATATATAAGCAAAGACACGTACATAGACATGTACAACCTAGATGTTAAACACACGTTTCCTGAGTGAGAAATGAGCCAATAGTGCTTGTCATTTAAACTCTCACAAAGCCTACGGAAGTATACTTAAGATTTCAAGTCCATTTTGAGCCACTTTGAAGGTCACCAAAGGCAAGCATTGCCTCCTCCAAAAAACACAGAAAGGGAATAGAAGTAAATAAAAATCAAGTGTGCCAACTACATGGGGCCAAGAAAGCACTGACTGAGTGTTTTGAAGTCATGAGCCCAAGCATATCCTTCCTCCTTTATATTGTTTCTGTCAGATACTTGGTCACAGCAAAGAGAACACTAATGCACATCACTGTCTCGTGACCAGTCTTACTCCTGTATCTTTGTAAAGCTCACTCAGCTTGCTAGGTTGGCCAGGAATCCAGTGTGTGGATATATTTCCTTTAAAAAAAAAACAGCCATTTTCTTTGTGTCAGAGATGTTTATTTAATACTCTCTACACAAGAGGCAGGTGGATCACTGTGAGTTCGAGGCCAGCCTGGTCTACAGAGTGAGTCTAGGACCGCCAACGCTACACAGAGAAACCCTGTTTCAAAAAACTAAATAAATAAATAAATAAATAAATAAATAAAATAAAAATAAAAAAATACTCTCTACACAGTACTGAGAAGTGAATTTGGGCCTTTAAAGTGTACTCCTGCTTCCATGTATTATCTTTGCTAAATGTCTTTACAAGCTTAAGCCCAGATAATGTGAACAAAAGTTTGTCATTACTCAAGACTTTTGTCCTGCAAGTCAGTAAGAATATCATCTTCCAATAATAAATGTGTATAGCCCTTCCCTTACACGAGGAATCTCTCCTCCCACTGAATAGTGGGCTTCCTAGAGGCAGAGCCTGTATAATTTTCAAAGACTCTGTCTTCCCATCCCAAGTCCTGTAGTATATACTGAAAAGTTACTGGTCCCTCACGGTAACTGCTGCTTTTCCTGACTTACTCTGTTTATTCAACACCAAATACACATACACACATGTGACTGTGGAGGGAAACACAACATTAGAGGGCTCATATTTCCTTGGAATGATAAAAATAACACTGAGGAAGGAAAAAAGGTGTTTTCATGTACACATGCTACATCCAAAGTTCAAGCCAGACCAACACCCCAAAAACATCTCCTCTTAACACAAATCCAAAAGCTAGCTTGCTTCAAATTCCTACTGTAAAAACACATCAAATGCTTTCTTCCCACTGGGCGCGCACGCGTGTGTGTGTGTGTGTGTGTGTGTGTGTGTGTCTGTCTGTCTGTCTGTCTGTCTGTCTGTGCATCTGTGTGTCTATGTGTGTTTCTATATGCATGTGCATGTGTGTGAATGTGTACCTGTGTGTATGTGTGTGCACATGTGTATACGTGTCTTTGTGTGCACATGTATATACATGTGCATGTCTTTGTGTGTGCATGTGTATATGTGTGTGTGCGCATTTGTATCTGCATGTGCATGCATGTGTTTGCATGGGTACATGTGTGTATGTGTATATGTGTCTGCCTATGTCTGTGCATGTGGTGTGTGTGTGTGTGTGTGTGTGTGTGTGTGTGTGTGTGTGTGTGTATAAGAGATTCCTTAAGACTTCATGAAGAGAAACCTATACACACAACAAAGGGAAAGCTTCTTGGTTTTGTTCTGAATACAGACAGTAATTCTTAATTCTTTTCTAAACAGAATGATTTTATTTTGATGCACTGTGTGCATTTTTTTACTTGCACACACTTTATTAGTAAGCATCAACTATATGCTCCAGGGGCTTGATCTCCTGCTCCCATTTTTGGATACTTCGCTAAGATCTTTATTCAAAAGAGACACCCCACTCTCAAATGAAAACCACTGTGAAAATGAGACCAGCACTGGCCATTTACCATTTGTTTACTATTTTGTGGTGTGGGAACTGACCCCAGGGTCTAGTCCCTGGTAGGCAAGCACTCTGTCATTAACATCCTGTGTGGTGCCTCAGGCAGGCAAGGCTGTATAAGACACATCTGACAAAGATGTAAGTAAAGCACTTAAAATTCCCATCCTTCCTCCCTCCCTCTCCTCCTCTCTCTTTCTTTCTTTATTCATTTTGGTTTTTCGAAACATGCTTTCTCTGTGTAGCTCTGGCTGTCCGGAAAATTATTCTGTAGACTCAAAGGTTCGCCTGCTTCTGCCTCCTGAGTGCTGGGATTAAAGGAACACACCATTATATCCAGCTTAAAATGTCCATTTTCAAATGTGTTAAGCCATTATTTCCTCCAAATTACAGTAAGATTAAGCAAAGACAAGACCATTTTACCAGTTAGTTAAAGGATGATAACAGGAACTGGGGAGATGAGACAAAGTGCTTAAGGACCCAAGCATTTATTTTTAATTATTTTAGTTTTGTACATATACATTTATACTACTATGCATATATACAATAGATTACCTATGGCAAGAAGAATCGTGACACAATCAAAAATTATATTCTTAGTGTTTTGGCTATTTGTATTTGACAGCCTTGAAGAAGACACTTTTCTTATCTTGGTGCATCAATCTTACATATTGCCATTATCAAATTAGAGCACCTATCTATACCTAAAAACATCTTAACCTCTAAACAATTCATCTTCATTGTAAAACTAAGCTACCTGGTCTTCAACTCCCTCAGAGACTTGAGAAGGAGTAAACTTGATTACCTGAGTATGCCGGGAGTGCAGGTTAGTAGAGTTCCCATATAAAAAGCTAGTGTGACAGTACATTTGTTTAACTTTACTGGAAGGATAGGTAAAGAAAGGGTAATCCTGGGAGTTATGGGCTTGCTGGCCAGCCAATCTAGCTAAAAGAGCCAGCTCAGACTCAATGAGCAATCTTATCTCAAAAAATAGTATTAAGATTGAACATAGTAGAGTAAAACACCCAACTTTGACCTCTAACCTTCATACATGCACTCACAGGAAAGGCCACCTACACACACACACACACACACACACACACACACACCAGGGAAAGAAGGTTAGTTATCCCAGGATTGAGTCTGTTTATCATTTTCCATATGCTTCCTAAGCAGGCTTTTATAATAAACTAGTCACTAAATAAAGGCCTTCTGGGGTTCAGCAGGCGTGGCTTTCTGTGGGCACACTACCCTTACCTCCACCAGTTCCCTCCTCATACCATACTTTGCAGAAGCTATGAGGGTTTCCAATGACATTCCCTAAGCTATATCTAGGACTTAGTGTTTTCTCAAATCATTCCAGGGAAACTGTGAACATACCAACATATTCATTCATCCTCCAAGTAGGAGAGTTCTCAATTCTCTTGCTCTTATCCTGTATCTGTGACCGTCCTCTGAGGAAATGATCCTTTCTTTACATTCAGATCGTGATACTTGTATACCACTGGCTTCTCGGTGAACACACAGCCCAGGCCTGGCTCAAGGGTGGATGAATATCCAAGCATAAGCCGAGACTATGGCTACACAAACCTCAAACTGAGCCTGTGAGCTGGGGCATAAAAAGACCCTGGAGAGCCTAGGTATAAAGCTCTCAGGAACTGTCTGGCCTCTATCTAAAGCCAGCCCAAAAGAAAACACACATACAGAATCCCAGGAGGTGCTCAGTGACATAATCTGAGCCACTCCACTGTTGACCCCTAGGCTTTGCAGCTCAGTGATGCCGTAAGTGTCCTTGTCGCTTAAGCAACCTACAGCCATCTTTGTGGTCTCTGGTAACAGGGGTGTGTCCTCTGTTTTTTTCTCCTTTAAGAATATCAGCATGAAGAATCTTTGAGAGAAGATGCTCAAAGCAACAGGGGTAGTTTTCAGAAATGTGTGAGCATGGAGCCAACATGGCGATAGAAGAGGTAAGACTTGCTCATGAAATATTCATCTGCATCCCACCTTATGCAACATGAACAGTTGTTCAAGGGCCTGAGGCAGTCACATGAAGCACTCGACACTAAAGAGCCACAAAATTAGAACACGATGCTCACAGAGTTCAGACAATAACATCTCCTAGCCCAATTCTCTATATGTTATCTCGAGCTGACCTACACTCTGTTAGAGTAGAAATAACTCCTGGTCAGGAGAATAGCATCTCTCGCCTGGTAGAGGCCTGACTAGAACAACCAGCGAGGCTGGCTAACGGAGCATCCCTGAGAAAGTTGGCTCATCTTAAGCTATGCTAAAGAGACAGGTGGAATAATTAGTGGTTTAATGAGCTTCTGTATTTTCCCTTCTTTAATCCTTGGCCCCTTCAGCAGAAGCTTAAGGCTTGCAGCCATGAGGGGTAGATTCTAAGCCATCTTAGTTTTCTGAGCTCCTGAGAAAAGCCCAACTTTTTCTTGCCTCCATCCCTTTTCTGAGCATGCTTTTTGGAACAGTCAGCTTCCCACTAACAGTTTGGGCTTCCTTACTCCTTGTCTGAAGCCTCCCGCTCTGCCACATGGCTGCTTGCTCACCATGGGTCTGGCCTTCATACCAGCTTACACCAGCACAGTTTTTTCCTCCTCTGCTCCATCTGCCTCCTTCAGGCAGCTGCTGAAGTCTTACAGCGTGTCTGCCCTGAGGTTCTTAAGTGTTAATAAATGTACCGTCGAGCTTCCATTCGAGTCCATTGTGACAGTCCTTTATTAATGATACTAAAAGCCCCCAAAGAGACTCTGATTTTCACTCTATCAATCTAAGTACAAAGGCCATTCACTTTTCTAAACTTTCTTTGATATATATTCATTTCAGAACCATAAAGAAAACTCTATATCTAAACATAAAACAGATACCTGGGTGTAGTAGTGGCAACTTTTAATCCTAGCACTGGGGAGGCAGAAACAGGTGAGTCTCTACAAGTTCAAGGCCAGCTTGGTCCACATATGGAGTTCTGGGCCAGCCAGGGCTACACAGTGAGATCCTGTCTCAGAAACAAACAAAAGCCAACAACAAGGAAACCCCAGAGAATAGTGGCACATATTTTAAGTTGAATAACCTGATAGTGCATAGATGAAGGACTGATTATATACAAGAAACCAATCCAGTTTAGAAAACAATGTATATGCCATTTCTGACCATCTTTAAGTTAAACTTATTCTTAAAATACATGAGAGAGCTGTAATAAAAAGACAAAAACGATTATTAAATTACTACAAAGTGCAATTGTTTTAACATTCCTGATTTTCATTAAAATTCTATAGTATTGCAGCTAGGGTTGGTACAACACAATTATTTGAGGCTAGTGTGGGTACCTATCATTTGTGATGGGCATTTTAAGTGACACTTGGGAATAAACCAACCCCTCCCCCAAAACCCCTGCAGTTGAAAATTGCTCAACTGTGCATTCACTATGGGAGGGGAAAAGAACCTAAGAATAAGCACATTTTGAGGTCTTTGCACTGAAACAAGGCAGCCAAATTACATTATTGTCCTGTGTGAACCTGCCATGGTTAATATTATCCACAAGGACTTTGTATTGTAGAAAATAATACATTTGCCTCTCAAAGTGGATTTCTTTGGATCTAACAACCATCCACTAACTGGCTGAGACCACAATCAACATGCTGTATCAGAAGAGGAAAGCACGTCACATTGACTAAAGGAACCTTATGCTTGCTTTCAAGTCCTATGGAAAAATGAAGCTTTCTGTCTGGACGAAGTGACTCCTTTAGCTCCCAAGGGCACGGAAGGAGAAAATGGCAGTGTAAGGCATGGGAACCTCTGAATTTGGGTCCTTACAACAGGAGATGAGGAAAAAGGGGTAAATGTAGAATAATGCACTTTTTTTTTTAAACAATCAGAGCTGGGCATGAGGCTCATGTTTATAATCCCGATGCTTAGAAGACAGGGCCAAAAGCATTGGATCAGTGACCAATCATGATTTTAAATCAAATCTGGACTGCATATTGGGTAGTCCCAGTTCATCATGAGCTATAGAATGAGATCATTTATAATAATGGTAACAACAGTAATAATTATGTAAGAGGGATAAAGGCCCTATGACCCTGCTCAAATCAGCTCTGGGCAATTGCTTAGTTACATGTTTACTAAGAATTCTTCTGGTGGCTTGTTCCTACACTCTTACTGTCTTTCAGCCTGGCCAATGGCCTCCTACAGCTTTAGTTTGCAGATATAAATAAGTAATCATAAGAACAACTTAAAGCTGACAACTGCAGGTAGGCAGGTAAATAAGACATCTGTGTGATCAATTCTGAAGAAGTAGCACTTTATACATGGTTCGTCCAACCTCCACCGCAGAGGGGCTTAGATGTAGCACAGTATGAGAACAGGGTTAGGTGCAGGTGGCCTGAGGACGTGTGCTGAGAAGCCTCAATGGCTTGTAAAAATAGGTTGGTATGACACTGCAGTGGCCTATGGAATGCTGCTAGTTTCCTTCACCTATACATTTGTTGATGATGACAACAATTAGGAGAGAGCTGACCTGTTCCCATCTGGCTAGCCCCTGTGACATTCTATATTACTGTCCTCACTTCTCAGAGGGGCTGAGAGTTGGTATAGCTATCTCAGGCCCCTTAGGCGCTGAGTAGTAAAGTCGCAAATATCTTTCTCACGGTTGACACAAACTTTCTGAGATAAATTGTAAAACTGAGAAGCCCAGACAGAAAACAGTGGAAGTGCCTCTCACACTTGCATGTACACACATCCTACAAGCTGTATCATGGTACCCACCATAAGAAGCTAAAAACTATGCTAGACGTCTTCCCCTTTATGAACAGGGTAGGTGAGATCTCCCCAGGAATTGCTGGCCAGAGAAACCCTAAAGTTACACAGAACAATATAGGCTCTTTTTTCTTTTTAAAGATTTATTTATCATGTATACAGTGTACACCTGCACGCCAGATGGTTGTGAGCCACCATGTGATTGCTGGGAATTGAACTCAGGACCTCTGGAAAAGCAGACAGTGCTCTTAACCTCTGAGCCATCTCTCCAGCCCCAATATAGGCTCTTGTTGTTCATCATGGTTGCCCACCAGAATTAGATGATAAGATGCTATTGCAGAAGAGGTCACACACCTCGGTTATAAGATATAGAAATATCATTGTGTAAATGAGCTGGAAAATCATGTCCCCTACTGTGGTCTAGAATTTATTGGGAGAGAAGATCCTGTGCAGGATAGAGCACGAAAAAACATCAGGAACAGTTCTACCAAGCTGTAAACCCTAAAAACCATAATACCACCCTGACAAACAAAATGTGCTCACAGGTACAATAATGACACATTGTTATGGGGGGCAAACAGCTGCTCACTGATTGGATTTGGGGCAAACTCCAAAGGAGAAAATCCATGTCCAGCACTGTCAATCTGGTCAAAAACCCATCCTTGGGAGACCATAGGCCCTTGGGAAAACTTAGCATTGTTGGTTGGCCAAATTGTCATGGTGTCGATCTGTCTTATCAATATCCATGTTTCTGCACATAGATAAATGCTGTCTCGGCCTTAAGCTGAGAAGCCTCTTTTTGTAGTGGCCAACAGTGAATGTGGAGATTCACGGGTGCCCAATGTTCTGAGAAAAGATGATCAGTGAGGGCTCAGTCCTAAATGAGACATATACCACCCCTTCTAAAGTTCAAGAAACATCAACGGGGTGGGGGTGGAAAGAATGAAAGAGCCGAAAGGCTGGGAAGAAGGCTGCAAATACTATCTTCAAGGCATGATACAGCCATCGCAAGCATGGTCTTACAGTCAATATGGCGGATTGCATTGTCCTACACAAAACTGAGCCTGTCAACAGTCAACCTGGGATCATGGAGTCGTGAGCAAGTATTATATACATGTACACAATTGAAAAAGAACGTAATTGTTTTAAAGAACAAATGACAACTAACAAAACGAAATGAGTAGATATGACAACAGGGAAAGCTGGAGGCTGCCCACCCATCTCAGAGGCACGAGACTTTCCTGTTTTGCTCTTAATAGCTAGGAGGAAAACCATAGGACCCAGTCGGCTTAGCAACTTGCAAGAGCTTGGTTCTGCACACTTGCCTCTTCTCTAGCCTACAGAGAGCTAGATCCCTCCATACTGTCCTCTTTCCTATCCTGGACCAGACCTCACTTGTCAAAAGAAGTGATGCATGGGTACCTAGTCATACTCAAAAATAACAGGTGTACATAACCTCTTCAGGACGTCTAGGAACATTCATGAGGTCAGAAATTGAAACAATGTAATTAAAAAAAAATACACATGGACTATTAAGCAGTTTAGTAGGTAAATGCCTGGTATACAATCATGGGGACCAGAGTTTGTATCCCCAGAATCCACATAAAAAATCTGAGTGTGATGGTACACCCCTGGCAACCAAGAGCCAGGGAAAAGAGATAGGTAGATACTAAAGGCTTGCTGACCAGCCAGTATAACCCAAAAGTTAATTCAGGGTTCAGTAGGAGACCCCCAACTTAAAAAAAGTGGAGAGTCATAGAGGAAGATCCTTAGTCAAATGCTGACCTTTGTACACACACATACACACACACACACACACACACACACACACACACACACACACCATGATTTTCCACTACTAAGGAGTAAAGAAGTATTATGACATTGATAGTAGTTGCCTGTGGAGGCTGGCACATGCCTGTAACCTCAGCACTCAGAGGGCAGGGGCAGGAAGATGCCCAGGCTACATGGTGAATTCCTAGCCATCCAGGATTCTCAAGGGAGGCTCTGTTCCGAAACAAACAACAACAGCAATAGTGTTAGATCATTAAGCAATCCAAATCCATCCACAACACAAAACTAAAGCCACTCATGGAAGAAAATACACATTTTGGGCTGGGAGACAGTTCTCTCAGTAGTGTTTGCTGTACAAGCTTGAAGACCTGAGTTAGATTTCCAGAAGCCACATGAAAATAAAAACCAATCAGAAAGAAGAGCAGGTGGAGCCTAGAGTCTCCCTGACAAGCCTGCCTAGCCTACACCACAACTTCCAAGCAGGTGAGAGATTCTTTCTTCACAAAAGAAGATGGACAGTATGGACAGCATCTGGGAAATGGCATTTGATGTCATCCTCTGGCCTTTACACATGTGTATGCCACACACACACACATTTACTCATACATACATACATACATACATACATACATACATACATACGCACACTCACACATATACACATGTACACTCGCAGAGGGGAGAGAGAGAGAGAGAGAGAGAGAGAGAGAGAGAGAGAGAGATCTGTGTCCACTTTGACATAAAATCAATTTCTACATAACGCCTGTTTTGTAAGATATGTGAGTTTCTCAATAGACCCTTTTTGATCTAAACTTTAAAATAAAACACAGCATTTTTGACCCAGAAACTTACAGCTCTTCAAACCACAGACACATAAACATCCAAGGTCAATCTGAAGTCAGTGAGAGGGGAAATGTGAAGGCATGTGGTAGTTGTTAATAAACACGCTGCCCTTTCAACTGCGTCAGACTAACAGAGAAAACTCTAAAAACACAGCCTTGTTTGATGTTTTCTGGGACAAAGTCATTCTTGAACAGCTTATTTAGGACCAATATATAATTAGTCTTCTGAACCCGAGATAGAAAATACTTGTAAAGGGTTCAAATATGTCTTTTGTGTACATATATAAAATTCCTCATCACTATTTCCTAAAGACAGGGTCTAGCAATTAGAGACACAGTATCTACATTATGTTAGATACAAATAATAGATGATAAAGCTAATAGAAACGTGCGTGCAGAAATGATAAGCAATGCCACGTTCTATACCACAGAGACCCCGCCCCCTCCCAGGGGAAGTACACATCTCTGAGTATTGTTTTCAAAGATGCATGAGTGTCTTGCCTGATGTGACATGTACTGAGAAGCAAGCAGACTAACCCCCTTGGGTGTATGACCTGCAAGTCCGGAGTACAGTGCCACAGTGCTCTCTGTTTTGATTTCAAACACAGCCCAAATTTGGGTTCCTTATACCTATCTGGCTCTCTCTGTCACCCAATGCAGCTACAGTCACAGTAGGTGAACTGTAAACAACTTTTCCTTCTGCCTTCATGTAAGAGGCATGATCTTGGCCTGGCACTCCTACTGCCAGAGTTTCTTCTCCTATAAAACAGCTCACACCCGGCTTCCCCGAAAGCCTACACACCACTTCCTCATTGTGGGGTTACCTACTCTTCCTGGGTTCCATCTACCTCCATCCCAGAGCTCCTGATACTGGACATCCTACACTGTATACATTGTATCATTTTACCCCATGCCAAGGCTAGTGCCTGGCAAAATCACTTCACAAGGTGGTCACAGGTCTCTAGCCAGCCCGTAGAGCTAACAGGTGAGTGTTGTCTTCAATGGCTGATGTTGTCTAAAACAAAACAAAACAAATCGAAAAGATAGAGGGGCTGGAGAGATGACGCCGAGGTTCAGAGCCCCAGCTGCTCTTATGCAGAACGAAGGTTTGGTTCCCAGCACCCACGTGGCAGCTCATACTATCTGTAACTCCACTTCTAGTGGAGTCAATGCCTTCTTCTGGCTCCCGAAGGCGCACATAAGATACACTTACACACATAAGATACACTTACACACATAAGATACACTTACACACATAAGATACACTTACACACATAAGATACACTTACACACATGCCGGGAAAGCACCCCTACATTTGTAAAATTGATGAGAAGAAACAACATATTGAAGAAAATAAGCAATCTGAGGAAGATATTCAACATGAACCTACCACTTTCATATGTGTGCATACATACATACATATATGTATACACATGCCCAAATACATACATGCACACATGCAAAAACATACTTCTCTATACCTGTACCATTGTTCATATACAACCACACACATATGCATATCTTTCCATGCACATATAAACGCAAGCCTCCCCACATCCGTACACACACACACACACACACACACACACACACACAGATATATGCATACATGCAGAAGATTCAATTACTTCACAATAGACAAAGGCAACCTCAAATCTTGAATCCACAGCCACTCTTCTCCTTGAATAAAAGAGACCAAACCAGAGGTGTAGTTCTGAAACAACAGTGTGAATATCAGAATACCCACCGCTTTTGTCATAGCACCATCCCAGCAGTTTATGACATTGGTACTATAAGTTACATCTCCAGAATGGGGCAGTAGAAAGTAAAAGGGGCTTAGTAGAGTTGCTTTGGTCTGCTTTATAGGAATATTATAAACATATCCTGAAAGAGTATTAACATCGGGGCTGCCTAATAAATACCAAGAAAAGCTTCGAAATGACGGGGAGTATATGTGCCAAAGGTCAGTGTCTCATGGTAACCAAGAAACCTAATTTTCTCAAAGAGAAAGAAACCCCACTCTTCCCCCAAAGAAATGGCCCGAGGCCCAGAGAATGGCCAATTTTCAAATTACAAGACCACTAATGACTACTTCTGTGCAAGGGAAAATGGTCTGCTAGCCTGAGTTCAAAGGGGTTTACACAAATTCACAGAAACATGTCACAGCGGGGCATTAGTATAAGAAGCTGTTTGGGGCCACTAATGTTCAGTTTGAGCTCTCTGAGGGGAAGCCATCAATGAGAGTGCACATGGTTTTATTTTATCTGCTAAAAAGTTTTAGAGGATGTTTTTTAAATTGCCAAACTGGTTAATTAAGTCTCTATACAATGCCAGCTTCCCCAACCTGTCTCTCATCTAGTCAGACCCATCTGCCCTCAGACTTCTATGAAGAGACAAGCAAGGAGGCAGGGGACATCTAAGGAGTCTTTCCACTGCTCTTTTTCTGGACCCACTTTCTCTGTCTACCTCAAAAAAGTGTGAAATTTCTTTCCTTCTATGTCTGGGAGGAGGGATCACTCTTCAGAGAGCACTGGCCCTCAGATCCTACTCTGTCTCTTAGAGCTTTTGACTTGTGTTTGTTTCCCATACTCTGCCCACTTCCACCCATGCCATGGCTTCCCTCTGCATCAAATTAAAAAACAAAACTGTGCTGAAATGATGACCAGGCAATGCAAATGCAAGGACCTTAGTTTGACACCCCCAGGACCCATTTTTAAAAGCTGGCCTGATGGCGTATGGGACCAGGTAGATGCCTCAGGCTCACTGGACAGTCAGACTAATCTATTTGGTAAGCTCTAGGGTGGTGAGGCACCCATTGCAAAATTAATTAATTTATTAGCTAGTCAATTAATCAGTGAAGAGGTAAGCCCCTAAAGTGGTCAGTTGTCCTTTGGCTAACTCTTCTCTCCCCCTGGACTCCACACACACACACACACACACACACACACACACACACACCTGAACCAAGAGAAAAGACAGAATAAATTAATACTTACAGCATCTTCAAACACATTTATTAACTGTGAGCATATTTTTTGTTTGGTATTAAAGATGGAATCCCTGAATTATTCAATAATACTAAGATGTTTGCCTTAGCCATCTTACCTCTTGGCTACAACATGACAAAAAGCATGCCAATTTGGTATAAGAAATGCTATATGCTTTTAGGTAAATGAACTGGGGTAAATAAAACAGCTTATTATGGGAGCAGGAGAGCCAGCCCTGCCCTGACGACATGGGGGCAGCAGAGCCAGCCCTGCTCTGAGGACACAGGAACAGGAGAGCAGGCCCTGACATGATGACATCAGAACAGGAGAGCGGGTCCTGCCCTGTGGACACGGGAGCAGGAGAGCTGGCCCTGCCACAGTGAAATAGAGCAGGCTCTGCCCTGAGGGCAAGGGAACGGGCGCTGATCCAGGGCTCTGAGTGGACCTCACCCCAAAATCTACCGCATGTATGACCTGCTGGAACACATGAAGGGGCCAGACCTGCAGATTCAATTTTTAAGAATCTCCTTGACACATGGCAACAATGGAATATCTGACAGCAGTCCTAGTGAGGATCCGGTAACGACAGTGTAGGCCTCAAATCAGACCCATGACTCATAGCAATGAACATTTGAAAGTAAACATATGTGGCCAAAGGGCTATACTGGGTGATACACTACAGCTTCTGTGACAAGATTGTTTGTTGTATTTTACTGGGGGGGGGGGGGAGGAGAGGGATTTTGGTGCTTGATGTGTAAATCATAGACAATAAAAGTAAAAAATAAAAAACATCTTATCAGCTCTCTATGCATCTTTTTACATGGGGAGACACACAGTGTTCACCTTAGGAAGATATACTGACAACTCAAATACTTACAAAAGCCTGGGCACACTGGAAACATGTAGTGACCATATGTCTTTATCCAAATATTTTCTTTGACACTTGGTTTTCTGGCTTACGGACCTACCTTGGTTTTATTTTTATGTACTCATTTGTTGGTGGTGGTGGTTTGGATTTATTTTTGAGACTGGCTCTCATTATACCACATAGAAAGGTTTCAAACTCTCAACCTTGTCTCAATTTCTACAGTGCTAAGATTATAGGAGGCAACCATTGTGTATTCTTAATGTCCTTCTTGACCTCAGGATATAGCATCAGGAACATGATGCACAGAGACCCTTGAAATTCTAGTGCTATTCCTTAAGCCCCCAGCCTCATCCCCGTCTATTTTCCCATGCTCCCTATTGCCAAGCATACCTGAGTTTATCATCTCAGAATTGCACTGACTACACTTATATTGCTTAAATTATTGTTGGTACGAGTACCCCGGTGTTTCCTGCATCTGCTATTCCAAATACAGCATTCCTTACTTCAAATTCACCCAGGGCCTTTTTTTTTTTCTCCTCTAGCACATAGTTCCTTTAGGAGGTTCACAGCAACAGCTATTTATGTATTGCTCAGCCACACTTTTTGTTTATTACTTTCCTGGGAATTTATTCCTACCTCATTTGCTTTGCGTTATAACCCAGTGTGACCTCCTGAGCCCTTCTAGGTCATAGGACTCAATCATAAGTGGGCATGAGTCCTTCAGGAAGACATTTCAAAGCATACCACTCCAGCCCATGAGACTAGGAATCTATGGGGCTGTGTAACCTTTCATAGAACTATCTAGACTTGACTCCCAAAGCACATTCAACTTAGCAAAAGAACACAACTTAAAATAACAACTTGAAAGGAAACATCGTCAAATAAATCAACAAGAGGTGACATGGGATCTTTTGAGAATTTTCTTTCTTTCTTTCTTTTTTTTTTTTTTTTTTTGTGCTACGAGCAACAAGTACATAGCAGGGCATCTTGACCTAAGATGCAGATTTCTTCCTGATACAGTTTTTCCTGTAACTGTCAGGGGAAAGATTAAATGAGCCTCTCAAGGAAGCCTCCTTTTGGTATTAAATTTCTGCAAGCTCAAAATAATAACTCTAAGGACCCAATCATGAGATATGAAAACTGGAAGCAGGAACATTGCTTTTAAGTAAGTGTTAGAAAGTGGCTCAATAGGCTCAAGTGGCTCTAAGTTCAAATCCCCAGTGCCCATATGACAGTTTGGTGATGCAGGAGCCATCTGTAACCCCAGTGCTAAATGGTGTGAGACAGGAAGATGCCTGGAGCTCAGGGGCCATCAACATAGCTGAAGTGGTGAGCTCCAGATCTAGTGAGAAACTGAGACACTCTGTCTTAAAGGATAGAAAGGAAGGAAGACCTAAATATTGAGTTCTGACCTCCATATTCATGCACACAATTGAGCGCATGCACGCATGCACACACACACACACACACATGTGCACATACATATTCCACATATACATAAAATAATTACCTTTAAATAATTTTATAATACCATGAAGGACATTGGCTTAAGTAAATCTCTACATATTAAAAGAAAACTCTTATTTTAAATATGGGAAATAAATGGAAAACCCAAAAGTAATAGCATATTCACATGTACACATATGTGTAGAAGTGTTGCATACTCAAGGCTTTTATGCAACCACAGTGACTCATATACTGATCACATGCAATGGGTCTGGTGTGTTATCCTGTAAGACAGTATGCTAGGGAGGCAAACAGACTCTCAGTTATATCAGTGAGTTAAATCCTCAAAAGCCCCAGGTCAATCTTTCTGTGCGCTCTTCATTTGTTAGAGACAGAGTCTTGCATAACTTTGTAGCTTAGGCTTGCCTTGAACACTGATCACAAGTGCTAGTATTACAGGTGTGTGTCATCATGTCCAACAAAATTTCTAAGCCTTTTACATGTCTTGCAAATGTATGATGTGCATAAACTACGAGCTATTGAGGCCTTATAAAGATATTTTAAAATGTGGAGAAACAGAATAATGCAAAGCAAAAAATCCATGAGACAAAGGAAATGAGTCTCAATGAAGATACTCATTGAATTTACTAAGTTGATTTCTCTAGACATTTTGTTTGATAAAACTAATAAAAATTCTATGATGTTATTCATTCTTACTGAAGCCATCCAGCATGCCAACTTTATTATAACAGCCCTAACAAATTAACATGACACCTATGCCATGCTTTTCTTTCAAACTGAACATTGCTTGCATGTGTGGATAGTTAAAGGTGTTTACACATGTGGATATGGGGGGGGGGGCTTGCTTGCATGTGTTGGTGGTGATGGGTGCTTAAAAAATGTTGGCTTACCACTTTATGATTTTCAAAGCCAAAGAGAAATTGGCAAGGCTTCCAGTGGCTAGGAAACTTGATCGGGAGTCAAACTCAAGGTTAAATCTAGGAGATAATGACCCCAGGTCAGGAAAGACAGCCTTCCACAAAAGAAAGGCAGCTAAAACGGACAGAGCTGCTAGGGTGGACAGAGATAGCGTGCTCAGAATGCAGTGTCCTTATCAGAATAAGCAGTGCTGTCCTGTGACAAGTGCAGAAGAAAAGAAAGGCAAGCCACCGGAGCTGTCTGTCCTCTGTGCACTAGGAACACAAGGAAAAGAGGGGACACAAAAAGCCAAGGACGGTGGTAAGAGGCTTGTGGACAGGCTTCCCAAAGAGCTATCGCTGTTTTCCCAAGTGACTGCCTGCCTGGAGGACTCAGAGTTTCCTCCTTTATCCAGCGATTTTTCTTTTTTTGTTCTTTCTCCCCCAAATGCTCATAGAAGCAGAAGACAGGGAGCCTGATAAACTGTGGTTCAAGTGGCAAGTGAGGGACAATGACAGGATAAAACCACAACGGCCCCTTGTTGGGGTGGAGGCTCACAAACATTTTCCACACCTGCTCCGAAACCTAAAAGACGACTTCATCATCATCATCCGATAATTATCAAGTGTGACTTCTTCCAGAAACCAATCCACACGGAGAGGAGTCGGCCCTCCTCACGCATGTGAGAGACAGGATCGGGACCCTTTTCTTGATCAGAAGAGACTGTTACCTTAGGCAGGATCCTTGTGAAGAACATGAATAATTAACTTGAAGGGAGTAACTGATCTCCAGCTGGGTTTAACAGAAACATACACGTTTTTTGTTACTTCACTGCTTAATAAAACGACTTCCCTCGTCACAATGACTAGCCATTCCGTATTATATTGTGTGGATAAATTTCAATTGTTCCCATGCAGCTCACTCAGTCTATGTAATTTCCAAAATTTCACATGGCTCTACCCAATCAGGACATGAATAAAAATAGAAGAAAACAGAGAAATTATAATTCAAAACATTTCTGTGAAGCTGAGCACCTGCAAAAATAATTCTTGGCTTAAAGGGGATATATTTATCTCAGTGGGGGAAAAAGGGACTGTGAGAGAATTATTTTCAAGGCCCACATTCACAAAATAGTAATAGATATCTAATCCAGACTAGTTTAGCAAGGTGTTCAAATACACAGCAAAAATAAATTATGAGAGTGAACACACACACACACACACACACACACACACACACACACACACACACATGTTCACATGGGCATGTGAAAAAACTATCAATGTCAACTATCCATAGTGGTATTTAGGCTTGTTTGGGCTGTAGAAAGAACAAGGAAATTTCCAAAGGTAAATAATTTTATATTGACATGCCTCAAAATGGTTTTTAAGAAGACACAAGACAGATTCTGCCATTCACAAAATCCAAGTAAATGTCTCAGAAGATCGAGAGACATTTACAGGAAATCAGAGACGGTAAATCTACTGGTTATATTTATAGCTGTGTTTGTGACGAACGCAGGATAACAAGCCAACAAGCCAGGATTTAAGGGCTGGAAGATTTATCCAACCTTAAACATATCAGTCTCCGCAGGCCTGGAGTCTGTAACCATTATCACAGTTTAATCTGCCTTTGCAAAACAAAACCGAAAAATAGACTGTGTGTCTCTGTGATTAATCATTTATATTTAAAGCCAATCTGAACGAATATAAAAGATCCAGAGAGGCAGAACCAAGAACACTGGTACTGGGAGGAGATGGAATTTGTTTAGAATACCATGTTCTGAAAGTGTCATGCAACCTTCTGTTAAATATTTGCTTCATTCCAGTTTGTCACTCTGATTTGCATTCTGGGAGCCCTTAGAAGCTACAGGATGACTGAATTACAACCACAACATATGTTGGTAAGATGGAAATCCCAGATGAGTGCCTGGGTCCTTCCCTGCCAACCACAGAGGACACTGGTCCTTGAAAATTCCAGGAAAAAAATGGTGTGGATTCATAAGCCTCACCTTCTCACTCAGTGAACAGGAATAAGCACAACTCAAAGCCCTAAGAAAGTTATCAGCACAAAGTTAGTGAGTCTTGGCCAAACATGGCAGGAACCTATTGCTGGGCTCTCATGGCAGAGCATTCTGAATGAAAGGTGGATTCAGTGTGTGCTGAACTGTTAAAGCAAAGCAGATCTGGGAACTGGTCCCCTGAGCATTCGGTGTGCATTCTCGGAAGACTGCACCGATGCAGGCTGGGAGAATAGGTGTATCTAAGAAAGCGGAGAAGGAAAAGAGAGGAAATGTGGGGAGAATAAGAGAAATTAAGAAAGCAAGTGGAGAGAAAGATGGGAGAAATGATAGAGAGAGGGAGTGAGGAGGGCAGGATAAGAAGAGGACAGAGAGATGGGAAAGAAGGAAGAAGGAAGAAGAAGAAGAAGGAGAAAGGAGAAAGGGAGAGAGGGAGAGAGAGAAGGAGGGAGAGAGGGAGGAGCAAAAGTCAACTCTGAAAAATAAGCACGAAGATAGTCTAGTCCACTCCCCAGAGCTGCTTTAATTTCGATGACCACACCTACCTGCAGATGTGCATAGTTTTCCTAACCTTGGCAATATCGGAGAATTTATACAGTTAGGGGTTCTTACACACAAATGTTCTACCCTTTGATATCAGGTAGGCTCAGCTGTTATTCCTACTCCAGCTATTGTTTTGCTTGTTTTTGTTTGGTTGGCTTTTTTTTTTTTGTAAACTAATTTACTCCATATAGTTTCTTGTGTTAAAAGAATTTTTTTTCTAAACAATAGGCTTTTGGAATATCTTCTTTTTGGGGGTTTATAAGAAATCCCGATTTGTGTAATAAATTAAGAAACGACGAGAAATAAAGACCTGTCATCTATGCATCTATCCCAAGCACAGCCAAAAAACACTAAGTTTATATCAGAATCAAAGACAACCCTCACCACCTACAATTATATAACAGCACAAGCTTTGTGTATTCAGTATCTTTTAGTATGTAAACAAGTTGAACAATACTCATTGATTTTACACTCACCGTCTAGAAGTCATGTGTAGCACATTTTGCCCTCTAATCCATTAGAATTAAAGTATTTGTTTTACTTATAAAGCCAAGGTCCCAGCCGACTATAAACTATTTCTGAAGTAGCCTCCCATAAAATGAGGTGTAATGTTTGCCCAGCCTCACCCAGCTTCATGACCTGGATGATTCCTGGGACCACGTCAGCCCTGACAGCTGCCTCCAAACAGACCAGCACAGGCTACCAAAGATCCACAGTCAAGTTCATTTCTGTTTGTTTAACACGGGATGGAAGCTTCCAGAACCCTCAACTTCTACAGTTTGTAGGTTCCTGCAAATTCTTGGAAGGAAGGAAAGAAACAAATGCTCTTCCAACCGTGTCTGTCCTTCTCATTACCAACAGGAATGGCGGGAGGCACTGAAATGTGACACAAACTGAGACCTGAAGCGACTTCTGGTGAAAGAAAAGAAAGGAATGCTGGTATTTAAGAAGTCGTGAGCCAGGCTGGGGGAAAGGTGTAGTGGGGAAGAATGTCAACAGCTTAAGCGGAACAACCTGAGTTCGTAGCTCAAGCTGGCTGTGGTTGCACGCATGCCCAATACTCTCAACTCTCCGTAGGGTGAAGATAGGTTCTCTGGGGGTTTGCTGGCCACAAACCTAGCTCCAGATTCAGTGAGAGACCCTGAATCACAGGATTAAGGAAGAGAGAGAGACTAGGACTGTCTATCCTAGTATCCTCCTTTGGCTCCTCTCTCTCTCTCTCTCTCTCTCTCTCTCTCTCTCTCTCTCTCTCTCTCTCTCTCTCTCTCTCCCACACACACACACACACACACACGAAAATAAAGTCATGACACTCAATGAAAGTTTATAACACTAAAGCCATCCCATTTTCTTCTAAAGAGAGTTCAGATGAACTTAATGTCTTCAAATGCCTTAAGGTTTTTATGTAAAATGCCCCGCTGCTTTGGGAGGTTGGTCAGCCCTTGGAACCAGCAGGGCTAGCCAAAGTGAGTCACTAGGGCCGTGCTTGAAGAGGACATCCCTTTCTGGTCTCAGGCAAAGCCCTATGCTTTTTATCTTCAAAGACCGGTGCAGTCTCTGCCTGCCACCACGATGGCCCGGCATCCCCTGAAACAGTGACCCCATGCTTTGCCACCTCAGATTGCTTCTGTCAGGAGCTCTGTTACAACTACTCTGGGAAAGGGCTCATGCGGTGCCTCATCCTGAACACAACGCTGCTCATTTTCCTATATGTCCTCCTTAGCCAATCAAGTTAAACACTTGTGAAATTTTCACTAGTCTATATCTTTTTGTTACAAGAGAGTATAATCTCACCAAAAGAAAGAGAATAATCTGGAATCAGATGCCTGGATTCAAATTCTCAATCCAGTCTTTCTTATGATGTGACTGTGACTACTTTACTTTATTTCCCTGTGCCTGGGTTTCCTTATATGTAGACACAGTAACATTTGTCCCAAAATGTTCTTATTCGTGCTTTAATAAATGTTATGAATAGACAGTTGCATTCTAAGTCATTAATAGTGAATGGTTAAGTAGTGTTTATTTGCAGATTTCTAATGAGCATACAGGTTTCAACTCTTGTAATGCACGTAGCTAATTTTTTTGGAGGAGGCCTATTTGCAATAAGAAAATGATGAGCTGTCAAAAGGCAGAGTCATTGAGGAATGGATATGGCCTAAATCTGTTGTATTCATGTATGAAATTACCAAAAAATAAACAAAAATTTTAAAAAGCAAGTCATTCAGTGCAAAAGCCAAATATCAGTGGTCGAGGCAACAGTCCAACTCCGCATTTAACTGTTTCATGCTTCTTGGAGTAAATCATTTGGAACAAATCTCACAGTATCATAACTCACGAGAGAAATCTGACAAATTTGAGTTCAGGATACGGTGCCCATAGAGCATACGAAGGTAACATTCTACTCACAACATAAACAAACGAGACAAAATCAACACACATTTAACTTTCTTTCCAATTAAAACTTTACCAAACTACAAGTTAAGACAGGTGCGTTCCTTGAAATGTTCAACGCATAGTATTAGCTGACCCATGACATCACAACAAGAGAAAGGAGAACCCAGAATAAGCTTCGTCTCACCCACTGATGAGATGGGAAATCCCACTGATGTTGGTAACCCACAGCCAACAAGCCTGTGGGCAAAGGCCCCTTCAGGATATACCACCAGGCTCAGCCCTAGCGTCAAACTGATAGACGTGAGACAGAGAGAGAGAGAGAGAGAGAGAGAGAGAGAGAGAGAGAGAGAGAGAGAGAGACAGAGACAGAGACAGAGACAGACAGAGAGAGAGACAGAGAGAGAGAGAGAGACAGAGAGAGAGAGAGACAGAGAGAGAGAGAGAGAGAGAGAGAGAGAGAGAGAGACAGAGAGAGAGAGACAGAGAGAGAGAGACAGAGAGAGAGAGAGAGAGAGAGACACAGACACAGACAGAGACAGAGACAGAGACAGAGAGTTTTCAACAGGGGTGGGAGTGAGTCATCCCTGAATCCCTGATAGGTTCCCAAGGCCACAATGATGGTTGAATGGTTGGGTAATGGGGAAAGAGTAACGGACAAAATGGAACTCACGCCTGGGGCTCCTGCTGCTCTCCATGGCTGCTGTGATTTTGCTTCAAAGTTAAAAGCAGAAACTTACCTATAGGCATTTAATTTCTTCAGAACAAGGATTCTCTTTTAAAATTAAGCTTAGTTAGAGAAACATGCACACACACACACACACACACACACACACACACACACACACACACCTGGGAAACGGTAACAACAATCTGAAAAATTTACCACAGGTAAACTGCACTGGGTCCTTTTATTGCTTAACCTTTCCTCATGGTTCTGACAGATCCTAAAACATTTCACTATATTCCAGCAGTTATAATATAATTTTAATCAAATGTATACAAATCTAGTTATTGTGGCTAATGATGTATTTACCATATAGAGTGACTTAAATAAAAACCCAGAAGATCATTCAGATCGTATGTACTTATATACAGTACTCCTTTGATGTTTCCCAGCTAGAGGGAAATTAGAGCTTAATTATAAGCAAAGCAATGCTAACACCAGAGTGAGCTACCACTCTACTGTCAGAGAGAGAGAGACTGTGATGTAAAACACTGGCATCAAGTGCCAGCTACCTGTGAACAAGGGAAATGGCAGATGCTGCCAGAGCCAATGTGGACTGGAATAGTCACTTTGGAAAGTAGGTCTTCACTACTGATTTTATTGAACATATACACACCATATGATCACATATTTCATCTTAATCCATATGTGCCCATGGTACACCCAAGAATTTACCCAGTGGCATTGTCTTAATAACCGCAAGGAAGAAAACAAGCCAGTGTCTCTCAAGGGTGGCGCATGGAAATTAACTGTGGCACATCCCATGCAATGCAATACTGCACAGCAAAGATCGACTGAGTACTGACGTGGCCACAGTGGATGACCAAAACCAATATGAAGTTGGGTGTGAGAATTTAGACACAAAGCTATTTAGTTTACCTAAAATTTCAAAAAGAGGCAAAATGAATTTCTGTCAGGAAGAACGAACTTGGCTTTCTTTAATTAAGGAGAAGAGAACACAGACGAGGCCTGTGGGTGGTGGGAGGGTGGTGGGTACGGTGACTCTCGGGCCACTGATTGAGCACATGAGCCAAATGCTTCTTGGCAAACATAATCCATTATCAATAAGAGCAAGGAAGGAATGTTTTAGAAGAAAGTCCTCTTTCATGTCTCCCAGTAAGTCTGTCTGTGACGCTCTGTTTCAACAGCCATGGCATATGTCAGAGTGCTTTAAGCAACAGAAACCTATGTTGTAACAATCCCAGGCACTGGGGCTAATGCCTAGGTGTATGGCTATTGTCTTGCTGGGTCCTCAAATGGCCTTCTGCTGTGTATCCAGTCTCTCTTTATATCCTAAGGCCACTGATGCCAAACTAAGACCCCCCCATACTTCTTACCTTATTGACCCCAATGAAGATGCTGTTTCTACATGAGCCACAGCAGGCTTCTATACATGAGTTTTCAGAAGCAAGTAGCCTGAAACAAATGGTCTGCTTTTTCTACCAGTTCTTAAAAAAAATTGAGAAAGATCCTAATGATTCTTTTTTTGCTATCCTAAATTGTCACAGCCTCAGCTTCTAAACCATTTAGATATCAGTTAGTATTATAACTACCTAAAAGCGCTCATTTTCCAGTTTTATTTTTTAATTTTTTATTTATTTTATTAATTTACTCATATTACATATGCCATAATAATATACTATCTAAAAATAAAACAAGAATTCTAAGGTTTTCAAAATTACATAGAAATTATTTTTTTAAATCAAAGACCAAAATGAATATAAATGCATAATTCGGTTAAATAACCTGCACGTAGTTAAACATGCTTGTGGTCCCAGTTACTTAGGAGGCTGAGGGGGGAGAATCATTTGTGCTCATGAGTTCAATACCAGCCTGAGCAATACAGCAAGACTCCTTTAAAGAAATAAAAAGAAGGAAATAAGTTCCAGTTCTAGTGACCAGACATTCTTTTAACACTAATTATTAATGCTCCTAGGCATAGATATATACATAATTAGAATCAACACAAGCCACTTGTTTAGCAAACATATACTGACAATAAAAAAGAACATATTCACATTACATGGTAACCTAACATGCTTGTTCTTATCACTCCCCGTGTGTTTCTGCAAACACCCTCCTATTAGGGATCTAAACATGTCAGAGTAGCTTTTGCTCCTTTTTATATGGCAGCAAAATATGAATGTTGTTGCAGTGGAGATTAAATCCTCCAAACAAAAGTATAATTCCTAACTGCAGGCCCCTGCCAGAACTGCTGGGCTTTACGCTGCGATGATGCGGCAGGTTTCTGATGAACTGTTTGGATAATCACCACTCCGTGCCACACAGTGTGCCTTGTTCCATTGAGATGCTAACAGAAGACACCTGCTCTCTTGACTCTTCTGAGTTGATGTTTGCGGTCTTACCATGCTCGCATGTGTTTTAACAATCTCTAACTACATTTAAACGACTGAGCAGCTGCTTCAGTCACTCCTCCTTGTCTCAAACAAACATGCTTTCCGAAGAACCCAAGGTCAAAAAAAAAAAAAAAAAGACATCTTAGATAAGAAAAACAAATTCTAGTTCATTCACATGCAGTGCAGAAATTTCTTCCCTCCTTGTGAATCGAGCTCTCAAAATTCCATACAAGAGGAACACATGACAAAGGGACAATTGGAAAAGGGGGGGGGGCTGGTGCTTGAATTAAGAGCTTAAATGAGCAGTGGTAGGCCCCACACTATTAATCCTGACTCACTACAATGTGCTTGCTTGAAATACCTCAGCTTCCTTTTTCACCCTCTTTCTACAAAGCTGCTTGCCTTCATCTCCTGGCTCGCTGCAGCTCCTGTTCTGAGGATTCTTACAATTGTCTCCTTTGTGTTATCCAACCCTCAACCCTGAACTCTCCAGATTCAGTCCCATCTCCCCAAGGGCGAAATAAAAGTGAGTGCGTGACATGAAAAAGCCTTTGGGTACCTTCCCTTTAACTGACTCACCCAAGCTCAATAACTACATCCTAGGTTCTTCAGGCATCCTAGGGACTCCAGTACCAGTTCTGTGTGTGCTACCATCAGACTAGTATACACACCATGAGTTTTTCACACTATGCCCAGCTCCCTGATACCAGTGGAACCCTGATCGAGGATGGGCCACACTTGGGGGGGCCACACCTAGCTTGACCTTTTTCTTTCCAAATGTTTCTTTCAAACAAGTTTCCCTCCTTCTTAGCCATTTTTTCCCCCATTTTCTGCAAGTAAAACAATTCCCAATTGGTACAGATCGTACTCTCTTTCCCCTTGCCTAAAAGTTATTTGGAGGCACCTTTGGCGGATTTAAATGGTGCAAGAGGAGACTGGCAGCCAGGCAGGGATCACCTGTGCCTATAAACAAAAGCATATAGAATCAGTAACCATAGGAATAGCAAGCAGGCATGTTTAAGGCCAAACTTGGTTGACTGTGACAAGTAAGCCTGAAGAAAGCTCTAGAGGGCCATGTCACAGAGAGCCAGTCATGAGACTCAACTGGGACAGAGAAAGGGTCAAGTGTTATGACCTCCAACAAAACCAAGAACAAAACACAAAAGATCAAACCAGGATTCAAAGAAGACCAAACACACTTGGGGCAGGAGCAGACGAAAACCAGTGACGTCCGAAGAAGCCAGCGCGTGTTTCCAATAGAATCATGGATGCCGCAGTGAGCTGCACCCACAAGGCATTATACAGAGAACCACGGGCCAGACTGGCCGTCAACCCACCAGGAGAACGCGCTCTCTATTATACCCAGCTCGATCCCCGGCTTCACGGAGAAGTGCTGGATGAAGATGCACGCTCACCCACACACCTCATGAGGCTTTGATCGGCTTACCTCCACCTCATGAGGTATTAACACCGACTCATAACTGTATCCTTCGGAGGGCTATCTACTGTGCGCCTCCTCTGGGACTTGAAGTGCTTTCTGTTGCAACACGTGAGTGTTTATGTTAGGCAGCCTGTTGCTTTTGGCCAGACAGGACTACCCCTCGGCTCATCGCCATGAAGACTTCCTCCAATCTCTAAAAACAGCAGCTAAGTTACACCCCAAAGCCATCATGCAATCTATTTAACCTTAGAAAGGAGAACCACACAATACCAAAGACAGGTTTCTTTTCCTTAATCCAAAGCCAAAGAAACAAAAAGAAGAAGAAGAGAAATAACCACATTGGCAGGTCATAGTTGGGGGTGTGGGTGCCCTGACCCTGAAGATCGCCAAAATCCTAAACTCATCATTTCTGTCTTTCTGTGAGAAGAAATACCCCATCATGAGTTCTGCAGCTGAATTCTCCCCAACTTGCCAGGCAAGGATGCAATTATTATTCAGTGTCGCACTTGAAGCATAAATATTTTCATTAAGACATTAAACTGCACGTGTTTCACTTCGATTGCAAGTAAAAATACTGCATAAATCTTCAGCGAGAGAATTTAAAACCACTTAGATTTAAAAAAAAAAAAAGAATTTCATTCTAAACATACTTCTCCACACCATGGCTCGAGTGCTCTCTTACCTGCCGGACAAAGCTGTTTGAGGTAGTATCTGACGAAGTGCTTCCATCCGAGCCTTTAAACCTGTTTTTCCTCCTGGCTCCTTTTCCATATGACTATGAAAGAGAAAGAGAGGGAGAGATAAAAATATGATAATCATAACCTTCCACAGGAATCTAGCCCTATTCAAGAAAATGTCAGCCCAAACTGGTAGTAAATGTGCTGTTATATGGGCATTATTGAAAAATTGATATTGAGGGACCATTAAAACTTCTCTTAGATCCATAAGTACATAGTCGGGGAGGCAAAGCCTAGACAAGGTGCTTAGTAACTGGTAGGGCTGAGTTAATGTATATTCCCTGAGATAGGCTAGGAGCCGAGAGGAAAACTCACTAAGAGATAAAAATGCCTTTTAGAAAGGCATTTACAAACAAGAAATTAATGGTAAGAACAGGAGAACCAAACAGGGTTTCTTTCAATAACAGAACTGAGGTGAGCACAAACATTTACCAAGAAACTTGCTTTTTCTATTCTATTTTCAACTTTCCAGTTCACATTCAGAGCTCTGGCAATAAGCTATGCCTGATCTGATATGAATTCTAAGCATAGAGAAAGAGGGTCACTGCAAGCATTAGACATTAAAATGCAAGTATCATTCTTATAACTTTGAGGCAAATAAAGTTTATTCTGCCATCTAATGTGTATGTGAAAACAGTTCACATGTGTGTATCTATATATATATGTACATATGTATGTATGTATGTATGTATACATATACATATATATGGGAATCTTCTCTAGCATACTTTGATAAGATTCTTTGTTTTAAGCACCATTGTTATCTTCAAATGTGTTTATAAGCAAAATAATATTTCACAGGTTTGTTTTTAATTATTAAGAGAAATGAAGATTTTCAGAACACATAGAGAGAGGGGGGGAGAGAGAGGGGGAGCACTTTATTTATAGAATTGGCCCATGGCAAATGTTTAAATACTATATAAAAAGTGAAAGCCACATAAGGGCTGGAAAGTAGAAGAGACAGGCTGGGCTAAAACATATGATATCAGTTATTATTGAGTTTATAGAGACTTCATTAAGTGATCAAAAGTTATAAAACCTGCCTTTTTAAAATCACCATATTCAGGTTTTGAAAATGGTACTTGGTTATGTTTGATTATTCATAAGGTTTCCATAACACTAAAAACACCTTGTAGAGCATAATATAAACAGCACTTCTGCTGCCTGGAATCTGCTGTGAGCATTTGTGATCCGAGTCAGTTAAATGGATTTGCCATCAGTGAGAGTGTGGTGCAATATTAAAGAAAAATTCTTAAATATGTTTGTTCTTCTCCAAGTATCTAGGAGCTTTATGTAATGTGAATGTGTTTCCATGGCGTCTGATTAACTTGCAACTTCGTACGAGGAGAAGAGGCACTGAGCTGAGCTTCTGTGTGACATGCGAGGCTCCCCTCACTTCACAGCATATTCCTCTTGCTTATATAAACATTATTGCTAGACTGTTGAAAAACAACATTCTTTTAACAACGTTCTCCCTTTTCCAATTATTATCTAATGGTTTGGAAAAAAACATCTTATCAGGACAAAGAAGGCTAAAATGAAGTATGAAAATCACTGCATTAAAAAAAATTATTCCATATAGAAAATTACTTGCTACTTTGATGGATTTTTATAAAAACTAACATGTTTCTTTAGGGCACTTGGGAGCAGTCTGTGCAAATCACGTTATTTATCTTCATGAAGAATCTGTTATTTGTGAGAACAAAGGCAAAATACAATCTTATTGTTGTTTTTCTTATCCCTTTTGGTAACAGTTGGAAACGGCTAGAAAACAACAATTGTATTATTATTTGTTTCATCCTTTTAAATGACAGCTATACTTGCTCCTCAGTTGCTTGGGTGTGTTAAGATTTTTCCTGCCTATTCACAATTGCACAATCAGCCCTGTGAGGATAGAGGACAAGTGCTGAAGAGAGTCAGCCCCAAACGAGGTTGTGGCTCTTAAAAAGAAAAGAAAAGACAGGGACATATGCTCAACCATGTTCATAGCTGCCTTATTCATAATAGCCAGAACATGGAAACAGCCTGCGTGTCCCTCAGTAGAAGAATGGATAAAGAAACTGTGGTATATTTACACTATGGAATACTACCCAGCTATTAAAAACAAGGAATTCCCTAAATTTGTGGACAAATGGATTGAACTAGAAATTACCATAATGAGTGAGTTCACCCAGAAGCAAAAAGAGTCAAATGGTATATACTCACTTATATAGAGACACTAGTCCAAGGGGTACGCCCCCATGAAAAACTTTACCTACTAGGAAAGTGGGTCAGAGGGGAGGACATCCTATTGAGACTTTAGGTGTGAGAAGCCTGGGAGAATGAGGAAATAGAAGGATCCAGAGGGTCCTGGAAAACTATAGGCGGGTCTGGGCCCTGGGCTCCTCCTCAAACTATGGCACCAGCCAAGGAAAATATAGGCAGTAAACTTCGAACCCCTACCCAGTCTAGCCAATGGACAGGACATTCTCCACCGTTAAGTGGAGAAGGAGATCTGACTTTCACACAAACTATGGTGCCCCATATTGGACCATGTCCCTTGGATGAGGAGGCCTGGTGGCACTCAGAGGAAGGATAATAGGTCACCAAGAAGAGACTTGATACCCTAGGAGCATGTACAGGGGGAGGAGGTCCCCCTCAGTCACAGACATAGGGGAGGGGAGTAGAGGGGGAAGCAGGAGGGAGGGAGGAATGGGTGGATACAAGGGATGGGCTAACAATTGAGGTGTAATATGAATAAATTAATAAAAAAAGACAGACAGATAAACATGTGATAGACAGACACATTCAAAAGTCCAGATTAATCTTTTCCAGTCTCCTGATAATATTGTTCACAAATATGAATATATATATATATTTCAACAGAAGCTATGTGGCATTAAAATTTTCATGTTTCAACTGTTTAATGCTAAAAATGAGTCTTATTGAATTATATGCAAATTGTTATTCTTTTTTAATCTTTGTATATGAACGATGTAGTCTCTGTCTCTCTGTCTCTCTGTCTCTGTCTGTGTGTGTGTGTGTGTGTGTGTGCATGTGTGTGTTTGCCTCTATTTGTATAGACATTAGACAGGAGCACAGGTATGAGTCCTAAACTTCTCTGTCGTTTGGGACAGTGTCTCTTGTGGTATGCAGCAGTGGATACCAAGCTAGCTGGCCCTGGCTTCTGTGAATTCTCCTGCCCCTGCCTCCCTTCTCAGAGTGCTGGGACTACAGCTGTGTGTCACTGTACCCTGTTTTACACAGGTTCTTGTGATTTGAACTCAGAGCCTCAGACTCGCATGGCAAGTGCTCTGTTCACGGAGACATCTCCCCAGGCTCCACTAGTAGGTTTTACATTCTCCCTCAGTCACACATATCTTTAAGGACTGACTAAGAGCATTGAATATTTAAATTTTTAAACTGTTATAGGTGGTTGCTATTCAGGACATGCCATATTTATTAGATCCCAAATAAACACAATATGTTTGCCTATACCTCCATCCTGGTATTTTACTCCTTTCAGCACAGCTGTATTTTTTTTTTTCACTGTCTGAAGGCCCGCTCCACAGGAATTATACTATAAATCTTTCCAGGAACCTGTGTCTGGGGAGCTCATAGCCCCCAGAGGAGAACCTACTACTGCTGTTTTGTTAAATGGAATATGTTTAGACCTAAGAGGGACAACTGTACCACCTCCACCCAAAGAACACCACTGAATTAAAAGCATTTTTTTTTAAAATCTAAGATCCAGGGGTTCGGGAGAAAAGTGTCTTCAGTGCATAGCCCAGTGAAGCATTCCTGAATGCATTACAGATGCGATTCCCTGCCCAAAACCTGCACAAGACTAGGCTCACAAGCATTTCATCTTGTAACTGGAAATACCCGCAATGCCCCAGCCCTCCCTGACGGAGTATTGATTTCTAATGGTGGCTCGAGGAAGGGTGTCATTTTCTCCAGTGTTGTAGCCACTGATAAACTGCCCAAGCTCATTCAGTCAATCCTAATTAAACTCAGTGAGTCATGCACACACACAAAGGCATGAACATAAGATGGAGACTTTGGGGGGGGGTGGTATTATGGAATAGGGCTCATCCAGGAGAAGGTAGAGTGGGACCAAGCAATAAGGGTGAAATCTACCCAAAAGTAAAAATACTTTCCTGTAATCCAATGCATATTTAAAATTAAGCCCATTTTTTTGAAACAGTTAGCTTTTAAAAATTACTCTATACTCTGAAAAATGAGAGCTTAAATGAGGGGAAAAGGAGGGCATGTAATAATTAAACAATAGTTAACTATATTTGGAGAAAAAACATCATTTCCTTAATTCTATGCTTTAGGACTTGCTAGCTGTATAAACTATGATCTCTCAATGCAAATTAGCAGCTAACACCTAATATTTGAGATGGTTGAGCATTAGAGCAGCTTGGGTTAAAAGGAGGAAGAAGAAGAAAAGGAAAGAGTTTGGCAGGTGTGCAAAAGGCTACCCACGTGAACACATGCTGCCCTTACACCCCCTTGGAACACCCTGAACAGTCACTTGTTTCTGCTCCGAATGATGTCAACGGTGGCTACATAAAACAAGTCATATCGTTTTAGTAAGGGAGAGGCACATAATTAAAATTGGAATGAAATTAGGAAACGCACAAAAACATGAGAGATGTTCAAGATACATCATGATCTGAAAATCAGCTTTGTGTGAATAATCTGTGACGCTGCTTAACTTTCAAAAGCAGACTTGTTATGAAATCGGCAGATAAATGCATATGTTTGCAGAGGTAGTTAATGAATGCCTCACTTTTGAATGAGTGAGGGGGAGAGCAGTAGTTAATTATGGAGATTTCTGCAGGGCAAACAAAGTTGTCATGGCAGTCCCTAGGGACAGCTTTAAAAAACATGTGTGTGCTTGATGCTCTCCATGGGCAAAATGCTGATGCCTAAAATTAGTTCGCTTCCCCTCAATTAGTAATTGCTGACATTCATCCCTTTGATTTGCAGACTTTCCTTATCTTTGGGACAATGTCAACAAGACCAAAATGACCCATGAGGAGGAATCCATTAAGCTCTCTTGTTTACAAACATTTAAAAGTAGTCAGGCCCTTTACTAGGTGAGAAGCAGCTCCTTTAGGTGAGACCACCTCCTTAGGAAAAGGGAAATACAGTTGCTTTTCAAATGGATCAGCTCTCACAAAAGCAGACAGAATCGGGTAGGCCATCCCAACACAGCTCTTTGGGATGAGGTCTGGCAGGTGGAGCAAGGGTGGAAGGTTTGTCCTGCAAGGGAAGTTCAACCCAGTGAGAGCCAGAAAGGGCCAGAAACAGGATGTCGCTTCTTCTTCTTCTTCTTCTTCTTCTTCTTCTTCTTCTTCTTCTTCTTCTTCTTCTTCTTCTTCTTCCTCCTCCTCCTCCTCCTCCTCCTCCTCCTCCTCCTCCTCCTCCTCCTCTTCCTCCTCCTCCTCTTCTTCACAATGCCAGTCTTGGAAAGATTTCTGAGAGGGGCTCAATTGCTTTAAATAACCGTGACTCCATAGTTGTAAAAAAATAATGTGCAGTGCTTGCCATACATGGTTAGTAGAACACAGACATGTCTGAGAGCCACAAAATTGAAGAGGACTCCCCGCAGCCCACCCCACCATAGGGTTAACACACTTAGCTAAACTTTACTAGAAAGGTCAAAACTACGTAGCACATATTTCAGTAGAGTCAAAGGCAGCAGTGGGTAAATTGCATAACAGGAAGCAAAGCTAAGGGTGTAGATCTGTAAATGAGTGCTTTCCTAGAGTGCATGAGACTCTAGGGCCCATCCCCAGCTCCACAAACTGGAGGGAGGGGGTTGTCAGGGAGGAGGGGAGAACAGAGGAGGAAGGGCTCAAACTAGCAGAATAAGTAAACCTCACATCACTACTCTAGTATTATATTTGGAATTAAAAAACAAAAACCAAAACCAAAACCCAAAAAAACCACACTCAGAACTTCTGATCAGCACGCTTTTCAATTTCTCCAAAGAAACCTCTGACACTAATACCATTCACCAACAGCACAGGAACCTGGCCACTGCGTTTGGAGACTAGACTTACACCCCTCAGCAAAGGCCTACGTGTGCTTCTGGGAAGCACGGCTACCTTGGTTCAAGAGCAATGGAAGGCAGGCTGCCACTCTTTTCTGATAAAGCCCCTTGCTATATAGCAGGTCAGGGTGTTGCCATGACCAGACTGTTTCTATGCTGTGCTGAAAGGCAGCTGGGGAACTGGCTGGGGCAGAACCAGATGGGATCTGTTGCTAGGAGCAACACAAACAGGCCCTCTGCTTACCATCCTTCATTGGCAGGTGTGACTGGAGATGCTGGCTACCAGCTCGGCTCTTTGAGGCCTAATTTGTCGAGCGCCTGTTCTGTTTCCAGTCCATTTCCTCCTCTGTCACTGTCCCATCTCCAGTCCTTTTCACCTGCTTCCTTCCAGTCCACCCACCCAGCCTTCCCAGGAGCTTTCTCGTTCCTGAAAGAAGGGCCAACTACAATTTTTAGAGTTATGCTGTCCCACAAGAAAATGCATTACCTATGTGGCACACCTTCTGTAGTAGCCTCAGTAACAAGGGAAGTTAGCTACAACAATGGATTCATTGTATTGGATTCATCAAGCCCAAAATACTATCCTTTCAATATGTATTCAGTTTAGAAAATATTAATGGAGACGTGTCCTGTTTATTGTTTTCATAGTGAGTTTTTAAAATATAGTATGTGTTTCATATGCACAACACACCTCAGGTTGGGCTAGCCACATTTCGAGTGACCATTGGCCAGAGGGAGCTAGCACCTAACCTAGTAAGACCATCACCTTTGGAGCTTTGGAGAGCCCTAGGAAAAACTTTCTGGCTTCAGATATGTTCTCATACCATCCAGCGGTTACCTAAAAACCAATGCAGTGTGCTAAAATCAGAACTTGGAAAATTTGCACTGGCACCACCTTATACATAACAAATGCATCCACTTCATTCCTGATGGTACACTTGGGAGCAGGGCTCAAGGGGATGAGGGCATCCTGCCTTCTAAGGCAACATATAAATAAATGGAAGAGTTAGTGAATTGATATCTTTCACTTTGCTCATATGAAAATTGTAATCCTGAGGATTAAAAATAAAAGAAGCGCCTGATTCTTGAAGCCAATGATGACTGAGAAAGTTTATTTGGTAACGGAAGTCCTACTTGTTGTACATTTTGGGGAGAATTACTATTATTTAGTACCTTCAACAAAAGGAATAAGATCCTTTGTTCTCCCCACCACCAAAAAAAAAAAAAAAAAAAAAAAAAAACCAAACCAAAACAACAAAAAACAAAAACAAAACAAAACAAAACAAAACAAAAAGGGAAGAAAAAGAAGTAGAAATAGGAAAGGGCGAGGGGAAGATACACCCAAGGTAGCCTTCTTACTCAGATAGAATTTACAGCCTGTGTATTCTGCCCAAACAAAGACTAAAAGATTATGGTCTTGGCCAAGGTACCCAGGAGCCCAATGATGCCAGACCTTACCAGATAAAACGCAAGCAATGCAACTGTGACCTCATGTAATGCGTGGAAGATAAACACAATTGAAGCAGAACTGCTTTCATTTTTAGGAGCCCCAAAAGGCAGGAGAGGACGGACATCTAAACCTTGGTTGGCATATGTTTATTTATAAACTCCATTCTCCCTTTCCTCTCAATCCAGTGTCAGTGCAGTCATATGCTCATTCCTCTGGCTTGGTCTTTGAAACACCCAACGCGTAGACCTGACACAGCCACGATCTTTTCATCCCCTTTGAGTTTAGACATCTTAGCCCTTTGCCCAAAGTGGTGTGTATCTACAAACCGTCCCTTCTTGCAGCTCTGCGTCGGCTCCCCAAACATCCTCAGTGGATCTGTTCTGGGAACTGTCATGTGTCTTCTTTTCTGAACCCTTTCCACAGATCTCTGTTAGTCAAAGTCTCCAGTTTGTGGCCTCAAGTTGCCTTGCCAACCTGATTCCAGACCTAACCCAAGTTAACCCATTCTCTGCTCTTCACCCTACTACAGGTTACAACTGCATCCTACAGAGAAGAATTCCTATGATGGCTTCACGTGTGGCTCCCAGTATGTCTTCCAAAGTTTCTGTTAGAAATCTAGCTTACCCTCCAAATGTCTTTCCAAATGCCACCTCCCCTGTCATTGCAGGTAACTCAAGACCTGTGACCTTCACTCTTTTTAACTCATTGCATTCTCAGATAGGCCCCCCCCCACACAAAGGTACTGTTTGCCATTCATGCAACTTCAGAGATATAAATTCTTTGAAGGGAGAAAATTGTATCTCTCCACGTTAGATTAATTCCCAAATGCAGTTGTACACTGGGCATTTGCTGTCTTGCATTTAATAAGAAATAATTAGGTAAATTACTATTCTTATGTGAATATGGTCATTTTTTTCTTTTTGTATATCAGCCCTAACTTTGATTGCCAAGATTCCAAAAAAAAAAAAAATTCTATTTTTAGCACAAGAATAAAAATTTTTCTGAAAAAAAAAATCTAAAAACAAAAGTTCAAAGAGAAGAGTCATCTCAATTCCCTTCCTCTCTCAATACTCAAGCCCCTTCATCCCTGCACAGCTGAGGGCTAGGAGAACACCGTTTGCCCTCGTCTCAGCTGGCAAGCAAGTATCATGATAAGATCAGGAGCCTAAAGCAAACGTGAGCCCTATGGGTTCAAATTCAGGGCCTCTGGCGGAATCTGGCAGAGAGTGTTCCAGCTAATTACAGGTCCCCACTAGGCCTGTGCACCAAACAGCCCAGGCAGACTGAAGCCTACCCATTTTACCACCACAAAAGAAATGAACTTCTGATTTGTAAGTCCATATTAACATACTCCTCCCCTACTTCTAATCAATGTGAACTGTGCATTCTAAGTTGGAATGTGCAGTTTCCAGTGGTCAAAGAAAGTTCAATAAACAGTCAGGGAGATGGCTCAGCAGGTGACATTACTAGCCAGGAACCCCCAAGGACCTGAGGTCAGTCCCTGAGATCTGCATGGCTGAAAGAGAGAAGTCACTAGCCTTCTGCAGTATACCCTCTGACGAGGCACAGGCAATCTTTCAGCCTGTACACACATGAGTACACATGCCACTGAGCAGCAGCATTGCAAACACACACACACACACACACACACACACACACACACACACACGGGGTGGGGGGGTTCAAGAGAGCTTGAATTATACTGCATGGGGTTACTTTTGTTACAGTACAGAAATACCATCTACCAGAGCAGCAGCAACCCATATGTGCCCTTTCTCAGAATGCCCCACTCCCACTCCACTACTACACAGTAAGCACTCGTCCCAGTGTATTTTATGTTGTGTATTATTTATGTATACAGACATGAAAGTTTACAACCTGGCAAACGTGGGCTTGAAATAGGCAGGCCAAAGCCATTAAGCAAAGGAGAAACATTCTCCTGGACTCACCCTAACCTCTTTTTCCAGCACACTCCAAGCACAAGTATCAGATTTGAAGGCTTTACCTCAATAAAAGTTGAGGAACTCCTTCCCAACCAGATCTGGGGGTGTCTGAAATGCCTGACTGTACCTGCCAAAGCCTTATGTAAAAGCCACCTTATCACAACCAACGCCTACAACCGACATCTCCTGTTTCACACTGGGCAGCGGAAGAGAATTTTTCCAGAAACCGCTAATACTCATCGGAGAGGGGAACCCGGGAGCAGCTAGAATGACTTGCCACTTCGGGGTAAACAGAAACAAAAACTTTTTCATCCTCAACTCTCTGTTCTCTTCTTAAAACAAGCAAAGGAACAAGGGGTCCAGGCAAACCCAGACAAGGGGACAGCTGAACTGACTGGGTAATACAGCGCCCCAGGTGCCGAGGAGGGGAGAGGCTTCTCTCAGGGACAAGGCAGTGGGTTCCACGCCCACTTCGACCCCCGTATAGCACCCCACCTCTTCGCCCAGCTCCCAGCGGAGACCACCAGAGGCAGCAGGGGAAAACAACGCTGAGGGATGCGGAGCCCTTTCCCGCCCGCCCAGACTCACGATCATAAGCCGGTCCAGTCCGCTCGCCTGGTCCATAGCTCTCCATGTGCTTTTCTCGGGCAGGGGCGCGGACGGCCGAGCTGCGCGGCCCGAGAGAAGCCGGGGCGGAGCGGCAGGTCGTCCTCGCCCCTTCCCAGTGGCTTTTCAGAAAGCAGAGAAAAAAATGGAAGCCGGAGCAAAGCTGGGGGGACGGCGCGCAGGGGCAGGGTCCTGGGCAGCCCTGGGATGGGGGTGGGGGGCGCCTGGGAGGCGGGGAGGTGGCAAAGGAGACCCAAGCAGGAAGGGGAGGCCAGGTCTGCGATCCGGGAGAGGAGGCGACGAGAGGGACGGAGGTCGGCGCCCCCAAGGCTCACAAAGCCAGAAGAAGGCGCGGCGCTGAGGCTACCTGTGCTCCGAGCGCCCCCGCGGGAGTCGCGCTCTCCAGCAGCTCCATCTGGCTCTCCTGCGCCACCGCCGCTATGGGAGGCGACTTGGACGAGTCGCTTTGGACCATCGGCGAAAAGTCGACTCCAAGGCGGTGGGTCCCCTCCTCCACGTCCCGGGTCCCCCGCTCCTTTTCGCCCCACGATCGTCGACTCTCAGTGCGCGGGACGTTGCTGGAGCATGTTGCAAAGCCTGGAGGCGGTGGCGCGGGCACGCGGCTGGATGGCCAGGGAGAGGGACGCCCGCTCTTTGGAGCCTTGGGGCCGGCAAGCGGCCGAGACAGGGACTGCGGGGCGGGCAGGCTCCAGGGAAGGTCCCCGCCAGGAGGGAGGGCGCTCCCGGAGCACGAGCCAGGGGGAGGCGCGTCGGAAAGCGAGAGTGACAAGCCGCCGCCACTCCGAAAAGTTCTTCGCGGGAGGCGCGGGCCGCGTGGGCTCCGTCTCAGCTGCCGCCCGTCTCCGTGGCACTCGGGCTGGAAAGTTTTCGAAGCCACCAAAGCCAGCTGTGGCTCCCTGGGGAGGTAACTGGCCCAGCAGCTCAGCTCAACTCCTCTTTCAGGGGTTCAAGGGAGAGAAAAGACCTACAGGGTTGGTCCCTAAACTGAAAAATCTCCAATTCGGAAAAGGCTGCAGACAGACCCCGAACCTCTGCAAAAACCATCATTGAAAGCACTTGAGCAGCCTTGAGCAAGAGCCATTGATGAATTAAGGTTTCCTCCCACAGGAGCCTGCCCTGACAATTGGCTCAAATCCTCTACACCTGTGCCCTAGCTTTTTGGTTTGTGAGGATCTGTTTTGTTTTTGTTGTCTTTGCTAGTAGAACATCTTTGTTACCGGACTGTATTTTCTCCCTACATGGTTGAGAAGTCTTAGTGTGACTCTTGAGCCAAATTTAAAAAAAAAAAAAAAAATGACGTTTTTAAAGACCCTGATATGCTTGCTAAGCGGCTAAAGCCAGAATGTTTACTCATAACTGGATGAGTGAGGAGGTAGGGAGGAGATGGAGGAGGGGAACCATGATCAGAATATATTGTGTAAATTTTCAGTTATAAACAGAAACTAAAAGGAGGAGGAGGAGGAAGAGGAGGAGGAGATGATGATGGAGATTCTATTCTTGTATTCCTCTTAATATACTTTTTGCTTTGTAAGGTGCCATAGTTTGACAACCCTTTCTGTGCTGGTAATCTACACACAAATTTTCTAGGCAGCAATAACTGTGTAGCAACACAGTATAATAGTGGTTTAGGCTGAAATACACAGGCAGAGCTTTTGCTAAGGTAAACTTTTTACCCTGTGTGTGACTGTGATGATGAAATACTTGCTCTTCTTAAGGATTAAACTGAGCTGTTTTAATTAAGCAGATGTCTTCCATATTCTAGATTAAACCAGACACAAGAAAAAAAAGGGGGTAGGGAACAGATCTGGGTATGTTTAAAGATTTAAGCACATACAAAGTGCCCTTGGATTTCCTAATCGTCAGTCTAAATGCTATTTTAATCACATAGTACCAATGTTAAGTAGACCCCATTCAAAAAGAAGCAAATCTGGGAGCGGAGAGCTTGTGGGTTTAGGGTGTGAGATTCTGCCATGGTCAGAAGCCTGGCCAGCACCCTGGCAGGTTAGGGATTTGTTTGTTTAAGTTCATTTATGACAGCCAGCAACGCTTTTATGTTTATGCCCGTCTGTGCCGTGTGTGTGTGTGTGTGTGTGTGTGTGTGTGTGTGTGTGTATTTCTTTGCAGTTAAAGTCTACCATCAATCTATGGTCTACTGGCAGGATGTTTTCACTCTTCTGACCCTGTTTCTTTAACCAAACTGAATTTTCTTCAGTGTCGGGGAGGGCACTTCATCTACTACACTGGAAGCTGTGTAATGTGGAAACCACACTTGTTCCATGGGGTACACTCACAATCCAGTAACTGCGCTCCAAGTTCTTTTGATGTGTAATTAAGGAAGTATAAATCAAGAGCCTATTTACGCCTCCAAATGACCACAGCCAACACAGATCAGGTCTTTTGGCCCTTTGGAGCTTCCAGCATTGTGCATATTTAAAAGCTAATCAGTGTGATTGTTGAATAATGAATGGTGAATGTGAAAGTAGTTTTATTAAGCTATGGGTTTGTCAGGTGTGTTGGCACACATCTGTAATCCCAGCAAACAAATAGTAAAACACCTCCAGTTTTGATGAGATATAGAGTTTTCCTGTGACAGCAGCCTGATATCTTAGTAGGTACTGGATTATCTGTCATCCTCCTTCAGTCAGGGCAAGCAGAATTTTATCATTTCATCAGAAAATTTTTAAGAGATCACAAAATATTAGACCAACTTTGGAAGTAAATTTACAAGTAAATGTTCCAATGCCAAGCAGTATATTCCTTTCCTGTAATTTGTGATAAGGAGTTCTTTAAGGTCATGTGTCTTTCCAGCAGGAGGCTGGCTCTCCTTGAGGGCAGCAGTTGGGGGTCACCACAGTTTATCCTTAGGCCTAGGACAGTGCTCCATATTTGCAGTACACTGTTGCTAAACAACACTTAGTTCATGGATACATAAGTGAGCGATGCATGGTCTGTCTTCACGGGTTTTAAAACACTGCATAAAAACTCCATGACAACACTTACTTGATCATGAGTCCTGTGAGAAGATTCATTCTTCTTCTGTAACCCAGGCTAATTTAGTTAGCATGTATCGGGCACACAATACAGCTTAATTCAGACTTTTGTCTGAATGGTACAAGTTATGAAATAAAAAGTAACAAAAAAATGACTCCTTTAAATGGAGCAAAATCAGAGTGAAAACAAAATAAGATTTAGAAAGCCCATCCTGGTGGCCATCATTAGATACCTTCTGTTGTGGCCAATTTTCTTATTCTTAGCATACTTTGATTGGTGTGATGTTTAAACGCCAAAGGTGAAAGTAAACATTTTTTTTTTGGTAAGTAAAGCAGAAGGCTTTTCACATTAAAAGTTACAGAAATATAAAAAGCCCCAGAAGTCCTGGACCTATCATTGCACTGGAGGCATTCGAATGCAGATGACTGATTTCTCCAAGCTGCAGCTCGTTAGTCTTCAAAATGGATAATCATATTCTGGGCATGCTCTGAGATGAGAAGAGGGTCACTGGTAAGAACACTGGCTGCCAAGGCAACGAGTAGCCTAAGAGTGAATCTCTCTGTCTTACTATGTGAAAGAAGCCATGATGACAGTCACTTCACCTCTCCTTTTCCAGCTGAAGATTTGTGACTCCATTTAAGACCTTGAAGCTACGTTCTTTGGAGAAGAAACTCACCATGTGTGATTTCTCACTTGACCCAGACCATTTTTCACCTCACAGTTCTGGACTTCTGCCATTTTGAATAGCATCTGCATAAAATAGATCTATGCTGAGCGCAGTCCTAACTTAGTAAGATGGATTCTGTGAAGACAAACTTAGGCTGTTTGTAAAACCACAATATTAAATGAAAGCCCTGAATTATTAAATGTTACATTGAAACAAATCACAGTGCAAGCACTTCAAGTATAAAAGACTTGTGTATGCACAGCAGAAGACCAAAACTAAAATAGGCAAGTGGAAAAGGTAAAGTTTCTTTCTCTCCTTAGAAAAGACTTCCCATAATTTAAATTTCATGAGTTCTTAAATTTATCACTTTCTGAAAGAGAAGGAGAAGAAGAAGAAGAAGAAGAAGAAGAAGAAGAAGAAGAAGAAGAAGAAGAAGAAGAAAGAAAGAAAGAAAGAAAGAAAGAAAGAAAGAAAAGCAAAAAGGATTCTGGGGTATGCAGTATTTGCATAGCACTTCTCAGCTCACAAACACACTGATTTGACATCTGATAGGCTCCACACCGAATCTCATTACTTACACAACAGTTCCTGCTCTTGTTTACAAATGAAGTGTCGAGCTCTGTGTTCAGGACATGTGTTTGTTTTCTTCTGTCTGTGTGGTAGCCACTACTATAATGTATGTTAGTGAGGCAGAGTCAAACTTTGGGAGTGAGCCCCAAATGTCTGAGGCTCTCTAAAGGAATGATTCCTCTAATATTGGGGTGGCTCTCCATCAGAAGTGGTTCTGCTTCTTCCCCTCACGGGAGCACCAAGGCCCGAGTGACGAACTACCAGATGACTTCTAGTCTGGCTTCCAGAATTACCAGTTTTCTTCCCATCTGGCTGAGTGAGAAGGCTGAAAAAGGATGATGGAACATGGCAGGGGTAGACCGTGAGGCATGTAATGCCTTATTTGCCAGATGTGGAGAGTCCATATCACATTAGCTAGAACTTAACCACATGGATAAACTACAGTCCAGTTGTGAGCCTTAGGAAGAGAGGAAGGGTAGGATGAAGAGCTGGCAGCAGCGGCTGACTTCACCAAGGCTCAGGAGATAATTGGTGACAAAGGCAGAAGTCGCCCAACCGCCAGCTCTCAGCTTCTTTCCTGGTCAACCACTGTCTGTCTGCTGCACTTCAAGGGGCCCTGTCCCAGGACATGTGGTGTGAATTGCAACAAATTTGCATATTTTCACTTGCACTCTGTAATGACTATAGCAACGTAATTGGTCAAAATAACATTGAGGGGATGGGAAGATGACTCACTGGAAAAAGTGCTTTCTGCCTAAGCCAAGAGGCTCTGAGCATAGATCTCCAGCCCCAGGTAAAAGCTGAGCATGACAGTGAGTATCTGTAACTTCAGTGCATGTGACAGAGACAGGCAGATTCTAGGACTCTGTGACAAGCCAGTCCAGCTGAAATAGTGAGCCTTAGGTTTAGCGGGGTGCCTGACTCAACTAAAATATAAATATAATACAAAGTGGGTGAAGGACAGGAGAGATGGCTCTGTGTTAAAGATTAAAAGTTGCTGCTCCCCTTGCAGTGGACCCAAGGTCCAGCTCCCTGCAGCCACATAACATCTCAAAACTGACCTTAACTCCAATTTCAGGAATCCAACACCCTCTTCTGGGCTCCTTGGGCACTGGGCACAGATGTGGTACATATAAGCAAATTACTCAGGCAAATATAAAAAAAATATCAAAAACAGAAACAGAAAAAAAAATAAGATGAGTGGGCCAGTGGCTCAGTGGGTAAAGGCACAAACATACCTGGATACCTGACCCCCTAAAACCATGTAAAGGTGCAAAGGAGGTACCTGACTCCACAAAATTATCCTCTGATCTCCATTGCTGATGATGATAACGATGATGATGATGCTACATAAAAATAGGGTGTCCAACAGCCTCTGGCCTATAAATGTGCTCACAGGGGGCCCATGAACCCACACATATGAGAGAAAGAATGGGACTAGTCCCCTAAATAGGTATGAAGTGCAGACACTTTGTCAATATGTATTGTTATATATTTTTACATACAATTATATAGTTGTATGTGTATATATTGAAGAAGGCAGAGAAAGAGAGGGAGAGAAGAAAGGAAGAAGAAGGAGGAAGGAAGAAGAGGAGAGGGAGAGAGAGAGAAAGGAAGAGAGGACATTTTAGTCTCTATAGGCTATTGAGAGAACAATACTGATCAAGGCCTCATGCATGTATAAAGCACTTGGTAAAGCCAAGAAGACACAGTCATAGGATGACAAATGTAAGTGCCTAATACTGTGGGTAAAATTTCGAAGATCGGGGCAAACTGTCTGCAAAATGACAGACAGCATAAAAATGGAAGAAAAAAATTCAGTGCAGCTTAAATGTTGAGTTAGAAGCTAAGGAGACTGACAATTTTGGCTAGAATGGCTTCCCCATGAGCCCCATGGACTACTTTGACAGAGGTAGGGGGTCACGTTCATCTTTTACTTGGGCTCTAAGGATCCACATTCAGGTGTGTGTGTATGTGTGTGTGTGTGTGTGTGTGTGTGTGTGTGTGTGAGAGAGAGAGAGAGAGAGAGAGAGAGAGAGAGAGAGAGAGAGAGAGAGAGGCACTTTACAGGCTGAGCCATCTCCCTGGTCGTGTTTATTTTTAATAGAAGACATCTATTCCCTATTCATATTATCTCTCTGTCCCTCCCTCCTTCCTTCCCTCCCTCCTTCTCTCCCTCCTTCCTTCCCTCCCTCCTTGCTCCCCTCCCTCCTTCTCTATCATAGAACTCTTTGTTGAAAAACACATGCAAATTTATACATTCAAGTAGGTCCTAGAGATATGTATATTTTCTATGTCTTTAATTTCTTTTCCTTTAGGTTCTTAGTTGAGTCTTTTTACAGATTCATCAATTTCACTTTGTGTATTGTATTGGCATAGAGATGTTCGCAATATTTTTCATTCCTTTCGACATTTAATGTGGACACATGGGTTTATTTTTTCTCTATTTTCTTATCCCATATAATGAAAGGGTTGTCCTGTATTTTTTGGATGTTAAAACAACCTAGCTTTCTGAGATAAGGTCTACTTCTTTATGATATATTATCCTTTTAAAGGTAGATTTAGGGTTGAAGAGATGGCTAAATGGTTGAGTACCTGATATGCAAACCTGAGGTCTGAGGTCAAATACGCAGCTCCCGCATAAGACACTGAGAACGGACACACATGTGATCATGGTTCCAGTGCCGTGGGGTGCAGAGGCAGGGGGATCTCTGGGGCCTTCTGGCCACCAGCCTAATTCCAGATTCAGGGTGAAATTCTCTCAAAGGAATAAGAAGAGTAATAGAGCAGGACACCAGACATCATCATCTGGTTTCCTTGTGCTCACAGGCACACACACAACCACACTATACCAGACATTCACATAAAACACACACACACACACACACACACACACACACACACACAGACACAGAAAGAGAGAGAGAGAGAGAGAGAGAGAGAGAGAGAGAGAGAGAGAGAGAGACAGACAGACACACTCATACCCCATAGACAGACTAGACAGACAGACAGACAGACAGACACACACACACACACACACACACACACACACACACAGAGAGAGAGAGAGAGAGAGAGAGAGAGAGAGAGAGAGAGAGAGAGAGAGAGAGAGACAGACAGACAGACAGACAGACAGACAGACAGACACACTCACACCCCATAGACAGACAGACAGGCACACACACACACACACACACACACACACACACACACACACACAGTTTAGATAAATTTGGATTCAGCAATATTAGACTTATTTGATTTTCTGTATAGTTTGTTTATTTATAATCCATAGAATAATCCATAGAATGCTATTCTTATTATTTATTTTCAGATACTTTGGGTGTAAGTTGCTTTTTCTGTGGTTGTTTAAGTATAAATTATTTTAACAATTGATTTTTTAAATCACATAAATGATGAGTGATAGCCAACATTTTATTAAAAGATTAACTAGTAGAATGTACAAAAAAATCAAGTCATTATAAAAGTAAATATTAAAATAAAAAACATAGTTTACTTAATTTTATAAAATATTTTCTCCTAAAATTAAAAGATATATATAAGTAAAATAATTTAGACAAACCTAACTTTTTAAAATTTTGAGATTTAGTGATAAGATATTTCTAATTAAAATTATTTTTAATTTTCATATTTACCATATATCTAGTTTCATTTTATAGACTACACATAGACCCATACACAGGTATACAAATTAAAGAACAAACGGGTTGATTAAGGTTATTAAATGATCACCATAGGCTAGTGTTGCAGTCATCACTCTAAATTTTTCTACCTTTCAGATCAAGAGTTAGAACATAAATAGCTGATAAGATGCCTAATGGGGTAAAGGCACCGAAGCCAAGCCTGATGATCTTAGTTTGGTCGCCAGGCCCCACATGGTGGTTAAAAAAAAAAAAAAAAGAATTGACTCTTGCAAATTGCCCTATGACTTCCATACATGAGTGGTGTGGTACTTGAGCCCTGATACATATCTCCTCTAGAAAACAATACCCCATACAAATAAATCTAATAATTTTTTTAAGAATCAGAATATAGAGAGATGCAAGAAAACAGACCTCCTGTGTTATTGGCCTATAGTTCCCTATTATACAAGAACCTACAGGAGTTCTCTTGAAAGAGAAGGTGTGACAAGTTAATCATGTTCCTTTATTACATAAGTGCTCTCACTAACCAGGTCGTCCACGCATTCCAATACAATGTGTCTCCAGCAACACAGCAGCATGTGAACTTGGGGGTTTCCCCCTTTATAGATACAGAACTGGAGGTGGGGAGAAGTCTTTTCCTTAGCTGCGCATGACAGGAGGTCAGACATTTCAGGTTGTGCTGCAGTACTGAAATGCAGGGTACCTTAAATGAGGTGTCCTCTTTTCTGAGATGAGGGTGTGTCCAAGTTTGTGCCTGCTGTCAGCTCTCAACCTTATCCATCCTAGAGTTACGAGAGAGAGAGAGAGAGAGAGAGAGAGAGAGAGAGAGAGAGAGAGAGAGAGAGAGAGAGAGAGAGAGAGAGTGAGTCTCAACTGAGGGACTGCCGATATCAGACTGGCCAATCACCATGTCTGTGAGAGACTCTCTTGATTGATTTTTAATGTAGGACGGTCCAGACCAATATGAGCAACACCATTCCTAGTATGAGAGGCTGATTGTATAAATGATAGCTGAACACAAGTCAGTAAGGGAAGCCAGAGAGTGAGCTAGCAAAGAGGGTTCCCCTGGGGGTTCCTGTCCTTGAGTCCTCAGTGATGGACTGTGTCCTGAATGTATGGGCCATATAAATGCTTTCTTTCCCAAGTTTCCTTTGGTTACAATGTTTCAGTACCACACCAGAATGTAATAGGGCGTGGTGTTTCTAGCTAGCCATATGGAGTAGTCCTATGGCTGCCAGAAGAAGTACCAGGAAAGCCTATGTACAAGGTCATGGCTTTAATCTAATGGTGTGGCTGCTCTTATGCACAGGGAAAGAAATCACCAGGACGGATAGTCATCAACAGCAAAAGGTGGAATGACCTTCAAGACCTTCATAAAAGGGGATCGTGGCCATCAGTAATCAAATAATCCCATCTCAGTGGCATTTGGCCCTTGAAAGCAGCAAGGCTTAATTCTGACCCTTCTAATTAAAGGATTTCGTAGACAAGGAGGCCTATGATTGAACCCAGCCCTCCTCTTGGGTTTACCTTTTGTGCGTGGTACCTTCAATAGCCAATAATCAGAAAAACTACGCCAATGAGTTGGCTCCGCAGACAAAGGTACCGGTTGCAAATCCTGATGATCTGAGTTCTATCCCTGGGGCCCAAAATGTGGAAGGAGAAAACAGGTTCCTGAAAGCTGTCCTCTGACATTCAGGTGTCGATCCTTGCACACACACACACACACACACACACACACACACACACACACACACACACAGAGAGAGAGAGAGAGAGAGAGAGAGAGAGAGAGAGAGAGAGAGAGAGAGAGAGAGAGAGAGAGAAACTAACCAACCCAATAACTAACTAACTAACTAAATATAAATTTAAAAATCAGAAACCCTCTCCAATCAGCTAATCCTCTAGGGAGCTACAGTTCAGATGTAAGCTGCCTTGACCTGTTATGAAACAGGCTAATGTTCTGCATAAAAGCCATGATGGAGATTAAGTTATGGGACCCAACATGTCACCTTCCCAGGTCGATGACTGATGTCATAAATCTCATTGTTACTGCTTTTCTTAGCAGTAACCGGATGGTTTTATTTAGCTGAGCTGGCAAGCTGGGTTGAAAAGCATTTCACATACAGGTTGTTACTCCAGTCAGTACTTCCAGAATATAACGTTCTAATTTTAAAATCCTATGTCAGCAATGACAGCAAGAGATCCGCATTTAAAAACATGTATTTACTCAAGTACTTTAACAGCAATCACCTCTCACCAAATCTTACAGAACTCCATAAGAAGCTCTTAAGTAGGTTATTTCATTTAATCCACCTACTAATCCTAAAATGACATGCACATGGAAAATGTTGAGAAATTTCATCATATTCCACCATGAGAGGAATATGGGGTAAAAAGATAGAATGCTGTATCTTTTGTTCTGATAAACTTTCATTTCTTTTCTGCTGACAAATATACATTATTTCACACATACAAAAAATAGGTTTAAGATGTTTTTCTTCTGAGCATAGGTAATTCAAGATTTTAAGAAGCACTTACTTACTTACTTGTGTGTGTGCCCACGCGCACGCGTGCATGCGTGTGTCTCTGTGTGTGCACACATGTTCTGTATGTGTGTGTGTTTGATGTGTGTGTACACATGTGTTGTCTGGGCAGGGTGTTGCATGGGCCCATGGATGCAGAAGCCAGACAAACACCATGGCTGTCTTATCCCATGACTCTCCACATTATTCCCTTGAGACCAGGGAATTCACTAAACCTGGAATTAGGCCAGTGGCCAGGAAGCCCTAGCAATCCTTCTGTCTCTGGCTTCCACAGTAACGGGGGTCACAGGTATACAAGGCCATGCCTAGCTCTGTATGCAGATGCTGGGGATTTGAAGTCCGTTCCTAACGCAAGTGCTCTGAGTCCCTGCGATATCTTCCTCACTGGGCTATCTTCCCAGCCCCGGTAACAATATGTCTTTAATCCCTTCATAAATTCTAGTTTCAAAATAGTACAAAAGTCTCCCTTCTTACTTTGCTTTTAGGGGATAACCGAATTGTTCCTTCATTGCACAAATGAAAGGAGAACGAGTCAAGACATAAAGACCTCAAATGAGGAAGGCACAGTCAAGATACAGAACGCGGCATTCCCGGCTTTAGTCCTGAGTCTTTGTAGATGACTAAATAATGAGAACATTATGTCCCTGAGAATCAGTAAGAGGAATGTGGTTATTTGGAGATGACCATTTATGATAATCCCCAACTCCACCACGTTTCATATGGAGTGTGTGCCTGTGTGCAACCCTTGGAGCACAGAAGGGGGTTCACATTTAATTTCTCCTTTTTTTTTTTCCTTTTAACTCTTCATTTTTAAAAAAGGCATTTATCCTTCACTCAAATCCACAAAAAAGTGAAAAAGTATTATTGAACAGAAACCTCATTGAGATAATTTGACCTAGTGTTTAATAATTGCTTTCTTTGTGCCAGGCAATCTGCTTTGCATAAACCATCTCATGCAATCCCCCACCCCTTGTACTGGGAAGAGGGGTGCTGCCTTAAGTTGAGGGAACTGAGGCTCAAAAAAAAAAAAAAACAGATACACCTTGTCTCCAAATATGTAGTGACTAGCCATTGAAATTATTATAAAATTAAGCAAATCTTAATCTCAGTTGCAATACAACTGGAACAAATGCCAGTTTACATAAACAAAACAATGAAACAAACGGTCTTTTAAATTCAGCCTGCTTCTTATTACAGATGTGTTTCTAGCATTTGCTAGCATGCCTTCATCATGCCTAATTTTAATTCTTCCCACTGCTCATATTGGCAAGCCAATCTATGATAAAATGCCATTTGTGCTGTCAGGCTCACTGTGTTAATTTTACAGTTCAGTTCTAACTCTGTGTTGCTACACTTTCTTCCTTCCTTCCCTCCTTCCTTCTTTCCTTCCTTCCTTCCTTCCTTCCCTTCTTTCCTTCTTTCTTTCTTCTTACTTACTGATTTATTTTGCTACATTACTCATACTGATAGTGGATTACTCTTTGGCTCCACAGCCCAAGATTTCTGTTTCTTTATCTCTAATACATATTCACAGAAAAACAACTTTCCTAAAATGTGTACCGTATTTAGTGGAATATTTGTATACATTATTTTGCTTGCTTGTTTGGTTGGTTGGTTTCATTTGGTTTTTGAGGCATGGTTTCTCTATGTAGTCCTAACTATCCTGAAACTTACTAGGTAGACCAGGATGGCCTCAAAATCACAGAGATCTGCCTGCCTCTGCCTCCTAAGTGCTGGGTTTAAAGGCATGCTCTACCATGCACAGCTTTGTATACATTCTTAAAGGTTTATTATGTATAAGTATGTGTGCCTTTGTGACTTATTGTGTACCATATGCATGCAGGTAGCCATGGACTGCAGTGGGCATTGCATTCCCTATGACTGGAATTACAGAGAGAGTTGCCAGATGTGTCTTGGGAACCAAACACAGGTCTGACAAGAGCAGCATGTGCTCTGTAGCCTATGAACTGCTGCAAGTTCAGGACTACAGGTCATCTGTTACCTTATTTTTGGAGGCAACATTCACACAAGGCTATTTTTGCAGTGTACAGTTTGGTGATGTTTGGAATATTACTTCTTACGTAGCCAGAACCTTTATCTTGTTCTGAAATATTTTCAGTATTCCAATCAGAACATTGTTATAAAGTTTAGGTTTGTGAATCTTTTATATTTCACAGGTTTTCAAGATTTTTTAAAATTTCTATTTGTGCTCCCTTGTAATTAATTTCATGCTAATTTTAGGATCATAATTTTGAGCCCCAAAGTTGAGATTTTGATAGGGATTGCACTTAAAACATGAAAAATGGCTTTGGGAAATACACTACTTTGCCCCAGCTAACTTTTCAGCACATCAGTGATAGAACTGTCCCAGACTTCAGTGGAAATAAAGGTGGCTTCTTAGCTACTTATTTCACCCTGACGAAAATGTCTGACAAAACCTACTAAAGGAAGGAAGAGTTTATTTTGGCTTATAATTTTATGGCAGATACAAGCAAGGGATGCTGGTCACAGTGTATCCAGTCAGGACGCAGAGGCTGATGGATGCTGGTGCTTAGGTTACTTTCTTCTGCTTATTAAGTCTAGGATCCCTATGACCGGAATACTAGAAATCACATTTAAGGTAGGTATTCCTATTTCTTTTTTAAAAAATTTTTTCTTTTTTAAAATTTTTTCTCCTTTATTAATTTATTCTTGTTACATCTCACTGGTTATCCCATCCCTTGTATCCTCCCATTCTTCCCTCCATCCCATTTTCCCCTTATTCCCCTCCCCTATGACTGTTCCTGAGGGGGATTACCTCCCCCTGTATATGTTCATAGGGTATCAAGTCTCTTCTTGGTTAGCTGCTATCAGGTATTCCTATTTCAATTAACCTAATCTAGAGAATTCCTTATACACTTGCCTAGAGAGTTGCTTCCATGGTCATTCTAAATCCCATCAAACTGACAAGCCAAGCCTAACCATTAAAAGTTATGTCTTAATTACTTTTCTATTGTTATGGTGAAGGTAACTTACAAAAGAAAGAGTTTATTGGGGGCTCACAGTTACAGAGGGTTAGAGCCCATGACTCTCATGGCAAGGAGCATGGCAGCAGGCAGGAAGGCATGATATTGGGGCAGTAGCTGTGAACATATAACCACAAGCAGGAAACGGGGAGAAGGAGTCAGAATGGGTTGAGTCTTTCTAAGCCTCAAGGTTCACCCCTAGTGACACATGCTTCTAACAAGGACACACCTCCCAATCCTTCCCAAATAATTTCAAAAACTAAGGACCTAGTATTAAAACATAAGAGTCTATGGGAACACTCTCATTCAAATCGTCACAGACAGATCTTCCAAGTGGTAAGAAAACAGATTTTAAGATGACTGACATGACTGTCAGGCCTAATCCTTGCCAATGCTACTCGAGCACTGTCGGTCCAGCTTTCTCAGCCTTCACACTTACTAGCGGGAGCCCAAAGCTGTGGTTCTCTGTAAGTCTTATTTTCTAATATTGAACCCATAGGAAGTATTAGTATGAACACATTTTTTTCTCCTTTATTAATTTATTCTTGTTACATCTCAATGGTTATCCCATCCCTTGTATCCTCCCATTCTTCCCTCCCTCCCATTTTCCCCTTATTCCCCTCCCCTATGACTGTTCCTGAGGGGGATTACCTCCCCCTGTATATAGTATGAACACATCTTAAGGGTAAACGTAAACTAAATTTCAGATCTTATTGAAATAAATTAGTATGAATTGATTCTCTCACTTTCTCATTATTTTCTGCCCTTTCCCACATGTTGAAAATGTTTCTAGTTAATACCAAGCACCAAGATATAATGTATCTAAATCATAAAACAATCTAGGTAGCATCTATAGTGTGGCAATTTGAATGGGAAAATGTTTCCCACAGTTCGTCTGTTTGAACACTTGGTCTCCAATTGACGGTGCTATTTGGAGATGTTGAGGAGGTATGATCTTGCTGGAGAAAGTATAATTGCACAACTTTTAGAGGTTCCACTCTGCTTTAAAGATCTCAATTATATAAAGAGAAGTTAAAAGCAAATAAATAACTTGTGAGGCAGAAAAGCATAGGGAATAGCTTAGCAACCTGGGACTCTGCTTGGTTTGGGCTATGCATATTGCCCCTCTTCATATAATGCACTTGGCAGTCTTAGACCCTTACATACACATTATGTTATACATGCAACAAGCCCATATTATACATGCAACAAGCCCAATCTAGGACCCTTATCTGCATTGAGCTGGGTACAAACCCCACTCTAAACAAGTTTTTCCTACCCTCTTGACCATCACACTTAGACAGATGTCCAGGTATAAGAATGGAAAAGCTGATCTTGCCTGAACTGGTTTGAGATATAAAAGTACTAAGGCAGGCAACCTATCTTCCAAAGTGAACTTCTAGGGAGAACCTCCTAATTGCCGATCTTATACCTATGCATAATTAGGCATGTGTATAATTAAAATAAGATGCATTATGGGAAGGGATATGCACAGTTGAAAGATGGTTATACAATTTAACCTGCCAATCAAAAAAAAAAGAGAACGACACAGACTATACCCATTAGCAAGAAATTTTATCTTGCAGCTCATAAAAAGAAGTCCCAGACGATGACCTTTGAGGGCCTCCATTCATGTGACCTACCACCAATCTTAAACATGCTCTCCTTCCTAAATTGTGCTACTGTTTTGACTTTTCTCGCTGCCTTGCAAATCCATGTGAGCTTTCTTGAATGCTGTGAATGAAGCACCAAGAACCTGGAGTCGCCTGTCCCAGATCCCTTCCATCGGGAAGGCCTCAGTCACCATGTGTTCCGTTCTTTCATCCCACTGTTTGTTTACACCTGTTACAATAGAGTTTCTGAGAAAAGCAATCTAGGTCCTTCATGTAGACCTGATTGCAAATAAAAGAGCAAACTGTCTAAAATCACACCACAATGCTGAGTAAAAAGGAGCATGCATAGAAGTGTCAAAGAGCATTGCCTTCAGCCTGGCAGTTTCTTTCTGCGGCTTATGGTGTGCAAGCACTTCAGGACATTCAGACGCATTCTACGTTCTTCTAATCAGCAACCAGCCGCCGGAATTACTAACTTTCTGACTCCTATATTTAAAGGAAATGTCTAAGTTGTACTTGAAGAGGAACCCTTTAAAAGAGCGTGGTAGTTAGACAGCAATAACCACATAGTCTACAGATAGCAAGCATTGAGTGCACACGTTTCTAAGAACTTTACACTTTGAAGTAGTTTAACATTTTGAGACCTAGGTTCCACACCGCACACTGAAGATGTTGGGAGGACTGGTCTGTGTCCATTGAAGTCACAGAAGTAGAGCAGACACAAATGCAAGATGGCAATGACAAAAAAAAATACCATTCTTCCACCTTGAAACATCTCAAGGGTTTTTATGAATATAAATTAGCAAGCTTACGTACTGCCCTTTCATAGAGAACACAGTGTACCTTTGACCAGACAGAGTAAAATGAGATAACAGTTTGAGAAAGTGTTGTGTTTATGTGAAACTGCTGTAATGCATTCTTCAACAGCATAGGGAGGTAATAACAGCATGGCAATTTGGAGATAATCGTCCACAAAAATAAGCAGACCGAGTTAAACACTAGCAACCGAACATAAGATTCCACAGAATGTGTGCACAACTTGAATTTTGTTAGAGGCCCGCTAGCTTCATACTGTGTACCTGGATGTGTACAAGCCTTTTATAGTCTAAGCCTCACAATTCGGAGACATAGGAAACTCCCAACATTATTTCAACTGCTCAGCTTTCTAGCAATGTGGGGAAAAAAAGCCATACCCAAAGTTAAAAGGAAAACCGGCAGCAAATATTAAAATGTGCATGTTTACATATATGTATATGTACATATATGTTGTAATATAAACATTCCTGTTACTGATGGTGGAGACCTGTGTGCCATCACCTAACTGAAAAATGAAAGAAACCAATTTAAAACTGTGAAAAATTGGCCATAATTGAGCTTCTTAGTTGGATTTTAATTTCTAAAACAAAAGAGCTTGAGAATGAGAGGCAGAGATGGAGACATACAGGGTAGAGGGAAGAGGAAGGGAAAAGAGAGAAGAGAGTAAAGAAAGAGAGACGAGGGACCAAACAGTGGACAAGGTGCAAAAATGGTTTGTTGCCTCCTTGTTGAATGAAGGCAGCTATTTGATTATCTTCATTATGAGTAACTCTGGCTCTAACTAGCTACACCCTCCATGTGAGTTAAAATTAAAGTTTTAAAAGGGTTGCACACATGAGGCAGAGACAGGCAATTAATTCTCTGTGAGTTCCAGAGCAGCTGGAGCTACATAGTGCGTCTCAGAACAGCCTAAGCTAAAACAAAAGAAAACAAAACCACCTAAATGTCCTAGTGCTTCAGGGTTATAGTGTCTATCGCCTGAGTTTTAGGCCCTCAGACATCTCCCTGCTCCCTGCAGTCTCTAGGAACCTCTCTGGGGCTCAAGCTCCTCACCTGCGGATTAGGACAACCACGCCTGTATTTTGAAGCTGCAGGGATACAAGGATGTTAGCAAGTGGTCACTCATAATGAGGATTGATGGTTCTTCCCCTGTATTTTCTTTACTGAGAGAATAACCAGCTTTCAGTTACATGTGGGAACAGTAAAGAGATAAATGAAACTCACAGCCAGCAAGCTCATGTGGTGATTCTGTGTAATTGTCTTTTCTGAAGCCATTTGGCTGGCTGGTAGCTTAAATACTGCATTCTTTATTTTGCTCTTTTTGTGCATTGTGTGTGGGGAGAGTCCGCTCATGCCCTAGCCCGTGTTGTTAGAGGACAATATGGAGAGCCACTTCTTTCCTTCCACCATAGGCATCGCAGTGACTAGACTCAGGTCACTGTCAGGTTTGGTGGCAAGTGTCTTTACCCAATGAGCCATCTTGCTGGCCCCAAATACAGGGACTAATCGCTGTTTGTCAAGGTTGGAACAGTATACCTTTTTTTTGTTTGTTTCAAGTGATCAACAATGGTGACTTCACAGCTTTTTATGTGACAAGAGGACACAGAGATGAGAAACACACACCACACACAAATATACCCATAAGCTACTTCATACACACAAAATACATCTTACACATACCCATCTCACATACAACACACACATATCACACATCCTAAACATATACCACACAACTCACACACAGATACCAAAGGACACAGCCATACTTTCATCTCACACACAACACATACATAGCACACAACACACAACACATATATGATTCATGTGTGCTGCTTCTACAACATATAGTATACAAACTTCTCTCTCTCTCTCTCTCTCTCTCTCTCTCTCTCTCTCTCTCTCTCTCTCTCTCTCACACACACACACACACACACAGATCATATCGCCCACATGATACACACATTCTAATCATATACCACAGTCACTTTACATATATCACACATACAACATACAAGCCTCATAAATACAACTTTGAAACTATGTAAGCACATTATTTTCAACACATATACACTTCACACACTGCTACTAACCACACATGACACAAACACACTTCTACCTCACATACACATTCAGCACACATAGCTCATGCAGATGTCACATATATAATGGAGTGGGGGCACTGGGGTGTGGTGGTGATCATCTAGGGGATCACTGAGTTCATTCCCTGCCTTGGACATACAATTGAGTGTCCAGGAAAGACAGAAGGCCAAACTGTGGAGAAAGGAAAGGCTGTGTCCAGGGTAGAACAGACTCAAATAGATGCAGTTCATTTTATAGTGTCCCTGGGCCTTCCCTTTTCTCTTATTGGTTCTGTTTAGATATGCACCCCTGTGCCTTCCTGCCATTTATCCTCATAATGTGTTCTAGGAACAAGAAGCCAACATCTCAGGCATCTTAGTTGGGGTTTTATTGACATGAATAGACACCATGACCCTGGGAATGCTTACAGAGGAAAACATTTACTTGCGGCTGCCTTACTGGTTCAGAGGTTTGGCCCATTCTTGTCATGGTGGGAAGCATGGCATCATGCAGGCAGACATGGTGCTGGAGGAGTAGCTGAGAGTTCTACATCTGGGTGGGCAGGCAGCAGGAAGAGAAAGTGACACTGGGCGTGGCTTGAGCTTCTGAAACCTGAAGGCCCACCCCAGTGACACACTTTTTTCACCAAGGCCACATAGACTCCAACAAGGTCACACCTCCAATAGTAGTACACTGTATGAGTCTATGGGGGCTATGTTCCTTAAACCCCCGACACCAGGAGGCAAGCTGCTTTGCTTTTCCTGTCTACATATGTCCCTCTAATGCTCCTTCACATACAGCATACAATTCACAGATACCAACTACATGTGATAAAATCATGCCTCTACATTACATACTCCATATCTGACATATAGTAATTACCCAAGGCATATAATATCCATAAATCAATCAGTCACCACACACATGTCATATACCCAATCCTAAAGAATGAGACCAGAGGAAAGGTTATTCATAGACAAATTATTTTTTTCTCTACAGATAGAACAAAGCAGCCACCAGGTGCTTGGGAATGAATGACATTCATGTTAATTATTATCTTAGAGAAGACTGAGATTAAGAACTAAAACACCTTACTTTCTTTTCTCTTGCTTAAAAAGTTGGTGAAAAGCCAGGCATGGGGGCACATGCCTTTAAACCCAGCACTCAGGGAGGCAGAGGCGGCAGATCCCTGTTATTCAAGGCCAGCTTGCTGGTCCAGGACAGCCACGGATACACAGAGAAACCCTGGTTTGAAAAAAACCAAAACAAAAAGAGTTGCTGAAATCAGAACAAAACAACAACAAAACCCACCTGAAAATATCTAAAATAAAGCCTGTTTCCAATTCTCTTGGCTTCCTTCCCCACAATCAGAGCCTGCTCTCTGCTTGTTGGGGGCTTCTCATCCCTCTGAAAAGACAGGAAATTGCATAGCTCTCCATTTGCAGTCTTCTGAGGAATTCTTTTCTTCTTCTCCCGTCACTGCTGAGTCAACAGTAAACCTCCCTTACTTTACAGTGGGAAGATTCTGTTGTGCAGCATTTGGAGCCCTTCTCTTCCCATCCACATCTAAATGCTGTCAACAGAATCCTCTAAAAAAAAAAAATGGGATCTGGGTAAGTCCCTCAGTGGTAGAGCAAGGCACTGGGTTTGGTTTCTTCACCACAGAATACTGCTTGTGCCAAGTCTAAGGTATGTCGTCAACATTTGAACAACTTCTGGATGCTGCGAGTCTCACTTCATCCTGCCATTGCCCCGGCTTCTAATCTAATATCTACTAACCTTGAACTGTGATTCCAATGCCACCTCCCCTCTGCTTGTTTCTGTCACACACCATCCTCATACACGCCGGCTTATCGATGGATGAATGAACCATCTAAAAGGAAAAGCCCTTGACTTTTCCTCTCAGTTTACTCAGGAAAACTCCACATGGAAGCATCTTGCATGTCTGTGCCTGCATGCTTTAATTTAATGAAATGTGAATTATGGGCAATGAGAGAATGACTCAAAAATGTTTTGGGAGGCAAATTAGTTTATGGTTATAATAAGTCATGTTCTATGGGAATCACATTCTGTGTTTTAGGGACTGTTGCAGGAGAATATTGTAAAAATAGATGCATATAAATATGTTACTGATGTCACTTTAGAAGTACTCATTGTTAGGAAATCTTTGGGGATGATAAAGATAAAACCTGGGACAAAAGAACAGAGAGGACATCACAGAGGACATATGATGGAGCTCACAAGCTCCAGCCTCCCACCCCCTGGTTACTTTTCCTGTGTGCTTGTTTGGTTTTTGAGTAGAAGACCTTACCATAAATTGAATATTTTTGTACTGGCTCCCAAATTTGCATGCTTAAATCCTAGTCATCGAGTGATGCTATTTGTAAGTCTTTAGGGGAGATGACTAGGCATAAGAGCGGCACCTTCAGAATGGGATTAATATTATTTCAAGCAGATAGAGAAGACACTTACGGAGTATGAGACTCGGTGGTTTCCCAAAGGCAGCTGTTGAAGTTTACCCATTTCTGCATATCAGACATCTGATTATAATTCCAAAGTTAACTGGTAAAACCATCAATCCTGTTACCTCTTGCACATTACCCAGCTGGTCATTTACTACACAACCCATAGAGACAGCCTGGAGACCTATAACGTGATACTTTGCTCACTTCGCTCACAATAATTTCATATCTTACTTAAAAATCTTCTCAGAAACAGCTGTTCTAGATTGCTTTCTGTGGCTGGGATAAACTCTATGGTCAAAAGCAACTTTGGGAAAGAAAGGGTTTATTTATCTTAAAGGTTAGAGTTTCTTATCAGGGGAAGCCGAGGCAGGAACTAAAGCAAAGACCATAAAGAAACATTGCTTATTGGCTTTCTCAGCTATCTTTCATATGTAGCCAAGATGTAATTGCCCATCAGGGGCTCCATCCACAGTGGGTTGGGCCTTCCTGTATCAATTAGCAATCTAGAAAATGTCCTATAGACATGCCTATAGGCCAATCTGGTGGAGGCAATTTAATTGTGATGCCCTCTTCCCAGGTATGTCAAGTTATCAACTAATATTAGTCATCACACAGAGAGAGAGAGAGAGAGAGAGAGAGAGAGACAGACAGACAGACAGACAGACAGACAGACAGACAGACAGACAGACAGACACAGAGACAGTGAGGCACACCCAGAGGGAATTAGAAACATGTGGACTTTCCTACCACCAAATCTCAAAAACAGAGGGTTCAAAGGAGCATATTAAAACAGTGTGATGAGATATGTTAATTATCCAATTAATTTAATATTATACAAGTAATAATAAGTTCTAGTCTCAACAAATAAGGATTTTCCAATAGTCCAGGCAATCCTGTACTGTGTAGTTTGACAAGCTCGGGCTAACTGGGTTGTTACCTTTGTCTAACAGTTTTAAATGGCAAATGAGTCAGACACAAATGAGCTAGTGTTACGAATCATCACTTCTGAGTCTTGTAGAGAATGTTTTAAAGAAATAGTAGCTGCTTTCATGATTTTTTAAACTTGAAATTCATTTTAAAAATCCCTTTCATGGTGTGCTCTATCGCTTGATAAGATATATTCTAAAGTACTGAACAGCACAGGTGTGGTGCTGTGGTGTGGCTGTGCAGATTTTGAGGACTCTAGAACACCATGGGGTTCTGGACAGTTTGAAGGACGGCCTGGTACCCTTCAGCGGCTGAAGCTGCTTGAATATAGAAAACCCTCAATAAAGGTTATTATTTTTGTGTATTAAGAAATGAAAAAATGGGAGTCAGTGAGATGGCTCCATAGCTGCTCTTACCAAAGACCCAGGCTTCAGTTGCTAGCACGCACATGGATGTTCACAACCATGCGTAAGTCCAGTTCCAGGGCATTTGCAGCCCTCCTCCAGCCTCTGAGGGCAATGCTAGCAGAACTCTAAAAAGCCTCCAAGTTGTGTTGTTGTACTGTGTTGTGTCCATCACTTCCCCTCTCCTCTCCAGGCCCAGGTCATTTCCCTGAAATGCAGTCTACTTACAGCAGAATGCCAGATCACTGCACAGCGTGATGCATTTTCACACAACAAGGAACACAAGTGATGCTCCTGTAGGCTGCAGGACTATAATCCCGGCATTTGTGAGGCTGAGGCAGAAGAATTACCACAAATTTGAGAACAGCCTGGCCCATAGAGTAATTTCCATGTCCACCTGAGTTACAGTATGAGAAAAACAAACAGACAAACACAACAACAACAAAAACAAAACCAGAGAAAATGTATTAACATACTAGGAAGCATTATCACCCCATCAACTGCTATGACCCTGCAAGAAGAAAGTGCCATCAAGACTCCAACATTATTAATTAAGTTCCCTGTTTCTGACTATACTGCAGTGAGGATTTGTTGGCCCATTGCTTTTCCTTGACGCTAAGTCTGGAGTGCCATCCGTGGAGTAGTGTACAGTTGTAGTTACTCCCTCTCATTGCCTTCTCGTGTTCCACGAGGAGTTGCCTGCTGCTTCTACTGATGATAACAGGAGACGGAAACTGGTCAAGTATGACAGGAGCCACAAATTAGGCATTCTGAGAACATCCATGCTCAAGGGCAGGCTGGTCATGAAGAACTTTGGTTCCTGTTTCTGTTTTCTAAGTGAGCACCTCTGCCTAACAGCTATATGTGACTACATGACTGACACTGACAGGGTGTACTTGGGCACTAAGGTGGGACACATACACTGAGCAGCTCATCACCTTCCTTATATCTCACCTACTTGGGGCCATAAAGGCTCCAGACTAGCAGCTCAATGGTACCCTCTTTCCTTGGACCTCTCCTGCTATACAGGAGCTCTGCGTTTCTGATCTGTATTCTGTATTCTGTATTCTGTATTCTATATTCTCTCTGTCTCTCTCTCTCTGTCTCTCTGTCTCTGTCTCTGTCTCTCTGTCTCTGTCTCTGTCTATCTTTGTGTGTGTGTGTGTGTGTGTGTGTGTGTGTGTGTGTGTGTGTGTGTGTATTCCTGTTTCTTTGTGTCTCTCTATCATTCTTGCTCACTCATGACTTCTGTCTCTGTCTTCATTTTTTCTCTTTATCTCCCTATAATAATCTACTATACTTTTTTCCGATGCTTACCCTTTGTGCTCTATGTATTTTACTCTTCATACTCTTGAGAGAATAATTTGAAAGCTACTGGCCACGGGAGGCTCTGGTGGCTGTTCCACTCCTGGGACCCTGGCTCTCTGAGCTAATCCTACCCCAGCTTCCTAAGAAAGTCTATGATTCTCGAGGACGCTTTTCTGTATCGCTACAGCAGAAGAGCATTTGAGACACTGTAAGAGTTGGCTGCCACTGTGACCAGTCTTGAGCATGGTTCTGGTAAACATATGGATAACACTGTCCTGGGGTGTAAGCCTGGAAGAGAAACTTGATAGCTGCTGTGCTCTGCTCTAGGGGAGACTGCCATCTTCTTTTCCATGTGGTGTGTCCCTTTGGACTCCCCAGGCAGGGAGTTTCATCTCATTTGTATCTCTTCCAGCACAGGGTGTCAATCTCTACTTTTAGCTAGTCCAGAGGGCACAGTGTTAAAAAAAAAGCGCTAAAGAGCTTGAGATTCATCCTACACTGAAATTAATTAATATGTTACAGCTTCATGGAGCCTGGAAGACAAAGCATCCCTTGGTAACAGATGAAGGATGGTGCAGTACTTCATAGTGATAACCAGAGTCAACACTTTATGCCATGTCTCCAAGGCCCAGTCCCAACAGGAGAAGCAAGGTAAAGCAAATGGCGCAGCACCGCAACAGAGGAAGCCCGAGTTTAAGGAACTCCAATCTTTTACAGCAGGTGGTGGTAAGCATGCGTACTTTGCTCCAGAGGGAGACGGAAGCTTTATGACCTAAGGCTGTACATGACACAAACATCATTGAGAAGGAAGCTGGAAACAGAAGACAGGCTAGAAGGCACAAGAGTGCCACTGCCTATGAAAAATGCTAAAGAGTTGTGGGGAGGCACCCCTGCAGGGTAGCCACACATTGTGGCTTAAGCTTTGTTTTCCTTGACAGCTAAAGAAGATGGTGACCCAGCCATCATCAGAGAAGCGACCTCCTGAAGCAGATGGTCACACATATAGAGACCCATAGCCAGGCATTTTGCAGAGAATGAGAGACCATGGAACACTCAGCCCTAAATAGGATGTCTCTTTCAAATCCCTCCCTCAGGACTCCAGGACTCCAAGAAAATAGGAGGTGGAAAGAGTGTAAGAGTCAGTGGGTGTGGAGGATACCAAAAACCAAGGCGCTTTAAATCAACATGATCAATGCTCGTAGGAACTCAAAGAAACCAAACCGAGGCAGCATGCACAGGGCCTGCAGGGGTCTGCACCAGGTCCTCTGCATTTATATTGTGACTTCTGTTTTAGTGTTTTTAAAGTATTCCCAAGTGTTTGGATGAGTGGATCTTTGTGTTTCATGTCTTCTCTTGGGCCCTTTTCCTTCTGCTTTTGTAGAGGAATTTTAATTCAGAACATGGTTGTTCTATGTAGAGGTCATATGCAAAAACCTTCTACGGTTGTGTGATCTGGCTAGAATACCAGCATGCCTTTAATCTAGAAGACAGAGGCAAGCAGATCTGAGTTCAAGGCCAGCTTGGTAAGAGCAAGTATCAGGTAAAGACAAGCTTAGGTCCAGGTGTGGTGGTACAAGACTTTAGTCCCAAACAATGAAGGTAAAGTTAGTTTGTAGAAGGAAGCACCCATGTTTGAAAGTGATGTTTAATTGAGTGGCAAAAAAAGAAAATGATGAATCAGAGAAACACTGGGCAGGGTGGGACAGTAGTAGAGAGACAGGTTGCAGAGGGAGACAGAACTCAGGTGAAGGCCAAATGAGCCAGAGAATGAAAAGGAGCCAGAAGTCTAGAGAAGATTACTGGAGTTAGTTTGAGGCCAAACAGAGCAATTCAGAGACCAAGAGAGAAGCCAGATTGAATAAGTCAGCTGGGAGAAGATTTTGAGGCAGAACAGCTGACTTGAACCAGCCAGCTCTGAGCTCAGTAAGAACAAGAAAGGGTGAGCTTGTTCAAGCAGTAAGCCTGAGAGGCTGAAAACAATCTAGGCCTAGGTTAGATTGGATGGAGACTAGAAGCTTCTAAGAGTAGGCCTAAGTTAGCAGGAGGCAGTAAGCCTCTGAGACAACAAATATGACAGGCTAATAAAAGCTCCTATTACATGTTTCTTTGTCCAACTCTGATGTGTTGGTTTTTATCTTATTATTTTATTATTATCCCTTAGAAGCCTGTTTGTTTTCTAATGAAAGTCAAGACGCAATGGATCTGGATGGGAGGGGAGGTATTGGGAGGAGGAGAAGAAGAAAGGGTAACTAATCAGGATATATTTTGTGAGGGAAAAATTATTTTCAATAAATGGAAGAATGAAATAAAATAAAAAGAGGCTAAGCACCATGGTTTTAGCCATTCGTGTAGCCTTTCTTTGAGAATATGTGTTCTCATCTTCTTGTCCATGTTTCTGTTAAGTTTTCTGGTGTTTTTTTCTTAATTCATTAGTCTTCATGAGACTTAATGTGCTAGTATGGGTTGGTAGGGGTTGGCTCCCCTTTTTAAGGACTCGGTGGGGGGGGAGAGGGAGGGAAGAGGGTGGGACAGGAGGAGAGGTCGAAAGGGGCTATGATCATGATGTAAAGTGAATAAATTAATTAAATAAAAGAGACTTTTAGACTATTGCAACATGGTTTTCTCAAAATAAGTATAGGAAAATAGACTTTTAGAAAGAACGATAAATTTAATTTTGTCTATTTAAAATAATAATTTGTAATAATTCTCAGTACCAGTACTGTTTCTCATATTTATTTACAAATATGTTTCTTTTTGCTGCAGTTTCTTAATGTGTCATTTGAGAAATAGGAAACGTGTTCTTCCTCCTATATATAAAACAAGCAACAACAAAAACCAGCCTAGAGACAGATCCACTGCGTTAGTCCACTTGGGTGTCCATAACAAAATACCTTGATCTGGTAATGTGTAGAAAAGTATTCTGCACAGTTCTGGTGCCTGGAAAGTCCACGGTCAATGCATCTTTTGAGGGCATGTTCCTGGCTGGTGGAGTCTTCTATATATTGCACAGTATCCAGGGAATAAAGGGTGGTGCTCCCCTTGGAGGGCATGTGCCTGGCCGTTGGAGTCTTCTAAATACCTCACAGTATGCAGGGTGAAAGGGATGATGCTCCCCGTGGAACCCTTGTTGCCCTTTGCAGTGTCTCATTTATCCCAGCCCCTTCTTGAGCTTACTCTCCTCCTTCCTGACTCCACGGTGCCCAGAGTGCATATCTGTACCACCACAACAGGCTTACCTCCTTCCTAAAGACTCCAATCCACCCATGAGAGCTCAGCAGTGACCACTTAACCCTCCCAAAGGGCCCAGTCTAGAAGATCACAGTGCGTGTTCAATTTCAGTATGGACTTAGGAAATAAAACTTAGACCACAGTACCATCATTTGCATGACTGGTTGAGTGTATGTGGGTACATGCATGTGTTCGTAGCTTGTGCACGTGTCCTCACACGGAGGGCTGAGGACAATCTCAGCTGTCATACTTTATGGAACACCAACTGTTTTATTTTGAGACAAGCTTTCTGGTATTTTGATAAATACTAAGGGTTAATAATCATGCACCAAGAAGTGAATATGGAATTAATCTGGATGCATACCTCACATCATAATATAAATCTGTCCCCAGGGAGACTACTGAACTAAATATAAAAGGAAAAGAATAAGATTTTTAAAATAAAACAAGAAAATATTTATTTTTTACTTTGTGACCTCAATGTATTAACCATAATGAAAAATATAATTTGACCATATTAAAGTATAGTGGTTAATATTGATTATCATTTTTTAACAGGAGTTAACAAGGGTCAAGCCTCTGGAAATGTATGTGAGAATTTATCTTTGAGGTTAACTGAAGTAAGAAGACCTACCTCCTAAGTGGGTGACACCATTCCCTTGGCTCAAGTCCTACACAGCATAAAAAGGGGCAAGTTAGCTGGACATGGCCATCCACCAGTGTCTGCCTCCTTGATATGGATGCAATGTAACTAGCTGTCCAAGGTCTGGCCACCAGAACATGTACAACAAAGTGGACATTGTCCTCAAGTTATGAAACAAAATAAACTCTTCCTCTGTCAGGTTGCTTTTGTCAGGGCATTTTATCACAGTAAACAGCAAAAGTCACTGAGTTATAAAGCTGCAACTTATAATTAGTACACTGTCTCATATAGGCACCAAATTTAAGCATAATGTATGCCTACTGATACTTTTCTTTTTCTCTATTTTTCCTTCTATGCCTCTTTCAATACAATATCAGACAAGTTCCGAGAGAATGTATGATGTAAAAAGAGCAATCCTAAACCTCATAATATAGCATCAATGCCTTTTAGGATATTTTAATAACGGGCACTACCTGCATTCCTTCTTAATGGTAGACAGAAACTAATTTTAATTAGTGAATTCATTAGTGCATTTAATATTTTTTCTTGTTGCCACAATGGTAACAAAAATAATACAATTACCAATCTGCTTGCATTGCGCTCAATATGCTTGATGTGAGAGTATTAGATTCTGTGTGTGTGTGTGTGTGTGTGTGTGTGTGAGAGAGAGAGAGAGAGAGAGAGAGAGAGAGAGAGAGAGAGAGAGAGAGAGAGAGAGAGAATGTGTGTGTGTTGTAGGTGTTCACATGTGTGGGTGCATCTGTATGCACACGAACAGTGAGGTCTGAGAACAACTTCTCTTGTTGTTCTTCATGCACATTCCACCTTTTCTTTGAGACAAGGTCTCTCCTTGGCCTAGAAGTTCACTAAACAGGCAATGTTAGCTAGCAAGCTGTCTCCAGATTCATGAGGATGCTATGTTAGTGAGCCAGCTAGCTCCAGGGATCCTCCTTTCTTCCTTCTTTCCATCATAGAGAGTACAGGCATGAACCATGAACCATGGCTTTTCATGTGGACTCTGGGGATCTGAACTCAAGATTTCACACCCATGGAGCAAGGGACTTAATTTACCAATGGAGCCCTCACCCACTGCCCACATCATGTGTCTTAAGAAAACTCTGCCCTGAAATATCGCATACAGAGCAGATGATATGTATTTTGAGAAAGCTCAGCAAATTGATAGAAACCAATGCTGTTTAGTGATTAAGTGTTAAGTGATTTTCCATCAATCCATAAGGTTAGAGTTTCAGAGTGTATGGCCAATGCGGGCTTAACCTGGAATCTGAGACCATCTTCAGTGCCTTGCATTTACAAAATTATACTCTTTTTCTTATATAAATGCTTGAGGCCCTAAATACTGGATTCTCTCCTGTGGCTAGTTAACACTTTGGCTTCTTTATCTTCATATGAAAGCTTCCTTGCTGTGGCCTTGTGGTCTTCTCTGCCCACGGGTGTTGACATTACTCATAATGTCACTTCCCTGTGAACTTGGTGTCCTTGGCTTAGGTCAGTTTCTCTGGAGACTTACTTTCATGATGACCTCATATTCTTTCATATTAATAAATAATTCTTTCAACATCTTCCTATTAAAATACAAGGCTAAGAAAAAACTTGGCTCAGACTGTCCGGTGTATCAGACCACATCATAACCCCTATGAGACAACTGGTCTTGTGTGTCTTGTCCTGACTTAGTAGGACCCACAGGACATGCCCCAACTAGCTTCTTCTTATAAAGGACTTGAGTTGTCATGTCTAATTCAACAAAGAACCCCAGTGTTGAGTTGAAAGGTCATATTTTGAATCATAGGGCATTTGTGACACTAATGTATAATATACATAAGATCGCGGAAAGAAGAAGCTTCAGTTTTCAAATAAGAGAAAGTTCTAGATCTACCGGTGTTTGCCATTAGCTTCTACTCTCCAGGCTGATTGTTAGATTCAGGGGCCCCAGACTTAGGGAAACCTTAAAATAGCTCAGATAAGCTCCTCTGTGGAATTCCATGGCCTACCCATGGAATGTCACCCTGTGACATGGACAGATGGGGTACCACAGCTTTTCCCACAGTTTGTGCCATTTACCAAGGACTCTGGGTCATCAAAACTCAACTGATTAATAGCAGTTTTATTTACCATTCCTGATAAATTATTCTTCAGGCAGGGTAGCAATGGTCTCACTTGATGCCTTAATTAAAATTCAGGCAAGAAAAAAAAAAGGAATCAATAGTGAAGATATTTATTTGTAGAACAATGCTAGGAAGCAAAGTTTCTATACAGGCTCTATTCTCACCAGTGTTTAGAAGAGGCTATATGGGCATGGGACAGGAAGTGAACTGATTTAGCAACAGGAAACAGATCTAAATTTCATAAGGAAAATAAATTTTGTCCCATAGAAGAAATCAGCTAGAAATCTGCGTGTAGGTAGAAAGACAGTTGGAAACAAAAGAACATAATCAAAGAGAAATAAACATTGCTACATGTGAGGAGTGGGCAGGAGAAAGCCCCGGCCCCTCCACCAGTGATACAGCCACAAGAGGTAAGGACGACCAGTAATTGACAGCTAGGTTAAACTTAAAGCGGGGACCCATCCTGTCAGATGGGCTTGACATCTATCTGTCATATAAGCAAATGATGGTTTCATGAAATTCTTTCCTCTCTGTCCTTGCCCTCCCTCCCTCACCCACCTCGCTTTTCTATACTTAGGCGAATTCTCAGTGACACAGTGGAAAGATCTGTACTATAAATGACATGGATAGAAAGAGAGGGGAAGAGAAAATGTAAGAGTAAACTTTCCTCCTTTTCTTCAGTAATGAAAGAACAAACCATTAACTATACACTCATTTTACATCAATCACGAGTAAAGCTTTTCCTGCTTATGGCAAATAAAGATAAATCTTCATTCTGTTAATAGATAGGCTAATATGGCCAGTGCCTATACAACAAATTCTATGTTCTTTTACCATCTCAGACATGTTGGTCCAGGAGTTTAATTTTTTTTCTGCTTCCTTTTTCTTTGTAAGATGCTGTCTCATTGTGTAGCCCAGTCTGACCTCAAACTCACTCTCCTCCTGCTCCTAGCTCCTGAGTGTTAGAGTCCTAGGTTGCATCACAGTTCCTGGCTGATCCAGGGATTTTCCATTCATATCCCATTTTGATAATGCTCATCCCTTGCCCCGGCCCTCCCCTCTCCCCCACCGTGGCCCATCTCATTAACACACATATTTTCGTCTTAAAACAAATCAGAAGATTGAAACAACAACAACAACAACAAACTTCCCTCAATTCATTAACCTTGGTTTCTAATAATTTTCCTGCTCCTCTCAGCAAAGAACTGTTTATACTCACAGCTTGCAATTTCTTTCCTCCCATGGTCTCTAGAATCCATGTTAATCAGGTTTTCTCTTTCACCATTTCTTGGCAATTATTGTTGGTTCCTTACGGTGACTTTTGTCTTCCAGAACACCATCATCTCTTGGGGTTCCTCACACTTTGCTGGTGGGATTCCTCTAGTTTCTATTCTCTCTCCTCATTCTTCAGTCACCATAGTGATCCTTTCAACAGCTGCACAGCCTTAAATACCATCTATGCACTGATACCCAAGTTTAATCTCCAGTTCAAAGTTCTCTCCCATACTTCCATACCTAAATGTCTACTGAACATACCTTCTCAGATGTTGAAAAGACCCCTCTAATGTATTATGCCCCAAACTGAGATAGATAATGTTACCTCAAGCTAATTTTATTGAATATGTTTCTTTCTCCATTTAATAAAAAGTTGTAGGGTTGTGGAGGTAGCTGGGTAGATAAACTGTAACTACTTAAGGATTCCCAGAACCCCATACTGGGGAGATGTGGTAATAGCTTATAATTCCAGTACTCAGGGAGCCAAGAGAGGGGATTGCTATGGCAATCTGGCTAGCTGGACTAACTACAACCAGTAAGTGCTGGGCTTAGAAAGAGACTCCCTCTTAATAAAAAACATAGTGTGACCAAGGAAGACATTACAAACCAACTTCAGGTGACTGGATGCACATTTGTGCCTGCACACACACGTCCATGCATACATGAGAACACGCATATGTCTATTTACATACACCACACAGACATACGTGAGAGAGAGAGAGAGAGAGAGAGAGAGAGAGAGAGAGAGAGAGAGAGAGAGAGAGTTCTTCCTTGTTGTTCAGACTCAAACTCTGATTGCCCTTGATCCCTCATTCTTAAATTTCTGGTGATGCGGCTATCAATACATATCCAGATTCTGACCACCAGAGCCCACCTGGATTCCTACCACTATGGTCCTAGCAACTACTGTCTCCTCAGAATCATTAAAATGGCCTCCCACAGGCCTCTCTGCCCTGTCTTCTCTCTGTGCATCCCTAGAGTCAGTATTCAATCAGAAGAAAAGGGAATAAGAAATCCCACCATCCTTCCTCCTCCCATCTGTTTTTTTTTTTTTTCTGCTTAGATGCTTAGATTGTATTAAATAGCTCCAACTGTAGTTCCTTATCTGAAGACGTGTGAAGAGGAGGATACCCAGCTGGTGAGAGCCAGGGTGATGACAGGAGGAAGGACCAGAAGTCAAGTCAACAGGAGAAGCTGGAAGAACACTGAACAGCTTCCATGAAGGCTGTGCATCTGGAGAGAAAACAGTTTTGAGTTCTGCCAAGTATTTCTTTATCTACTATAAACCTCCAATCAAGAGAAACAATACAGCCAAGGACTTTTTTTTAAAGTTAGTGTTAAATTTCAACTAACAACTGAGTTGAGCCTGGCCTCTGGGTACATTGTTAATCTGTTTGATGAAGTAAGGTATACACTTATTGCAATTCACACTCATCCAGAGTGAAGATCTGGGTCTACAATGCTAGATGTTTTAAACTGTATCTTCACGGCAGTAAAGGGCCACTTCCATTTGTAAGTGAGAAATTAACAATTAATTAGATTTACATTACATTTGGGGACAATTTGAAGACGTAGATACTGGAGTGTAGCTAAAGAGATGTGTTTTCCATTATTAAGGAAGAGAAATGGTCAAGGTTCTAGACCAAGGAAGAATAAAAGATGGGCAAGAACAGCTTTGCTTGGCATGTTTATTAAAGGACAAGAGAGTCTTGTCACCAACACACTTCAACCCCTAAGAATTTGCAGGAACTGAGTGCTGATTTAGCAATGGAGGCAACAGATGAGGTGACTTACAAAATGACTCTGAACCTGTAATCCCAGCACTTGGGAGGCAGAGGCAAGCGGATCTCTGTGAGTTCGAGGCCAGACAAGCCTACAAACAAGTCCAGGACAGCCAAAGCTACACAGAGAAATCCTGTCTTGAAAAAACAAAACAACAACAACAACAACAACAAAACAAAAATGACTATGAAGTATTAGAGGTTTACAGTAGAAGATGACACTATTGTCCAAGAAAATGGACTTGGGGACATGAGAGTAGAAGCTGGGAAAGAGGTTAAAAAAATATGCTCAGATTTTTAAAAGGTCAGGTTGAAATCTTGGAGGACATTCAAAGCAGATGCCAGCCAAGGCAGCAGAACGTGGATCAGAAGCTCAGGGGAGCTGGGGGTTGAGACTCTGGCGATCTCGTCTAACATGTCAGAACTGAACCCACTCAATGGGTTTGAGCATCCAGGGGCAATGTGGAAGAGGAGACAGGGATGGAAGGACAGACAGATGGGCCACAGGAGAGTGAGTCAGCAAGTCTCTACAGACAGCAGTGTGAAATGGAAAGTATGTTCAAAAGTCGTTCCTTAGAATGTCTGGAGCCATAAAAGGGCAGAGAGGCTTCAGAAGACACGCCATTCTGAGATAGTCACACATGCCTTGTCGGAAGTTAAGCTAGCTCCAGTGTGCCAGCTCCTTCCTGTGGACCGGGAAACAGAACAACAAGAAACATTTCACAAGAGCCAGGTATGACACTGAGGTGTTACAGATAATCGTCACTAACTCTATGTAAGTTTTAAAGTTTCTATTAAATACTATTAAGTAGAGAGTAATACCAAAAAGTCAAAGGTCAAATTGAGTAGTAAGGTAAGAAGAATATTCTGTAAATGATGGCGCCTTCTGCCTTTACCTTGATTTACATTCATTCTCAATGAGTAACTTCAGGTACTCAATTGAATAAATAAGATTAATTTTCACATCATATATATATATATAAGTATTTAAGTATATATATTATATATATGCTTTTATAAGAAAGAAGAACTAAAACAAAGTTTTAAAATCACAGTGATATAAGCAGTCAATGTTGGTGTTTAATAACAAAGTTGAAGGTAATTAAAAAAAGATCTTAGACGAGGAGTCTGATAAATCCAGGGTCGCATAAATCTGCTTATACTTATTTGTTTTATGAGAGACACAGAAACAGAATTTTTCAAAACGTGAAGGAGGAGGAAGGAGGAGGAGAAGAAAGAGGCAGAGCTGGAGAACGCTAGTCTCTGTGCCTATCCTGCAGGTCACTTCTGCACACACAGCCCTTTATTCCAGCCCTTGTTACACTAATCCAGGTACATTTTTAGTCATTTTTGCTCTATCAGGGAATGCCCAAGTGCTGACACTTGAGCCTTCACTCCATTTCCTAAAAAGGCTCCCACTCCCTGAGTCAGGCTGGCAATTCTGATAGGGAATCTTCAGACACCTTCTTCAAAGGTCACAAGAGTTAAGCCTATTTACACTGGGACATTTTCCTGTTGAAATAAACAAAGCAGTTTAACGACATCAGCTATTTCAGATCCTGGGATATATTTTCAGGACTCAAATTGAATATTTTACTTGCTATAATTAAGGGGAAAGATACATGGAAGTCAGAAAAAATACAACAAACAAGTTTAGAACCTAGAGAATGAGTTAAAGCACAGGAATTTCTCTTCTCAATTCACTGAAACTCATTCAGGGCTTTTTTTTTTTTTCCGACTAAGGAAGTTCCACAACCATGTGTGAAAATACAATATGAACTTTTTATTAAAACATGAGCAGAGAGATCTCAGATCCTTACGTATACTAAAACCCACTACACAGCAACAAAAATGGCCATGGTTCAGGCCTATTCTATGGAAGTGTAAGAGAAAAAGAAAAAAATGTCCTACTAATCAATGACTAATGCAAGTGGAGATGAGTGGCAAACACTATGGTGTAGCTAACTTCTTTCTATCTTGCTTTACAGCTTCTTAATTGAAATTTTTGAAAAACTGAATCCTCTTATAGAACAGGTAGAACAGGAACAATTTGAGTAATATCCATTTCATTTTTGTTACTATTGCTGTTGTCATTGTCATCATGATCATTACTGTTATTATTATTATTATTATTATTATTATTATTATTATTATTATTATTATTGTAGCAAGAAAGGGTTTATAATTATGTAGCTCTGGCTGTCCTAAAACTTTCTGTACAGATCTGGCTGATGTCTAACTCACAAAGCCCACCCGCCTCTGCCTCCCAAGTGCTGGGATGTGTGCTCCTCCATAGGCACAGGAAACAACTTCCTGAACAGTACACCAACAGCCCAGGCCTTAATGTCAACAATTAATAAATGGGACCTCATGAGGCTGAGAAGCTTCTGTAAGCAGGAGACACTGTCAAGAGAACAAAGCGACAGCCTACAGACTGGGAAAAGATCTTCACCAACCTTTCATCTGACAAAGGTCTAATATCCAAAATATATAAAGAACTCAAGAAATTAAACACCACAAAACCAAACAACCCAATTGTGAAATGGGGCTTGGAACTTAACAGAGAATTCTCAACAGAGGAATATCAAATGGCCGAGAAACACTTAAAGAAATGCTCGTCCTCGTTAGTCATCAGAGAAATGCAAATCAAAACAACACTGAGATTCCACCTTACACCCATCAGAATGGCTAAGATCAAAAACTCAAATGCCACCACATGTTGGCGAGGATGTGGAGAGAGAGGAACACTCCTTCATTGCTGGTGGGAATGCAAACTAGTACAACCACTTTGGAAAGCTATCTGGCGTTTTCTCAGAAAAATGGGAATAGGGCTTCCTCAAGACCAAGCTATCCCACTCCTTGGAATATACCCAGAAAAATGCCCTACCACACAACAGGGGCATATGCTCAACCATGTTCATAGCTGCTTTATACATAACAGCCAGAACATGGAAACAGCCTAAGTGTCCCTCAGTAGAAGAATGGACTAAGAAACTGTGGTACATTTACACTATGGAGTATTACTCAGCTATTAAAAACAAGGAATTCCCGAAATTTGTGGACAAATGGATTGATCTAGAAATTATCATAATGAGTGAGTTCATCCAGAAGCAAAAAGAGACCAACGGTATATACTTACTTATATCAAAACACTAGTCCAAGTGATACGTCCCATGAAAAACTTTACTTACCAAGAAAGTGAGTCAAAGGAGAGGACATCCTATTGAGACTTTAGGCGAGAGTAGCATGGAAGAATGGGGACATAGTAGGACCTATAGGGTCCTGGAAACCTAAAAGAAGAACTTTATGACAGGCAGATTTGGGTCCTGGGGTCCTCCTCAAACTAAGACACCAGTCAAGGAGAATATAGGCAGTAAACTTCGAACCCCCACCAAGACCCAGCTGACGAACATGATATTCTCCACTGTTGAGTGGAGAGTGAGATCTGACTCTCACATGAACTCTGGTGCCCCTTTTCTGACTACGTCCCCTGGATGGGGAGGCCTGGCTGCACTCAGAGGAAGGATAGCAAGTTACCAAGAAGAGACTCGATATTCTAAGAGCATATATAGGGGAGGAGGTCTCCCTCAATCACAGACATAGGGGAGGGGAGAAGGGGGGAAGTGGGAGGGAGGGAAGAATGGGAGGAAACAGGGGAAGGGCTAACAATCAAGATGTAATATGAACAAATTAATTTTAAAAATTAAAAAAAAAAAGATGTGTGCTCCTCAAGCCCAATCCTATTATTTCTTTCACTCTCTTAATCAAACAAAGATTCCAGGATATGCCAAGTACAATGAGTTTAGAAAAGCAAAATACTGTGGGGGGAGACAGAACAGGGGATAAAACTTGAGCTCTGAAAGCATGAGGACCAGAGTTCGGGTCCCCAGAGCCCAGGAAAAAGTCAGGTGAGCATGGTAACCCATGTATAATTCCAGTCCTAGGAAGACAGAGATGGAGGATCCCCTGAGCTGCCTCGCTAGGCCAGACAATATCAGCCAGCTCTAGACTCAGTCAGGAACCTGTCCCAGTTTATAAGGTGTGAGCAGGTGAGAAAGAATCTTAATGTCACCCTTGGACCTCTGCGTACATCCACACACGTGGAGATGCATGATAGATAGATAGATAGATAGATAGATAGATAGATAGATAGATAGATAGATAAATAGATAGATAGATAGACAGACAGATAGGGGCAAGTGAAACAAGAATGAAAATAAAATAAGCCAGGAAGACACATTACCTCCCTAGGATTCTGAAAAACTCCTCAGTGACCATTTCAGATCATACTTATCTTTCCAGCTTCAGCCTTTAATTTGACCTTATGCAATATATGTCTAGATTATCTTTAAGAACTGCAAGCTAAGATATGGCCATAGTTTTAATATAATTGCAGATGATTAACTTGCTATTAAGTTTTAATTATGCAAGTGTGTCACCAACATAGACTGTTGCAGGAAGGAATACAGGTTAGCCCCCTTTGGCACTGGGCTGCTGGACTAGACATATCTTAATGACTCAGGGTGTCTAACTGTGGGGCACACAATAGGGTTTCACATGTACTCTACAGGGCAAACTTTTTACACAAGTATCTCTATCAGCAAGGCTAGGCCACACCAGCAGAATGCAGCCTGACATATCATAGAGATGTTTTCATGGAAGACCTAACTAAAATACACAATGCAGGCAGGGGAAGCAGAAGAAGAGGTGCCGGATTGCCATTAGCCTGGTGCAGAGCACATGGTTTCTTCTAGCTTTCTTTAACTCAACTTTTATGTTCAGGGTTAGCAGGAGTTAGCTAGTTTCTGGCTGAATGCCCAAGTCAAGGGCAGGCCATCACTTTCCCAAAGTGATATGGGTCCCTCAAGAACATTGGCTGTACAGGGTAACATTGATCACAAACTAAAATATCCTAACACAGCTTTTTAACCAAAGGCATTCTTGGGTTGAGAGGAGAGTCCACACTCCTACAAACAGGACCTAAAATAGATGGAGCTACTTCAAACAATCCCGAAAGATTTAGTGTGTTTCTGACAAAGGGGAAGACAAAGGTCATTTATTCTCCTTGCCATAAACACCAGAAGGGGTTCACATTATTTTTGGCAAAGGGAAGGGAACACAGCCACTGCCTTACCATTCTCCAAGCCCTTCACATTCAAAGGTCATCCTGACAAAATCTGTGTACCTCCAAGTGCTTTTAATTCATGATGATTTCTAATGATGATGCTTTTTAAAATTTTTTCTAACATTCCACTTTAATCATTATGGAAGCATTCTTAACATCTTATATAAGAATGAGGATGAGCCTTCTAGATAGAGCATTTCCTGGCACAGCACAATGATATTTATTCTAATTTGCAGCATGTGTGTATGGTTATCTTTTTTGCATCCATCTTTAAGGATGGAGTACAGAGACAAAAGTCCAACTGGGGCAGAGTAGACTCAATGGTCAAGGACTCAAGCATCGGGTGAGAGTCCCCAGATCCTTCCACAGGATCTAAAACAGGCAAATCATAGACCGTTGATGGACTCTGCTTATCTTTCTCTTCCTTTAGGCTTTTCTTTTGTTCACTTGTTTTATTTATTTGTTTGCATTATTATTTATTTATTGTTGAAACAGCTTCCATTTATGCTGCCTAGCCTGGCCTGCAAATTGATATGTGCCTGGGGATGGCCTTGAACTCATGACCAACCTCTTGAGTTGTTGGTATTATAAGCATGTGTCACCCTGATAAGATGAATTTCAGCAACATTTGTTGACTCTTAACTATGGATACAACATTGTGAAGTCACTACCAGGGCTTATAATTTATTTATCTTGGAAGGAATCCTGAAAATCTAGGGACACACATAAATAGATATATATGATATCTGAAGTCCTTCACACCAGAATGGAGAATATACGTTGGCTGAGGCCACCTACTTCAGAATTGCTCAGAATAAATCTGAGGATTGCAATGAGCTGGCATAGTAAAGGCTATTATGCATTACTTCCCACCACCTCTGGGTTCCAGGAATCAGAGCCACCTGCAAGAGTTCAGCAAAAGGTGAAAGAGATTTTTTTGCTCCATTAAAAATGAAAAGGATCTGAAGTGATGTTAATCGGTCTGACTTTAAGTGTTTTTGAATACTTTGGTTTCCTAAAACAACACAGAAGTTAGCAGGTTGAGGTTCTCAGCTTTTTGTTGAATATAGAAGAGGTTTGGTGGCCTTAGTTCAAGTACTGGGATGGAAGAAAGGAGGGATGAGTGCATTGCGTAAAATCAGCAGACACTCACCCAAATAACTGTGCAAAACATCTCTAGAGATACCACTGAGTTTGTTTTGTATTTCCCATCTACTACTGCACATGGGAACCCCCTGAAATGTGGTTTGTGTAGTCAATGAGGCTATCTTAGAAAATAAAGACTATCTTAGAAAATTGCCCAGTAGTTGTCAGTTGGAGACAGCTTCTGGGTTATGCATCGGGGCTGTGTCTACTTCCCCTCTTAGTGCTGGGGCCCCATCTGTCTTAGACATGTGCAGGTCCTGTGAGATTATTTGTGCACTAGTCCTGGTGTATCTAAAAGGCCTTGGCTTTTTTTTTAGTGTCTTCTATGACCTCTGGCTCTTAGAAACTTTCTACTTCTTCCTCCATATATTTCCCTGATCTATGAGGAGAAGGATTTGATAAGGACATCCCATTTAGGAACGAGTGCCCCAAGATCTCTGATTCCCTAAATATTGTCCAGTTGTGGGTCTCTGTGTTAGTTGTCATTTCCTGCAGGAAGAAGTTTTTCTGATGCTGGCTGAGCAAAACACTTGTATATAGGTATAACATAATGTTGTTAGAAATCATTTTATCATTGTATTCATTTAGCAGAACAATAGTATTTTATGTACCTAGGTCCCTATCAGTCTTGGTCTCTTGGTCACCTGAGCAGTATCAGGCATGGGTTCCATTTCATGGGGTGTGCCTTTAATCCAATCGGATAGTTGTTGATTACTCCTATGACTTTTGTGTCACTATCACAGCAGAGTATCACACAAACAGGTCACCACTATAGGTTGAAGGATTTGCAAACTGGACTGGTGTTTAGCTTTCTCCTCTGGTAACCCCCAGTAGCCAGAAAACTAGTCTGGAGGAGTGAAGGCTCTAACTAGACCCTAGCTCAACTTCCATGTGTTCAGTGAGCTATGTAGATGCTGTCTTCTCATGATAAGGCTGTACCATCAGTTTGTGGAGAACAACAAATAACCCTGACAACAGCCTGGGTGGTTTGGGAGTTTCAGTGGGGCCTCTTTAGCCAACAACTCAATGGAATGGAATGTAGTCGTGGCACTGGAGGTAGGTTTTACTTGGTATCCAGAGAGATCTAGTTGAGGCTTTGTGTTTCTTGTTATTTGGTGATTACATTTAGATTTCTTTCATATGTGTACATATTTTAGGAAGCTTCTACTGTAGTAGCTTTCTATATGGTCCCTCAAATGGCCCTCAGTGCTAGCTGCCCATTTGTTCCCCCATATTCTCTCTTACCCCCCCCCACCCCACCTTCCTTTTCTCCCATGCCAGTCCTATACCTCATCTCTTCATAACTATATATTCTATTTTGCTTACCTTGGGAATTTCTTTCCTTCTCCCTAGTCTCGTACTCTCTATATAACCTCTGTGATTATATGGATAGTACAGTGCCTATCAAAGGCTTAAAATATAACAACATCATATAAGAAAATGTCTTTCTGAGTCTGTGTTACTTCACTCAGAATGATTTTTTTTCTAGGTCCATCTATTTACCTGTGAGTTTTATGATTTTGTTTTTTAACTGCTGAGTAATATTCCATTGTGTAATATACCACATTTTAGTTATCCATTTTTTTGTTGATGAACATATAGGCTATATCCAATTTCTGGCTATTATGAATAGAGCATTAATAAACATGGATGAACAAGTATCTGTGAAATATGTTATAGAGTCTTTTGGATATAGGCCCAAGAGTGATATAGATGGATCTTGCGGTAGACTGATCCATGTCTTCCTGATTTCCATGGCAGCTGTACAAGTTTGTAGTCCCACCAGCAAGAAATGAGTGTCCCTCTTACATCCTCACCAGCATGAGATATCATTTGTTTTATTGATCTTGCTTACTCTGATAACTGTAAGATAAAAATCTCAAAGTTGATTTGAATTCCCTGATGACTAAGGATGTTCGAAAGGGTAGTTTATGTCACGTGACATTTTTCTAGAAACTATCTGTGAGAGGGCATGTGATGTTTTCATGAAAGCAGACACGTGAGAGGGTGTGTGATGTTTGGGAAGAATATGAATAGAGCACCACAGACTTCTGGATGAGGCTTTTTGCCTGGTTACACCATACAACTCTTTGCTGGTCTTCATTTCCATAGAGAAACATCCCAGACAACTTCTCGTGGTACTCGGACTGATTCTGGCCCCTTCCACTGACTTGTGCTAATTTGGTGGAGTCTTGCTGTTTCTGCTGGATTGTGCCACTTCTACAGATTCATGTTGCAATTTGGTGTTGGCTATTGGACTGGACTGCTGGTATCCTGACAGCGCAGAGTAGCACTAGCCCAAGGAACTATGTCTAAACAGGTCCACAACCCCTTTTTCCTACTAATGTTTTTTCTCCCCTTCCTCCAGTCGGTGGGTTAGAAGTGAGATTAAAGTGTTTAAGAACCATAAATAAAGTAGGCTTTAAAAAATCTCAGCCTGCAGATGTTGAACATTTTGTTAAGTGCTTCTTAGCCATTTGAGCTTCATCTTTTGAGAACTGTCTCTTTAGTTCTACACCCATTTTCTTTTAAGTTGGGTCTTTTCCTAATGTCAAGTTTTATTTTAGTTCTTTATATATTTTAGACATTAGCCCTCTATTAGCTGTATAACGGGGAAAGATCATCTCCCATTCTGTAGGCATCCAGTTTGTCCAGATGATGGTGTCCAATGCCACTCCGAAGATTTTCATTTTTATGGGGTCCCATTTATTATTGTAGCTTTTAGGACCTGTACAGTTGGTATCCTGTTCAGAAAATCGTTTCCTGTGCCAGAGTTCAAGATTCCTCCCTCTTTCTCTTCTATCAGATTCTGTGTATCTGGCCTTATGTTGAGGTCCTTATGATGCACTCAGGATTGAGTTTTGTGCAGGGTAATAAGTACGGATCTCTTTAGATTCTTCAACATGTAACTATCCATTTTGGTAACACCATTTGTTGAAGATGCTATCTTTTTTCCCCCAGTGCGTATTTCTTTGCCAAAAGTTAGTTTCCAATAGCTGTGAGGACTTATATTTCCATAGGTCTATATTTTTAGTTCAACCCCTGCCTTTAGGAACTTCTGACTTTCAATTTTTTATTGAAATATCTAAGTATTCTGGTAGCAATTTCTGATTCCACATCATGTGCTCACAATCCTTTTTCTTTTGGGGTAGGTCTTCCTCCACAGCCCAGGCTAGTCTGCAATTTGTTTAAACCATTTACTCTAGAGGAGCAGAGTTCAACTCTATCTTCAGTCTGGGTTTCATTCTCTAGAAGTGGGTTTATAATAGTGCCCTAGAGATGGGTGCAGTGGTGCACGCCTGTAATCCCAGCACTCCGGGAGGTAGGGGCGGGCAGATATCTGAATTCAAGGCCAGCCTGCTATACAAAGTGAATTCAGGACAGCCATGACTACACAAAAATTAAAAAAAAAAAAAAACTTGTCTTGGAAAAAAAATAGTAGCTTGGGGTGTGGCCCTGTGGTGAACTGTTTTTCTACAATTCCTAAGGTTCTGGAGTCCATTGTCAGCACAGGAGAAGCAATAATGTAAACAACAACATGGATTATAGTGGCATCTACCTCACAGGGCTAATAGGTAAAGTTTGAAACAGAGTACCTTGTGTACAACACAGATGTATCTGGTGTTGATGATATCAATGATCTTGCCTATAAAAACCATTTACATTAACAACTGGATATTTTAAAACATCAGGCCCCATAGCATGTGCTATTCCCCAGGATCTCTATGACTTCAGAACTCACACACCACATTCTCAACAATACTTTCACTTGTTTAATACTTTTCTAGCGTAAAAACTATTAGCTTTGGTATGAAAATCTTTGTGAAGTTTATGTTCATTTATATATATAATATATTATATATATATATTCCAATACACCACTTAGTGTTAAAACTATTAAAAGTACTTGCCTGCATTCCATTTGGAACCAGTCCATGTATCCCCAGTGGAACACATTAAATTGAAATATTTGGGGAATAAAGAATTATCAAATATCATCAGGCATAGTGACACAAACCTGCAAACCCAATACTCAGAAGTCTAAGTGAGGAATCTCTTGAGTTAGAGGCCAGTTGGGGCTACATAGTGAGCTCAACCCAGAATGTACAAAGTGATGCACACACACACTCTCTCTCTTTCACATACACACACACAGAGAGAGAGACAGACAGACAGAGACAGAAAGAGAGAGAAACAGAGGGAGACAGAGAGAGAGAGAGAGAGAGAGAGAGAGAGAGAGAGAGAGAGAGAGAGAGAGAGGAGAGACTTAAAAGAGAAAGGAAAAAAGCCAAGAAGCAGCGATAAGTGGCTATAGAAAAAAAATAAAGGAAGGTTTTACATAAAAGTGGGCTCAAACAGAACCTTGTGCATAAAAATCTGAAGACAACTGTACAAGCCAAATCTGAACTGAATGAACAAATCAATATATTGTTAGGTCATTTAGAACTTTTATTCTATTGAGCCAGGGTAACAGAACACAAACACTTGTCAACAGTCTTGATGAATTATGGTCACATAGTTGATCATAAAGATAAATAAGAAGAAAATGGACAAGCATTTTATTGCTTTTTAAATGTGGAAACACTGGAAATTAAAACCAAGCAACACACACAGGCTTTAGTTATTTGTCTAAACACTCTCCGGAATGTTAGCCACCTTCTAGGTGTTTGGCTTGGCCATGTTGCATCTTCTCAGGAAGCCTTTGTTTTCTCATCATAAATGGGGCTAACACTCTCTTCACATGTTACTGTGAGGAATGTTTGATCTCTGTAAGTGTTTCTCCTTGAACTACCAATGACTGCTAGCTATTTTAATCATTACAGGAATTCATTTCAGGGATATGTTTACAACTTAACAAATAAGCACTAAGAAAAAGACAGCAAGGCCCAATCTGGAAAAGAAAATGTTCTTATTGGACAAGACATATTTAGGGATGTCAGAAAAAAAACTTAGCCTTTCCAGAGAGAACAACAACATTCTGGTTTGAGCTCACTATTGGTAAAAATTTTTGATGCATCAATTAAAAAAAAAAAAGAGTTCTTTCTAGAGGAAATGTTACTTAGAAAACAGCATATCATTAGTGTTGCATATCTATAACCCCAGCATTTAAGAGATTGGGGCAGGAAAATTGTGAGTTTTTAAGGCCAATCTAGGTTACATAAAGAGCTTCAGGCCAGACAGGCTAGATAATAAGACCCAAACTCAAAAACCATCTTCCAGTAAAATCTCATTTAACCCCATAAGGGAGAAAAAAAAAAGTGAATAAAGAAAAAGATAAGTGAGATGGCTCCGTGAGTAAAGAGGTGTTTGCTACCAAGCTTGAAGAGCTGAGTTCAATCCCTGGGACTCAAATGGTATAAGGAGAAAACTAAGTCCCACAAGTTGTCTTTTGACTTCCACGCATGTGCGTGCACACAAATATATGTGTATATATACATATATTTACACACACCAACAGATAAATGTTAGAAGAGAGAAAAAGAGAAGAAAAGAGAAAACTGTAATAAAACATGTTCATGTTTTCTAGAAACACACTAAAAAAAAATCTACTTTTTCAGCCATAAAGCAAGGGGTGGGTCTTCAACACTTCCGAGACTAGATGGCCTGTAGGTAATGCAAATGTTTGATGTACGCGCAGGGAACAATGTGTGTGGTTACAATCACTGCTATTGTTCCCACTCACTAGATGTAGCAAACAGAAGTCATGTTTGTAACTGAGCTTTGCTGTTCTTGATGAGCAAATACCACAAAAATGAAAACCCACTTAGAAAGAATAAGACACATAAAGAGTGAGGAAGGATGAGTCTAGAGAGATGTCTCGGTAAGAGCTGCTGGTAGACAGCCTAGCTGCATGACCACTCAGAGACTTTGTCTCAAAAGAAGAAGATGGGACTGGATAGGACTAGAAACCCAGGGGCCTCTAACCCCGCCAAGCCAATGCACTCACATGTGCACATTTGCTATACATAATCATATTTCACATTCATACACACAATATAGTGTCAGATCAATGATGTCACTTCTGCCATCTTTACTTGCCTCAAGAAGTGGATAGTTTGAGAAACATGTAACCTTTAACAACTATTTAAGTTTCAGTAATTTAAAATATTCGTGGGCAGACCGTAGACAAAGGACTTGCCCTCTATTACAAGGTTAGGCTGACTCTTGTGACCTCAGTGGGAAGCTCATGAGAGACCCTCACTGCGTCTTGACTTTCCTTCTTTTTTTTTCAACAGAAAGACCCACTTGGCAAATTCCTGTCATCACACATCAAGTTTTCATGCGTGAATGAAGGGTGCTTCATTAAAGCACTGTTTCACAGTGTTGTTTACAACGACTGGAGGTGGAAATTATACCTTACATATTTTCCTATCTTGTAGCTAGCAAACTACATCACAAGTCTGCAAGGTGAGAGCTACTTGCTGTTTGGTCCTCAATCTACATTATCCAAGCTCTTTAAAATGACAAGTGTCTGGCAAGCAAACCCTTGTGGGAGGACAGACTGGAACAGGATGAGCACTGGTCGACTGGTAACTCATGTCAGGTAGTTTTGCAAATGCAGATGATCCCATGATAGTTGATACCTATTTTTTAGTATGTGAATTCTTGAAACAATCTCCATTTGTGGACTTGGTGTAAGGCTTGGAGTCACCAAACCAAAATGATATATCAGTCATAGCCTCCTTGAACTTTTCAATCTAATGTTTATGTACAAAAGGGTCACTCTTGCTTTGGGAAGCAAATCACAACCTGCTCTAGTTCTCTCCTATAGGCCCAATATCTATGGTCAGAGGCCAAAGCCAATATGGGTTATAGTTAGATGAACTCCATGCCACCTGGACGTCTCTCTGCTTTTGTGAGTCATGTAATGCTAGCAAGGAGTCATATTCAAAACAGACAAACATACTGACATCCCTTGGTGAAGCTGAGAGTGTTTGCATCAAGTGAGTAATCCTCCCAGATGAGCATCTCAGTGCTCAGCTATTAAGGATTGGGAAAGGAGGAATGTCACCTTCTAGCAGTTTCTCTGGGAAGCTGACACACAGAGAAAAATCACATTTAAAAATCTGATGAATTTCCTGGACACAGAAATCAGATTAATTGTAGGTCATCTAAAGTTAAAAAAAAAATGTCACCTAGAAATGACAGGAAGGAGGAGGTTCTTAATTTCATGGGCTGTGACCATGGAGAATCACAGGCTAAATCACACTTATTCCAGGAAACACTGTCATGTTTTCATTCCTATTTTACATTAATTACCTCTTTGGGGCCATTATATATTTCTAATTTTTCAATTTTAGATAGATTTTTATCTTTAGCAACTTATGACAAAAATCCAGATAGTGAAAAACTGGAGTAAAACATTTGTGCTGGTAAAAAGACTTCTACTTAAAGGAAGATCACGGGACACCAAAATGAGCCTTGTGACATCACATCTTCATTCTCATGAACTCCGGCAAAGTAAAATTCATTTTTTAAAAATATTGGTTTTTGTGATTTTTAATTATGTAGAAGTTTGCACACACAAGGGTGTGTGTCAGCCGAGGCTCTGGCCTGGTGCTAGAGTTACAGAAACCAGATGTAGTTGCCGGGAACCAAACTTGGGTCACCAGAGATCTTCTGGAGGAGCAGTGTATGTTTTAAACCACACAGCCAGCTTCTCTAGCCCAAAGTAATAAGCCACTTAAAGTGCTTTATAATTCTATTTTGAAATCTGTGTGACCCAAGAAAAGTCAGCCTTTCTGGGCTTCAGTTTTCAAGCAGAAATGCAGGTATTTCCCATAGGGTTGCCATGTGGACACCCCATACAGTTGCCATGTGGACACCCCATACGGTTGCCATGTGGACACCCCATACGGTTGCCATGTGGACACATGACCAAAGCCTGATATAGACTTCTCAGGCCTACGGTGTGCTAATAAAGTTTTATCACATGGGGGACCATCTTAGCTTTAGAAAAGTTTTGTTTAGAAAAAGGAAACCGTCTCAGAAGTTTTCCTTCCACCATTAGGAGCCCTCACAGTTCAGTACTGTCCCGTCTTTCCCATAGAAGCAGAGCCTGGATGGACTCGCAAAGAATGCTGAAGGGAAGAACACGTGAAATGCAAACCCTGAGTGCTCCCAGCCGTGGCTAGTTTCCTTTTCAAATTCCACCTTCTTCTCACGGACGTTCTGGACATTCTTCTCCTAGCTTTGGCTTTGGGATGCCACTCAACAAAACAGCCATGTGTTTACAGATGGTGCTGTGACGAGAAAGGAATGTTAGCAGAGCTGTCACCTGATGCTACTACATAAGTGGAAGCACCAGAAATCGTCAAGGACAAAAATGTCAGAGCTGAGTCATCCTGTTCATCAGGAGCAAGTATTAGTCCCAGCAGTGCACAGGAGTCAAGCGATGACTTGTCAGAGTGATAAGAGTCTTGAGACAGAGCCTACTGCCAAAGGTAGAAGAAATTCAGGATCCTGATATTGAAGGGTGGGAACAAAAGCAGCAAGTATTTCCTGTGAATCTTTTGTCTAGATGCTTAAAAGCCAGAATCCTGGCAGTTTGGCCCCCTGCCAGTAAATTAGCAATGAACAATGGAAGCAGACTATTGACCAGTCAGGAAGATTTTGACATAGCCTAGAGATAAAGATTAGAATAAAACCAAGTCTTTTGCCACTGCTTCTTTCTTTCTTTCTTTCTTTCTTTCTTTCTTTCTTTCATTCATTCATTCATTCATTCATGTATTTATTCCAGGATATGAAGCTATTGCTGAAAAATAAGAACACCTACACCCCCCAAATCCTTATTCTTTTCTTATCATACCCCTAAACAAGTATGGTTTTGTGATCTCATTGCCTTAGTCCTTCAGGCAGCTGTAACAAAGTACCTGAGGATAGAAAAAGTATCACACCAGAAATAGGCTGCTTACATCTCCAGAAATTGAGAAGTCTCTATTCAAGGCTGGCAGCAGGGGGCAGCCTCTGTAGAGGGGCAGCCTCTGTAGAGTGGCAGACTCTGTAGAGGGGCAGACTCTGTAGAGAGCTGCTCATTGCTTGTAAGAGGCATGAATCTTTGAATTTGGTCTTCTCCCAGCAGAAAAGAAAAATCTTATGCTTCTAAGTCCGTTTATGATGGCCTCAGTCGCATGCTAAAGGCTCTACAGCTTCATGTTGTTGTCTTGGAGGATTAAGTTTCAGCATGAATTTAGGAGACAATGTAAACACTCAAACCATAAGGCTCGGTTTTCCCTTTCTCCAAAATTCCTTTCCACAGACTCAGATCTAGCTCATTCTTTTGAGGTGGCCAAATAGGGAAGCAGAAGTAACACTGAACAATAGCCAAAGTGCCAAGTTCTCTGTGTTATCTTATCTCTCTTATCCACCAACAATCCTCAAGGTTAGCACTTTCATTTACATTTTATGTGTGAGAAATCTCAGGGAAATTAAGAAATTTATTGCAGTTTGAGTAGTTAGAGCAAGAATGAAAAGGCAGGTCTGTTTTGATTTCTTTTACACTTATGATTTTTGGCAGGCTAGAGACACCTCGGAGTTTGGTCTTCGTGTTCAATATCCCTCTAGTAAGGACCTGTGTGATTATAACTGTATAATTGTTACTTTTCTTGTCATTGTGGTCAAACACCTAAGAAGAATCTACCTAAGGAAGAAAGGCTCTGTTTTGACTCACAGTTCAAGGGATAGAGCCCTTTATGGTGACAAAGGCATGCCAACAAGAATAAGCAGCCACGTAGTCACATTTTCATGGACCAAGACACATCAGGAAGGGCCAGAAACAAGACCAGGCTATGAGCCACTTGGCAGTAATTATACATATGCATGATTATCAGTTTTATAAGCAAGAACCATTTGTGTCACTACTACTTTTCTACTCATAGTTATTTTTAAAGGGGGCAGGGCTAGACAGATAGTTCAACAGTTAAGATCATTGACTGTTTATCCACAGGACCTGGGTTTTATTTCCAACAGTCACATGGATATCCTGGTCCACGAGGATGTAACTAAGTGGCTGCTTATTCTTCCTGATATGCCTTTCTCATCATAACCTCATAACCATCTATAGCTCTGATTCTAGGAGATCCAACATCCTTTTCTGGCCTCTGTAGGCACACCAGGCACATGCGTGGGTGCGTGCATGCGTGCGTGAGTGTGTGTGTGTGTGTGTATGTGTTAAAAGAAAAGGTAGTGGGTCCAGGAGACAGCTCAGTGATTAAAGCTTTGACCAGATCAGCCTGACAAACTGAATTCACACCCCAAGACCCCATGTAAAAGGTGGCCCTAGATCGTCCCCTTCCTCTTAGGAAGTCCATCTATTTCTAACCCTCCAACCTCACTGGTCTCCTATGCCACACATTTTCCTTCTCCTATCTAACAGGAGGTGACTCTTTCTTACTCTTTCAAGACTAATACTGAAATTTCTTACTCACACCCAAAGAGTAGTGGGTATTTTCCACATGAAGAGCATGTTTCTATATGAGCAGAATGCCATCTTGCTCAGGATGTCTGTACAAAGCCATCAGCTTTCACAGTAAAACCTTCATCCATTTACTCAAGAATTCAGGCTCTTTGGGAATTCTTAGCCTTGGCACACAGTAAGTCATCAATAAAGTCAATAAATTCCTGTTCTTTAGGAGCTTAGATAAACAAAAGCCACCAACCTTCTTCTTCTCCCTCCCCTTCAGACCTTCATCTTTGCACGTTCCTTGTCTGATTTCTGATTCCCTCTCTAGAGCAGGAGCTGTGTACTTAGCTTTTACCCAGGAGAACTTGCGAAGTGATGAAAGACCTCATTTCCTCCCACCCCATGGCCCTCTCAGGAGTCTGTCTTCTCTTCCTAGCCCACTAGTAGGAAGGGTGAGGCATGTGAAACTTGACTGGGAATTGAAATAATTTCAATCAGAAGACTAAAATGAAATCGAGCCATAATGGTTCTTGGTTTTTTTCAGGCCTAGATATTTAATGTATCCCCCAATGTAGTAAGCCAAACTATCAGGCTTGTGACACCCAAAGCTAAGATGTCTGTTAGAAAAATGAAACTCACTCAGGAAATGAAAAATTATTTACAAGATAGTTGTAGCAAAACCAGAGACATTCTTTATAGGAAAGTCGAGTCTGATGAAAAGAAGAAGCACTAGGAACCAAGGATTGTATTTGCCCCTAGGTGTTGTGGATGTATGTTTCTTGGTGTGTGTGTGTGTGTGTGTGTACATGCATGCATGCACATGCATGAGTGTACATGCATTAGGGGAGGGTTTCCACATGTACACATGAATGGGGAGGCCAGAAGACAACTTCGAGTATTGTTCCTCATGATCCAACTACCCTGCTTTTTAAGACAGAGCCTCTCACTGTGACCTGGTATCACCAATTAGCAATTAGCCTGTCTACCTGGCCAATGAACTTCAGAAATCCACTTGCCTTGTCCTCCCGAGCCCTAGACCTTTATGTGCCCATCACCACACCTGGCTTTGGGTATGGATTCTGATGTCTTTATGCTCCTGCATCCATAACTTTACTCACAGCTATCTTCCCTTGTCCTATTATTTTCTGTTTCTTTATATTGCAAATTCTGCTATCTGTGGAAGGGCCAGACAGAACATGAGATGTATAAAGCAGAGCTGTGGAAATACACCTGCGCAGGTGATTTACGTGGTAGCATGATACTGCAACTATAATAGCAGATGCCTTCTAGAACATCTGCAAATGGCGTTTGTCCATCCATGGTCTGTGACTTGGGGTCAAACGTCTAGTGGGTTCTCCACATTGAAAGAACATGAGAAAAGGTGTCCTCTACCACACATACTTTTTTCTTACAAATACCTTAGAGAGTTAGCTTAACTCTAACTTGAGAATGGTAAAAGCTTTCCTCAGGTTAGACCACTCAAACACGAGAGTGGAATGTGGGTTTCCGGGACAAATGGCCATCCACACTCATTTTGTTTTCTGTGGTAGGTCGTTCAAAATAGATGCAATTTTTAGAAATTCAAAAAACACTAATTTTGCTGGATCTATATTGTACAAATTATATGCAGAAGGAAAAAGATGAAATAATAAATTCAACATGAATTTTTATATTGATTTTTTCCCTTCAAATGTTTTAATGACCTGATTTTATTCTGTGTTCTTATTAATATATGTTGGCTAGCTTTTGCTTTTTAAATTCCAATGGCAAAATATTTAACAAAAACAAAGTAAAGGAGGAAGGCTTGGTTTTGGCTCACAGTTCAGAAAGGACGTGGCTATATAATCATAGCTGAGAAAGTAAAGTGGCTGGAGTGGCCCACATAGTGGTGGAGTATGGGCCGGCAACTTGCTCACTTCTTTATGGATCAAGAAGCCAAAAGAGTCCAGACTAAAGCCAGATTAGATAAAGCCTTCAAAGGATGGCCCCAAGCAATCTACTTCCTCCTGCTAGGGCCTGATTCCCTCCTATCCCACAACCTTCCAAAACAGCATCACTAACTGGGGTCCAAGTGTTCAAACCCATGACCCCGTGAGAAACAAATCACAACCAAACTATAATGTCACCCTCACGCAAGCCTTGATGGGATTGAAATGAATTGCCACAGCAACATCCCTCTAAGCTCCACAGCTGAACAAGAGTCAGCCATTAGCATTCCCACACCATACATACACCACATACCTTATGTGGCTGCGCCATCCTCCGGTCACCAGATACATTCTCACCGCAGTGTCTCTGCCTTTTGTCTGGCTCCTCATGTTACCCATGTACAAGCTCTAGTTTGAACTAGCCCAGCCCTCACACAGGTCATCTTCTTTGAATCCCTGTAACACTTAAGGTTCCCTCTAAGTGGTTATATTTTCTGGATTAAGTGGCATCCTTGTGGAAGAGATGGAGATTTGGGATTTGGTACAGAGGAGGCAATCGAGGCATGCTGATTGGTCGTTCCATTATAAGAAGACAACACGGGCTGGGAAGCCTTTAAACAGCAAATAAAAATGCTTTGGGTGTGGTATAGATAAGAGAAAAATTAGAAATTTAAGAGGACTCCTAGCATTGTACTAATGCATGAAAATGACTTTGGAAAGATTGATTTGGAGCTCGGAGACAATAGAAATCACTCCAGGAAATTCTTCTTTCTAGGTCTGCTTCTCAGACATGCAGTTGAGGCTCCTCGGTGTTTGGTGTTTCTGTACCTCATGAGACCCACTGGACCCTCACAGACCCCTTAGTTTTATAGGAGAATGCCCTGACAATAGATGACTTTCAAGGTTCACATTTTTCATTTGTATGTAGACCTCAGATCCAAACGACACAGAACATCAGTGTCTCGGTTACTTTTTAATTGCTGTGGTAAAATACTCTGACAAAAGCAACTTAAGTACAAAGAGTTTGTTCAGGCTCACGGTTCAAAGGCACACAGTCCGTTACATGAGGGAAGGAGCCCAAGGGACCTGGCCTCTTTGCAACAGCAGTCAAGAAGCAGAGAGTGATGGGTACATGCATTCTACTTAGCCCCTTTCTGTTTTACACATTTCAGGATCCTCTGCCCAGGGAATGGTCCTGCCCACAGTAGGCAGATCTTATTTCAGTGAACGCAGTCAAACACTCCACCCATCAAAAACAGTATGCCCATGGGATTCTAGATTCTGTCCAGTTGACAACACTAATCTATGCACTACCAGCTCACTAAGTTTGAGTGAGGCTAGACACAGGCCCAGATGTGTAGTAAAGATAGACCACCCGAAGCAGGCAGATCCAGATTTGCTTACCAGGTTCATCTCCTGGCATACAGATGGCTAGACAGCACTCAGGTGCTACAAAATGGAGATCCATGCCAGACTGGTGAAGTTCATGTCTGCTTAGAAGTAATTCAATGAGCAAGGTAAAGAAAGAGCAAATGAGAAATTTAAACACAAACAGGACACTGGGGAGGGCACCCTTGGTTAGGGTCTCACAGCTATGTTCATGTGACCCTAGTGCACATTTTCATGCTGTTTTTATAGGGAAGGTCCAAGAAAGTGCGATCTTCTTGATCACAAATGTCTTCTTGTGGGAGTGATCTGTAATTTGCCAAATGTCAGAAGACATGTGACTGCTCTCAACCTAACCTACTTCCCAGGTCCTGTGTAGACTCAATGGGTTTTTCTTCCAATATAATTGTAGGCTTTACCCTTTTACAAACTCACAGCCACATCTCCTACATGTTCAGAGGGCTACTATAAAGTTTCTCCATACATTTCTTCCTGAACTTTCCAAACACACAGAAAATACCAGTGTTTCTTCTTTAAAAACTCAAAAGGATTCTATCTTCTCCAATATGGATCTCTGTCTTGTCTTTCCTTCCTTTCCTCTTTCCTCCCTTCCTTTCTTCCTGTTTTCCCTTCTCCTCCTCACTTCCTTCTTTCATTTTCCCTATTCTCAAGCCTTCCACTTTGAAAACTCTGTTAGGACCTGGCAAAACCATCCAATAAAACACAGGCATTTCCTCAAGAAGTTTATGAGATACTATTCTTGGAAAAACAAAGCTTTCACTTGTCTTATATTCTTTGATCACCGTTGGTATCAAGGACACACTGGCTACCCTCCCACATCACTCCATTGTAGCTCATAAACTTAAAACCAAACACTGAGTGATAACAGATCATTGTTGGATTCTAGTCATCTTTAGAGGAAGATGAAAGTGACAGGGATCAGCTCAGATCTCCTGCTGAGTTTTGATGAAGTTTTATTCTGCCCCACAGAACTTGAAGCATTCCCAAACCCCTAATCCAGTTTGAAATCGGCATATACACCAAGTAAGAATCCTATCATTTAGGGCAACTTACATTACAGGAACTTAAACACAACTGTTCCTTTCTGCAAAAAGCCTTTGTTCTGGCTGCTCTGTAATTTCTACAGCTATTATACTTGGTGAAGGCCACCCCAAATACAGGCTGGCTAAAGCTAACGATTAAAGGCAATAGACAAGAAGAGTAGGTACGGGAAGACTAGCACATTCTGAAACGTTTCAAGATCAGGCTGCCAAGCAAAGCACCCCCAGTCTCTTCTAAAAGGAGGATGGCCTTTTATCTCTTGGTACTCGGAGTCTGTTCAAACAGGAAGCTTTGAATTCTGAGTTGGGCACACTTCCCGGGAGTCCCACATATCTTCCTCTGGCCATTGGCCAGCAAATGACTTCTCAAGGATGAGGCTGGCTTTGTTTTGAAGTGTTCTGTGTATCTTGGCTTCCTGCTCTGGGGCTAGCCACCATGTTTTGAGATCTCTTTTCTGTCCATCTGAGATCTCTCTCCTGGAAAGAGTCTTGGCCCGTAAACCAGAGCTCAGGGTCTATTCCCTACCACCTTCCTGTCCTTAATTGTTATTGAAAGTTCCTAGGAGAGTAACAGCTGGGTTCCCACATAATAGAAACTGCCTGGGATAAGTTGTACTACTCTGGCAAAATATTTCGTTTAAAAACAGCATGTCCTTCACACGAGATCATCAAACCCTACATTTCCAAACTAATGAAGTGTTTCAGACAAGACCAATGTAGAACTAGGGTCTCACTTAAATTCTACATCTCACTTACTTTATAAAAAAATTACATTTTAAAAAACTACATATATAAAATGAGAAGTTGAATGATATTATCTGTCACATAATTAGCATTAAAAATCTCAAGTTAGGACAGAGGAGATGCAGCAGTGAGTAAGAAAATTACCACAAAGCCTGACAGCCTGAGTTCAGTCCCACAAGTTGCCTGCTGACTTCCACATATATACCCTGGCACATGCATATACAAAAAGCATGTTAATCCAACCTCAGTATACTCACACAAATTGTCTTTTACAGAATTTTAAAGAGCATTCCTCACATATCAGCACTTGTCTGACCTTCATCAGGAAAGTATCCACTTGCTGTTACTGTCACGTTAGACTGTGTCCAAAGGAGGCCCACATCCTAAAAGGATTCTCCTCGGTCAGAAAGAGTCCCTCTCTGCAATCTCAGACCCATCATGTGGCTGTATCAACAAGTGAGATAATCTTCCAAATTCAAACAGTCTCTGGGACATGTAAACAGTAAATGTTTACCACCCACAGATTCAATACCTCCAATGGACTCAGTTACTCTAAAGAAAAGAAGGATGTGGTGAAAGGGAGGGGATGGAGAGAATGAAATGAAAAGGTGGTTTTGATTAAGACGTTTTTAGTTGATAGAAATGAGATATGATAGATATTGATTTACATTCAGAATTTTAGACTCACCGGGATAGGAAAGATCTTTTCAAGGTTGCCAAACACAAATAGCCAAAACATTATGAGTGTAACATTAATATAATACCTGATTATTTCATGGTTCTTGTTGTATGTACTTTATTTTATATATGTGTAATAACTTAAATGTATATATAGAAAATGAAAAGAAAAAAAGAAAATGAGACATGTGAGCCCCACCCTCATTTCTTTTCTTACACCCTCTCCTATCCTGTTTTCTCTCTTTAACCACTTCCACTATCTATTCTATTTGCCCTTCTGAGTGAGATTTAAGTATTCTTCCTTGGGTCCTCGTTGTTACTTAGCTTCTTGGGGGGTCTGTATATTATAGTATGGTTATCCTGTACTATATGGATAATATCTGCGTATAAGTGAATATGTATCATGTCTGTCTTTCCGGGTATGGGTTACCACACTCAGGATGATCATATCTAGTTCCATCCATTTGCCTGTAAATTTAAAGATTTATTTGATTTTAATAGCTGAGTAGTATTCCATTTTGTGAATGTACCACAGTTTCTTTATCCATTTTTCGCTTGAGGAACATCTAGATTGTTTTCAGTTTCTGGCTATTACAAATAAGGCTGCTATGAGCATAGTTGAGCAAATGTCCTTGTTGTATGGTGGAGCATCTTTTGGGTATATGCCCAGGAGTGGTATAAGTGGGTCTTGAGGTAGCACTATTCCCAATTTTCTGAGAAAGCTCCAGAATGGTTTCTAAAGTGGTTTTACAAGTTTGCACTCCCAGCAGCAATGGAGGAGTATTCCCCTTTCTCCAAGTGCCGTCACTTGGGTGTTTGATCTTAGCCATTCTGATGTGTGTGTAAGATGGAATCTCAGAGTCATTTTGATTTGCATTTCCTTCATGACTAATGAAATTGCACATTTCCCTAAGTGTTTCTCGGCTATCTGAGATTCTTCTGTTGAGAATTCTGTTTCGCTCTGTACCCCATTTTTAATTGGGTTATTTGGTTTGTTGGTGTTTAATTTCTTGAATGTTATATATTTTGGATAAGAGTCCTTGGTGAGATGTAGGGTTGGTGAAGATCTTTCCCAATCTGTAGGCTGTTGCTTTGTTCTGTTGACAGTGTCTTTCCCTTACAGAAGCTTTTCAGTTTCGTGAGGTCCCATTTAGTAATTGTTGATCTTAGAGTCTGAGCTGCTGGAGAGTTGGGGTAGGAGGACAGAAGGATTGCAGAAAGAAGAGAAACCATGGGTGGGAATATCTCGGGGACAAACTGGAGACTGTGACAGTGTTTGCTCCTGGGAGGCTATGGGAGTGATTCTAGCTGAGACTCCTACTAGTAGGGGTCATGGAGACTAATGAGGCAACTTTCTAACAAGACAGAACTTCTAGTGGAGGGAGGGGAACACCAAACAAGCCTCAAAAACTTCTCCCCCAAATTTACCCTGCCTATAATGTGTGCAGGGATAAAGATAGAGCAAAGATTGAGGCAATGTTCAACCAATACCTGGCCCAAGCTGAGACACACCCCATGAGAGAAAAACAACCCCTGACACTATTAAGGACACTCTGCTATGTTTGTAGACAAGAGCCTAGTGTAGCTGTCCTCTAAGAGGTTCCACCCAGCAGCAGATCGAAATAGATGCTAAGACTCACAGCCAAACATTGGGCAGCACTCAGGGAGTCTTGGGGAAGAATAAGGGGAAGGATAAAAGGACCCAGAGGGGACATAAGCTTGACAAGAAAACCAACAAAGCCAACTAACCTGGGCCCAGGGAGGCTTTTGGAAATTGAAGGAAATGGACTAGACCTAGGCCCCGTTCATGTATGTGCCTGATGGGCAGTTAGGTCTTCATGCAGGCCCTCTAGTAAGGGGAGCAGGGGATGTTTCTGATATGGACTCTGTTGCCTCTTTTCTGATCACTCCCTCCTAGCAGGGATGTCTTGACAGGCCAACAAGGAAAAAGATGTGTTCAGTCCTATGTGACTCCATAGGCTAGGGTGGGTTGGTAGGGAGAGGGCTTCTTTTTTTCTGACAGGTAAGGGAAGGAGGATAGGGGGAAGAGGGTGGGAGGGTGGGACCTGGAGGAGAGGAGAGAGGGGGCTATGATTTGGATGTAAACTGGATAAATAAATAAATAAGTAAATAAATAAATAGTGTGAACTAAAACAAAGAAAACCTTAAAAATGAAAAAATTTTAAAAACTTGGAAAAATGAGAAATGGAAAGAGGAAGTCCCATTATGCAGTACTTCTCGGATGCTGTTGTTTACCTATAGCAAATGGGCTATGAACTCCTCATAGTAGATTACAGACTAAGGAAAACAACATAAGGAGGCAGAAGTAGAGATTGCAGCCATTACAAGGCAATGTCTCTCTGCCTTGAAAAATCCACGTGGTCATCTCCTTAGATGCCAAAAAAGCACTTGATAAAATCCAACATCTGTTCATGTTTAAAGTCTTGGAGAAATCAGGGACACAAGGCTCATATCTACACATAATAAAGTCTATATACAGCAAGCCACTAGCCAACATCAAACTAAATGGAGAGAAATGCAAAGAAATTCCACTAAAATCAGAGACTAGACAAAGTTGCCCGCTCTCTCCATATCTATGTCATATAGTACTTGAAGTTCTAGCTAGAACAATAAGACACCAAAAGGAGATCAAGGCGATCCATATCAGAAAGGAAGAAATCAAAGTATCACTATTTGCAGATGATATGGTAGTATACATAAGTAACCCCCAAAATTCCACCAGAGAACTCCTATAGTTGATAAACACCTTCAGCAAAGTGTCTAGATATAAGATTAATTTTAAAAAATCAGTAGCCCTCCTGTGTATAAATAACAAACAGGCTGAGAAAGAAATTAGGGAAACTACACCATTCACAATAGCCACAAATAATATCAAGTATCTTGCTGTAACTCTAACCAAACAAGTAAAATACTTGTATGAAAAATACTTCAAGTCTCTAAAGTAAGAAATTGAAGAAGATATCAGAAGATGGAAAGATCTCCCCTGCTCATGTATTAGCAGGATCAACATAGTAAAAAATGGCCATCTTACCAAAAGCAATCTGCAGATTCAATGCAATCCCTATCGAAATACATACCCAATTCTTTATAGACCTAGAAAGATTAATTCTCAACTTCGTATGGAAAAACAGAAAGCCCAGAATAGTTAAAACAATCCTTTACAATAAAAGATCGTCTGAAAGAACCTCCATCCTTCATCTCAAGCTGTGCTATAGAGCAACAGTAATAAAGATGGAATGGTACTGGCATAGAAGTTGGCTGATTAATCAATGGAATCAAATTGAAGACCCAGAAATAAAGCCACATACCTATGGACACTTAACGTTTGACAAAGAAGTCAAATCCATACAATGGCAAAAAGATAGCATCTTCAACAAATGGTGCTGCACTGACAGGATGTCTACATGTAGAAAATGCAAATAGATCTGTACTTATCACTTTGCACAAAACTAAAGTCCAAGTGGATTAAAGACCTCAACATAAAACCAGACACACTATATCTATTAGAAGAAAAAGTATGGAAGAGACTTGAACTCATCTACATAGGAGACAATTTCCTGAACAGAACACCAATAGCTCATGCTCTAAGATAAATGGGACCTCATGAAACTGAAAAGCTTCTGTAAGGCAAAGGACACTGTCAACAGAACAAAGTGAAAGCCTATAGACTGAGAAAAGATCTTCACCAACCCTACATCTGACAGAGGCCTAATATCTAAAATCTATAAAGAAATCAAGAAATTAAACACTAACAAACCAAATAACCCAATTAAAAATGGGATACAGAGCTAAACAGAGAATTCTCAACAGAGGAATATTGAATGCCTGAGAAACACTTAAAGAAATATTCAATGTCCTTAGTCATCTGGGAAATGCTAATCAAAATGACTCTGAGATTCCATCTGACACCTACCAAATGATAAAAGTCTCAAGTGATAGCACATGCTGGTGAGGGTGTGGAGAAAGGGAAACACTCCTCCATTGCTACTGGGCAAACTTGTACAACCACTTTGGAAATGAATCTGGTGTTTTCTCAGAGAATTAGGAATAGTACTACCTCAAGAACAAGCTGTATCACTCCTGGGTATATACTGGAAAGATGCTCCACCATAAGAGGACATTTGCTCAACTATGTACATAGCAGCCTTATTCACAATAGCCAGAATCTGTAAACAACCCACATATCCCTCAACTGAAGAATGGATAAAGAAATTGTAGTATGTTTACACAATGGAATGTGACTCAGTTATTAAAATCAATGAAATCCTGAAATTTACAGCCAAATAGATGTAACTATAAATGATCATCCTGAATGAGATAACCTAGATCCAGAAAGACGATCATGGCATATATTCACTTATAAGTGGCTATTAGCCCAATATAGATTTCCTCTGAGAGACTCCACCCTGTGGGGATCGGTACAGATGCTGGGACTTGCTGCTGGACTCTGGGTGGAGTACTGAGAGTGGAAGGACCTGGAGGGTTCAGGAACCCCACAAGGAGACCATCAAGGCAGGCACGTCTGGACCCAGGGAGGCCTGCACAAACTGTTACATCAACCAAGGACAATGTATGCAGTAAACCCAGACTCCATGTTCAGATCTCTAGCCAATGGACAGCCCATTTTCCATGGTTGTGGGGAGAGCGGGAATGCCTCTGACCTGAACACTGGTGCCCCTGATTTGATCACTTCCTCTTGGTGGGGAGGCCTGGTGGCACACAGAGAAGGCAGGCTGATCAACTGTGGTCATATGGTGGGGGAGGAGGTCTCCTTCTGTCAGAGGTATAGGGGAAGAGAATAGGGCAGAAGTGGGAGAAAGGGTAGGAATGGGAAGATACAAGTGAAGGGATAACATTCGGGATGTAATCTGAATAAATTATAATAAATTAAAATTTAAAAATGAAAAAAGAAAAGAAAAGAAAAAAGTTTCTAGCCCAGAGTGTCTGTCAGTGCTTACCTTACATCAGGAGGAGTCCTTCTCCTAGTCTTAGTGGCAGCCCTAGTGCTTCCGATAATCCATATATAAGTTGTCATTGGGTGAAGGAGAATGAAAGGCTCCCTGCAAATGAGCTTTTGAGGCAAATGAAGAAAGTACAGAGCCCTTACAAGGAGCAAGCTTGGTGTGCTTCCAGGGCAGAGGAAGGCAGAGCCATGGTTCTAAAAGTCAGAGTAGGGTTCAGAGAGTACTCAACAGAATGGCCAGGCTTGGATTGTATCAGGATGGGAACATGTGGGGGTTTTGAAGAAAGGAGTATCACACTGTGACATAGATTTTTTTTAAAGAATCCTGGCTGCTGTATTGGCAAGCCTTTCTCAGAGAGCCACTTATTGTAAGGGTCTGTTAACTTTATTAAACCCTAATCATCTCTCTGTGTCTGTGGGCAATGGTATTTTTTAGCAACTCAAAGAATGAATGCTTCAAAGTCAGTTAAAACCAAGAACAAGTCATATTACATAATGTATTTGTATATCTATACTTGTATTAGTTGAGAAATAATATATTTAGGAGAGTTTAGCACTTATCATTTACAAATAAATAAATTATTTATATAATATTGAATTGGCCTACTTTAAAATCTGTTACCAAGGGAAGCATCTAAACTAATACATTTATTTAGTCATTTTATCAAATAATTATCAATACATATTTCTTCTACAAAGTGTCAAGGATCACAGCGGGAAATTTTATTTATTATTGAGGTGTTCCAATTTGACTCTGAAAATCTGTAATGAGTCTGTGAAAATTAAATTTTGGTGGCTCAAATTATTTCTGAATTATGATAAATATATAAAATTATAAAAGAACATAGAAAGAAGCAGCTTTTAAAGAAGATGGGATTCATAGACTCCCAAGAAAGTTGAAAGATGATTCCAGATGACAGGTTCCTTTCTGGTTTAGCTATGATCTATGAAGTTAACAGGGATTTTATGTCATAATGTTACATAAAATCTTCAGTATTGCCTCTGCTATCAGGGATGAGGGTACCTGCTAAGGGTAAGGAAGGTGAGAAAACTGAAAAAAAAAAAAACAACCCAATGAAGTTGACCTTACCACAGCTGACAATGAAAGAATGAGAGTCCAATGATGTAGTGCCTTTTATGATTTGTCTTGCAGAGGATGGACACAAAGAGAGAATACAAGCTGTGCAGTGATACCAGTGTTGGGAAACTGGCTGAGAACCATGGATTTATCTAAAGTATACATCAGTATATGCCCAGTGAAGTACATGGAAACAGGAGATGAATGAAATGGGTACCAAAGGGTTGGCATGAAGAAGTGTTTATTCTTGGCTTAGTAGAGAGGTAAGAGGGACTAAGAGGAGAATAAGGCAGGAGTCAAACTTTGAGGGGTTCCATGGGACCTTATGAGTCAACAGGACAGTCACAGGTAGTAGAACTTCTTAAGAGAGCTGGAACAAGGGCAAATATGTCTGAGAATGCAGCATCTGTACATAAGATATAATGGAGCCAACTGGATTGGTACTATAACCAGAGTAAGATGATAAGGATGAAAAGTAAGAGAATAGGGGAATCATTCTTGAGAAATTGGAGCAGAGAGCTTAGGGCATGGACATAAAATTGGGTATATAGATAGTGAAGGCAGCTGGAATCCCAAAGGATTTAGGGAGAAGAGGTTCACATCTGAGTCCCTCACAGCTTAAATATCATATTGTTTGGATTTAGAAATGGAAGTAACTATAAATTAATGATTTTAGTAATGGTCAGTGTATAACAACTAATGATTGGATAAAAACTCCTTTATTTTATGACAGGTCCTTTCAAACATTGTTTGCCTCACACACCACAGTAGAAGTAAGGATTTGACTCAATGTGATGTGGCCAGCCATTTGTATTAGTGTAGTTTCATGTCTCCAGGAGTCATTGTGTATTAAGTGGATCCTAAGATGACCTGCCTGATCCACTTCTTTCCTTCTTACTTATGTTTTCCCTTCCTTGTAGGCACAGGAGCGAATGGGTGCATTGAAGAGAGATGTACCCATTCGTAGCCTGAGTTGGTCAGTGCTGGGGTGAGTACTGGAAGTGAAGCTGACATAAAGTCCCAGCTGCTTTGCCTTTGGAAAAGGCAGTGCAGTTAATCTTTCTGGCTTAACAGTTCCTGGAGTGTCAACCAAAAGGTGTTAGAATTTTAGGAACTGTAAAGGGGCCAGGAAACTACCTTTCCCTTGAACTGTAGGGCTGAGTCCTCAACCCATCACCAAAAGCAGAGTGCAAAAGCCATCAGGAGATTGTATGTTGCATAGCTGTTTTCTTTTCTTTCTTTCAGATATTGTCACATAGAGGAGGACCTAATCAGCCAAAATGTAATGGCCTGACAGATGGGCATCAACTGGTAGAGGGCTTGCCTAGCATGATTACAGACCTGGGTTCAATCCCAAGCAACACATAAACCAGCTGTGGCCTGCAATCCTAGTATTGAGAGGCTGAAGCAAGAGGGTCAGAGGTTCAAGAGCACCCTCAGATGTACAGAGAGATCAAGGCCAGTTTGGGCTACATGAGACTACACCCCAAAAATAATCCAAGGGGGTTTATTATGCACTAGTCTGAGTATGAATATATGGAGAGGCAGACTTCCTGAGGCAGAGCGAATAACAGGTAGGCGAAGTGAAGAGGCAGGAAAGGCAGGACTAAAAAAATGAGGACATTCTAAATATTCCTGAACATGCCAGAAGAATGAATGCATACATGCAGGACCTGGTCCCTCCTCAGACCAGGACTCATTTCCAACCTTCACCTTGCCTTCCAGTTGAAACACGCAGAGGCTCTTGGGAAGAAACAATGGCTACATCAGGCATCCCCTCTATCCAGAAGGGGAAAAAAAATGAGAAAAGTAACTGGAGATCTGGCACTGAGCCAGAACCACGAGAAGCCAGAAGACGGGGGAGGTGACTGTTCTGAAAAGTGTACCTTAAAATTCAAAAAAAACTTAGTCACCAGACTTTGAGAACAGATAGCAAGAGTGGGAGGAAGTACCGAGGAGCAGCAGCGGGGAAGCATTTAATAAAGATCGGAGGCCTTCAGCATCAATCACTGTTTCTTTTGACAGAATCCACCCTCAGTGAGCTGTCAGAAGAATCAAAGGACAACTTTCAGGATGTGGCACATTGGCCCAAGTTGCACTGGGGAGGTACATACAACTAACTCCGAATGGATAGAAGATTTAAATGCTACAGATTGTTAAAAAAACAAAAACAACAACCCACCACAGGGTATGATTATAGCCAGTCTTGATTCTTAAAAAAGAAAAGAAAAGAAAAGAAAAAAAAAAGACCATTTTCTGTCTAAACAGCCTTTTTTCACACTCCCAATCACCTTTATCATTCTAACCGCAAATTTAAGGGGAAAAATGCATGATTTTTAATTGGGGACAGATAAACACAGTAATAAAATGTGACTTCTCAAACCACCCACACAAATGACAATACATTCAGTAATTCAATACAGGAGCCAATGCTACACCTTTTTACCAAAATAGAGAAAGAAAATGAAAAATGTTTGTAGCTCTAAAAATCTGTCAGCAAACTCTTCAAAGTCTGTGGGCACAAGTTTAGGATTTGGAGAGCCCTTTATAAGTCTTAGAGTACAAACTGTGTCTTGCTGGCATTGTGTGTAGGATGAACTGGTTATGTGTGAGCATTAGAAGAGACAGTTACACTTGGGAACCCATAGCAACTGTTGAGGGAGAGGGTGAAGGGAGTTTGGCTGCAACTGGAAGGGAAGAAAGAATATGTAGACTGAGAAAAAGAAAAAACCCAGGCTTCACAGGTCTTCATGGCTCTATGGGGAGGCAAGAGAAAGAAATATCAACGGTTCTAAGCATAGGCCACTTAAGACACACATAGACTTCAAGAGGTTGGATCACACTGCAATATATTCTAGGCACGGATGTTCCAAAAAAAAAAAAGTCTATTGGAAGAATATTTAGCTCCACTTCAAGTGAGATTTGTAATTAAAAGGCCTGAGCCTTGTAAGAACAAAGGTTGGGCCTGGGAGTCAATATTATTGCCTGCAAAATGGGAGGAAGGGGTGGGATAGTGAACCAGATACTAAAAAAGAAAAAAAAGATCACAGTGTAGGGCTGGAGGGACAGTGCAGAGGGCTAAGCCCTTGTGCCCCATGTTAAAACTCGGGAGTGGTGGCTTGTTCTTGTAATGCCAGAACTGGGGAGGCAGAGCCAGTGGGATCTCTGTGGGCACCTGGCAAACCACTTTAATCTAGTTGGTGAGTTCTGGGATAGAAAGAACCTCGGTCTTAAAACAACAACAACAACAAAACCCAATTGGTAGATGACATCTGAGGTTGTCTTCTGGCCTCTGTGTGTACACACACACACACACACACACACACACACACACACACACACACACGACAGTGGAGACTGAAGAATCCAGGTTTGGGGGTGGGGCAGGGAACACAATGGTACTAGATAAAAAGGAATTGTGGAAATCCATTTATAAGCGGTACTAGCTCCAAAATGACCTTCAGTTTTAAAAGAGGAAAAGATGAAGTCACAGATGAGATTTTTTTTTCAGCAGTAATTTCAAGTAATTACTATATTCTCTCCAAAGAGAAGGAGTAGCTCAGCTTTCGGGATATAAAAAAAAAAGGGGGCCCTTACAGCTGTCCTTTCTCCAAGGGCCCCCTGCACAGCCACCCTGACTGCATGTTGCCATCTGCCCCCCTCCCCAGGTGAAGGCCCTCCCACAGACAGAGAAAGAACTTTAACACAAAAAAGATTTTTCTCTGGGGTTCACCACAACTGAGTCAGCCTGCGATTAAAGAACAGCACATTTATATGGTTGTCACAGAGGCTGAATTCTTCTGTTGGCACAGAGTATTCTAAAAAAGAATGGAAAATTACCCATTTACTTCAAAGAGCCATGCTGATTTCCTCGAAATACGTTGCACTTGGGTGTTGCCAGGGGCAACTGATTAATTCACAGAGATCCTGCCTGTGACTGACAGCTTAAGAAAGGTAAATTTATTTGAACCAGATTTGAGAGTGGGTATAATGGGTATACAGAAAGATATCACGCAGTGTGGAAAACAATAGCAGATTTTAGATATGTCTGTACTTAGTTGACAAAACCTATTGCATAAGTTTGAGTTCTTATGAGAATTTGTGTGTGAGCATGGATAACTTCGAAGAAAAAGATTGACCGGAGGCATCAAAATAACTAAACAAATCCAGCTAGTGCATTTTCATACATTGAACAGATGTTGCCACACAGAATTCAATCCAAAACTTTTTATCAGAAGTCTCTCGGACTAGGTTGGGAGGAGGGCATATAACACAATTCCCAATCTGTAGTGAATTTCAGAGATGCCAGTAAATTGTTCCCATCAACACATTTTATTGCTTCTTGCTTTATATACTTATTTATTTGGTGCTTTGAGGTAAGGTCTTGCTATGTAGTACAGGCTGGCCTTGATCTCATGACTTCTCTGTCTCCTGCCATCTAAATGTTGGGATTACATGTATGCCTTCATGTTTGGCACCAAACACCAAACATCACACACATATGTGTGTGTGTGCATGTGAATGCATGTGTGTGTGTGTGCATGTGAGTGCATGTGTGTGTGTGTTTATAGTGATAAATTACTGGATATGAATGCATAATTTCATTTTCATTGGTTTGTTTCCTTCTGAGGAAAATAAGCAACTGGTAAAACATTCAAAGACATATATTTTCAACCAAAGGAATATCTCCAAATGATCTGTTTATTGAGTGCAGTTTCCGGTGAATACTGATTTGCTGGCAAAGTCTATTGTTTGACAGTAATTACTGTTGAGTCACAGGACTGCTGAACCCAAATCGCATACCAAGTTGGTCAGAAGCCATGGAAAATAACAGCAGCACTCGTATTTTCAGTATGGCATTACTTTTTTTTTTTTTTTTTTGCTTGGATAGAATCAGCATTTTACCCAACTGTGCTCATTTATCCTTTTGCATCAAACACATTCTTACACTGTGGCCTGTTGGCACTACAGTCACTTCATTGGCCTCTACCTCTAATCCTTAGATGCTTGAATACTTCGGAGAGCTATGTGCTCTTACTCAACATGTGTGCACTGGCTGACTGCATACTTGGGTGAGCGCTTCCTTTAAAGCTGACTACCCATCATGCATCAACACCTAGGCTACACTGAGTATGTGGAAGTCTGTAAAATACTTGCTTCACATACTTAGGGTCTGGGTTCAAGTCCTGAAACCACCAAAAACAAACAAACAAACAAACAAACCCACAACAATGGAAAGTAAAACCCTAGTATGTCAAGAAAAGGCATCAAGTTATGCCAACCCCAAATGAAGCCCACTGTGGCATAAGTGATATTTATAGCTAAAGGCAATTGACAGTGAAGAGATCCAGGGAGAACTTCCCATTCTCCCTGTTCCACTTAAAAGTCTAGCATAAATCTCTTTCTGTGGCTGTATCCACTTCCCCACACTGAGGCCAACAGGAGAAATGAAAGAGCAGTTCATATCAATGGAGATCACTAGAAACTGCTCAAGTTGGAACTAAGAGAAATTTGTATAATGACCTATCACCAAGGAGACATTAATTTCCTGTTCGTTCTTCCTGATGGCTTTCAAGTTGTTATTTGTAGACACAGATGCCAAGACGATGGAGGAACAATCTTTGCTCTTTAACACCATTATATTTATTATTATTTCTTTTTATATCAAGGAAATCTTTATTCTGGCTGTTTGTTTCTTTATCCTTTATTTTATTCTTTTATTCCAAACATTTCAAAGTGTCACATAAAAGCAACACAACTCTTGATCTCTTGGAACTCATTTGAAACACATTTTTCTTCTCATTAATATCTCAGTCCAAATATCCGCTGGCCCTGTGTGTTCCAGGCAGTGCTTTGTTGCTTGCTCTGCAAAACCCACTTTAACTTATATGATTCTTATGAAGTGGTACTGTCTTGGAGACTCTTTCAGGTCAGAGTTATAATGGTAATTTTTCCTTATTTCCAAACTATGCCAAATTCTGATCTTTGTATAGGTTTACAGGGACGACTATCTCAAAGGGGGGAGGGAGGAAAGAACCTGTCTGCCCTTTTTCATGGGTTTTCCCAGGGTAGGGGTGGGGCTGCTGTTGCTGAGGGATGGAACCCAGGGTCTTGACCAACCTAGGAAAGCACTCTGTCACTGTCCTAAGCTTTCTTTTAATGTTTTCTCTTGAAATTGCCTAAGTTACCCAAGCAGACCTTGAACTTGTCATTCCCCTGCCTCAGCCCTCCAAGTACCTGGGACTACAGGCCTACTCCTCCAGGACCAGCTGATAGTCTACTTTTTTGAGAGTTGAATATAGGCCACTCATTCCTCTGCATCTCTCCTCTGGCAAAGATCTCCAAATAGACTAGTAAAATTAACCCCACTGATATAATTAACATGGTTTAACATGTGGCCTTCCACAAGCAAGAAGCAACACACACACACACACACACACACACACACACACACACACACACACACAAACGATTGCTAAAACACAGATAGGAGTCAACTCCAGAAGGTAGCACCTTCAGTTGGGATGTAAAAGGATGTAAAGTGCCCCCCACCCCCGCTACAGGCTCATATGTTTGAGCACTGGGCCCCTACTGGTGACATTGTCTTGAGAATTCAAAGAATCTTGGGGACATGCAACCTACATAGCAATAGCGAGTCACTGAAGGCAAGCCTTGAAAGTGACAACCAATTCTGGTTCTGACCACTCGAGTTCTCTATTTCCTGCCTATCCATGAAATGAACGAACCAGAAGGTCCTAGGGTTATCTGCCAAGCTGCAACGCCATACCCCTTTTACCATGATGGACTCTATCTTCCAAGAGGGAATCCAAATCATTCCTCCATTTCTTGCTTCTTTCAGCTCTTCTTTCAAAGATTAGAAAAGCGACCCAGCCATGGCTGAGTTCTGTGACGTCTTCTGGGGCCTGTGTCTATTTGGACAACCTTGAGGATGAGTAAGACTCCAATGTGTGATGATGCTAGATGATGAGAAGAGGGACATCAAAAGCAGGGGAAGTGGAGGCAGCACGCTCTCTCGTGGGCAGTAGGTACAAATTATGCCTAGGGGTTCTGGAACTGTCCTTGTGGACTAGAGTATGAGACTCCACAGGCAGATGTGAAATCTCAAAATAGTAAGAAAGGTGTTTAGAAGTTGACTACAAAGCCCTTTGAAAATCACCTTTCGATGGGGACTTTTTCTTACACACGCGAGAAAACCCGCTGAAGGCTTTGCGATGAAGAGAACTTGACCACACAGTTTTCTAAAAAGCACACTATATCACAAACCCTTTCTTGTACGTCTTAGTTCCAAATCTTCAAATATGAGTATATAACTTGGAGTAGTCACAGAAACCAGGACAGTTCAAAGAAAGTGGGGGGTGGGGTGGGGTAGGTAAGAGCCATAGAGAAGAAGATAGAAGACAAGAGAATTGGAAAACTGGAGGAAGAGAAGCAATGTCTCCTCTTAGAGCCGTAAACTCCCTAACAAAAGCCCAAGTGCCAGGTATAATAATCATCCCTTAAAGTTATTCATCAGGGGGGTCCAAGAGACTGCTAAAACAATCTAGCATATTGTCATTGTCCTTGATTGCTGGTCAGAACATGATGGCAAGACCCTATGGCTGAGGACACCATATGTTTTGGACACAGCACTTGGATGAATCAAGCTGGAACTGACCTAGAAGCCTTCTCCTTGTGCCCTCATTCTCACAGTATTGGAATGTGCTATACAAGCTGTGAATGGAGAACTGAAATCTGTAGTTCTACCCAGCTGTAAAGCCTACCAACCACAACATTGACTAGTATGGCAAGATATCCTTAATGGGGCAATAGTGAGCCATTGTGGGTTAACCAATAGCTGTCTACTTAGACTTAAGGCTTGCTCATCAGGAGGGAATTCATGCTTACTACTGCAAACCTAGCCAACTTCCTGTGGGTGGTGAGGTCATCAAGCCTAGAGAAGAGCCCACTACAGCCTTTTTCTTAAAACAGTGTCATTTCTAACTGCATTTGAGATCCTTACCCTTATACCCACAAGCATGTGTATCTCTCTCTCTAAAAAGCTTGTTATTGTTTTTGTTGTTTGTTTGGTTTGGTTTCTCTTCCTTTTTATGGCAGATTTGAGTTTATTACAGAAACCCACAGCAAATCAAGATGTAGAGAACCACAGATTGCAGGGTTCTCAACCCCAACAAATCTATATACAAACAACTCCTACACCTAAGGCTTAGGGAACCTTAGAAAGATTGTAAGAGGCAGAGGACTAGGAAATCTGCTGTGTGATGGTACCTCCCATATTTGACCAGGAAGCTATACCCATAAAATCACAACAATATGGTCATCTAAACAAGAACTGCATAAATACTACACTGCCATGCCCATGTGAGTTGGGGGTCATCTCAAAGAGGCTCAGACCCTAGATGAGGTGCTATAAGCAACTAATGGTTCTGGAAAGAGGAAGAATTACTTTTCTCCAGGGACAAGCCCCCTGACAGGTTATCTATCCTAAGTGGTCAGTCAGGCTTAAACACATATACATAGGTGCAACACTAAATGGACTCAGCAGGCTACACACACACACACACACACACACACACACACACACACACACAGGTCTATATGTAACAGTAAAAACAAAAGAAACAAAAAAAAGGAATTAACACTTTGAGAGAAAGTTGGGGAGACTCAGTAAGAGCTATAGAGGGGAAGTGAAGAGATGGAAATAGTGTAAAATCATTACTAATGCACAAAATTCTAAAATTTTGCCATAATTAAAATTTAAGAATAGCAATAACAACATCAAAATTACTGTAGAGACAATGAGGAAGATATGCTGGAAGGCAGTGGCCCCAGATATTCAGGAGAAATGTTGGAAAGCTGAGAGCGCTATCCATGGATGAAAGAGGTAATAGGTACAAATAGGTGCAAACCTAGACAAAACTGTGAGATATTAAAAATTTTGGAAGTATTCAGCGTTCCAGTTCCCTATTTTTGCTGCACATCATATGTTTGTCTGCACATAATTCATTGGGTCTGGACTTCATTAGGGTCTATCACACTGCATTATCTGCTATCATCACCACCACAGCAAGCAACCAGTGACCTTTGGACTTTAAACAGCACAACTATATTATCTGTGAATTCCATAAATTACGAATCTGACACACTTCCCACAGAGCTGGAAGAATTTCAGGCTATGGTTCCTTGCCAAAGGCTTTAGGGAAACTCCATTTTCTGCTAGCCTGTGGAGGCCATCCATATTTGCTGGCTTCTTCTTCCACCTTCAAAGTTGGCCACAGTGGATGAAGTTCTTATACAAATTCCCTCTGATGCATTTTCATTCATCCCTCTTCTGTTTTTAAGGACTTTTTTGTTTACACTGGGCTTAAACAGGCACCTCAGTAACATCTCCATAGTTAGGATTATCTAACTCATAACCTTACGTCTACTTACAAGCTTAGCTTTTCTTTGCCATCTCCTGAGCTCCCGAACATCAATCAATTGTTGAAGACGCTTTCAGCATATAAAGTGACAAACTTAGATACTCTTTGGATTAAAACATGAGCATCTTCAGGGGGAGATTATTCCAACCACTACAAATATATGGTTTTAGTTCATCTTCACCACTTTATTGCAGAGCCACACAACACTAGGCCTACCATTCTTTTGTGTTGTGGTCAATGAACCCACTGCTCAGGGGAGCTACCTGCAACAACTCATAAATGCTGCAGTGGTAGAACTAGGACGTGTCCCTATTACCGTCTGCCTTGTGTTTAACCACTGTGCCAACTCCCACAGATGCCATGCTCTCCTGCCTCCTCCATTTTTCCTTTACCATCACAAGTGTACCTCCTTTCCCATTTAGGACTCATTCCAAATTCCTTAGTGAGTAGCCAAAACTTCAGCAGCACCAAATCCTATAGAGACTATGAATCCTCTTACTCATACCTATGATAAAGTTTAACTTCTAAATTAAACACATCAAAAGATCAGCGACTAGTAAAACAGAGCAACTTAACATACTGTAATAAGATATGTATGTGAACATAGCCTCTCCCTTGAGACCTCTTACTGTGCAATCGCTCATTCTTTTTGTGATGTTGTCGGGTGATACTCAAAGTCCTCACTGCCTCTCCCTGTATATCTGAACTGGCAACATCACACTCTTATGCACTAGAGCAGTGATTCTCAGCGTCCTAGTGATGCGACCCTTTAATCCGTTCTTCCTGTTGTGGTGACCCTAAGCATGAAATTATTTTTGTTGCCTCTTCATAACTAAAATTTTGCTACTGCTACAAACTGTAATGTAAATATCTGTGTTTGCCTGATGGTCTTAGGTGAAAATACTGAACAAAAGTTCCAGCAAGAGTTCACATATCTGCTCTACCAACTTAATCCTCATACATTCTTGGGAAAATTACTATTTTGAGCTCAGATGCTATTAACCATAAAAGAGGGCAAAAATACCACATGGATTTGTTGTGACTTTTTAATAATAAGATCATACTTTGAGGATGCCCATTATTGTTAAAACTGAGGAAGCAAGGGGTTTGAGAAAATCAGGGTACTTTGTCATGGCCTTGTATTTGGTAATAGAGTTTTGGATGCAATACTACAAGTTATGGGCAACTAAAAATAAAACAAGTAGACTACCCTTCGTTAAAATTATTTTTGATACATTTTTAAAAGATGAAAAGAAAATCTACTGGATAGGAGAAAATACTTGAAATGTATAGGGGCAATATCTGACCATACATCCAGAGTATATGAATTCTTCACTCACAATGGAACAAAGAACCCAATTAAATAAAAGATTAAGGAGACTTGATACCCTAGGGTCATATACAGGGGGAGGAGGCCCCCCCTCAGTCACAGTCATAGGGGAGGGGAGTAAGGGGAAAATGGGACGGAGGGAGGAATGGGAGGATACAAGGGATGGAATAACAATTTAAATATAATATGAATAAATTAATAAAATATACTTTTTAAAAAGATTAGCAGAGAAGGCTGGGGTTTAAGCTCAGCTGTGGAGCACTCACCTAGCTGGCACGAAGGCCTTTGTTTAATTTCCAGTACTTCCATGAAGCAATTAAAAAGGCTAAGCAGAGGGAATTCCATTACACCTTTACACATAAAGATCTTGTGAGTCATTGCTTTGCCCTACAGATGGCTAAAAAGCAAGCTCAGTAACAGAAAAAAATAAAATAAACTTTTCTTAAACCCACAAAGAAAGTGATGTCACGAACACAACCCTGTCCCAGAAACTGATGAGACAGACAGGAGCCAACAGAGACTCATGACCTACCAGAACATGCTCTCCCAAAGAAGAACCTCTCTTGACAGTGGCCAGACATTGCTGATCAATCCCCTGAGTCTGGGTGTGAAGAAAGTTGATTGAAAGACTCCTGGGTGCCAAGGTAAGGTGGATCTTAATTCCCAGGAGTATGGCCAGGTTCTCATGGACAATATGGCTTCCCGGGGACTAGGGTTGAGAAATCTGCCATTTTGAATGCCAGAGTGCAGTGTTCTGAAAGAAAAGCAGTCAACCGGAGTCAAACACACTTGGCGTTTAATAGAGTGCCTGCCTTTGTGACTCTGGGGAGAGTTACTGCCAATCCCAGCTTGTCAGGCCTTCACCTGGGGGAGGAAAGGGCCTCACACAGCTCATTCTCTCGGCTACGTGATGAGTGGGAGGAGAAACACCGAAAGCAGCTGCGAAGTTCACTGAGGAGACTCTGAGACCAAATAAAAGAACTATCAAATAAATCCTCCTTCTCAGCCTTACCATAACACTACTTGGGGACTGTTTACAGACATTCCTTTTACAGCAATATCTATAACTCTCTAGCCAGGTTATTGCAAGTCTAGCTTTAGTGGCAGGGACTTCAACACCCATCTGTTAGAAATCAACGCAACTGGCAGAAAACCACTAAGGTGAATTCAACACTCCTCAACGTCAGTCAATAGGATACAATCAACTTCTAAAGATCACCTTATCTAGCAGCACAGGACATGCTTTATTCTCATGTGGAATAGTCACCAAGATGGGCACATTTTGTTCATAAAACACACATGAGTAAAATTTAAAACTAAGAACCAAACAATGTTTGCTCTTAGGCTATGATGGAATTAACCCAAAACAAGTGAGAAAGATACCAGGAAAGCCCCTAAATAGCTAGCAACGTATTTCTAAACACACAAATCTAAAAAGAAATCTCAAGAAAAAAAAATACCTTTCAGAAAATGAAAACCTTAGTAAAATCGAGTGAGAAAAGGAGTTTAAGGAAAATTTTGTAGTATTAAATATATAGATGCAAAAAAACATCCGAAGTCAAAGGATGTGGGGATGGCTCAGTGCAGTGTTGCAAAATTATGAAGAGGTGAGCTTAGCGCCCCGACACCTGCATGGAGCGCATGGCGTGGAAGCAAACATCTGTAATCCAGTGTGTGTGCATAGCCAGCCTTGCCAGATCCATGAGCTCTCAAAAGAAAAGTTTAGGTGGAGAGTGACTTTTAAGGAAGACACTCAATGTGAGCCTCTGACTTTCACACAAATGTGCAAAAGCACGCACTTGTATGTACCTGGGCAAGTACACAGTAAATCTATGCATGTACACACAGCACATACACAGAAAATAAATCAATTATATGTGCTACCGTTTTACAAAGCTAGAAAAATAAAAACTAATCAAAAGTGAACAGAAGAAAAATAAAGAAATGCTCAACCTCCTTAGTCATCAGGGAAATGCAAATCAAACCAACTCTGAGATTCCATCTTACACCTATCAGAATGGCTAAGATCAAAAATTCGAGTGACAGTACATGATGGCAAGGATGTGGAGGAAGGGGAACACTCCTCCATTGCTGGTGGGAATACAAACTTGTACAACCATTTTGGAAATCAATATGGGGCTTTCTCAGAAAATTGGATATAGTTCTACCTCACGACCCAGCTATATCACTCCTGGCACACACCCAAAAGAGGCTCCACCATATAACAAGGACAATTGCTCAGCTTTTGCTCATAGCTTATTCATAATAGCCATAATCTGCTTATTGGAACAGAAATCGACAAAATTTAAAATAGGAAATCAATAGGAAAAATTCCAATAATAGCAAAAGCTGATTGGAGAGGTACAAGCCTTTACCTAAGCTTTAAAAAGATATAGGTGACAAAATACTAATATTAGAAATAAACAAGAGGAAATAACTAAGATCCAACAAATATTAGAAGGACAGCAAAAATTTAATGGAACATTCCATGCTTACTAACTTGATGGCACAAATGCCTTGAAAAATACAACCTGCTAAAACACACAAAAAGAAACAGACAACTTGAGTAGATCTGTATACAGTAGAGAAATTGAATCAGTAGTTAATAACCTGCTTAAATCAAAAGCAGTGGTCCAAGATAGGGCCACAGGTAATTTTGCACAACATTGAAGAAATATATGATAAAAATTCTGTATAATAATCTTTCAGTGGCTTTGTAGTCAAGATCCCTGGTAAATCAGATCTTCTGGAGGTGTAGCTGTCTTTTAGGTCTATCTCTATACCCTGTAGAGGTGTTCACCTTCTCCCAGAACTATATGCCTGGAGGGACCAAGGTCGCTCCTGGTCAGCAATTAGATACTGCAAGCAAGACCCACGTTTTGTCTCTTGATATTGTGAGAGTGCCTGCCTTGTTTGGGTCAAGAGCCCCCGATAGGCTCTCTATTCCAGGGAGTGCAGGGCTAGTGCCTTGTGACTGGCTGGGTAGGCACAATAGCGGTGCATAGCTCTGGAGAAAGCCCGCGGGTCAGAACTAGATCTTCCCGCCGGGCTCTGATGCTCCACTAATGCTCTGGGTCAGCAATTAGACACTGCAAACATGACCCATCCAAGTCTCGACTCCCGATAATGTGAGAGTGCCTGCCTTGGTCGGGCCAAGAGCCCCGGATCGGGTCTCAAGTTCAGAGAGTGCAGGGCCAGTGCCTTGTGGCTTGCTGGGTAGGCACAATAGCAGAAAAGCATTGCAGAGCTCTGGAGGAAGCCCGCGGATCGGAACCAGGTCTTCCTGCCAGGCTCTGATGCTCCTCTAACACTCTAGGTAATGACACCACATGTTGGAGAGGATGTGGAGAGAGAGGAACACTCCTTCACTGCTGGTGGGAATGCAAACTAGTACAACCACTTTGGAAAGCTATCTGGCGTTTTCTCAGAAAAATGGGAATAGGGCTTCCTCAAGACCCAGCTATCCCACTCCTTGGAATATACCCAGAAAATGCCCTAACACACAACAGGGACATATGCTCAACCATGTTCATAGCTGCTTTATACATAACAGCCAGAACATGGAAACAGCCTAAGTGTCCCTCAGTAGAAGAATGGACTAAGAAACTATGGTACATTTACACTATGGAGTATTACTCAGCTATTAAAAACAAGGAATTCCCGAAATTTGTGGACAAATAGATTGACCTAGAAATTATCATAATGAGTGAGTTCACCCAGAAGCAAAAAGAGACAAACGGTATGTACTCACTTATATCAAAACACTAGTCCAAGGGATACGTCCCATGAAAAACTTTACTTACCAAGAAAGTGGGTCAGAGGAGAGGACATCCTATTGAGACTTTAGGCGAGAGTAGCATGGAAGAATGGGGAAATAATAGGACCCACAGTGTCCTGGAAACCTAAAAGAAGAACTTTATGACAGGCAGATCTGGGTCCTGGGGTCCTCCTCAAACTAAGGCACCAGCCAAGGAGAAATAGGCAGTAAACTTCGAACCCCTACCAAGACCTGGCTGACGAACACGATATTCTCCACTGTTGAGTGGAGAGTGAGATCTGACTCTCACATGAACTCTGGTGCCCCTTTTCTGACCACGTCCCCTGGATGGGGAGGCCTGGTGGCACTCAGAGGAAGGATAGCAAGTTACCAAGAAGAGACTCGATAATCTTAGAGCATACATAGGGGGTGGAAGTCTCCTTCAATCACAGACATAGGGGAGGGGAGAAGGGGGGAAGTGGGAAGGAGGGAAGAATGGGAGGAAACAGGGGAAGGGCTAACAATCAAGAGGTAATATGAATAAATTAATAAAAAATGGTTAAAAAATCTTTCAGAAGCTACAATAAGAGATAATACTTCTCAACATATCTTATGAGGTTTGTATTACCACAAAAGCAAGATGAAAGACAAAGGCATTATAATAAAAGAGAACTTTATATCAATATTAACATATCATTTATCCTAGAACAGTGTGGGGGTAACCGAGACAATTCTTTATTGGATTAAAAAGAAATCTTACCTCTCCCTCAAAGCTTCTACAACATCAATTTAATAGTGAATGGTAAAGATGCTCCTTTTTACATAGTGGAAGAGTGAGGGGAAGGATAGAAGGACCCAGAAGGGACAGGGACTCCACAAGAAGACAACAGAGCCAACTAACAAAGAGAGCAGGGAGAGACTTAAGGAGACTGAAACACCAACCAAGGACCATGTATGGACTGGACCTAGCTCCCCTATGCAGGTGTAGTGATAGATAGCTTGGTTTCATTTGGGTCCCCTAATAAGAGGAGAAGAAGCTCTCTCTGATGTTGACCCCGTTGCCTGATTTTCTGTCACGTCCCTCTGGCAGGGATGCCTTGCCAGGCCACAGGGGAAGAGGATGTACTCAGTCCTGATGTGACTTGATGTGCTGAGGTGGGTTAGTGGGGGAGCCCTCCCGTTTTCTGAAGACTAGGGAGGGGGACAGGGGATGAGGGAGGGAGGACGGGATCAAGAGGAGAGGAGGAAGAGGGCTACAGTCAGGATGTAAAATAAAGTCTGATCTCCTCAAAGCTCCTACAACATCAATGTAATACTGAAAAGCTGGAAACCCACTAATATCAGGGCCATCGTATAGATGTCCCTTTTCTACATCGTGGAAGTTCAAGCAAATGCACTAAGTCAGGAAAGGAAAATAGAAGGAGAACAGATTGAATAGGAAGAAATGACATTATTTTTGTCGTAATAAACAACATAACCATCTACAGAAAAAAATCCAAGGAATCGACAAAAGAGACCCTTGGAATTAATAATCAGCTAAAACAAGATTGCAGGTTAATATGTGAAATTTAATTACTTTCTTCTACATTGTTAGTGAAGAAGCAGGATTGAAAGTTAAAAATACACTGCCATCTATATAATGCACTTCGAAAGTGAAAGACAAACAGAAATCTAAAAAACTCTGATGAAAGTTCTCAAAACAATTGGAGAGTTAGTCTTCATGGATAGAGTGACTCAATTTCCACAGCCTTCAGTTATCCTCTACTTAGTGCAGAATTGCAGTGCATTTACCAGCAAGTTGTTTAGTGAACATCAACAAACTAATTCTAAAAGGTATATGAAGTAACCAAAGACTCAGGCTCCATTTTAAAGAAAATGGTCAAAAGTTAGCAATGTCGTACAAAGCAACAGTAATTCAGACAGTGTGATACAGACAAAAAAAAAAAAAGTGCAGATAAAGTAACAGAGCACAACAGAGTGCCCAGACCCAGCATCAGCACAGCCAATGAAGAAAAATGGCAGCCTGATAATAATGCAGAGTCAGTCTTTAACAAATGACAGTAGAACTTGCAATTCATATAAGAAATGGAGGCTATAATTTAAGTGGAAAACTTCCTGAGATGTTGAGGCCCAGGGTTCGCTCACCAGGCAGTACAAACAAGAGAAAGAGGAGGAAGTGGAGGAAAGAAGCCGGGGAAGATGAAAAGAGGACAGAGATAGAAGCAGAGGAGGAGAAAGTAGGTGAGCCATCTGCTGCTTTAACAAGTAATCCTTGGACTGGAGAGATGGAGGCAGGAAGATGAAGAGTTCAAAGCCAACCCTAGCTACATTGAGTCCAGTCTGGGCTCTATGTGATTCTGTCTCATTAAAAAAAAAAAAAAAAAAAAAAGATAAAATACCTACACACAAGAATTTAAGCTCTACTCTAATCAGGTCAATTTATTAAAACATTACATGGTACCCCAGTAAAACGACCAAATTTGTATGAATCAGTTACAAATAAACATATTTTTATAATTCTGGGGGTTGAACCCAGGGCTTTGTGCAAAGCAAGCAAGTCCTCTGCCACTAAGCTGCATCCCCAACACACCAACTTAGTTTAAATTCAAAATTAATAAAAATAGATTGCACAGTTAATTATAAAACTGAAAACTATAAAATTCCTGGAAAATATTATGCAAGATTATCTTGGTGACTCTGGTGATAGTATTTTATCATACCAAAGGCACTGTCTATTAAGAATTGATAAGCTAAACTTACTTAGAATTAAGTTGTTCTGCTCTGTGAAAGACATCGTCAAGCAAACAAAAGATAAACCACTGGCTGGTAGAAAACAGTGGCAAAAAAAATTAATAGACGTGCTAGTGGAATGTTACCCAAACTACACAAAGAATACTCCAAATTCAGCAATAACAAGATGCCTAATTAGAAAATAGATAAAAAACTAGAGGGAATGCGTTACATAAGATATACACACACGGCAAAGAAACCAAAAGAAAATCTCCACAGCATAGTTTCTTTACGGAGATGGAAATTGATTTAACTGTGAGTACACAGTGCACCTACTGCAATGGCCAAAATCCACAGGAGGTGCCGGTGAGGCTGAGCAGCCACAAAAGCTCACTCACACACCTAGGAGTGCAGTCACGTGACTGCATGGGAAGCCGGCTACTTTCCTGGAGAGCTAAGCACATTCTTGCCATGCTATCCAGAATCTGTGCTGCCTGACATTGACTTGAAGGCCTTAGAAACCTCTATTCTCACTAAAACCACACACTTGGATGTCTCTAACCGTTTGATCCAAAACTGACAAAACCTAGGAGAAAGTAAGATGTTTTTCAGTAAGTATGTACATGTACTCTCTGGTGCATTCAGACAGTGGGATTATTCGGTAACAAAAATTCATGAGCTATGATGCACGAAAAGACACACAGGAATCATAAGGCTGTGTTGCTAAGTGAAGAGGCTGCACACTGCATGATTCTGACACATGGAATTCTAGAAAATGCAATGCTATAAAGCCAACAAAAACATCTGTTATTTCTAGAGGTCATAGGAGACATGGGGATGACTAGACAAAGAGGATTTTTAGGACAATGAAGACGTATGACACATACTAGTATATGTATTTCCAAACCCAAGAGTGTTGCAGTATCAACACTAATATTCGCTCTCTACAGGTCCAATACATAATGAGCTTTAGATGCCAGTGATGTGCAAGCTCATCAGCCGTAACAAATGCTCCACTCTGAAGGAGTACTGACAACACGGAAGCTGCACGCAGATGGGGACGATAGCCACAGTCCCTGCTTCATGTTGTTGTGAATGCAAAACTTCTCTATTTTTTTTTAAAGTCTAAGTATCTTTTGAAAATAAGCAAGTCTTGTAATGTTGTTTTTATTACCTCAGATGAGGAGATGAGGTGAGAGCCATTCCGGAGCCTTTCTAGCTGTTCCTGAACTCTCACTGTCTGATTCAACTCAGCTGTTCTGGCCCAGACTCCTTCTCAAGCTGACTAACTCAGACTGGCTTCTCTTGGATTTCAACCAAATTGCTTTGCCTGGCCTTAAACTAATCCTCGTAATATGTTTTAGTCTTCTGGTTCCTTTTCAGTCTCTCGCTTGTTCTGTCTTCATCTGTGTCTAGATTGTACTCTCTACAACCTGTTTCTGTAAAACTGTTCTGGTTAAAAATAAAAGAGAAAGAAAGAAAGAAAGAAAGAAAGAAAGAAAGAAAGAAAGAAAGAAGGAAGGAAGAAAAGAAAACTCTTAATAAAAAAATCTCTCTCTCTTTCCCTGCTTTTAAGCATTCTTTCCTGTCCTGTTCTCAAGAGAGTTGTGAGTATCCTATCTCTGACTCAGTTTGCCAAATATTTCTTTGGTTTTCACTGTGTCTGCTTCTCAATTAGACATCACTTTCAAACATGGCCGCTTCCTCCTATAAACTAACCTTACCTTCATTGTTTGGGATTGAAGATGTGTGCTAAGAGTTTGTCTGCATTCCAACCAGATCACAGAGAGGTGCTTTAGATGTGATCCTTTGCCAAAGCAGCCATGTTGCTGAATTAAAATTTCTCAAATAGACATTTCTATAAAGAAGATATACAAATAGTCAGTGTGCTCATGAGAAGATGTTAATCATCCTCCGTCATTACAGAAAGGCCAGATACAATCACAGTGTCATTTCAAAATTACTGAGGTTGAGAATAATAAACAACTGGAAAAGTATCAAGTGTTAGTGACAATGTCAAGAAACTGGACCTTGTCTTCTCTACTGGTTCTATTGTAACTGAATATAGTTGTTGTGGAAAACAGTTCCGTACTTCCTAAAAATAGAAGCCAAATACCTGAAAATGGAATTTCTATATTGCCTAGCAACCACAGCCCTAAGTAAACACCTCAAATATTGAAATGTAGGCATTCAGACAGAACTTACTTGTACGTTTATAGCCATTGTAGCAAAAGATGGCAGATGCACAAATGTCCAAAAGCAGATAAATGAAAAAACTAAAATATGAAACAGAATACTATCTGTACAAATAAATTCAGCTCCCACATACCCACCACATAAAGAACCTCAAAACTGGAATAGAAAGTGAAGAGAATAGACACCAAAGAACAAATTGTATGTTCCACTTACACAAAATATCTAAAATGGATTAATTTATAGAGATAGAAAATAAATTAGAGGCTGCCAGAGATGGACCAAAAAGGAGGGGCAAATTGTTACTTAATGATCATACAGTTTTTGTTAGGAACGTAAAAGAATTTTAGGAACATGACAGTGTGACACAGTGTGGCTATGACTAGCATGCTTAAAATTGTGCGTATAAAATTATGAAAACAGAAATAGTGTGTTAAATATATTTTTTTCTACAAAAAAAAAGATTCCACCATTTAATAGATGAAAATAGATTTAAAAAACAGCTCCAAATCTGTGATGTTTTCTTTGCTTTAGAGAAGCCACAAGCCCTGCAGGTCTGAGCCTAGATCTCAGAGGGAAGAGAGATCCCAGGACAACAAGATGCTTCTTGAGATACGAGTCCTGTGGTACTTTTCCCTCTGCTGTGACAAAATGCCTGACACGAGTAACTTAAAGAAGGAAAGATGATCTGTTTAGGCTCACAGTCTGGGGGTACTCCTGGCAGGGAAGTCACAGTGGCAGAAGCATGAGGTAGCTGAATCCATAAGAAGCTGACAGCAATCTATTATGCCACTTAGCCCCTTTTTCTTTTCTTTTTTTTAAATTCAGTCAAGAGCCCCACTCAAGGAATGGTGTTGCCAACCATTGCCATTGAGAGTAAGTCTTGCCATCTCAATTATGAAAATCTAGAAACTCCTTCATTGATAAAAGCAGAGGTCGGAGTCCTGTGTGATTCTACCTTGTCATGTTGAGCAGAGCCCCATTCTGGTCTGCTCTGACAGTCCTGAGAACCGTGTAGAAGATGCCTAGTGGTCTTGCCCAGTAGCCACTGGCATCTCTTATTTGTTCCCTTACCTAAGGTCAATATTTACGTGCCATGCTGTGCACTGCTTACTCTCTGCTAGGAAGGTGGTAGCTGCCTCGCTGAGGCAGCGATCAAGAAGTCCCAGGTTAGATCACGTAGAAGAGGCAATGCCACCAGACGATGCTCTAGTATTCAAGCAGGTAAGCAGAAGCACAGAGGAGCCTGAGAAAGACTGTGTAAGCTGACAAGAAAATATGGAGCAGCAAGCATCTCATGTGGAAAATAAGAAACTTCACTTAGAAACTTTTAGAAGCTTCATGTTCCCTCTCGAGTGAAATGTCAAACCATTAGCTGAGATTCCTGATGCTTTCAGTGTGCTGGCTATTTTCGTGTCAACTTGACACAAGCTAGAGTCATCAGAGAGGAGGGAGCCTTGCTTGAGAAAACGCTGCTGTAACATGCAGCTGTAGGCAAGCCTGTAGGGCTTTTTCCTAATGAGTGATTGAGAGGGAGGGCCCAGTACTTTGTGGGTGGTGCCACCTCTGAGCGATGGTCTGGATTCTATAAGAAAGAAGACTGAGCAAGCCATTAAGCAACCCCCCCACCATGGTTCCCACATCAGTTCTAGCCTTCAAGTTTCTACCCTGTTTGAGTTCATGTTCTGAGATCTGACTTCCTTCACTGATGGGCTACACTGTGGAAGTGTAAGCCAAGTAAACCTTTCCTCCCCAAATTGCTTTGGAACATGGAGTTTCATCACAGCAACAGCAACTCTAAGGAGGACACATGGTTTTACTTTCCCAACTTATCATCTATGTCTTGTCCTTCTGTTCTATGGTGCTTCCCGACACTCCCAAACCTTGTGTCTATGGTCTGTGTTTGCTAAGGCTATTCCTATCACCTGGAAATCCAGCTGTGCCTGGCAAACCATACACCTTCCCAGAAGCAGATTGAATCCCTTTTCTACCACAAATCCTACTGATTACACTGTCTGGAAGGGTTGAGTCAAGTGCAGATAGACACACGAGTTTCTTGGAGCAGCGCCCATACAGAATAGACTCTGTGTATATGATGTGCAGAGCACAAAGCTCAGGGGTCAGATCCTGGCCAAACACAGGGCAGATAGGAAAGAGTTATTAAAAGCTGTATCTCTAAACCTAGAGAGCTAAGAGCAGGGACAACAACAACAACAACAACAACAACAACAACAACAACAACAACAAAAACAAAATAGCATCTTGAGGAAGACCATCAGATGGTGTGGTAAGACAGGGAACCAAAGCACAGGGTCATGTTGGCATGTGACCCAACCGGAACTGAATCTTGAGGCTGGAGTCTCCTGCTTCCTCCTAAGTCTCGATACTGATCACACCCTTCAGCAAACCTGGCACCACTGTGCTAGCTCCTCACAGAATTGCTCTACATCCCTGGCAGATGAGAAACTCCATCTTCCACACATTAAAAGACACAGTGCCTTTCAAAAATGAAGTGCATGGGCACGTGTTAAGTTGGTGGACTCAGCATATGACATAAAGTAGGACTCTGGGTACTTTTTTTCCCACTAGTTTATTCAAACACTAGGGGAGATAGCTATGGATTTGCAGCTAGAAGGAGAAATAACTGATAATGTTCTGTAGTACGGTAGGGAAGCCATTGATGGCAATACTTGATTGAGTGTTTCAAAATAGGTAGTATAGAAGGTTCTTAATATTCTCAACACAAAGAAGTGATAAGTTTGAGGTTATGGCTCTGTCAATTAAGTTGATACGACCATAACACCTCATAGATATGTGACACTGGTATCAATTAACAGTTAACAATAGTTTCTAAGAATGACATGGGAACAGAAGGGATAGACACAGATTCTTCAACCACAGCTTCACCATAGAGCCACCAGCATTCCACTGGTTTTAGACTTTAAATATGAAATGCCATCCCCCCAGAGGCTCAACTGTTAAAGACTTGGTTCCTATCTGGTGGTTTTATCTAGGGATCTTCTGGAAAGTTTAGGGGGTGCTACCTAGATGGAGGTTGTCAATGAATGGGAGGTCCCTGGGAGTGACTTGTCCTTGGCCCCTTCCTCTCTGTCCTCCTCCTCCTCTTCTTCCTCCTCCTTGTAGCTTTCCTCTGCCACATATTCCCATTGTTGTAATGATCAGCTGATGTGCATGGGATTCAAGCAACCATGGACCAAACCATCTGAATCTCTGAGCCTAACCCAATGTTTCATCCTTTAAGCTGTGCTCTCAGATACTTTGGTTACACATACGCAGAAGCTAACACATCTGCATATTTACTCAACTGATAGGCTCCATGGTTAGTTCGTTCACCAACTATCCAGCATTCCCATCCTGAACTCAAGTCCAGAAGTACAAAGTGATTTACCCAATGCTACTGAAGGAAGGCTTAGAAGAACTGGAACCAAGATACGCTAGGTTTCGTGGGCTGCTTCTAGGTGTCTCAGCTGCTTCCTGGAGATGCTGCTCTCAGGCACTCCAGCCTGCTTTCTGTTAACTAGAAGAATCGCTTTAACCATGGAGCATCTCTACGAGTCTCTGAGAAAAGGACACGGTATCCAGGAGATTCACCGCCACTGACACCGTATTCAGGATTCTACGTGTCCCCTTTAATAAAGACAGACTCTTTTTTTTCTTCGTCCAATGAAATTTTTATAACTAATTCATTATTTATAGCAAAAGACAGGGAATGGGGAGATGTATCTGCTGGTAAAATCCTTGCTATATAAGCACAAGGACCTCTCTTTATATCCTCATCACCAACATAAAGGAAAAAAGCTGGGTATAGTGGCCTGTGTCTGCAACTCTAGTGCTATGAGGCAGAGACAGGCACATCCTCAAGGATCACTGAAAAGCTACTCTGACCAAATTGATGGGCTACAGGTTTTGTTTCAGACCGTGTCTCAAAAAAATAAAGTAGGAAAGAGATTGAGGTAGATGCCTGATATCAATACCTGGCAGGTGCCCACGGGTGCATGAGCACCCTTTACACTTATGTGCACATACACACATGAACACACATATATGTCACAAGCATGAAAAGAAAGAAAGAATAAGAAAGGCTCAAGAGCTGAGGTGGCTCAGCTAGTAAGGTACAAAGACAAGTTTGATGCCTGGCATCAACAAAAATCAAATTAAACAAACAAATAAACAAAGCCTGCATAGGCATGGTATTTTGTACTGTAATTACAGTGCTTGAGAGACAGAAACAAGTGTGTCTCTGGTGTCTGGTTGGTTGTCCTCTGGCCTACACACACACACACACACACACACACACACACACACACACACACACACAGACACACACACACAATCTTATGTCTCATCCACAGAACAAAGGAGCAAATGAGTGCCAAGGTCCTGACCTCTGAGTCCTCATGGTCATGGTCCTAAATAATAAACAGCAAAAAGGGAGTTCTGAAAGCCGAGACACACGGGGCAAGAGCAACACCCTGGCTTTGCTGGCAGTTAAACAGCGGATCTTTACAGAGCAAGAAGATGGCAGGAGAAGGGTGCTTTCTCTTAGTTCTTTAGAGCCTCTCAAACTTCCAGCCTGCGTGGGAAAGGAGTAGGGGGTCGTGCAGGGCAGCCTAACAGGGTTCTGGTACCCTAGTGCCCAGAGCCGGGCCCCAGAGAGGAGACACGTGGGGCCCCTAGTAAGTTGATTTTCTGTGAGTTTTCCCTGGACAATTTAGGCAACTTGGAGCCAGCATATCTGTCACCATAAAACACTAACACGAGGCCAGGCCTACTGCAGCGTTGACCTTATGCGATCAGAGGAGACTTGGCAAACTATACCGACTCTGCCAGGAGGAAAGGACTGTGGTGCCGATGCCTGCGGTGCTGATGTCGGCGGCCCCAGCTCGTTTCAGCTCAGCTAAAGGAAGGCGTAGCAAACACGGTGTCAATGTGATGACTGAGAGAACACAAACCAGAGACAGCCTCACCAAGTTAAGTACATTCAAAGGAGAAATATTTATATTTTACATTTTAAATAGTCCCCGAGGGATGTGCAATATGTTTCTCATCTCTCTTGTGTTTAAGAACGTACCGTACTTGAAAAGCAAAGCTGGGCCCCAAGCTGTGTATTCAAATGATAGCGAGCTTCTTATCAGATCAATCAAAAGAACAGACTCTGAACACAAACACACATTCCGTGCAAATGCACAAAACACAGGTTATTCAGATGAAAAGGGAAAGGACTGTCCTAAGACACGAGCACATTCTGTCACAAGACCTGGCCCTCTGGACAAAAGAGACCGGAAGATAACATGCGCACCGTGGTTCTCCTCAGTGGTTATGTAACAGAAATGCTCTCTCGCTCTCGCTCTCAGAAACGTGGTTCCTGGGACACTAGAGGAAGATACACATCTTTGCAAAGTGAGGTTCAGGAACATCTCAGAAATTCCCAGAAGAGGGACAAATCAGGGCGACTGAAAACTCGCAGTGGGAATAGAGATAGCATCATTCTAAACTGCAGTTAGCTTGACAGAGGTCCCTTAATGATCAGAAAGAGGTGCGGTGAAATTGTGTTCATCTCGGTAGACACCCAGGCTGATAAGCAGAAAGAACCAGATATTAGAGGATTGAAAAGCTTTGCATAGAGAAATGGGGCAAATAAGGGGTTAACCTGTAGGTTTCCTCAGCAGGTGAATCACAGCCATTTCTATCAAGGGCTACAACTCCTGGGAAAATACTAGAACAGGCTCTGAAGGATGTAAGAATCAGGATACAGTGTTTTATCTCCATGACTTTTACTAGCTTAACCAATGTGAGCTGCTTTCTTCTACTGAGGAATGGGGTAACATTGATTCATCACTGCCCGTTGTAATAAATACACCCAGCTTGTGCTCTGTGGCAGAAAGTCCTGTTCCCTCACTACTTCAGTCTATGAAGGTTGGGACTGATAACATACAGTACTGGTGAATGGACTACAAATTTTTCTGCACTTAATAGGGTTACACCTGATAAACTCACAAGTTGAAAACAGTATAAGCTGAAAGAACATCTAACATATCTCACCTATCCAATATCATAAATCAATCACGTCTCCCTTAAAGATTGGTAATCAGCCTGTAGGTAGAATACTTACATCAGCCTGTAGGTGGGCAAAACCATATGGTGCAAATGCTATTTTGTGACACAGTGTTGAGAAGCTTTATTGAATGCCCATATCAACACTGAGCTGGCAACTAGAGCATTTCGGTTGGTTGTTCAGTGTGTTCACTGTGTAAGAGTCATACATGGGAGAGGGAGGGAGATATGATGGAGGTCTTGATGCGACATTCACCTACTACTATACAAGGTGAGAGCTACCAAGTTCAGAGAACTTCCAGAGGAAGATGTGCTTAAAGCATTGTCAGACAAGGAGGCCCCTCAGCAAATGCACAGAGGTGAGAAGCAACAGGTGTGTGTGTGCAAAGGAAACACACGGGCGTGCAATTTTGTGGGAGCACAAAACACAAGGAAGATGATGAGACACAAAACAGGAGAATTTGGAAGGCTCTGCTCATGCTGTCTTGACTTCATGTTTTCAACAAGAATATGTCTGGATGGCAATCGGGGGGAAACAAGATGTTTCACTTACAATTATGCGACCTGGGCTGTTTTCTAGATAGTTCATCTTAACTTTACATTAGCTGAAAAGATAACAAAGTTGTATGGGAAGTGTCATGTTTACATAAAAGTGTGAAGTCTGAGGGCAAAGAAAGGCAGGAGTTAACTTTGGAAAGGCTGCTGAGGGCCAGGACAGCAGTGTGAATAGTTGAGAAGAGCACACTCACATACAGTTGGCAAACCCCAAACAGTTCCAAAAATACATGGGAAAACGCTTCCCTTTCCTGAGCTGTATGTAGAACAAAGGTTGCATAGTTGTAGGGCAAATATATTTTCATCTTCCAGTTTGCCTTTGCAGGAGTATCTGTTCCCAGACATATGCTGTCTTAGAAGTGCCCAGAGTGCTCTGTCTCTGCCTCTGCCTCTGCCTCTGCCTCTGTCTCTGTCTCTGTCTCTGTCTCTCTCTCTGCCCCCGCCCCCGACCATATCCTCCCATCTGGGGACCCCTCCCATGTTAAAGCAGCTTGTACCACTCTAGGCAGCAGATACAAACTGTCATCTTACAGGTGTGCCTTTCTGTCCCCTTCACTCTTACCTGGTGTTGGGTGGAAGACATTTGGGTCAACAGAATCATAGTGGCACTGCCATATCCTAACTGCACAGTCTCTGGAAAGTTTCTGAAGTGTTCTGACTCCTGATGCTCATGTTGAAGGTATTTTGTGTGGAGCTTAAGAAAGAAACCAATGAGCTAGCAAAGATAGAGCACTTAGTAAGTGCCTTGCAAAGATTCAATAAATAATTGTTACTAGTATTTCATATTTAAGTTCAGCTTCTACATACACCTTCACACACACACACACACACACACACACACACACACACACACACACACACATCTTTGCAGAAACACCAGAAGGAGTATTTCATGTGGTCTCTTCAAATGATTTTATCAACATGAAACTACATCATTTTTGGTGAGAAAGAGTTCCCCGCTATTGATCGGGCTATTTCTTTATTGGGGGGGGGCAGCCTAGCCCAAGTATCTCTTGTCTCTGTCTCCTGAACACTAAGGTGACAGGTAGATCTCTACTTTCACTTGCCATCTATATGGGTGCTGGAAAACTGAAACTAACACATCTCTCCAGTCCTGATAACTCATCCATTCATGCTTAGAAATTACACTCAATTGGATGACTAGATCAGTGTCTACTCATTCATTTGCCCACTAGAATCATCTCACTGCTCCAGGGTTCAGGAGAATCTAATAAGACTGATATAACCTCTTGTAGATGCATTTTTTTAGGCATCAGCTTGACAAACCATTTGAGTAGAAATCAAGGGCCAATTAGAAATACAAGAAAGATTTCACTGCGCTTTCTTTCATTTCATCTCTACATTTTTTTTCTCATGGAGATTCAAGTTTCTGGCCTCTAGAAATCTCTTTCTAAAAATCTCTTTGGAAAAAAATTTTTCAAGAGTCATCTATGGAAATGAATCCTCTCAATGCCTGTTTTAGAAATTTTTATTTCTCCTTTACTACTAAACATGTTTTCATTGGATGAGATAGTATATGTTGAGGGTTTTTAACCCTTTAAAATATAATATGAAACATGGGGCATGGTAGTGCTTGCCTTTGCAGGCAGATGTCTGTGAGTTCAAGATCAGCCTGATCTACACAGCAAGTTCTAGGCCAACCAGGGCTATAAAGAAACCTTGTCTCAATAAAATAAAACAATAAAATATTTTGCTTCGTTCTTTCTCTCTCTTTTATACATATTGGGGTTTAAGCCTGGGGTTTCCTGGATTCTAATTACTCTACCTCTGGGAGAGGGCCCGACACACTCATTCTCTCACATGGATTCTGAAGAGAATCTGATGAGTCCTATTCTATTTATTTTTGTTCCTATATAGATTTTTTAAAATTTGCCTCTGGCTTTTTTCAAAGTGTTTTCTGTATCTCTCTCTTGCAGCTTGAAATTGGCATGCCCAGGTAGAGAGTACTGTGCCATTATTCACACCATTTGACTCTCTTTACACTTCCTGAGTATGTGGCATGGTGCGTTATCATTTCTAAATCATCACTGTCCCATGCACCATCTGATTTTCACGTCTGTTGCGTCTTTTCCTGTTCTGTGTTTTCAAGTTTTCTCTGTACTCAGGTCTGGATATTTTCTCGGACACTCTTCCAAACTGATTGATTCTTTAATTGTTGAACATGTTTATTGGATTAAAGAATCACCCAAACTATTTTTCAGATTTCTGATTTTTCCCTTAAGAATTTATAATCTACCTGCCCCCCTTGTTGTTGTTTTTTTTTTCAGAAAGAGTTACACACTGAACTCCTACTGTTCTAATCCTATGTAAACCAGGCTGCCCTTGAACTCGAAGTGAGCGTCCTAACCTTCCTTTCTTAGTGCTGATACTGTTTTATGAGTGTGCTCTGTGCCTAGTTATTTATTCTTTACAGTATCCTTTTCAATTACATTACTCTTCTCTGCTTTAAAGATGGCACATTTTCAATCATAAGGTTTATCATATTAATCATACTGATTTACATCCCAGTCTCATAACTCCAACACCTTCCTCCATCCTGGGTCTGGTTACGATGCTTGCACTCTCTCTTTACCTATGTTCTCTGGTCTTTTTGACTGACTCATAATTTTGTGATGAGAGCCAACATGGCATGCTGGATAAAAGGAGGTGACATGAATAGGTTTTTAACAAAGTTTTATGATTCTCTGGTCAGGAGTTTATCTGCCATCTCTACAGTCAGAGGAGTTTTTTCTGTTGTTATTGTCTTCCATTTTCTGGCTTTCCCTAGAGATTCTTCTGAACTGTAAGATTTTCAGTGACATTCCCTCCTGATTCTACAGTGACTACACTTTGCTGTGCTATAAGGGAGACGGTTTAATTCATGATTAAATCTCAATTTTTAGCCTGGTGTCCTAGACCTTAACCTTTAAAACTTCTTCTCTGTTTTATTTTATTTTGCTCTCTTGTAAACACACACACACACACACACACACACACACACACACACACACACACACTTCATCATACGTAGGAAAACAGAGAGGTTTAATATAACAAGGAGAAAGAAGCAACAGCAATTTACAAGTGTTCAGCAAGGCTGCGCAGCATGTGGGGAAGGTCTTGTAGTACAGATAATCCACTTGGAGACATGACCATTGGGATTCATATATTGAAACGATCATTTAAAGATGTGGCGGGGCAGGGTAAGACCACTGCTGGCTTAGGATCATCTCTTAGCCTCTCAGAACTCCTCCTAAATTTCATTTGCATTTTTGAAGGTGCAGGACAACATAAAGCTTATTTCCCAACTCTAAAGAACATTTGCTTGGAATATGTTAAGCTGTTAAGCCTCTGAAGTCCAGAATCCCCTTCCTAGGAGCATTGACAGTTTGTACTCTCAGCTTGGGGGCACAGCTCTCTTTAAATAGACTGGGGCTCCATGAAGGCAATGTCCTGCATTCCTGTTTTGTTTTGTTTTCTTGAGGCAGCGGGGAGGGGGGGGTGGCAGGGGGCCTGGTTTTATTCCCTCATCAGTAGTGTTGAGAACAGAGAGGTTCAGTTGAACTACCTTTTTCTTCTCCTTGAGTCGAAATCAAGTCGTGACAATAGCCATGACCTCAGACAGGTCCTTCTCAGCCAGGTTCCATTATTAATCCTTAGAAGTCTAACTACAGTGGAACATAATAGGCTTTCACTTGTTGTGAGGGTGAAAGAACAAATGAAGAGAACTCACGCTGAGTGTGAGTATTATGACACAGAGATGGAGCTGCCTGGGGTGGGAGACTGCAGAGTAGGGCAAGCCAAAGGAGGCCCCATCTCTCATTTTCTAGAAGTGAGTCAAGGTGAAAGACAAGTGCTTGTGTGCACCCATACACATGCACATGGTGGTGTTGGCTCTCTAAGGGGCTTGGCTTTGAGGCTTTAAAGAAGATTATAGATGGACACTGATTTTAATGTTTTTTTCTTCAACTCTGAAGATTGAACTTACAGCCATCTACATGCTAAGAAAGCAAGCTGTCTTACTGTGGAGCCTCAAGCCCAGGGACACAAATGTATAAAAGGGTTCAATCCCCATTCTACATCAACAAAAACATATTCTTAATGAATGGTACAGAACAAAGAACACTTTGAAGCTACTAGAAAATGAAAATATCAAGTAAGAGAGGCATTTAATATTTTTAATCATTATTAATATTTTGCAGGCTCCATGCTAAGTGATCCATGAGCAGTATTCTATACTGACATTGCCACAACCTTATTTTAATAGAAAAACAAAAAACAAAAAGAAATTGTCATTGCCAGAAGTCTGGCTAGACTTGAACCTAGGTCTCACTTTGGCAGCTGAATTCTTAATGACTCAACTGATGAGGCCACCATAACCTTAGTGAGTAGCATCCTGTGACCCTGACCATGACCTGTGACCAGTCCAAAGAGAAAAGAGCACTGTCAGTGTGCTGTGTCTTGAGAAATAAGTCTCAAAAAGAAATACAAAGTCTCAGCTGCCATGCAGGTTCTGGGAAAGGACAGAGAAACTGGGAGTGGCCATGGTTCATATACATTTACCTAAGAGTCTGGGTCTGCTCAGCCTTCAGTAGTAAAGCCATTTTCCTCACTTTGCAAAGCATCACTGAACCATGAGCCAATTCCCTGTCTTTAAAAACAGACATGTCAGTAGACAATAGATGTTTAAATAAGATGGTTACATGGTCTACTCTTTATTGTTCCCCAGAAACATTTCCAGTTCCATAGAAGAAGAAAGAATGGAAGAAAAGAAGAATAGAAAAAGAAGAAGAAGAAGAAGAAGAAGAAGAAGAAGAAGAAGAAGAAGAAGAAGAAGAAGAAGAAACAACTCACCAAAGAGAAATATAGACACATTCCAATATTACTGAAAATTCTGATTTTAAGGAAAATACAATTTAGCCTTAAAGGAAACCACTGGCCCAATTTTAGACTCAGTTTATTTTTAGAGGGCACAGATTTGTCATCATATTTTTAAAGTTATCATTCAATCTCAAGGGAAAAAACCATCTTAGTAAAAAATGAGTTGTGTGTGTTCATCTGTAAGTATGTGTATGAATATTGGTGCACACTTGCCATAGTGTGCAGAGAACAGGTTTTGGGAATTGGCTCTCCCCTTCCACTTTGCTTTGAGTTCAGTATCACTTGCCTGTCACTCTAGGCTAGATGGCCCATGAGAGCTAAGCCAGCGCTCCTGTCTCTGTCTCTCATCTTGGTGCATCAGGGCTGGCATTACAGATGCACGTCAACAGATCTCGCCTTTTCTGTGCGATTTGGGACCCAACTCAGGTTATCAGGCTTATGTGGCAAGTGCTTTTTACACAGAGTCAGCTCCTTGGCCCTGCTTAGCAATTATACGATTATTTTATGGTATGTTGTCTGGAACACAATTTTGATTATCAACAAGTCAGTGATAAGGTAAAGGGAAGAAGGAGGAACCCAAAAAAGGTTCCCTCCGAAGCTCTTATGTCTGACTATCCTTGGGATGACCTCTGAGTGGCTAGGTCTCTGTTTTCCATCAGGGAACACTAGTGATAAGCCTGCAAAGTGTGTGTCCTTCCGAGAGCCGGCTGTGGTCAAGCCCCTCGGAACACCAGTCACAACTCCACCAGTATCAAGATCACTCTAGGCCGGAGGTCATAGAGTCAGAAGATCACATCTCAAAGTTTAATTTAGCAGAGGCTTGTGTAACCTTGAACCAGAAACATAGTCATCCACCAGGGCTGTTCCAACTAAATTAGCATGCATGAATGAAAGCTTAATGACAAAACCCGAACCTGGGCATTGAAACACGAACACAGATAGTGTTTGGTCCTTCTTGTTTACAACCTCTGCCCCAGGGTGGCCTGTACAAAGGAGTTCCTGTTCAGTTTACATTAGTCTCCCCAAAACAGAAAGCTGAGGCTCTCCGTGTTACATCTACTCCCCTCTTTGAAAATTATCAAAGGACAGAAGTGAGGAGCAACTTAAATAAAAACACACCGCTCTTGGATAAAAGACCTGTGCTTCTGTTCTTTCTCAGAGCCAGGTCTCTCTGACTTCTTTCGTCAGCGGTCTTCAGAGTCTGGCCACAGCCCACAGCTTAGCAACACAACCAAAAGCTCTGAGTCTCAGGACTCAGACCCACAGAGTCAGAAGTTGTGAGGATGAAGCTAGCCCCGCCCCCCCCCTCCTGTGTTCTCTCTAGTTACCTCTCCTAATTGTTCCTGGTGTACACTGAGTCCCTGTGCACAAAAGCCCAAAGTGTCTAAGCAAGCACAAAAGACAGCTGGAGAGGTCCACTTCATTTTGAAATCAAAGCAAAGTGGTTTTAAAAGATTATGTTTGGGTTGGGGCATGACGAAGATCGTCAACCAACTGGTGAGTAAGAGGTGGGAGATATGTAACTGAGTGTCATGAGTCACAGTTAGAACAAAATAACCTTTTCCCTTGTCAAGGCCTGTCATTAAAAAACTAAGAAAAATAGTGGGCACCCATGTTCCAAGGGACAAAATGAGTAAAGGTTGGGTTGTTTTCTATCTTAATAATTTTCTATGTTAGTGGTAATGTTCCTTGTTCGTAAATTTTCCTACTGCTATCCCACTTAAAGTGACTTCAAACTTTATACTGCAAACATATAATTCATCAGTAAGATTTTACACACACACACACACACACACACACACACACACACACACACACACACGGCCTGTTATATAATCTGTGAAAGCTGAGTCATTATTTTCCTGCCTGACTCTTTCTTACCTTATTGATTCGTGAACTTTGCCTTTTGTTTCCAATTCTTCTTGCCTAGAACAGATGTGTGCCGACTTTTTCTGGAGGACAGATAGATATGCTGCTGTGTCTATTGGGCCTCCCAAGTTGTTTATTCATAGGCTGAAGCAAGCCTTGATTTTTGCAGGTGACCATGTTGTGTTAGCTTGTAAAGGAAGACTGCACCGAGGGTAATTGAAACCACCACATTAGAACAAGCCTTTATTACATTTCTATTATTCTATTTGCTTATGGTTTAAAAATCACACAGAAAACAAATGTATTATTAACATTTTAAAAAACCACAAAAATGTCTGCTTCAAATAAAACAAATAAACATTCTTCTGGAGGGAAATAATATTTTTGCAGCTGACTAGAATTCAGGGATTTCTAACACTAAACATTGTTGTGGTCCATCACAGTGTCAAGAACAAAATAAGCATTTTGATGCAAGATAGACTAACTTTTAAATATTTCTGAAAAAAATTAAAATACAGAATTAATAAGTTAAGATAACAGACACATTCTGTGCCTAAAATAAAAATACCAAATTTAGTGATCAGCATAGAAAACATAGGAGAAACAGCTATGACAAGATGAATTCATTTTGGGAGGCATGAGAGATTCTTAACTTATATTTTAATATTCTGTTCATATACAGCTAAGAGTAAAAGAGAAAACCAGCCTAGGACCAATCCAATGTTCTGCAGGAGGAACGTCATCCAGGGTCGCTGTGTTTGAACATGAGTCATTTCAGGAAGCTAAAAAAAGAACAAAAAACCAGAATAAGCTCCAGATATATTCGACTGCTGAGAAAAGCTTGGTGGGAAAGCATGGGTGAGTCTGTTATTTGGAACTTAATAACCTTCAAAATTCCCCAAACAGTTACCCAATGTTTAGTACCTATTCTTGCCACGAGTTTGAGATGTAAGCTAAATGGAGCCACTTGCTGGTCGTTAGAAGAACTCTTAAATGTCACGGCTGTCAACAGAAGCCAACTTTTCCTTTGTTTTTCAAATATGTTTAAATGTGATGTAGATAAGACATAAAAGGTACAATTTGCAATAGTTCCAGGAGGCTTATGAAACAACTAAATGTACTAGCTCTTGCGAAGCCCTCATGAGTATTTCCTGTCAAAGAGAAGACCTTTGACGGGCTCTCCATGACCTTTAGAACAACAAAGGAATCATTTCCTAGGACTGTATTTTATTCAGAAAGAGACAAGAGGAAATAATTTCATTTCTATCAAATGTCATAGCACCATTTGGAAAGAAAGGTGCATCTGGGCTTCTGTAGGAAGAGCCCAGTGTTGAACCATATATTAGTTCAAATTTCTTAGCCTGATAGGGTCAAAGAGAATGTCAGGGCATGACTGTTTCCTCTGGAATGTGTAGAGACTCAGGTCAGTGTGGTCTGGAGATCTAACTTAATGTTGGCATTGTTGACAGCCACAGCTGGGATGCTCAGCTGTGTCCTTGGTTTCCACTAGATGGCAGCTATACTAGATGTCATGGGAACCCCAGTCCCTTGTGATGACAACCAGAAATAGATAACTATTTTCTGGTATCTTGGTACTTAGTTTATATCCTGAGTATATTAAAATTTATGTGTGTGGCAGACAGTATTTATTCTTAGGAGCTTACATTTGGTGATATTTTTAAAGAATTAACAACGTGAACTGAGCTTACCCAAAATTTTTTTAGTCAATAATTTTAAGCCATTTCATAACTTTGATTAACAACTTACTTATATTTATTTATTATAAAGAATAAGAGTGAGATATAAAAAGAGGGCAGAAGATGCAGGACAAAGAGCCTAAACCGCCATGCTTTCTGCTGGTACACTAGCTTATCTTAAAAAAAAAAAAAAGTATAATTTATTCAGATTACATCCCAATTGTTATCCCCTAACTTCTATCTTCCTGTTACCACCCCCCCCCTTCTTCTGCCCTATTCCCCTCCACTAGGCCTCTAACAGAAGGGGACCTCCTCCCCCACAATATGAAGACAGTCTGTGAAGTCTCATCAGGACGGCCTGTATCCCCTTCCTCTGTGTGTCTGCTGGACCTCCCCATCAAGGGGAAGTAACCAAATTGATAGTTAATTCCAAGAATAGGCAACATAATTATATTGCAATTATATCATCTGTGCTCATTTAATGGCTCATTTAATTTTGTATAAACTTATTTCCAAATACTGAGCTGAGACTCCCTCTCTTTCTCAGTTTGCAACTAAGATAATTAACATTTATTGAATGTGGCTGAATTAATGGCATGCTCCAGCCATAGTGGCATGTGCCTGTAGCCCCAGCACTTGGAGGTGGAGAAAGTAGAACCAGAGGCCATCTTCAACTGTATGGAAAGTTTATGGGCAGCTTGGGATACGTGAGAGTCTGTCTCAAAAACTGAAAGTCCCAATAGAATGTCCTCCCCTCTAGTGGGACTCTAGATGAGAGAAGCATGGGAGAATGGCAAAGTAGAAGGATCCAGAGGGTCCTAGAAACCTACAAGTAGAACATTATGAAAGGCAGATTTGGGCCCAGGGGTCCCGCTCAAACTAAGACACCAGCCAAGGACAATACAGGCTGTAAACTTTAAACCCAGATCTAGCCAATGGTCAGAACATTCTCCACAGTAGAGTGGAGAGTGGGATATAACTTTCTCACATACTCTGGTACCTCACCTTTGACCATGTCCCCTGGAGGGGGAGACCTGGTGGCACTCAGAGGAAGGACAGCAGGTTACCAAGAAGAGATTTGATATCCTATGAGCATATACAGGGGGAGGTAATCCCCCTCAGGAACAGTCATAGGGGAGGGGAATAAGGGGAAAATGGGAGGGAGGGAAGAATGGGAGGATACAAGGGATGGGATAACCATTGAGATGTAACAAGAATAAATTAATTAAAAAAGGGAAAAAAACTAAAAGTCACAAAAATTTAAACAACTGCTTAATTTGTTACTGTACTTATTAACCTAAGCCTATAGAACTGCATACAGAACTGACAGAGAGGCGCTCACCTGTTTGTAAGAACCACAGAACCTCACCTAGGCAGAAAATTATTAACCCTCTATTCTACACAGATGGCATCAGGCTCAAGAACACCACAAACATTTGATGCTCCAAGAACAACATTCACACAGAATATACTTTGAGCACACCTAAGCTATACCTAAGCTGGTGTATGTTCTATTTGTTTTTCATATAATCCCATTTCCCACCCCCCCCCATTCTTATGTTTCTTGTGTCTCCTTTACTTCTCATAATCCTGCAAGAGATAAAACACATAGCTCCTATCAGTTATGTGGAAATCATGTGTCTGGGAAGATAATAGCCCATCCACAGCTAGACAGATATGATACCAGATCCAGGGCCAGAGCCATAACAGCTCACTCAGGAGCTCAAAAGCCAACTCTATCTGAAATTCATCCTTGCTTGTTATGCAAATACCTTCTTATGTCACTAGAAAAAGTGGAAAATAACATTGTTAAAAAGTGTTCACTAGATAGAAAACTGTCACTCCATGTAAAGAAAATTATAAAAATACAGGACAGAACACAAATGTGGTGGCATCTGTGCTACAGAGACACCATGCAGTTAGTTCTATGTTTCCGAGACACACAATGTGAATTAAAAATCTACAAAGACAGACTGCCTTACCCTGCAGATGTGAACAAACTATGAAAATCACACTTTAAAAACTTTTATGAATTTGTAACCCTATATGGAAGTTTTAACTTTAATAGGGGGACCTGTCTGAGTGTCCTCTGTCCATGCTAAAACAGTTTGGTGACAGAATGCAGCAGATTTGCTTTTGAGACAACATTTGTCCCTTTAAGCAAGTCCGCGGGAAGACATAGAAGTCACAGACATGCATAAAATACCAGAGACTATTATGGAGAGACTTTTTAAGAGAGATAAATATAAAACGACAAAGAGCAAGCCACATCTGATTAGCTCTTCTCAACTCTAAGAACCCATTCTTAATCTTCCCCAATTCGGTAACTTTTCAAAGAAATAATAGGAATTAATTTTCAAGGGCATGTATTTTCCCCTATTTTGAAAATTCTTAGCAAGAATTTAAGGCTTTAATAAAAGTCTCCTTGCATTCCAGGGAATTAGAACTGAAATATTGTACATTTTATTTTATTTATTTTATTTTTTATTTGTCTTTTGTGTTTGTTTGGTTTTGGTTTTGTTTTTTTTTTTTGCTTGTTTTTGTTTTTGTTTATTTAAGACAAGGTTTCTCTGTGTAGCCTTGGCTGTCCTGGACATTTTTGTAGACTACACTGGCATTGAACTCACACAGATCTGCCTGCCTCTGTCTCCCTGAGTTCTGGGATTAAAGGTATGTAAAAGTGTGCCCAGCTTCTGCACTTTAAAAAAACCACACACACATGCAAACATACACACAGACACACAAGCATACACACAAAACACACACACGCGCGCACACACACACACAAAGAGAACTCAAGATTAAACACAAGAGCTCCAAAGCATTCACTCTATAAATGTGTGAATGAACTGACAGAAGGTTCTCTATACATATATACATGTATGTATGTATATACATATATATGAAATCGTATATGAAACATATTTCATATCCTTAGCTTTCGTAGAAATACAGATTGGAGCTACACTGCATTTATCTGTTGATTTATTTTGGAGATAGTGTTTAGTTTGTGCTGAAAAGAATGGCTAACATAAAAAAAACAATGGGGGGGGGTGGGGATATGACTCAGTGGATAAAGTTTTGTCATGCAAGTGTAAGGACCACAGTTTGGATTCCTGAACTTCCATAAAACTAGATAGGTGTAGCTGCCGCCTGTAATCTCAGTGTTCAAGAAGCAAAGACAGGGCATTCTAACTCTGCCCATGTGGAAATCAGCATCGCTATTGAGTGCCTTTACCCTCTCAGCTATTGTGCCCACCTCTGTTTTGTTTCAGTTATGTTCAGTAACCAAACTAAATGAAAACTGCTACAATGCAACTATGCTACCCCAGGATATGCACTCTAAGGAATCTAAGTCCGCATGCCACCAAGATAGGTACGCCCTCACAGTTGTTGCAGCACTACTCACAATGGCCAAGATGTAGATCCTCCCTAGAGGCCCATCAACAATAAATGGACAAAGAGAACGTGGAGCATATACATTTGCTGAGGCAATGAGTAAAATAAAATTATATCATTGGGAGGAAATGGATGGAAGTGAAGATCACCATGTTAAGCAAAATAAGTCACACTCGATAGTGTATGTTTTCTACCATATTTTGAATCCAGAGGAAAAACTACTTGAGGAACAAAAGAGACCAACATAGAATGGACAAAGCAAGGTAATAGGAGGAAGTGAGAAAAGCACAACAATGTGTGTGTGTGTGTGTGTGTGTGTGTGTGTGTGTTATGCTACTGAAATGAATATAATTACTGAAAGGGAACGAGGAAATCACTGTCAGGGCTTTCTGTCCTCTAGATTATTGAAGGAGCAGAGAACTTGTTTCAGTCTCTTCATATGTACAAATCAGACCAAATGAAACAAACAAACAAACCCCAAAACATCAAGTCTTACCTCCCAGGAAAGGCTACACAATAGCATTGCCCTAGAAACTGGAGCTAAAGCTGGTGTGCTGAGTGGATCGGCTTATGCGGCAGCCTGGATCAGGTCTCTGGCCCTCCACAGGTAAACTTCCTGAAGGCCTGTGTGGATAAACTTAAGTGTTTAAAGTCCAGAAGGGGTTCTCGATCTTTTGTGAGTTTTACATGTAGGAGCCCTAAAGGTCCTCAGAGTGAAAGACATGGAGGAAAAAACCTCTTGCCTCTGGCAGGGGTAAAGGCAATGTAGTTACTGTCAAATAAGCCAGGTTTTTCTACTCTTTCTAATGAGGACTGCCCACGGAGATTGGCTAAGAAAAGTCTAAGGTAATGGGTTTTTCTTGACCTTTAATATCCTACACCTTGCAGACAGGGCCCACCTAACTAATTACCTGGAGCCATTCTGCTCTACATGGGGAGGAAGAATGACAAGCATACATGAAACATCACAAGCACAGAATAGGACCACAGACTCATCCAGGGACGTATCAACATCTAAGGATGCTGGCCCAAACCTGGCACCCAAGATGCTGGAGAAAATGGATCATGAATTTGAAGGAGTTCTGAACCAAAAATATTCAGGTATCAAGACCTCACTTTAAAAAGATAACAAAGCCAAAACAAAGGTAGGCAAAATGGTGAATACGGGATGGCAAGTCTGATGACCAGAGTTTAGCTCCCCAAGACCTACCTGTGGCAGGATAAAACTGACCTCCACATGCACAGTGGGGTATGTACCCAGAAAGTTAACACTAATAATAAAAAAATTCAAAAATAATAAAATATTCAACCTGAATATAGAACTTCCTCTCACCTTGCTTCTCCATTACTAAAGGCCAGTTTAGCCCAATTTTTTATTCACTATACGAGGCCCAACTCTGAAAAAAGCGAAATTAGTTCATAATAAATAAAAAGAATAGAGAGATAGCAGGAATTTTGGGATTTCTAGACCAGAAAAATTTAAACATTTCAATTAACAAGTTAAGGAATTAAATGGAAAAAGAAAACAACAAACAATAATAAATGGGTAAACAGAGAGGTGGAAATTCAAAGATGAAACCATAAGACATATATCTCTAGACATTTTATCTCTAGATAAAATACTGTAGCTAAAAACAATGTGATTGGTGAGCTGAACAGTAGACCAGCCACAGCCATAGAAAGGAGGTCTGAGCTTGAGCAAAACACACAAGAAAACTTCAGCAAAAGCAGAGAGCAAGAAGACCAGGACGACACAGGCTATCTGAGAAATTTGAAAACTACAAAAGGTCTATGAACCATGGTGAGGAGAAAGGAAAGAATTCAATATCTGAAAGAGTTGTAACCAATAATTTTCCAAAATGAATGTCAAGAGACTAACTATACAGAATATTCAGAGACTACCAAGCAGTAAAAATGTCCAAAATTCCTATATCTAGATAAATAATTTTCAAACTTTAGACAGTCTTGCAAGAAACCACACTACCTTATCTTTAAACAAATGTAAACGGCAGCCATAGAGAAAGTCTGGAGACACCAGAAATAAAAAGGTGGAGTGAAACACTCAAATAGTAAAGAAATAAGACACCAACAGAATTCTACATATTATATGAAATTATCATTCAAATGTGAAGGAGGAGACTGCTGACATAGCAGGTAAAGGGCTTGATGAACAAGCGTGGGAGCCTGAATTCAGATTCACAGCCCTCACATTTAAGAAGAAAGCAGGTGTGGTGGTTCTGATCTGTAACTGCAGTGCAAGGGGATGAGACAGGCAGTATATCCAAAAAAGTGAGCCCCAGGATCAGTGTGAGACCTTGCTTTAAGATAATATAAAAATGCAGGTAGTGCTGAGGGCTTGGGCATGGAGCTCACAGGGGACAGGGTAGAGCCAACCATCACTGAGCTTGCTAGGGGCACCCAGCAGGCAGGAGACTGGTGGTTTTTCAGAAAATTGAGAATACCTCTACCTCAAGACCCAGCTATACCGCTGCTGGCCATATACCCAAAAGATGCTCCACCATACAAGCACACTTGCTCAACAATGTTCCTAGCAGCTTTATTTATAATAGCCAGAAACTGGAAACAACATAGATGTCCCTCAACTGAAGAATGGATAAAGAAACTGTGGTACATTTACACAATGGAACACTACTCAGCTATTAAAAACAAAGACCTGATGAAATATGCAGGCAAATGGATGGAACTAGAAAATATCATCCCGGGCGAGGTAACTCAGACCCAGAAAGACATAGTGTGTACTCACTATAGGTGGACATTAGCCATAAAGTTCAAGATAGCCATCCTGCAGTCCACAGACCCATAGAAGCTAAGTAACAAGGAGGGCACAAGGGAGGATGCTTGAAGCTCACTGAGAAGGGGAAATAAAATAGACATCTGAAGTAGATGAAGGTAAGGAACTGGGTGTGAGAGTGGGTGTGGAGGGAAACAGGGGTAGGGATCAGGTGTGGGGAGGCTGGGAACTCAATGGGCATGCATCTCTGAGACAGGGAGGCTCCCAGGATCTATGGTGAGGACTCTACACCTCCTGTAACCTACAAAAATCAACTAACCTGATCCCCTGGGGCCTCACAGAGACTGTATACCTACATATAAGTATATAACTAAAGAATGAGTGAGTGAAATTAAATAGCTTTTATCCTTATTATTTCATTACTACCACAACAATAGAGAGGCTTTTATAAAGTAGACATGAAATTGTTGTAAATTTATATTGCAACCCAAAGACAAGTGCTAATATAGAAGCATAATCAGGGATGGAGGGAGGGCTCTGTGGTTAAGGAGCACAAGCTGCTCTTCTGGAGAATCCGGGCTTGATTCCCAGCACCTACATGGCAGCTCACAACTACCAGTAACACAGTTCCTTGGCATTTATCCCTCTTCCTTCCTCTGTGAGCACTGGGCATGCATATAGTACACAAACATACCTGTAGACAAAACACCCATACACATAAAATCTTTTAAAATGTCATCAAGCAACAGCATAAAATGCTAATACAAATATGCCAGTACTGCCCATAAGGGCAGTGGTCTGAGACGCCAATCAAAAGACATCAGAGTGGCTCAAAAAGCAAGACCCAATGATCGACTGTCTACAAGAAGCACAGCTTTAATATGCAGGCGCTTCTTGGTTTCAAAGGCAGGCGTGACAAGGATTCACCTTGCCAATCCTACTAAATTGCCGCAGCAGCTGTATTAACTCTGGACAGAGAAAGCTTCAAAACCAGAAAAGCTATCAGGAGGAAAAGGACCATTTCATATGATAAAAGGCAGTACTCCAGGAAGACATAAAATCTTCAGTGAATGAATACACCTAAACACAGTGTCAGGATATGTGAGGCAAAAACTATTAGACCCAAACAAAGCAATACATTAATATATAATTTTATTTTGGCTTTCTTATATCAGTTATTTATTTGTGTGAGGGGTTCATATGCCACTGCATGTGTGGAGGTCAGAGGACAACAGGCAGGAATTGGTTTTCTCCTATCATGTGCGTCCTGAGGTTTGAGCTCAGGTTTTCAGGATTGAAAGTAGGCCTTTATCCTCTGAGTCATCCCACATCACCTGTTCTAATGTACTATTTTAACTGAAGACTTTAACTCCTCTCTGTGAGAAAGACATTGAATTCAGAAGCAACATCAATCAACTGAATATAACTGACATTCAAAGGCTTCTCCATGCAGGGAGACCAGATTATAAGTCTTTTATAGTCACATAGACTATTCTGCAAGACAAACCATTTCAAGTCATAAGACACATCTTGGCAAACTTTAAAGAATACAAGCCATGTTGAATCTGCTCATGCAATTAAACTAGATATGTATAACAAACAGATTTCAAAAAACAAAAACCCAAAAGGCTAGAGGTAAAACCCACTTCTAAATAACAAACCTTAAGTTAATGAACAAACCTTAGGAGTAGCTAAAATTTTTAAGTAAGAAAAAGTGAAATAAATTTTATCACAATTTATGGGATAAAGAAAAGCAGTAAGGAGAAATTCACTGTATTGAATATAGATATTATATAACAGGAACTTTTAATATTCTAAACTTTGATCTTAGTAAACTATGAAAAGAGAAACTTAAATCCAAATTAAAGACATTTAATGAAATTAGATAACAATAAATGAAAGCTAACATTTATAGCAAGAGACAAAAGACCCAAAATACCAGCTCAGTATTGAAAAACAAGAGCAAAGTTGGAAAGTTACTACCCAGCATCAAGGCTTGGCATAAAACAGTCAGGGTAGCACTGGCAAAGCAATGAATACGTTGATACTCTGTAAAAGTCAGAAATAGACCCAGCTCAACAAATGATTCTGAAGCAATGCAGCCAAAGGTAAAATATTAAGAACTTACAGCATTCTCAAAAATCATTCTGAAAGAGATCACATATCTAATGTAAACTCTAAGGACACAATGAAACTTTAGTTGGCCTTGTATATCATAATCATTTTAGTGGAGGGGCACACATGGAGGGGAATTTGTGGTGAGATATATGGGAAGGCACATGTGGAAGGGTCACATGTGTGTGTAAGTATACTCACCTATGTGTGAGTGTGCAGAGAGAGAGTGTGCAGGTTGATGTCAGTGTTGAGTGTCTTATTCTATCACTTTGTATCTTATGTTTTGAGACAGTGTCTCTCACTAAACTGGGGCTAGCAAGTCCTAGGGATATACTTTTTTCTGTGCCACACCACCCATCAGACATTGCTGGGATTACAGATGCATGCTACACCTCCCATATTTTACAAGGTTGCTGGGAGCCCAACAGAGTCTTCTCCTCTGTCCCAGTTAACCACTTTTTAGATGAAATTATCTTGGTCCATTTTCTGTCACCAAGCAAAACTCTCAATCACTATAGATGGAGAAAACAAGATACTCCAAGAAAAATTTTAAACAAGACTGATCCACAAGTCCAGCCCTACAGAAAATACTAGAAGGAAAACTCCAATCCAAGGAGGCTAACTACATCTAAGAAACTTTGAAATAAGTAAGTCCACACCAGCAAAAACAAAGGAAGGAAGCACATAGAAAAACACATACACTAAGAAAACGAAGATCAAAATAAATATATCTCAACATCAATGGACTCAATTCCTCAATAAAAAGACACAGGCTAATAGACTGGATACAAAAACACGATCCATAATTCTGCTGCATGCAGAAAACATACCTCAGTAACAAAGATAGACATTACTTCAGAGTAAAGGCTAGAAAAAGGGCTTTGAAGCAAAAAGACCCAAGAAGCAAGTTGGAGTAGCAATTCTAATTTATAATAAAATAGACTTTCAAGCAAAATTAATCAAAAGAGATGGGGAAAACACTTCATACTCATAAAAGGAAAACTCTACCAAGATGACATCTGAATTCTGTACATCTATGCCCCAAATGCAAGGACACCCACATTTGTAAAAGAAAGCTTAAATTACATATCAAACTCTACACATTAATAGTAGGAGACTCATTCTATGAGGCCACAGTTACCCTGGTACTTAAACCACACAAAGAGAGAGAACGTCAGTCCACTCTCCCTTATGAACAATAACACAAAACTATGCAATAAAACACTCGCCAACCAAATCCAAGAACACATCAAAAACATCATCCACCAAGATCAAGTAGGCTTTACCCCAGGCATGAAGGGATGGTTCAACATCCATCAATGTAATCCACCATATAAATGAACTGAAAGAAAAAAAACACATGATCGACTCATTAGATGCAGAAAAAGCCTTTGTCAAAAATCCAACACCCCTTCATGTTAAAAGTCTTGAAGAGATCAGGGAAACAAGGCCTATACAAACAGAGCAAGCCTGTAGCCAACATAAAATTAAATGGGGAGAAATTTAAAGCAACTCCACTAAAATCAGGGTCAAGACAAGGCTGCTCACTCTCTCCAAATCTATTCATTATAGTACTTGAAGTTCTACCAAGAGCAATACAACAACTGAAGTAGATCAAGGGGAAACAAACTGGAAAGGAAGAAGTCAAGATATTGCTACTTATGGATGATATGATAGTATACAAAAGTACCCAAAAATTTACCAGGGAATTCCTACAGGTGATAAACACTTTCAGCAAAGTAGCTGGATACAAAATTAACTCAAAAATATAAGTAGCCATCCTGTGTACAAAAGACAAATGGGCTAAGAAATTAGGGAAATAACACTCTTCACAATAGCCATAAATAATATAAAATACATTGGTGTAACTACCCACACAAGTGAAAGATCTATATGGCAAGAATTTCAAGTCTCTGAAGAAAGAAGTTGAAGAAGATGTCAAAAGGTAGAAAGATCTCCCATGCTCATGGATCAGTAGGATTAGCATAGTAAAAATAGCTATCTTACCAAAAGCAATCTACAGACTCAATGCAATTTCCATTGAAACTCCCACACATTCTTTACAGATCTGGAAAGAACAATCCTCAACTTCATATGTAAAAAACATAACCAAGATAGCTAAAACAATTCTGTGCAATAAAAGAACTTCTGGAGGTATCACCATTCCTGATTTCAAACTATACTACAAAACAGTAGTAATAAAAACTGCAAGGTATTGGCATAAAAACAGACAAGTTGATCAATGGAATCAAATTAAAGATGTAGAAATAAGTCCACATACCGATGGACACCTGATTTTTGACAACAAAGCCAAAACCATAATAGAAAAAAAAAAGAAAGCATCTTCAACAAATGGTGCTGATCTATATGTAGATCTGGTGATCTCTGTATGTAGAACAATCCAAATAGACCCATATTTATTACCCTGCACATAACTAAAATTCAAGTGGGTCAAAAACCTCAATATAAAACCAGATACACTAAATCTAATAGAAGAAAAAGTGGGGGATAGCCTTTAATATATTAATATAGGAGACAACTTTCTGAACAGAACACCAACAGCTCAGGCACTAAGATCAACAATTAATAAATGGTACCTCTTGAAACTGAAAAGTTTCTGTAAGGCACAGGACAATGGCAATAGGACAAAACGGGAGCCTACACACTGGGAAAAGATCTTCACTAGCTGTACATCTGACAGAGGGCTAATAACCAAAATATATAAGGAACTCAAGAAATTAAACACCAACAAATAAAATAATCCAACTGAAAAATGGGGCACAGAGCTAAACAGAAAATTCTCAACAGAAGAATCTCAAATGGCTGAGAAGCACTTAAAGAAATGTTCAGTGTCATTAGTCATCAGAGAAATGCATGTCAAAACAATTCTGAGATTCCATCTTACACCTGTCAGAATGTCTAAGATCAAAAAGTCAAGTGATAGCACATGATGGGGAGGATGTGGAGCAAGGAGAACACCCCTCCATTGCTGGTGGGAGTTCAAACTTGTACAACCACTTTGAAAATCAATCTGGAGGTATCTCAGAAAATTAGGAGTAGCTCTACCTCAAGACCCAGCTATACCACTCCTAGAAATATACCCAAACAGCAGAGGGAGAGGGAGGACTGGAAGAGAGACTGGAAATCATGATGAAGGGCATCCTGGGGAGGCTCCCAGGAGCCTATGGGGATGACTCTAGCTGAGATTTCTAGCAGAAGGGGTTAAGGAGCCTTAAGTCACCACCTCCTGTATCCAGGTGGGACTTCCAATGGATGGAGAGAGATACCAATCTACCCATAAAACCTTCAACCCAAAATTGGTCTTGCCGACAAGATGTGTAGGGATTAAGATGGAACAGATTGAGGAAACGACAAATCAATGACTGGCACAACTTGAGACCTACCTGATGGGAGAGAGCCAACCCTGGTCACTATTAGTGATACCGTGCTATGATGTCTCCTGAGTCACTTCATCCAGCAGCTGATAGAAAGAGATGCAGAAACCCAAGTCAAACAATAGGCAGATTGAAGTGTGGGAGGAAGGATTGATAGAGCTGGAGGGGTCAAGGACACAACAAGAAGACCTACAAAGTAAACTCATCTGGTCTCTTGGGGGCACACAGTGACTGAACCACCAGCCAAAGAGGAAGAGTGTAGGCGATGTGCAGTTTAGTCAACATATGGGTCCCCTAACAATGGGAGTAATGGCTGTCTCTGACTCGTTTGCCTGCCTCTGAATCCCTTTCCTCTAATTAGGCTGCCTTGTCAGGCCTCAGTGGAAGAGGGTGCACTTAGTCATACTGCGACTTTAGGTGCCTGGGAGGCTTGATACCTCTTGGGGCCTCCTCTTCTCTAAGAAGGAGAAGGGAGAATGGCGGGGGGGGGGGGTTGTGTGAGCATAGGGCTGTGAGGAGAGGAAGGAGGAAGCTGGGATCAGGCTGTAAAGTGATTAAATACTCTTCTATTAAAAACATGTAAATCTTAAAATTTGCAGGCTAATGGATGGACTAGAAATGATCATCCTGAGTGAGGTAACCCAGACCCAGAAAGACATGCATGGTGTATACTCACTTATAAGAGAATATTAGCCACATAATACAGGAAAACCACACTATAATCAGACCTAAAGAAACTAAGTAATAAGGAGGACCCTAGGGAGGATGCTTAATTCTCATTCAGAAGGACAAATAGAATAGACTCAGGAAGCTGTTAAAGAGAAAGAACAGGTTGGGAGCCCACATAGAGGTCCTATGAAAGATTCCACCCAGCAGGGGATCCAAGCAGATGCTGAGACATACAGCCAAACTTCAAGGTGGAGTGCAGGGAGTCTTACAGAAGAGTTAGGAGATAGAAGGACCTGGAAGGGATGGGAGCTCTACAAGGAGACCAATGGAGTCAACAAATCCAGGCAGAGGATGGAGTGGGGTGCTGCAGAGATTGATGCACCAACCAAGGACCATGTATGGTGAGGACGTAGATCCTCTGCTCAGATGTAGTAAACAAGTAGCACAGTCTTCTTGTGGGTCCCACAAAATGGGGAGTAGGACCTGCTTCTAACATGGACTCTGGTGCCCACTTGTTGATCATTTCCTCTGGATAGGGCAACCTTGCTAGGCCACAGAGGAGGAGGATACAGACACTCCAGATGAGACTTGATAAGCTGAGGTCATATGTTAGGGGAGGAGGGCTCCCCCTTTATGAGGGAAATGAGGGAGGGGCTGAGGGAGGGAGGGTGGGACTGGGAAGCGATGAGGGAGGGGCTATAATAGAGATGTAAAGTGAACAAACTTAAAAATGTTAAGTGAACAAATCACATACACACATACAAAAAAAAACCCCTCAAAGACCTAAAAATATAAGATTCAAAATTCATAAAAGAAAATACAGGTTCATAAAAATTAATTTATCACTGATTTCTAAGATATGGAACTCAGGGGCAAAAAGAGTAACGTATATAAAGTGAACATAATTAAATTCTATCATTATATGTACAGGGATGTACAGCTATCATTCTCATCAAAGAAGTTTTATTTAGCAGCAGATACAGACTATTACAAAAATAAACACCTGGTCAAACACAGAGAACACATCATAGGGTTCTTCCTGGCTCCAAGTAATACATCTATAATGCATCTCCAGCTCCTAAGGCTCATGTATCTCCTACTCCTAAGGCTCAGAGAACATCCTAGAATAGGATCCAGGTAGGCAGGACGATTGCTACAAGACATTATCTTCTACATATGACAGGAAATCTGTACCCATTAAATCTCAACAATCTTCTCCCTAAAAAAGCCCTGTGAAATGATAAAACCAGTTGACATGCTAACACAGATGAAGGAAATCTCATCAGGCTGCACCCATAGATGAAGAGCTATAGGCAATTAGTAGTTGCTGGGAGAGAGGAAAAAAGTCTTATCTAGGGATGAGCGCCTTTTAGGTTATCGAATCCTGAGTAGCCTGAAACACAAACACATATGAGCATCACCAAATGGACTCAAAAAGGTGTGTGTGTGTGTGTGTGTGTGTGTGTGTGTGTGTGTGTGTGGTTTGTGTGTGTATATTTGTGTGGGTATATGTATATGTATGTGTATGTATGTATAAAAATAATAATAAAAGTAGAAAAAGTGAATAATTTGAGAGGTTGCTGGGGATATGTGGACAGGTTAGAGAGGGGGTTAAAAAAAAGTGCAAAAACGATGTAAAAGTAATACTAGTATATGAAATTCTCAAAAAAGTTAAATTAAAACCTGTAGCTTTAGAAATAAAAAATAATAATCTTTGTGCAGACTTAACGGCAAGTCAATGGAATGGGAAAATATAGGCAATCCATGTGTATAAAACAGACAGTATTCAGAACATATAAGGAATTCAAACAACTCAATAGAAGGAATAAGCAAAGAACTTGAATAAAAACTTTCAAATAAGATACACAGATGGCTAACAGTAACAGGAGGTGTTTCCTAGGGCCACTCCTCTTTAGGATAAAGCAAGTGAAGCCTGCAAGGAGACAGATTTGTATCTACAGACCAGCTCTTCTGTCAGTGTGTGTAGCTCCAGTGTGCTAACTGCTGGGGCACTTTCAACAACATTACTTTTATTTACAAAGCTCTAAGCCTAGAAAATACAAAACCAGGTCACCTGTAGAGTCTGTGGACTTTTATGTCTAGTAATGATTTATGAAATTATGCCTTCTCTTGTATATTCCTTCACATAGGCTAGAAACCACCCATTTCACTTTCTTCATATGAGACACTAAGCTTTATCAACTTGACTCTATCAACCCTAGCTACCACCAAAGCTCTCTCTTTCAATATCATCCTTCTAGAGTTGAGAGTTAATGTCTGGATTTTCTAGATATGCTAATATGTAATCTACAACAGCCAAACACTTTAAAAAATAACATATTTGTGAAAGTAACACACGTAGGTGAGGACATGAGGAAATTACAGTCTTTCTTCTGTTGGTGGGTGATCATCTAAACTGGTGCAGCCACAGAGAAAATAGTTTAACAATTCCTCAAAAAATTAACTGTCAAATTGTCGAACTGGCACTGATGTCACTACAGAGAGACTCCTCCTTTCTTATGTACAGTAGCTAATGAATTCCTCTAAACAATGTCCTTCTCTCTGGCTTTTCTTCTCCTATTGTTACATGAGACATATATTTTAAGAAAAATTATAGTCCTGAAAGGGACAAGCGATTACAAGGGAACTTCCAAAATGTATGAGGTGAAGGCAGGAAAAATAATTCAAGAATCTGTGGTATGTTGATTGGCAGGTGTGTGTGCGTAGAGGTTTAGGATTAGAAACCGGGCTTCTAGTCATCCCTTGGCATCCAGGGGGCACTGTTTCCATGGATTCCCTGTGATGCCACAATTTGAAGATGCTCATGCCCCTTACATAAAGTAACTCAACATTTGCTTATAATCAACATACACCCTCTTCTATATTATCAGTCAACTGTAGCTCATTTATAAAACCAGAGAAAAAGATACCATATAAATAATTTGTACTCTGAACTGCTTAGAGAACAGTGACAAGAGAAAATGCCCATGTCCAGTGGAGATGGAATTCTTTTCCAGGTTCTCTGGTCGGTGGTTAACTGAAGCTACAGAGATGAAGAAATGCCTGTATTCTCAACTCATCTGCCTTAGATTTTCATGGAAGTGGTACCTGAATTCAGCTTGATTTTTTTTTTCTTCTTTCCACAGTCACCCCACTGAATCTGAGATCTCCAGCCTCCATGAGTTCTATTAACATAGTGAACCATGGGCAGTTGTCCAGTTCCCCCCAAATGCAGGGACATCTCTAGTTACAACTGCAGTCAGAGTCCCTTGAGGTTTCTACTCACTTGTTGCTATAGAAACTGACTGCAGGATCCAAAACCTTAGGAAAAATGCCTAAAGGTTTGAGACTTTGCCTCAGCTCCAAAAATAAACTTTTCCTGGCATAACCATGTAATCCTTTTAAGAATTAATTAATTAATTATTACAGAATACATGATATTCACTTAAAATGAAGTGTCTCTCTCCCAACTGCTGAAGAAGGTACTTGGAGGGCTCATTCCTCGTCACACCAAGGGACTTACTAAATGGAGTGAAACTGCATCTGAGAAACCCTGTGAACTCTCAATTCCGAGAATTTTCTCAGAAGGAAGTTTAGTTTCTCAGACAGAAAAGGATGAGTTTACAAAGCTGTCTCCATTTCCAATTACATCTAAACTTAAGTTAGTACCAAAGGGATGGATTAGTTTTCAACAGCTGCTATTAACAAATGACCACAACCTGGGTGCCTTGAAACAATAAAAAAAAAAACCGCCCTATCTTATAGTTTTGTAAGTCCCAATTTTAGCAAGAGTCTTGCCAGGCTAAGATTCTTCTGCCATCAAGGCTGGACTCCTTTATTAAGCTTTGGAAAAGAGTCAATTTTCCTCTCATTTCCATCTTCTAGACTAGAGAGTACCCCTGTTCCCTGGCTCTTGGCCTCTTCCTCTGTCCTTAAAGACAGCAATACTATATGTCTCTGACCTTCATTTCATCATTTTAGCTTTTTTCCCCTGATCATATCCAAGCCACGGTTTTCTAGTTTCAAGAGTCATCTTCAAACATTTAAAACTCAGTGACATCTATAAGTCCCCTTTGGCAGTAGTTAACATAGTCCCAGGCTCGTCCAGACTAGGAGGAGTTATATGTGTATAATTTCATAGACTATTGCGTGTATAAAAATTATTTCTCACAAAATATTTATAACATACTGGCAAGGATATGGAGAAAGAGGAATATTCCTCCATTGTTGGTGGGAGTAAAAACGTGTACAAACACTTGGAAAGTCAATCTGCTGCTTTCTCAGAAAATTGAGAACAGTTCTACTTGAAGACCCAGTGACACCACTTCTGTGTACATACCCAAAAGATGGTCTACCATACAACAAGTAAATTTGCCTTGTTCATAATAAACAGAAACTGGAAACAAGCTAGGTGTCTCTCAACTGAAGAATGGATGAAGAAAATGTGGTACATTTACACAATGGAATACTACTCAGCTATTAAAAACAAGAACATCGTGAAATTTGCAGGCAAGTGGAGGAAACTAGAAAAGATCATCCTGAGTGAGGTAACCCAGACCCAGAAAGGTACACATGATATATACTCACTTATAAGTGGATTTTAGCTATATAGTTACGATAACCATACTACAATTCACAGATCCAAAGAAGCTAAGTAACAAGGAGGACCCAAGGGAGGATGCTTAAATATCACTAAGAAGGGGAAATAGAATACACACAGTGGAAGCAGTTTAAGAGAGGGAACAGGGTAGGAGAGGGACCATAGGGAGAAATGACGGTTGAGATCAGACTTTGGGAGAGCAGAGACAGGAGGACAGAGGGATTGTAGAGAAGAGGAAACCATGGGCAGGTGCATCTCTGTGACAAGCTGAAGAATTACAACAAGGTAGTTTTCTGGGAGAATATGTGGGTGACTATAGTTGAGACTCCTAGTAGCAGGACTCATGGAAATTGAAGAAGCTACCCTCTAACTAGACAGGTCTCCTAGTGGAGGGATCAAATACCAACCCACCCTCAAAAACTTCGACCCAAACTTTACCCAGCCTACAAGATATGCAGGGATAAAAATAGAGCAGAGATTGAGGGAATGTCCAACCAATGTCTGACCCAACCTAAGACCTACCCCACAGGATAAAAATAACCCCTGACACTATTGATGATAATATGCTGTGCTTACAGACAGGAGCCTAGCATAGCTGTCCTCTGAAAGGCTCCACCCAGAAGAGGATAGAAATAGATGTTGAGACTCACAGCCAAACCTTGGGAGGAGCACAGGGAGTCTTGTGGAAGGACCCAAAGGGGACTGAAGCTACACACGAAGATCAACAGAAGCAACTAACTAGGGCCCAGAAGGGCTTGCTGAGACTGAAGCACAGAAGCGCTTGCCGAGACTGAAGCACCAACCAAGGACCATGCATGGACTGGACCTAGGCCCCCTACACAGATATATAGCCAGCCAATGGGCAGCTTGGACATCATGTGCGTCCCCTTGCAAGGGGAAGAGGAGCTGTCTCTGACATGGATTCTGTTGCCTGCATTTTAATCACTTCCCCCTGCCCAGGGCTGCCTTGCCAGGCTACTTTGGAAGAGGATGTGCTCAGTTCGGATGCAATTTGATGTATTGGGGTGGGTTGAGGGGTTCTCCTCTTCTGAGGACAAAGGGAGGGAGATAAGGGAAAGAGGGTGGGTAGAACTGGGAGGAGAAGAGGGAGGAGGCTAAGATCAGGATGTAAAGTGAATGAATGAATAAATTGATTGATTGATTGATAAGGAAAGAAGTCACTAGTACCTCAAAAATCATCCACCCAGTTGTGGGCCAAGCATTTAATATATGAACCTGTCACACATACATCATATTCAAATCACATCAGAAATTAATTAAGTCATGAGTGTGAGGTTATCACGGTAGAATTAGCACCGCTGGAGGAGATGAGAGATTGGAATTCTCAAACTCCCACTCATTGTCCAACTGATCCCCATACCAGGACTCAGCAAAAAAGTCACTGTCTGAAAACCAAAAAGAATGCTTTGGAGTTAATTTTGTATCCAGCCAATTTGCTGAAGGTGTTTATCAGCTGTAGGAGTTCTCTGGTGGAATTTTGAGGGTCACTTATGTAGACTATCATATCATCTGCAAATAGGGATAATTTGACTTCCTCCTTTCCCACTTCCTATACACAAATGACAAGCTTGCAGAGGAAGAAATTAGGAAAACTACACCCTTCACATTAGCCACAAGCAATATAAAGTACTTAGGAGTTACTCTAACTAAGCAAGTGAAGGACTTGTTTGAAAAAAATTTCAAAACTCTAAAGAAAGAGATTGAAGATGACATGAGAAGATGGAATGATCTTCCTTGCTCATGGATAGGGAGAATTAACATAATAAAAATGGCCATCCTACCAAAAGCAATCTACAGATTCAATGCAATCCCTATCAAAATACCTACACAATTTTTTAAAGACATTGAAAGTTCAATTCTGAACTTCATATGGAAAAACAAAAAACCCAGAATAGCTAAAACAATCTTGTACAATAAAAGGTGCTCCGGAGGAGTCTCTATACCTGATCTCAAACTGTACTATAAAGCAATAGTAATTAAAACAGCATGGTACTGGCACAGCAACAGGCTGTTTGACCAGTGGAATCGAATCGAAGACCCAGATATGAATCCACACACATATGGTCACTTGATTTTCGACAAAGAAGCCAATTCCATTCGATGGAAAAGGGATAGCATCTTCAACAAATGGTGCTGGTCTAACTGGATGTCTATGTGTAAAAAAATGAAACTGGACCCATATTTGTCACCTTGTACAAAACTCAAATCCAAGTGGATTAAAGACCTCAACATAAAACCAGAGATACTAAGTCACTTAGAAGAAAAAGTGGGGAAGAGCCTGGAACATATTGGCACAGGAAACAACTTCCTGAACAGAACACCAACAGCACAGGCATTAATGTCAACAATTAATAAATGGGACCTCATGAGGCTGAGAAGCTTCTGTAAGGCAGGAGACACTGTCAAGAGAACAAAACGACAGCCTACAGACTGGGAAAAGATCTTCACCAACCCTACATCTGACAAAGGTCTAATATCCAAAATATATAAAGAACTCAAGAAATTAAACACCACCAAACCAAATAACCCAATTGAGAAATGGGGCTTGGAACTAAACAGAGAATTCTCAACAGAGGAATATCAAATGGCTGAGAAACACTTAAAGAAATGCTCAACCTCCTTAATCATCAGGGAAATGCAAATCAAAACAACTCTGAGATTCCATCTTACACCCATCAGAATGGCTAAGATCAAAAATTCAAGCAACAACACATGCTGGCGAGGATGTGGGGAGAGAGGAACACTCCTTCATTGCTGGTGGGAATGCAAACTAGTACAACCACTTTGGAAATCTATCTGGTGCTATCTCAGAAAAATGGGAATAGGGCTTCCTCAAGACCCAGCTATTCCACTCCTTGGAATATATCCAGAAGATGCTCCAGCACACAACAAGAAACTTTGCTCAACCATGTTCATAGCAGCCTTATTCATAATAGCCAGAACATGGAAACAGCCTAAGTGTCCATCAGTAGAAGAATGGATAAAGAAACTGTGGTACATATACACTATGGAATACTACTCAGCTATTAAAAACAAGGAATTCCCGAAATTTGTGGACAAATGGATTGAGCTAGAAATGATCATAATGAGTGAGTTAAGCCAGAAGCAGAAAGACTCAAATGGTATATACTCACTTATATCTGCACATTAGCCCAAGGAGCATGTCCCACAAAAGCCTTCACTTACCAGGAAACTGAGACAGAGGGGAGGACATTCTAGTGGGACTCTAGATGAGAGAAGCATGGGAGAATGGTAAAGTAGAAGGATCCAGAGGGTCCTAGAAGCCTACAAGTAGAACATTATGATAGGCTGATTTGGGCCCAGGGGTCCCGCTCAAACTAAGGCACCAGCCAAGGACAATACAGGCGTTTAGGTAAACCTTAAACCCCTACCCAGATCTAGCCAATGGACAGAACACTCTCCACAGTAGAGTGGAGAGTGGGATATGACTTTCTCACATACTCTGGTGCCTCACCTTTGACCATGTCCCCTGGACGGGGAGACTTGGTGGCACTCAGAGGAAGGACAGCAGGTTACCAAGAAGAGACTTGATACCCTATCAGCATATACAGGGGGAGGTAATCCCCCTCAGGAACGGTCATAGGGAAGGGGAATAAGGGGGAAATGGGAGGGAGGGAAGAATGGGAGGATACAAGGGATGGGATAACCATTGAGATGTAACAAGAATAAATTAATAAAGTAAAAAAAAAAGATGAAAAAAAAAACAAAAAACAAACAAACAAACAAACAAAAAAGAATGCTTTGACTGGAATCCAATTGGCCAAAACCTTGATCTCGGACTTTCCAGCCCGTACAACTATGATAAGTAAGTTTCAGTTACTTAATCTACATAGTCTGTTGTGTTTTGTCACTGCAGCCTAAACTGACAAAGAAAATATTAAAATGTATGTGTAGCAAATGACAGAAGCCCAGGTCTATGAAACAATACTGACAGAATTAATTGAAGAAGAGGTTAAACCCACACACAGAAGCTTATAATTTATCATTAAGCCAGTGGGGGAAAATCAGTAATTAATTTGAAAATATGACCCATGTTATTATTAATCCAGTTGACTTAACCAGCACTCACACGTCTTCATATCTAACAACAAAAGATGCCATTATCAAAATAGACTGTGTGGTACACAAGCTTCGACACATATCTGCACTAATGCACACCTGCTCTAAATATCACTTTGGTTAAATCAGCAACTGAATGACATTTAGATTTCAAACATTTCTTAGATCTAATATATGTCTACATAATGCATCAAAAAGAAAACAAGACACATGGGAAATTTGAAAACAGTTCAAAGGAGCATCCTGAAATCACAAAATATATGGCGGTCAGTAAAGCAATGCTTCTTGGGGGGGAGATGTATAGCTTTAAATGCTAATGTTAGAAAAGAGGCTTTATTTTATTTTTTTAATTTATTCAGTTTACATCTAAAATTTCATCCCCTTGCTTGTCTCCTCCCATTGCTCCCTCCTTCTTTCACCCTATTCCCATCCCCTAGGTCTGTGACAGAAGGGGACCTCCTCCCCCACTACATGGTCACAGCCTATCAAGTCTCATCTTGGTAGCCTTCCTATTCTTCCTCTGAGTGCCACCAGGCCTCCCCACCAAGAGGAAGTGGTCAAATATGGGGCACCAGAGTTCATGTCAGAGTCAGTCCCCACTGTCCACACAACTGTGGATAATGTCCTGTCCCTTGGCTAGATATGAGTAGGGGTTAAATATTTACTGTATGTTTTGAAGACACTAAAAGAAAAAAAAAAGGATGGAAAGCAAATAAGTTGTTTAATAAAGTTTAAGCAGTATTCTATGGCAAAGTATGCAATAAGAAGTTGATAAAATGTCCTTTTGGTAAATTATTTTGGTAAATAATTTTTAGGATGAAGCTTATTATGTACAACTCTTATTTCCTTTCTTCTTTTTGCTATGTGAACATGTACAGGATAAAGGCAGTAAGTTCAGCTGCCTCTTCTGGCAAGTGACAGTGGCTGTACCTATTCAAAGTTTCATGTAAAACCTCAGTGAGATGCTGTGCTTTCACAATTGTTTGGAAAAATTCTGAATAAAAGCCCATAACTTCTAATGCTTAAAAAAAAAAGAAAAGAAGCTTTAAAACCCAGAACAGATACAGAATTCTGCCACAGAGACGCGGGAGATGGAGGGAGGGACAGGGAGAGAGAATACAAGGGAAAACTAATCCCAGCACTCTGCAGACAGAGGCAAACAGATCTCGGTGAGTTGAAGCCCAGCCTGGTCTACAAAGTGAGTCTAGGACAACCAAGGCTACACAGAGAAACCCTGTCTCGAAAAACAAAAAACAAAACAAACAAACAAACAAAAAGCACAAAGAAGGAAATACTAGAAATTACAGTGGAAGCAACAAGAGGAAGCAAACTCCTGATACCTTGGCACTGTTAGTTTTTCCATTGTTTTGTTTGTGTCTCCTGTTGCAGTAAACTTAATACCAGGTCAGAGACTCTGGTCCTGGAGACTGTGCAGTGAGGACACAATAGATCGCAATGAACTGGAAGCTCTGACTGAAAACTGAAAATTGAACATCTGGGGAATCCATAAAGAAGTTCAACCAACAAAGCAAGTTGCTATGGTGATGGGCGGACTTGCTGCTGAATACTGTAAGGAGCCAGGGCTGCTGCTGTGAAGAAGCTATCTAGAAACCCGGGAGAGTCCTTGGAGACTCCCTTGGGAATCCCTGTCTAGCAGTAGCCAGCAGAGTAGCGGAAACGTCAAGGATAACAACAACAACTCAGACCTCTCAGCGATACGTGGGTTGTGCCTAGTGTCCAAGCTGGCTCCCGTGCTATACGGAGGCAAGGAGAAACATATCTGTGCTGTGGTAGTCTAGGAACATAAGTAGCAAATAGGTCCTTAAGAGCAAAGTATTGCACTTTTTCGGGCTATTTTTGTGTTGCGCCTTTGTGGACATTTTAGCTGGCTAGTACCAGAGAGAAACTTAGATATATGGAACCAGAAATTAAAATGAAGACGCAGAAGGGGAAATACTTGTTGTTATTGTTTTTTGTTAAATTTATTTGTTTATTTATTCATTCATTCTACATCTGGACCAGAGCCCCTCCCTCCTCTCTTCCCAGTTCCACTCTCTTACCCTCTTCACCCTTCCCATTCTCCTCAGAGAAGGGGAGCCCCCCAATGCAGTGTGGTACATTATGACACATCATGACTAAGGACATCCTCTTCCGCTGAGGGCAGACAAGGAAGCCCAGTAAGGGGAAAATGATGCAAAAGCAGGCAACAGAGTCCGTGTCAGAGATAGCTCCCATTCCACTTGCTAGGGGACCCACATGTAGACCAAGATGCCCATCAGTTACACCAGGTCCAGCCCACGCATGCTCTTTGGTTGGTGCTTCAGTCTCTGGAAGCCCCCAAAGGCCTAGGTTTGTGGACTCTGTTGGTCTTCTTGAGGAGCTCTTGTCCCCTCTAGGACTTTCTCTCCTCCCCCAACTCTTCCACAAGATTCCCTGAGCTCCACCTAACGTTTGGCTGAGAGTCTCAGCATCTGTTTAGATCTGCTGCTGGGTGGAGCCTCTCAGAGGACAGCTATGCTAGGCTTCTGTCTGCCAGCATAGCAGAGTGTCCTTACCAGTGTCAGGGATTGGCTCTCTCCCATGGGATGGGTCTCAGGTTGGGCCAGTCATTGGCTGGCCATTCCAGAAGGGGAAATTGTTAATGGCTTTTGCTTGTGTCATTTCATACACTTCCCACCCCATCTCCTGTCCCACCATATAGCACAGACCCCGGAAGATCATGATTAGTTTTGCATAGTTCCTTGCCAGTGGCCTACACTGCATTCCTCCCTTCTGTCTTGGGCTCCTGATGTCATGGCACTGGGCTTCCCATGGGAATATCTTTGTCACTCAAGCACAGAAGGTGGAAAGAGCACGCCAATAGGAATATCTTTGGACAGTGGGGGAAAGACCCATAAAATGACACCTTCTTTCAAAGCCGAGGGGATAGCTCCATTGGTGAAGTGCTTGCCATCCAAGCATAGAACCCAACTTCTATCCCCAGCACCCATATAAAAAGTCAGGTACAGTGGCATGCATTTGTAATCCCAGAAGGCAAAGATAGGTAGGTCTCTGGGCTTGCTAGCCAATCAGCATAGCCTAACCAGTGAGCCTTAATCCCAGTGAGAGACCCTGCTGCAAAAACAAGATGGACTCTTCCTGAGGAATAACACCTGAGTTTGACCTCTGACCTTCAACACACACACACACACACACACACACACACACACACACACACACACACGGTGGGGGTGAGCGGGGGGGGGGAGGCTCCTTTAATGAGGCAAAGAGCTATGAGGCAAGTTTTTAAGCCTCAGAAGGGTCTAGGTGATGAAACAGGCAGAGTTGCTGTCAACTTAATAGAAGCCTCACTGGGCTGAGTTATCTGATTCTCCAGTTTTCTCCTCTTGCTCTTTTGTTCGTGTTCTCCTCCCAAGTGAGCTGTTCTCGTGTGCTTTGCCCTTACTTTGAGAAAAGCCCGGTTGGGACACTGATCTTCACACCAGTATATTGATTGTCCTGGCCACACGGAGCTGTGGTGACTCCTCATTCTTTTAGAAAGGTTTCAACGCAGCTATGAGTCCATGGATTTGGAAAGGCCACCCCACTTGGGAGAATGAAGGCTGGCAGTTTTCCCTGGGGAAGACTTCCTTCCAACTTGACCTCATTGCTAATGGCCCCCTCTTGCCCACAGTTCTTTCCCTTTAGGAGGTCCATTTCTTTGAAACAAACAAACAAGCCAAATATGTAGCTTATTTATTCACATTAAGTCTCCTCAGAAGGTGCCTGGTAAACATGAAGGATTAGCAAACTGCATTGCCCTAAGATGGTCCCTCTAGCCTTCAGTTACTTTCATTTATTTTCTTTGCTATTTCATAGTCTTTGAACCATGTTTTCCTCTTTTTAAATGACAGACTGTTTTCTTTGGCACAGCCCCAGAGCACAGAAACAGTTAAAGTTGCTGCTATGTGAAAGATCTGTATTTGTTTAGAATTTACTCCCAAGGCCGTGAGAGCAAGCGACCTGGATTTTAGAAGCAGCCCCAGGAAATTCACAAGATTTTCTTTCCTGTCTTCTTGCCAGGGTGCTGGCTTTCCTTTGGCCAATGGCAAGTTGCAGGACGGGTCAAAATTTATGCTAGCTGGGCTCTCCTAGGATATCAGCTGTCTTGCTTTCTCTCTTACCCTTATGGGATACACAGCAGAAACAGTGCCGGGAAAATGACAGCATTGGCTAAGGCTTCCACATGATAAATGGGGCAGATAATCTTCCCAGATCTATTTTGGAGGTACATATAACCTAGCAAAGAAAAGGATTGACTCTGCATGCACACATCCATCAGGCTCCAAATAACACTCCAGTCTCGTTAAAATAAATAAATAAATAAATAAACTTTAAAAGAACACTACCACTGCCCTCAACTGACCCATAAAGGACAAAAGAGGAAAAAGCTGAAACAGGAGGATCAGAAGTGAACTTAAAGACTGACAAAGATATTTGAACAGTGGGTAACTCACATTAATTAATGGGGAGTGGCTGTGTGGTCTCCAATTTACAAAAGGTTAGAAATCCCAATTCCTTGCCTCAGAAGGAATACAGAAGTAACACTGACCTTAGGTTGGAAGACAGAGATCAGAGGTACAATTTGATCTGCTTTTAGCTTCATTATCAACATTCAAATGTTTTGTTAGCATGGCAAATAATGTTTAAAAACATTTGTAAACACAGAGCGTCTTTGGTATTGACTTTGTCTATTTGGCTCTTCGTAATAAAGAAAAGCTGCCAGGGATCAGAAACTTGGGGGTTCAAATGCTGGCCCCTATCATGGGCCCCCCTCTGAAATCTACCCTCGGTATGCTCTGGTACTCTGTTTGCAGAGCCCCACTTCTTGTTCCCTTACTCTTTTCTTAGGAAACAACTCTTTGTACCTATTTCCTGGGCAGTAAATAACTGGGTTCTGCGGCATCGTTAGTCAATCCCTAAGGATATCTTCAACAAATTACCTTCAAGACTGTTTATTTTGCTTTTAACTTCTCTAGGATACAGGGGATAAACAGAGTTTGCTTTTGTTCAGGCTGACTTATGCATTCATTTCATTTTTCTTTGCTGTCTTCTACCTATCAAGAAGGATTGATAATTGAGCTTTTGCTCTGAAGACTTTTGTTTTGGTTTTGAGACAAGGTCCATAGCTTAGGCTGACCTCAACCTCTTTACAGAGCCAAAGATGAATCTTAAATCCTGATTCTTTGGCCTCTGTCTCCTAAATGCTGGGATTTCAAGGGTGCACCACCATACCTGGCTCATGGAGTTCTGGGGAATGAGCTCGGGGCTCTGTGCATGCTAGCTAGATACTCAATCAACTAAGCTATCTCCCTAATACCCTCCTAAAAATATGAAAATGTGAACACGTGCAACAGAAATTGGCTTTAAAGAAAAAGTGGCCTATCTTATGGAGAACAGAATTATACAGGAAAGAAGGAAATAAAGAAAGGAAGATGGAAGGAAAGAAGGCAACAAGGAAGGAAGTGAATGAAATTTCCTAGGTTCCATTTTTCCTGGTAAGATTATGGAAAATGAACATTACTGTGCAAATCTTCATTATTATTATCAAGAATCTCTTTAGGAAATATGTTGATTAAAGTCTAACAGTTGTGAATCTAATGACAAAATTTTAATTGAACTTTTGTGCATTATATAGGCAGAATGACTGAGATTACTTCCCTTTTCAGCTGCATGTCTAGGCATTTAGTACAGACACAAAGTTGGAACAGCATGATCTGTTGCCCAGTTTGGGATTATGATAATGGACACCTTTCTCTCCCATTACTTTCATCATCACCACCACTACCACCACAGTCGTCGTCGTCGTCATCATCATCATCATCATCATCATCATCATCACCACCACCACTACCACCACAGTCATCGTCGTCGTCGTCGTCATCATCATCATCATCATCATCATCATCATCCTCATCATCTCCTCTCTGTGTAGCATTTGCTGTCCTAGACTCATTTTGTAGACCAGGCTAGCCTCGAACTCACAGATATCCACATGCCTCTGCCTCCCTGAGTTCTGGGATTAAAGGTGTGCGTCACCACACCCAGCTCACTTCCATTATTTTCGTCAGCATTTTGTGAGTCTTGAGTTATGTTCCTTCTGCCTACAATTATTTTCTTGGATTCTAGAATACTTACTTTTCTACATTCTATTTACATCCTTCAAGTCCTACCACTCCCCCATTTTAATTGACTTTCCCCCTCATTTTCAGTCGGTTTTTACATTTCTGGTGTCAGCAAAACCAAATAGAAAATTCATAAACCTTACCATTCCCACCAAGGATAAATATAAGAACATCCCAGCAGTCACTGTTAAAATCCAGTCTTGGACACGTGGATCAGCAGACACTGAGAGGCCGATGTACAACCCTACGAAGGCCGTCAGGGCACTTATAAAATTCATCAGGATGGCAGTCCTGACCGAGAGCCCAGAGCTTAAGAGTACTGCAAAGTCGCCTGGAGTTTGGGGTAGGGGTGGGAACGGGATAGGGGGAGGGGCAAGAGAAAATGTCATCATCACTTATTTGAAGATGCTTTTGATAAATTCATGTTCGTTTTGAATTCCAGCAAATGGAACTAGTTTGGGTAGTACAGATGAATGGTCAGTTAGTTAGGCACATCTACCTACATCTCTGGGGCTCACTACCCAGAGGAAGTTGAAGCTGGGAGTAGATCTATTCCCTTGCCTAAATCTAGCCTGTCTGGAGAGGTCTGTGGCATGTTCTTTAGCCCTGATACCCTATGGCATTTTCAACTCAGATAAATGCAAAACAAAGGCATCCTCCATCCCACAATTTCTTGTTTCATTTCTTTTGTATAGACTTTTATGACTTACTTATTTGAGATCTGTTGTAGGAAAAGAGGGAAACTATTTCATCAGAGATTTTTAAATCTTTGAGAAGTTGATTAGAGAAAGACAATCTTTCTTTTAAAAGTGGGTTTTACCTTCATGATCAGAAAATGCTATCATTTCTTTTCTTTTCTTTCCTTACTTTTGTGTAAAAAATGAGCATGGTACTACAAATCTAGAGTGTTTATTTCTCAGCCTCCATCACCCAATAGAGGCTGAAATTGAATAGAGACAAGATGCATGGCTTCACTCCCTAATTCCATTGCATAAATGGTCCCAGAAATAGCTCTTGATATCACCATACTGGCCTGCTACACACCACTACACTGCACAATGATTTGAGGTTGAAAGTCAAGCAGTATGGCATCAGTGTAGTAGCTAAACACATGGCCACAGGGTTGGATTTCTAGAGCGGTTAAAGTTTATTGGGCTCAGAAAGGACCTTGGCTAAAATGGGTCAATAATGACTTGATAACAGGACTTTGGGGAATGGACACTGAACACAAGAGGGCAAGTGTCACCCATGGGACAATGTGAACTTGAAATTGAAAGCAGAAGGGATGAGCCTGTCCTCGTTTTCTCTTTCTTGCTATGATTATATACTCTGACTAATAACTTAGGGAAGGAAAGATTTATTTTGTATTGTACTTCCAGGTCAGGGCAGCAACTCAAGCAAGACCTTGAGCAGATACCTTGAAGGATGCTACTTTCTGACTCATTCAAATTGATGCTTAGCTAGCTTCCCTATAAGGCTCAGGACCACCTGTTCAGGGAATGGTGCTATCTACCATAGGTGTGGCTCTCCCAGCCCATCAATAAAGGATGAAGACAATCCATCACAAACATGGCCCAAGGCAACTAATCTCATCTAGACAATCCCTCAATGTATACATCCTCCTGAGCTGACCCTAGGCTGTGTTAAATGGACAGTTAAAGCTAACTTATTTGAGCCCTCTCTCTAGAATATCTGTGTAGGCCACTCCCACACCACTGATTCTAGGCCTATTTTAGAAAACCCTATTTTATTCAGTCTTGGTTTCTAGGAAACAGGACTGGTATACAAGGTTATTAAGTTTCCATAGTAAAAGAGTTTTATATGTATCAGATAGCATGTGCCTGTTGCTTCAATTCTATGCTTAGCTTTAATCTGTATCAATCAGGTTGATTCATGCTTTGATTTTAGTTTAAAGGTTGTTTTATCTCACAGGCCCATTTCCTGACACAATGGTTTCCCTCTTAACATGTTTACTATATTTAACGGGTAGATTTTGAAGTCTTTGCCAAAGTTCTTTAGAATGACTTCTCTGAATGACTCTCTCCTATACTGAATCAGCTGGAATCCCTGAGGAATAATTCCTAAGCCTGGGAAAGAAGATAAATACTTGAGCTTTAGCTCAAATTGCATGTTATTGTTTGTTGGGCTGGGTTTGCTTATGAGTAGGAGTAGGCCATGGGTAGTTCAGACTGCATGTGGGTCCCCTAGTAAGCGGAGTGGGCACTATCTATGACATGGGATGTCATGGACTCAGTTCCCTGCTTTTCAGTCACTTCTCCCTGATATGACTGCCTTGCCAGGACACAAGAGAAGAGGACAAACTCAATCCTGATGTGACTTGATGAGCTGAGGTGGATGGGTGGGTGGGTGGGGCTCACCTTTTCCAAGGAATAGAGGCGGATGAGGAAGGGAAGGTAAGACAGGGAGAAGAGGGCAGAGGGGGCTGCGACCAAGATGTAAAACAGTAAATTAATTTTTTTAATGGAAAATTAATGCTACTATTTTTTTATTTATTTTTGTTTTGGTTTGGGATTTTTGTTTTGTTTTGTTTTTTGAGACAGGGTTTCTCTGTGTAGCCTTGCCTGTCCTGGACTCAATTTGTAGTCTAAGCTGGCCTCAAACTCACAAAGATCTGCCTGTCTCTGCCTCCCGAGTGCTGGGACTAAAGGCGTGTGCCACCACGCCATTTTTTTAAGTCTGCAGAAAAATCCAAACAAACTATTGGTGGGGATGTACTAGGACGACCCCCCCCTTGAAAACAAGAGCACTTACCCATTTCATGTGGAATTTCATGACACAAAATAGCAATTGTTGTGGTCACTCCTGACTCCAACGAAGATGAGAAGGCTGTTCCGATTACTAGGCCATCTGCAAAGTTGTGCAGGCTATCTCCAACCAGTATCATGATTGCCAATAAACTGATGGTTTTGCCTAAGAACCAAATGAAGGAGTGAACAGTATTAATAAAGCACTACATGGCTCCTTCACATCCAAGCACCCTCCCCATCCACTCCAACAGTCTTACACTGCACATCATTAAACAGTCCTCCCAGATTCTGCTTTAAAGATAAGGCAAAAGTGGAAACAAAATACAGAACCCAGTAAACCTGAAATGCTCACTGTCTTTTAACTGCTTTGACCAATTATAAATTATGCACCAACATTTGGCTTCTTCGCTTTATTTGAATGAGAATGGACTCCCATAGAATCATAGGTTGGAATACTTGGTCCCCAATTGGTAAAATGTTTGGTGAGGGTTGGTAGCTGTAACTCTATTGGAAGAGGTGTCATTGGGGGCCGACTCTGGGATTCCAAAAGGCTTGCTCCATTCTGGGTGCTTTCTGTGCCTTCTGTTTGCAGGTTTGAGATGTTAGCTCTCAGCTGCTCTTGGCTTTCTTCCACCATCATGGACTGACCCTTTGAAGGCCTTAAACACAGCCAAGCGCTTTCTTTTGTAAATTGCCTTGGTCCTGGTGTTTTGTCACAGCAGTAGAAAAGTAACTCATACATATGCCAAAGATGAGATCTAAGGCAGTACTACAACCCTGTGAAGAGCTACCACTATCTTTTCTGCTGTGGTCTTCGTAAGGCATTCTAAGATAACTTAAGAATTATGCTGTGTGTAGGATGCTAATGACCCTCACATTATTCTTATGTTGAAATTTGATTTTTTTTCCAAGACAAGATCTCTCTATGTAGCCCTGGCTGTTCTGGACTTGCTTTGTAAACCAGGCTGACCTCAAACTCACAGAGATCAGCCTGCCTCTGCCTCCAGAGTGCTGGGACTAAAGGTGTGCACCACCACACCCAGCTAAACTTGACTTTCTTATGTGATGCCATGATGACGTAAAGCCTTGGAGAAGATTTTAGGTGATGACTTAGGACTACTGCCTTACGCTGCTTGCCATAAGAGGCACAGTGAGAAGACATCTTGGAAATGTGCCCTTGCCTCACCTTGGCCTTTTGGGTTCCAGACACTGGAAAAGAAAGATCTATTGTCTAGGAAACTGGATGGCACAGCAATGTTAGTGGGTTGGGACAAATCTCCCTGTGTGGTACCACTTGCATGCTATTGACCATCCAGAGCTATTGCTCTGACCCTGATGATCTTGCATCAGGCTGCTCAGTGTACTTCCTGTCCTCATGAGATCCTTGTGTTGTCTGATCTGACTGGAGCTTAATGTCTCTCCTAAACTTCCTTGTTCACTCTCCAACTGTGTCCACAGCAGGACAACAACTGACTCTTCAAGCTCTCAAGTTATCTTTGTAACAATTACTTACTCTACTTGTCTTTTTGCAAAAAACAAACAAACAAAAAACTCTTTCAGTGCTAGACCAGATAGATACTGAACAAAATAAAGACAAGTTTTCATTTACATAGGATTATACTATGTTGTGCAAGCTATCTGCTTAGTAGTTGATAAAAATAAATTGATCATAAATAAATAAATTGGGTTTGGGTTTTAATAGAAGAATTTCTATTTTTAAAAAACACAGTTTTATATTGCAACCCAAATAAAGGCTTGAGCAACTAACAAAACTTACTTTGAGAATGAAACTTGTTCTGACAATAAGCTACGTCAGTTATTTCGGTTAATAAAAATGGACATTTATTAATTACTATAGCCTAAAACTTCATTATTCAACTCCAAATATGCTGCTGTAACTATTAGAACTAAATACATTTTCTAAATAATTGGACTTAGTAAAAGTATGAAGATATTACTTTCCTGCTCATTGGTCATTCATGTCCTAAGAATGAGAGGTAATGTATACTAATACGACATGGTATTTTTTTTAACTATTTTTTTACTAGGTTGTTTTTTTTATTAATTTATTCTTGTTACATCTCAATGGTTATCCCATCCCTTGTATCCTCCCATTCTTCCCTCCCTCCCATTTTCCCCTTACTCCCCTCCCCTATGACTGTGCCTGAGGGGGACCTCCTCCCCCTGTATATGTTCATGGGGTATCAAGTCTCTTCTTGGTAGCCTGCCATCCTTCCTCTGAGTGCCACCAGGTCTCTCCCTCTAGGGAACATGGTCAAATATGAGGCACCAGAGTACGTGTGAAAGTCATACCCCACTCCCCACTCAACTGTGGAGAATGTCCTGTCCATTCGCTAGATCTGTGTAGGGGTTTGTAGTTTACGGCCTGTATTGTCCTTGGCTGATGCCATAGTTTGAGCAGGACCCCTAAGCCCAAATCTGCCTATCATGTTCTTCTTGTAGATTTCTAGGACCCTCTGGATCCTTCTACTTTGTTCTTCTCCCATGCTTCTCTCATCTAGAATCCCAATAGGATGTCCTCCCTTCTGTCCCAGTTTCCTGTCAAGTGAAGACTTTCATGGGACATGCCCCTTGGGCTAGTATGCAGATATAAGTGAGTATATACCATTTGACTCTTTCTGCTTCTGGGTTAACTCACTCATTATGATCACTTCTAGCTCAATCCATTTGTCCACAAATTTCAGGAATTCCTTGTTTTTAATAGCTGAATAGTATTCCATAGTGTAAATGTACCACAGTTTCTTTATCCATTCTTCTACTGAGGGACACTTAGGCTGTCTCCATGTTCTGGCTATTATGAATAAGGTTGCTATGAACATGGTTGAGCAAAGTTTCTTGTTGTGTGCTGGAGCATCTTCTGGATATATTCCAAGGAGTGGAATAGCTGGGTCTTGAGGAAGCCCTATTTCCAGTTTTCTGAGATAGCTCCAGACAGATTTCCAAAGTGGCTGCACTACTCTGCATTCCCACCAGCAATGAAGGAGTATTCCTCTCTCTCCACATCTTCGTCAGCATGTGGTGTCGCTTGAATTTTTGATCTTAGCCATTCTGATGGGTGTAAGGTGGAATCTCAGAATTGTTTTGATTTGCATTTCCCTGATGATTAAGGAGGTTGAGCATTTCTTTAAGTGTTTCTCAGCCATTTGATATTCCTCTGTTGAGAATTCTCTGTTTAGTTCCAAGCCCCATTTCTCTATTGGGTTATTTGGTTTGGTGGTATTTAATTTCTTGAGTTCTTTATATATTTTGGATATTAGACCTTTGTCAGATGTAGAGTTGGTGAAGATCTTTTCCCAGTCTGTAGGCTGTTGCTTTGTTCTCTTGACAGTGTCTCCTGCCTTACAGAAGCTTCTCAGCCTCATGAGGTCCCATTTATTAATTGTTGACATTAATGCCTGTGCTGTTGGTGTTCTGTTCAGGAAGTTGTCTCCTGTGCCAATATGTTCTAGGCTTGACATGGTATTTTTTAATAAGAATGTGATTTGACACACTGTACACTTAAGTGATGACTATAGTTTGTATTTTCAAGCAAGAGATAGCTGCACTGACCTTGTTACAAAGGTGACCTGTGAAATCTCATACTAATTTGCAAATATTAACAACTAAATTCCTGGTCTCAGTCTGACATGTATGAGGGACTAGGGTTACCTCAAGTCTGAAAAAGAAAAGTATAGGACAAACTAACACCTTTTTCAGGGTTTACTAACTCATCAAGTCCTTGGTGAAAACTGGAGGGAGTTCAGGAAGTGACCATAAGCACACAGAATAAATAGAAAAATTTTGAGCTCAAGAGACTCACACCAACAGGTCCTGAAGTTGTCAGCCTCTAAGGACACCATGATATCACTCAGCTGCTCCTCTTGCCAATTTTTAAAACCAAACTTTCTTTTGGTAAAATAATTTAATTTCAAGTAACACATTACAGCACAGCTGCCTGTGAATAAAACTCTGTTTTCTTTATGCCTGCGTGCAGTTATGATACTGAGAGAAGACATTCAAATGCAACATTTCAGCAATCTAGCCCTTTCTAGGAAACAGTATTGCCTATGTTCCTTGTCTACCACTTTATTATCTCTGATTACAGACTTCTAAATGTCACAGTATGGATATGTAAGAAGACACAAGGCTAATACACACATCTGCATGTAAGCCACTGTGCATGTATGTGTATTCAGCAAGATTGGTTAAGCATTTAGTGGGAAGACAAGCATTTGCTGCCAATTTAATATACTTGATACCAAAATAACTCTAATATTTCACCTTTGCTAATGTACCTGGCAGTCTTTAGAGTCATGCATGTCTAAGCTGTCTGAGATTTCCCACCATGAGGCATGGGCTAGAACTAATCTGATTTGGGGTTTTGTTTATTTAAATCAGACCACGGATAGGATTTTCACATCCTGTCCTTTGAAATACAAATGGAGTCCTACCAACGAGGTAATCTGAAACAAGTAATCACATGGTTGAAGCCTACTCAGGGTTTTGCTGGCAAGCGTCAGCTGTGTGCTCTAATTTGGATTTGCTCACTGCTCAGTCCGCATGCCAAGTTTCATACCTGCGGTGGGAAGATCATTTGCATGAAATGGTTAATGCTCCCTGGTCTGGCATCCATACTCCTCTCATGATTCTACTTGGCGTATCCAATGCCCCCTTTCCTTTATTTCAAAAGTAAAAACAACAAAATCCGGCAAAGACCCACTATGTGCCAAACATTCCAAATTCATACTACAGCTAAAAGTTATACAAGAAATAAATAACATCCTTGAGCTGTAGAGATGGCTCAGAAGATAGGAACAGGAGCTGCTCTTATGGAGGGCCCAAGTTTGATTTCCAGCACCTGGAGGGTGCCTCACAAGCACCTGTAACTCTAGTTCTGGGGGATATGACACTTTTTCCTGGCCACCAAGGGGCACTCGTGTGGAACACAGACATAAATGCAGGCAAAATATATACATAGAAATTTAACCCTACCCAGATCCAGCCAGTGGACAGGACATTCTTCACAGTTAAGTAGAAAGTGGGGACTGATTTTTCACACTAACTCTGGTGCCCCATATTTGACCATGTCCCCTTGATGCGGAGGCCTGGTGGCACTCAGAGGAAGGATAGCAGGTTACCAAGGAGAGACTTGATACCCTAGGATCACATACAGGGGGAGGAGGTCCCCCTCAGGGAGGGCAATAGGGTGAAAGCAGGAGGGAGGGAGGAATGAGAGCCTACAAGGGATGGGCTAACAATTGAGATGTAATATGAATGTTATCAATAAAAAAAAAGAAAGACAAATTTCAAAAAAAAAAGAAAGAAATTTAAGTATATTTATAAAAAAGCTAAACACCCTGAAAGCAGAATAGGACAGAATATGAAATTACATATTTTGAATCAAATTATTAAATTTTATGACAATATAGCCAAAACAGAACAATTATTGCTATAACAACATAGATAGTAGTAATATGTGTTTATTCTTATGAGTGCTTACATTCCAAACCACATTCCATGGCAAACTGCAATGGGTATGCTTATTCTATTCTCCAGGACATACACAAGCTCTAAGCACAGAACATCTTCCGACTATTTTTTTCCATTCTGGTGATGAATTCCGGGACCTTATACAGGCCAGCCAAATGCTCTACCACTGAGCTACAGCCCCAACTCCCCAAAGTACATCCTGAATGTATAGAAGAGTTGAGAGAACCCACTGGTATACATATGAATGATCCCAAGGAAATTTTGGTGCACTAATATTTCCTCTGTTCCTCAGTGCCAGAGCTCACTAGCTGTGTAACCTCTGCAACAACTGATTTCTTCATTTGTATAGCTTAAGAATACTTACTCTTACTTCATTGTGCTATGGGAGAATTATGAGAAGTAATCCGTATCAAATGTGCCTGGCATATACCAAGTGTTCATTCCATAATAACTTTTTTATACTTGATCACCTATTTTATTATGGTAGACATGGAGTAGCTAATCTCGACTGGTCAACATTCAAACATGATGGAGTTCTTGTTCCATAAGGGTGACATAAATAAGAAGAGTGACAGGTGTAAGAGCAACTGATGAAAATCACACCAAACACAGGCATAATGTCAAAGAATTATCCGGAAGCATAAGCAAAGAAGAACGAAGTTAGAAAGTACATACATTAAATTCAGAAGTAATATAAATAAGCCAAGCATAATGGCTTGTGCCTGTATGCCTAGCACTTAGGAGGCCCAGGCAAGAGGGTTGCTATAAATGACCGGTCAACCTAGCCTACATAGTGGGTTCCAAGCCAGTCTAGATAGATGAGATCCTGTGTCCAGTAAATTCCCTCTTCCCAACAACAGAAATAAGTTAACTGGGGAAGATGAAGGAAAGAAAGATTGACAGTTCACCATCAGATGCAGAAATGAGTCATGCAATAAGATGAGAACGCAAATCTCTGGGATGCCGCCATTTCCGTGACAGTGCACCAAGTGAGACAGACTACGAGGAAACAAAAATGTAGCTCTGACTCTATAAGCAATAATAAATTAAAGGTCTGGAACACCGGACATTATAATAGAATAAAGTTCATATTGGTTTGTGGTGTCCCAGGAAAGCAGACAAGAATGGTCCCTGAAGATCTTACTGCAAAGCTTCCCATCAGGAAATGGAGACCCACTATCCAATCTTGTTGCTTTTTTCATATTTCTTTAAAAATAGCTATAACCGTTTTCTGTATCACATTTTATATTTAAATTTTAACTGTGTAAAATTGGTACTCACGGTTTCTGTTGGAAGCTGGCACATCGCCTAGTGGTAGCTCGGCTCTCTGTGAATCTTCTGGGCCTTTCTATGTCAGATTAAAATATAATTAATGGAAAGTAAGTAACTGTCACACTAGGTTGAAACCTAAAACATCTAAAGGGTCACACTGACATTTAAAAGATGGTTCAGATGCATATCTGCACTTCCATTTTACATATACACCATACAAACTACAACAAGGACTGAGAGCACAGCATATGCTTTGTGCAGTCATGTGTAGGGAGAAACCACATCCTCCATAGAGGACTGAATGCTTCTCAGCTAGCCTGTAGTTCATCCAAACTCTTTTTTAAAATTTTATTAATTTATTTATATTACATCTCAATGGTTATCCCCTCCCTTGTATCCTCCCATTCTTCCCTCCCTCCCATTTTCCCCTTACTCCCCTCACCTATGACTGTTCCTTAGGGGGACCTCCTCCCCCTGTATATGCTCATAGGATATCAAGTCTCTTCTTGGTAGCCTGCTATCCTTCCTCTGAGTGCCACCAGGTCTCCCCATTCAGGGGACTTGGTCAAATATGAGGCACCAGAGTTAGTATGAATGAAAGTCAGACCCCACTCTCCACTCAACTGTGGAGAATGTCCTGTCCATTGGCTAGATCTGGGTAGGGGTTTGAAGTTTATGGCCTGTTTTGTCCTTGACTAGTGCCATAGTTTGAGCGGGACCCCTGGGCCCAAATCTGCCTATCATAATGTTCTACTTGTAGGTTTCTAGGATCCTCTGGATCCTTCAACTTTGCCATTCTCCCATACTTCTTTCATCTAGAGTCCCAATAGGATGTCCTACCCTCTGTCCCAGTTTCCTGGTTAGTGAAGACTTTCATGGGACATGCCCCTTGGGCTAGTATGCAGATATAAGTGGGTATATACCATTTGAGTCTTTCTGCTTCTGGGTTAACTCACTCATTATGATCATTTCTAGTTCAATCCATTCAGGAGACATGCCAAATTAGGTCAGGGAGAATGCCATCCAAACTCTTTAAGTTGCAGAAACCTTTACTAAAGACAAATGTTCAGAAAATTGTTCCTGACCTACCTTGGCATGTCTCCTGAAAGCTGCTGCCCTTGGGTTCATCTCTCAGTTTGTAAGTGGATGGTGCACACAGCTAGAGGAGAAAAAGCCAAGCCAACCCGATGCACTACGTCACTCTCTGCAGCACAATGCTCTCTTATTGCTTTTCCAGCAAGTAAAAGAATGTTGCCCATATACAAAATCAAACAACAGATATAAAAGAAAACTAGATTCCTCAAAGTTTTCAATCTTGTGAGATTTTGAAGTTGCCGTATGCATGAGTTATTGTGATTTTAATTTCAGAGATTGGGCTGTACGTAATTCAATTTCTGATCCATATTCTCTGTGCTTAAGAGTCTTACTCTGGGTTATAAAGAAAACACATTTAAAATAACCACTCTACCCAAGTACAGCTAGGCAAACCAGTGAGCTTACTGGCACTCGAGTGAAGGGTACTTACAGGAGCAGGAGTGGCCCCACAGCACTCACATCACCACAAAGTGCCACCCAGTGTAGATTGTGCCTTTCCCTTAGCTGCATCAATGGGATTACCACAAAGGATGCATTTAATCCACTACTCAATTGTCTTTTTAAAAGTGTATGCATCTAATTCTATTCCCTCAAAGTTGTGGAAATGGGCAAAAATTTAATGTAAGTCCTAGTATCGTTGTTTTGTCAACATGAAAGTAAAACTAAAGTTCACATGTTAAAATAATAGCTTTTACTCAGAAGATAGGCTATTGGGGAGAAGGAAGGCTAAGGAAGGAGGGAACTGCAGGGCTCCTCTCCAAAACAGCCAGTATGTTAATTATACTTTATCCAGACATGTACTTATAATCACACACTCCCTGGTTCTACTAAAAAATATAATTTCAAATATTTATTTTATATGCTTTTCCTGATCTCTCTACATCATCACACAGTACAATGGAATTTAGAGGCAAGCATCCAAGACCTCTTATACATAGAGAAAAATAATGAGATTTCCATCTTTAACCTACATTTTCAAAAAAAGGAAGGAAAATATAAAACCTATCATATAATCTAATATTAATTCAATTTTTTTCAATCCTGTGTTTAAATGCAAATGAACTGTGTATATGTTAGGGGAGCGCTGTCCGGACAGTTCAAAGCTCACTAAATCATCTTCAGAGACTTGTTTCCATGTATGTTGGAGCTCAGAGGCCTCATCCCAACACAAACAATAAAGCCAACAGAAATATGATTTTTCAAACTAATTCTAACCCCAAGCTATCCTCTTTTGCACCACATTTTAATGTACCTGAACAATAAATACACTAAGGCTTTGAAACAATTTTATTTCATTAACGAATCATTATTATTTTGCTTTTGCAAGACAGGGTCTCGCTATATAGAGTAGACAGACAGGAAATCACTATGTAGACTAGGCTGGCCTCGAACTCAAGAAGGTCTACCCACTTCTATGTCTCCAGTGCGAGGATTAAAGTTGTGCACCACCATGACCAGCTTTCAGATGATGTTTAAAGGAACTCTATTGTCTTCCCATCTCTGAGTTATCACTAGGTCTGCAGTCTTCTGCTAAGGTTCTCAGCTGTATGTATAGTGCATGCATTTCTAGCATCTCTTCACTTAGGGCTTATTCTTGAACCTCAACCCCCGTACCAAAGTCATGCTCACGAGTTTACAGTTGGGTGATATTTCCTACTTGTCCTGTTTCCATACGCTTTTGCTTAAGAACTAGAATTAGATAGTTTTTGAACCTAATTTGAAGTTTATTTAAAAATTATATGGAACTTTTTGTCGTGAGAAATTCGCTGGGATCAAAGGTACTTACTATGTAATGCATCACTAGACAAATTGACCCTCTCCTGGATTATGAAATGAGCACTCTCTTATCCTAGACAGACTAACACATCCCTTGCCCAACACTTGTTCACATCAACCGGGAAATGATTTAGGGTTATACATAAAGGAAACCCCAAAGGTCATCTGGCTTGTGAAAGCAAAAACTAAAATGATGACAGTTATTATGTCAGTTGGATCCGTGAGTATTTCACGGTACAGATGCTGCGACTTAAATCTGTGGAGAGTGTGTTTGGTAAAGGAAAATTAAAAAGTTTTCAAGTACTTGGCAAAGTTTTCTAAACAGTTTTCCTCACGGTCAAGAGCAGGCAAATCAGGAACAGGCCCTGCTCATGCACCCCAGCGAGCCCCCTCTGTGCACTAAGGAGAAAAGAAGAGGCAGCTAAGTCTGCAGGCAACACAGACAGATCACCGACCTACCAGCTGGATGGTTGATACAGACTTGGATCCTCCTGACTGGTCAGTTAATTCGGGGCTGAGGGCAAGGTGGTGGCCATGTCTCATATGTCCATTAACCAACGGCAAGTCCTGTAGGGTAAGGACAGTGCAAATTAGTCAGAGGTCAGAGCACATATGTGCAGACCTTTTCAGTTCTATGGCTTTACTTAACATTTCGCTTATCAAAGTTTTGGGGAGGAAACATAAAAAGCTCATAGTGACAAATATTTAGTAAAACATCTCATCTTGGAAAAGCATTGCACATACTCAGAATATATTAATGTGACTTCAGAAACTCTAGTTGTGATTAAAAGAGGCTGAAATGGAAGTAGATTACTATTATCATTTTATTTACTAAAAATTAGTTACACAAAATTTGATTTTTAATTCTTTCTGATACAGGTACAAAAATGATTATCAACTCATGTTGCACCCTGGAACTACTAAGATAATATATTAGTACAAGTACATTATTCAATTAAACATTTGTAAACTTTTGAACATCTGTATTCCTTTTATTGTATCCAATAACATGGACCTTAAATTATGTTGTTCTTGTTTTTGTTATGTCATTATCATTATCATTATTGTTATTATTGCTAAATGTGTCTCACATGTGCATGAATTACAGCACTTACGTGTCAGTCAGAGGAATACTTTGTGGACTTTTGGTCCCTTGCATATCCTGAACCTAAAATGATCTACTTTTTAAACCAATCATGAAAGTAAAACAGAAGATTGTAGTGAGAATATTAACTGCCTGGTAATGGGCTTTTGAGAAACATTAAGAACTATAGCTAGAATAGCATATCAGTCAGAACGAGCATGTTGAGGTGACCATGCCTTCCCTTACACGGACGAATTCATAAAGATGGCGCTACTTTTCCCCAGGACTGGGGATTGAACCCAGGTTCTTGCACATGCAAGGTAAGTGCTCTACCATCAACCTCAATGCTATCCCTTTAACTTTTTAACTTTAAATTAATTAGATATTAAATTAATTTAATCAGTTAGAGATAGCCCAGACTGGCCTTGAACTCTCTATACAGCTGAAGATGATCTTGAACTGGTCTTCCATCCTCCACTCCCCAAATGCTGGGGCTACAGTCATGTACTACTATTGTTCCCAGTTTATGCAGTCCTGGGGACCAAACTCACAGGGCTTTGTGCATGCTAGGCAAGCACTGTACCAACTGAACTGCATCCCTAGACCTCTTTTATTTATTGTTTGTTGTTTGTTTGTGTTTTGAGAGTCTTGCTCTGTAGACCAGGCTGGCCTTGAAGTTGTGGTCCTCTTGTGTGTCTCTCAAGTACCCGGGATGAAAGGCACACACTTCCACATACCACTTACTTTTACCTTTAGACAAGTATTTCTGAAATCAAGATGCATATAATGAATCCCAAAGCAAAGGACAAAGGAGACACCTACCTTGGCATCTGGTGATACAAGAAGGGTAAAACATTTTTCTATTAAGAAAAATCCATGGATGCCTCCAAGTAGTCCCAACAGCTTCCAAATGGGACCTTGGCTTTCATGGGAATGGACAAGCTCTGCTTCCTGCTTAGGTAAACCTAGAACCTTTTTTTAAAAAAGAAAGAAAGAAAAAGAAAGAAGACTCAGGCCAGGAAAGCAGTTAGGCTAACAGCCTCCTCTCTTCCTAACTCCACCAAATCCAATCCCTCACTCTTCCCCAGATTTGGAGCAGAATGTTCACGGTGGCCTTACTATTCCACCTCCATCTCCATCCCCAATGGATCACACAGATCTCCCATTCCAAATTTCCCTCTCCCACGCGTTACTTTATCGCCACCCCAACTCCAGCAGGCACTACCTAGGAACCCACAGGCTGCTCCAACCAGGGAAACCAGTAGACTAACTGTAGAGCTCCACTCCCTTTCTCGTCTCAAGATCCCTTTTGCATCTCCAGCTCTGCAGCAGACCATCTGCTATGGCCATGCCTCCCTCCCAGCCCTCCCTCTCCAGCAGAACACACAGGTCTCCTCCTCCAACCTTTCTTCCCCCTACTTACTCCTTTACCCCAGTCCTTAAACCCAGCAGGCAACTCCACCCAGGGAAGCAGGTAACCTAGCTGCAGATCTTTACTGCTCCAGCCTCCTCCCCAACCCCCTCCAACTCCAGCGCCCAAGTCTTATCCTTTCACCCCACCTCTGTAGCAGACCAGCTGCTGTCTCTTTCCTCTCAACACCCATCTCTAGCTGATAACTCAGATCTTCTCCGCCAACTTTCCTCCTCACTCAGCCTCTTATTCTTGCCCCCAACTCCAGCAGCCATTCTCTGGGCACCCACCAGCCAAGCCTGACAGAGGAGTAGGTAGGTAAGATCTTAACTTTTCCTCCCCTTCTTCATATTTAATCTCCCAGCCTCATCTCCATCTCCTTAGCAGAATACCTGTTGTGGCCTCTTCTCACTTAGCCCCTGCCCTCATTGCCAGGGGACTAAGCAGATACTGGCAGAACAACCCACTTTCCTCTCATATGGACCCCACCCTCCTAGCCCACAGCCATCCCTGATTGCTAGCTCCTAATACACATTTTATGAAGAACCCTCAGTGGCCAGGCCTATCAGGATACCAGAAGTTCCTACAAAGCAAAGACATAGCTACTATAACCTAACGTACAGAGAGGGAAACAGAAACTAAGGGAAAAAAAAATCCACCCAACAAAGATAAGACCAGATATCAGCACCTGGAATTACAGTCTCCCAAACCCAGAAGTCTAGAAGCCAGAGTAAAAACACAATCACTAACAACCAGGACAGTATGTCATCTCTACCAGAGCCCAGCAACCCTACCACAGAAGGCCCTAAAAACCGCAGCATAGCTGCAGCACAAGACAAAGGCCTTAACATAGCTTTTATGAATAGGACAGGGGTCCTTAAAAAGGAAATAAAAATCCCTTAAAGAAATCTATAAAAATACAAACAAAAAAAAAAACTGAATAAAACATTTCAAGACCTGAAAGTGGAAATACAATCATCAAAGAAAACACAAACTGAGGGGTATTTGGAAAAGAAAATCTAAAACATGAAGTTCAGAGGCAAGTAGCACCAAAATAATACAAAAGATTAAAATACAAGAGAATCTCAAGCACTGAGGACATGATAAAAAGAAATGGACACATCAGTCAAAGAAAATGTTAAATCTAAAATGATCTTTGCACAAAACATCCAGGAAACCTGGAAGACCATGAAAAGACCAGAAATAATGATGATGATGATGATGATGATGATGATGATGATGATGATGATGGTATAATAATAGAGGAAGGAAAAGAAAAAGAAAGACACAGAAAATATTTTAAACAAAACCATAAGAGATAATTTTTCTAAACTAAAGAAGAAAATGCTATCAAGGTACAATAAGCATATATAACACCAAATAGACTATAAAAGAAAAGAAATTTCCCTCAGCACATAATAATCAAAAGACCAAACAGACAGAACAAGGAAAGATTATGAAAAGCTGTAAGAGAAAAAGACCATGTAACATATAAATAAAGGACAATTTTCAGCATATGGAAGCGCGCGCGCACACACACACACACACACACACACACACACACACACACACACACTCCTAAATAATAAATGAACTGTGGAAGGTATCACAATCCCAGATTTCAGGTTTTAACTACAGAGCCATATTAATAAAAACAGAATGATATTAGCACAAAAACAGATACATCAACCAATAATATCAAATTGAAGATCCAGACAGAACTCTACATACCCATGTACACCTGATTATTTTATTTAAAAAAAACAGAAATATACAATGGAAAAAAAGATAGCATCTTCAACAAATATTCCTGGCCAAACTGAAAGACTGCATGTAGAAGAACACAAATAGATTCATACTGATGACCTTGCACAAATTCAACTCCAAATGTATCAAAGACCTTAGCATAAAAGCAGATAACTGAACCTGATAGAAGAGAAAGTGGGGAATAGCCTTCAACTTACTGCACAGGAAAAGATAGTTAAACAGAACAGAGTTAACACAGTCACTAAGATCAACAATTAATAAATGAAGCCTCATGAAAATTAAAAGCTTGTGCATAAGAAAATACAACATCATTTGGACAAAATGGCAACCTACAGAGTGGTAAAATTTTTTTTACCAACTACACATCTAGTAGATGACTAATATTAAAAATATATAAATTACTCAAATTACTATCTATCAAAAAACAATAACACAATTAAAAATGGAGTACAGATCTAAACAGAGAATTCTAAACAAGGGAAACTCAAATAGCCAAGAAATATTTAAATAAATGTTCAACATCCTTAGCTATCATGGAAATGCAAATCAAAACTATTTTGAGACTTCATCTTATACCTGTCACAATGGCTAACATCAATATAATCAATGATAGCTCATGTTGTCAAGAATGTAAAGAGAAAATTCATCCATTGCTAGTGGGACTTCACACTTGAACACCACTATGGAAATCAGCGTGTTGGTACCTCAGGAAAATGGGAATTGATCTACCTCAATCCAGCTCTGGGATTTTGGAGCAAGGCTCTACCATCATATGAAGACAACTATTCTCTCTTTGAAACACAGCTCTTGCCCTTCTATTGACCTTAGTGGAAATTGAATGTTTGGCAATGAGCCACCAAGTTACCATGTGACCTGAGCTGCCCATCCTAAGCTGAATGTTATCTGACCCACCAAATAATAAAGTAGGATGTGCACAGAAACTATCTATTATTAAATGGAAGTGGAATATACATGATTGGGCCCAAGCAGTTTGGGAAGGCACAAGCAAGTTAGATAAAGAAGTTGCCCAAATACCTATGGTTTCTACTCTTGTTACAACGCTATCTGCAGCCAAGTATGCAACTATAATCTAGTGAGTTGTGCCCTATGATCTGTTGACTGAAGAAGAGAGGACTCAGGCCGGGTTTACCAATCATTTTGCATGTTATGCAGGTGCCCTTTTGAAGTGGACAGCTGCAGCGTTACAACCCTTTTCTAGGACAACCATAAAAGACACCAGTGAAACCTTCACAATGGGCAGAACTTCAGTCATACATTTTGCTTGGAAGAAGAAATGGGCAGTTATGCCATTGCTCACTGATTCATGAGATATAGTCAATGGATTAGCTGGAAAAAGCATGCCTGGAAAATTAGTACGAAAGATATTTGGGGAAGAAGTATTTTAGATAGATTTTTACAAATTGGCAACGGGCATGAAGATACTTGTGTTCCATGTAAATGATCATCAAAAGGTGACTTCAGCTGAAGAAGAGTTCAAAATGAAATAGATAGGATGACCCAGTCTGTGGACAATCAGCCTCTTTCCCCAGCTATCCTGGCCATAGCTCATTGGGCACACAAACAAAGTAGCCATGGTGACAGAGATGGGAGTTATGCATGGCCTTGACAAAGTGGATTTCCACCCACCAAGGGTGACCTGGATAGAGCTGTTGCTGAGTGCCAGATCTAACCACAGCAGAAACCAACACTGGTCCCCAGGTATGACTGTCACCATTACCCAGGGTGACCAGCCAGAGACCTGGTGGCAGGTTAACTACAATAGACCACATCCTCCATCTATGTAAAATACTTCTTCCCCAGGTGTCTTTCCCACTAAGTTTCCAGGCATTCTCTTTCCAAGACCCTGAGCATCTGGCTAATCCATTGTCTGTATCTCATGAGTCAATGAGCAATCACACTTGGTCCTTACTGGAGTAGATCCTTGCTCTGGTTATGGATTTGCCTTTTTGCACACAACGCTTGTGCCAAAACCACCATCTGTGGATTTACAGAATACTTTATCCACTGTTATGGCATTCCACACAGTATTGCATGTGACCAAGAAACTCACTTCCCAGCCAGAGAAATGCAACTGTGGGCCCACCATCATGGAATCCACCAGTCTTAACACGCTACCCACCATCCTAAAGCAGCTGGTCTTATAGAACGGTGAAATGGTCTTTTGAAGACACAGTTACCACACCAATTAGTATAACCAGTATAAAAAATGTAAACAACATACAACAAATAAATTTCATTTATTTCACATTGTATCACATACTTCAAGTGATCTAAATATGATTTAAAGTAACAAGCTATACATAAGATGTATGCCGGTTCTATAAAGTTTTTCACAAAATGACTTGAGTATGTGTGGGATTTCATATCCTATAGAGTCCTAGAACCAATCAGCTGTGGATACCATGTATACCTGTGTATTCACATATGTGCCCTTTAAACTGAAAACCAGAATATGGTGGTCTATTTGTTCTGACTTGTTTGGTAATAACACTAATGTATACCCACCTAATACTCATAATGTTCGGTATTTCAGAAAGCTAGGAGCATTATAATATCATACAGTTAAATAAAAGAGTAGCTCATGACCTCAGGTTACAAAATAAATCTTTAAGTTGAATAAATTTAGAAAGTATCAAATCAATCACAGTTCTTTGAAAATGCAGATCACATTTAAGGACCACTGATTTTTCTAGCTGCCCATCACACTTGACACTAGATCCTTCCTTCTCTTTCCAATAACTCTTGTCCTCATCTCTTTTGTCAAGCCCAACCCCTGCCTTCTAACTGTCACAGGCACAAGCTAACCTTTTCACTCAGATCTACAGTATTTCCTAAGCACCCCAAGTTCAGGCTTGCTCCCCAGCTATGCACTACTCCTTGGAGGAAAACCCAGCAGCTTCCTGCTGTTTCCCAGGATCCTGGGCAACAAATAACTCTGTATCTGCTGCAGTGACCTAGAAAAAGGCTGTGGCTATTGCCTGGAGTCTTGAAATAGTTCCAGAAAATTAGATTAGGAGGAAACTTAAAACCAATAGTGATTGCTTAGTTTCTCCAAGGCTCACTTTGCAATTTTTAATACCAAGTGCTTCGTGAGCCTTGGAGCAACAACAGTGCACCCGAGGAAATTGCCAGGGGCTTGTGGAAATCTTTGCCATCTCACACTTCACAGGAGCCATAATCTAGTCCGCTGTCACCATTCCTATTAAGAGCAAATAGAAACACCCTTTGCAGTATCTTCTGCCTCACCTCTTTTTACCATCTCAAGTCTTAGTCCTTTTATTTCTGATTTTAAAAAAAACCAACCAAACAAACAAAAAACCTCAGAAGACTTGAATGGGAAGCAATGGAAAAGGCCACGTTCCTGGAGCTTCTGACTTTTTAAGGAAAGAAATCCAGGGGCCTTTAGTAAAGTACTCGCCTCACAAAAACAAGGGCCTAACTTCAGATGCCTAGCACTCACTTGAAGAGCTGGATGCCACAGCATGTCTCTGAACTCCAGGACTGGGAAGCTGAGACAGGTGGGTCCCTGCAACTCAGCAGCTACCCAGGGTAACCAAACTGATGAGAGACCTCAAACAGTGAGGTGAGGAGTGATTGACAAGACACTGGCATTGATATCTAGTGTCCATGCTCATGCTCAAACACCTACATGCATATTCACATATGTAGGTACACACACACACACACACACACACACACACACACACACGAAGGAGAGAAATCCAAACACCATTATTAAGGTAAGAAAGCAAAGTCTGTTCAGAAGGTTCAAACACAAAGACAAAGATCCTAATGATGACACTATGGCAAAGACCCCAGCAGGGTCAAGGGACAAGGGACCCAAAGATTAACAATCCAAGAACTCATTTCCCCATTAGCTCTAAAGGGGCAAAGGTAGGACACGGGATTGCTGAAGTTTCAACAGAGGCGATGCTACTGAGGGAGCCTCCTCCAGGTACAACCTGACAGTATGTCAGCTGCTTTTGGAGCAGGTGCCAGAGACAGAGTCAGGAGCAAGCCAAAACAAATGCTATTGCCCCGCTTCCTTCTGCCTCGATTTTCCGCTGGTGCTTCCCATTGGCAGAAACTAAGCAAAAAAAAAAAAAAAAAAAAAAAAAAAAAAAATCCAACTGTCAAGAAACCTGAGAAGAAACAAACTTCGGGGAAGAACAGAGGGGAATGGGTCTGATGTGTGAGACCAGAGGGGAGCAGCTGAGAAAGCCAGCATCACTCTCACAGACGTGTGTGTCTGTGTGTGTACCCGCGCATGTGCATGTGTGTGTGTGGGTATGCGCGCACGCGCGGGCGTGCGTGCATGCGTGCGTGTCCTGTGAGATTTGCCTCTTAGCAATCAGGATGAACCCAATGTCTGCTTCTCTCTCTTTCTCTCTTCTCTTCCACACATGCAGGGATACCCGAGGGCAAGTGGTGTTCTTTCCAATGGACACATCAGCCATTGTTTTTGTTTGTTTGTTTGTTTGTTTGTTTGTTTTTTAACTGATGCCCACATCAAAAACTTCACCTAAATATCTCAAGTTGCTGAATGGAAAGAAAAATCAGGCACAGTCCTTCTGCAATGAAAACAGCAAGATTACCTGCGGGATGAGGTGGAGCAGGGCATCCCCAGAGAGTGTCCCCACAGCCAAGCCCACGAACAGCTGTAAAATAAGATTGTAGCTCTCCTCACAGCTGTGGAAAAGGACCAACGCCGTCCCAAGCATGGAGCCCAAAGTCAGGAGTGTCACAGCCACTGTGCTGTAGCCATATTCTAGTCAGAGGAGATGACAAAGGCTGTCAGTGTGCATTGCTCTCCATTCATGCCTCAGCTAGCAGAAATGCCAGCTCAACTCTCCTATGGGGACACACAATGGTTTTATATGGAATAAAGGATTATTTTTATTTTTAAGGCAAAGAGTGACTTTCTGCGGTCTTCTATAACTTGCTATTATCTAGATGTTGGTTAGTTCTCTTCCCCAGAACTCAGTCCCCAAGGTGACAGTATTGAGAAGCTGAAGACTTTGGGAGGAGGTCATTAGGTCATCGGGGCTCTGTCCCAGTGAATGAGGTAAGTGCCTTATAAGAAACCTCCAGCAGAGGGAGACAGTGAGCTAGTTCCATTGTATGAACCAGAAAGCACACCCCATTACCACCACCATCAAACATATAATCTATCAATACATTGATCTTGGGTTTCTTGTCCTCTAGAATGGAGGGAGAGAAATTTCTTCTCTTTATGAGCCACCCAGGTTATTTTGTTACATCAAAGACTAAGGGAAAGTGTTTGCCCAACTACGGCTTTGAAACAACCCTTTGCTTTATTTAAAATCATTGTGATGAGCAAATATCCACTTTACCCACCACCCACAGAGAAAAGCACATCTCCTACTGCTTAGTGCAACACTGTGGTTGTTGAAACACTAGTCTTGATTCCATCTAATGACACTTTAAACACTTCAAAGGCAAGAAAGTTGTGCTGAGGGAATTATGGGGTGTGGCTTCACTGCAGACCAGTGCTCAGGATCAGGCTGAGCATACACTTCAGAAGAACTTCCTTCTAAAAGCTTTCAAAAGGGGTGACAGTCTCAATAACCAAAATGAGTGGCTTTATAGGTGGAAACTGACCCACAAATATGAACAATTTGTTTTCGGGGGAGGGTTGTTTGTTTTGTTGTTGTTGTTGTAGATGTAAACATGTTTTTGTTTTGATCCCAAGTGTGAGATATGAAACAGACTTGTATGAGAGTTTACGGTATTTTTCAACTGCAAACAGACTTGTGAGAGAACAGATGATGCTTGTCCACTAGAAGAGTAACTGCCTCTTGCGGGGCATGGACTTTGACAAACTGACAAATATATATGGGGCTGCTGCGGTTGCAGTCACCTTTGCTGAATTGCTGGTTTGATGTTTAAAGGGTCTGCTGGAATTCTGCTGACTATGCCAGTGGAATACCTCCTAGAAACAGTTTTAAAAGGTCTAATTGTCCTGTTTCTCTTAACCTCTTTTCTCTCTTGTAGAAGGTAGGTGGGTTGGAATGGAGGTATAAGCATTAAAGATCCCCAAATAAAGTAGGTTTGAAAAGTTCAAAGCCTACAGTTTGTTTTTGAGACAGAGTTTCTCTGTATAGCCTTTGCTGTCCTGGATTCACTTTGTAGACCAGGCTGGCCTGGAACTCACAGGGATCCACCTACCTCTGCCTCTCTGACTGCTGGGATTACAGGCATGTGCCACCAAGCCCAGCTGAATATGAGCAATTGATTATATACATTTTAACAGTTTGTATTTTAGATTCTTGCAAGAATTCTCATAACTCCTAAATGTATTTTATTTATCTAGGCCTCAAACTATCGCTTTAGTAATCAGCAAAGCAAATGTGGTGGTTTGGATTGATTACCAACTTGCAGAATCTTGAGCCACCTAGAAGATAACGGTCTGAGTGATTTTTCCAGCTGAGGTTCCCCATGGTGGCAAAAGCCACCTCAAGCATAGACGACACCATCCTGTGGACTGAGTGAATGAACTGAGTTCCCCGTTTTCTGACGTCATCCCTAGTGTGAGCAAATGCCTCAAGCTATACCATGGTTCCCTGGATCTGTGAGTCAAGATAGACCCTCCTCCTCTAAATTGCTTTTCTCAAGAATTTTCTCACAGCAACTAAAAAAAAATCAGCCAATACAATAGGAGTTTAAGATTTTTAAAAATTATATATATATGGAAAACTTTATATACTTTTTCTCCATTAATTTATTTATTCACTTTAATCCTGATTGCAGCTCCCCTTCTTCCCAGCCCACCTTCACACACTCCTCACCTCCTCTTCCCCTTTCCTTCTCCTTAGAGGAGGAGGAGGTCCCCCATGGGTACCAACATTCTCTGGCACATTAAGTCCCTGCAGGACTAGGAGCATCCTCTGTCACTGAGGCCAGACAAGACAGCACAGTTAGAGGAACAGGATCCAAAAGCAGGCATCAGAGCCAGCAAGGGCTCCTGCTCCAGTTGTTGGGGAGCCCACACGAAGACCAAGCTGCACATCTGCTACATATGTGTGCACGGGGCCCAGGACCAGTCCATGCATGCTCTTTGGTTGATGGTTCATTTTCTCAAAGAACCAACTCATGGTTTCATTGATTCTTTGTATTGTTTTAAATTTGTTGATTATTGTAATTAATTTATTGATTTCAGCCCTGAGTTTGATTATTTCCTACCATCTACTCCTCTTAGGTATATTTGCTTCTTTTTGTTCTACAACTTTCAGGTGTGCAGTTAAGTTTCTAGTATGAGCTCTTCCTAATTTCTTTATAAAGGCACCCAGTGCTATGGATTTTCCTCTTAGCACTGCTTTCATTGTGTCCCATAAGTTTGGAAATGTTGTGCCTTCATTTTCACTGAATTTTAGGAAGTCTTTGATTTCTCTTCTTATTTCTTTCTTGACCCAGTGGTCATTGAGTAGAGAGTTGTTCAGTTTCCATGAGTTTGTAGGCTTTCTCTTGTTTCTGTTGTTGATGTCCAGCCTTAATCCATGGTGATCTGATAAAATGTAAAATGTTTGTTTCAATTTTCATGTGTTGGTTGAGGCCTGCTTTGTGACTATATGGTCAGTTTTGGATAAGGTTCCATGAGATGCTGAGAAGAAGGTGTGTGTGTGTGTGTGTGTGTGTGTGTGTGTAAGTTCTGTAGCTATCTGTTTTTAGGTCCATTTGATTCATGACATCTATTAGTTTCATTATTTTCTGTTTAGTTTCTGTCTGGATGACCTGTCCATTGATGAGAGTGGGGTGCTGAAATCTCCCACTGTTGCTGTGTGGAGTTTGATGTGTGTTTTAAACTTTAGTATCATTTCTTTTACTAGTGTGGGGGCCCTTGTATTTGGGGCATAGATGTTCAGAATCGTGATGTCCTCTTGGTGGATTTTTCTTTTGATGAGTATAAAGAGTTCTTTCCCATCTCTTTTGATTAATTTTGGTTGAAAAAGTCTATTTTTATTAGGTACTAGAATGTCTATTCCAGCTTGCTTCTTGGGTTGGTTTTTTTTTGAAAGCCTTTTTGATGTCCTTTACTATGAAGTAATGAAGTAATATTTATCTTTGTCACTGCTGTGTGGTTCTTATATGCCACAGAGTGATAGATCCTGATTTTCTCACCCATTCTGTTATCCAGTGTCTTTTTATTGGGTAATTGAGTCCATTGATGTTGAAAGATAAATGACCAATTATTGTTGGTTCCTATTACTCTGATGTTTGTGGTGGTAGATTGTGTGTGTTCTTTTTATTTTGCTGCAGTGGAGTTATTTATTCCTGTGTTTTCTTGGGTGTAGCTAACCTCTTTTGATTGGAGTTTTCTTTATAGCATCTTCTATGGGGCTAGATTTGTGCATAAATATTGTATAAATCTGGTTTTGTCATGGAATATCTTGTTTTCTCCATCAATGGTAATTGACAGTTTTATTGTCTATAGTAGTCTGGGCTAACATCTGATCTGTGGTCTCTTAGGGTCTTTAGGACACCCTTCCAGGCCCTTAGGCTTTTACAGTCTCTGTCCAGAAGTCAGGCATAACTCTGATAAGTTTCCTTTATATGTCACTTGTAGCTCTTAATATTCTTTCTTTGTTCTGTACATTTAGTGTTTTGATTATTATGTGGCGGAAAGACTCTCTTTTCTAGTTCAATCTATTTGGTGTTCTGTAACTTTCTTGTATGTCTATAGGCATCCCTTTCTTTAGGTTGGAGAATTTTGTCTATAATTTTGTTGAAAATATGTTCTGGTTCTTGAAGCAGGGAATCTTCTCTTTCTTCTATTTCTATTATTCTATGGTTTTGTCTTTTTATGGTATCCCTGATTTCTTGGATGTTTTGTGTCAGGAAGTTTTTATATTTAACATTCTCCTTGACATATGTATCCATTTCTTCAATTGTATCATCTATGCCTCAGATTCTCTCCCCCATCTCTTGTTTTCTGTTGGTGATGCTGATATCTGTAGTTCCTGTTCTCTTCCCTAGGTTTTCCATCTCCAGGATTCCCTCAGCTTGTGTTCTCTTTGTTTATATTTACATTTTCAGGTCTTGGAGCATTTTATTCATTTCCTTCACCTGTTTGATTATATTTTCCTGTATTTTTTAAGGAATCTATTTGCTTCCTCTTTAAAGGTCTCTATCATCTTCATAAGAGTAGATTTAAGGTCATTTTCTTGTATTTCAGCTGTGTTGGCATATCCAAGGCTTATTGTAGTAGGATGGCTGGGTTCTGGTGCTGCCATATTGTGCTGGCTTATGTTGATTATGCGCTTATACTGGCCCTCAGCCATCTGGTTGTCCTTGGTGTTGTCTGGGTCTTTCTGGTGACCACAGGGCTCCTTAGGAAGGCAGGTAGTGCCCCCTTGGCCAGAGCTTGGATATTTATGAAGTCTCACAGCCCTCCTAGGTAAGATGGATAAAGCAATGGGCCGTAGGCTGGATGTTCCTGTGGCATAGTAGGCGTCCTTGGAAAAGTAGGTAGAGTCGTGGGCTGGAGGCTGGAACTCAGGGAAAAGCTATCAGCTCTCCTCTGCTCCTGTTTCCCAGTTGTACCCACAGGAACGGGGTTGGTGTGTGGGGGAGTGGGGGTCCAACCTGGATGATCAGCATATTTTTAATCTATTTTATTGGGTTCTTATATCTCTAACCTTTCAAACACTTATTCCTTCCCTATCCCTTCCAACCCCCAACAATAGGTAGAAGAGAAAAAAGGTTAGAGAGGAAAGGGAGAGCAGACCTCTGTAACCTACTTCCTGCTGATTAGGGATATTGGATTCCTTGGGGCAAGTTCAATCTTATTGTCAGAATATCCAGCAGTCTAGCAAACCAGGAATCCTTCCATAGCAAAGGCAACAACAAATGTATCAACTAGTGTGAGGAGAGGGATGCAACAGAAGGGAGTAACAGCCAACACAGGCCCTCTTCAGAGTCCCTAGAATTAAACTTTCTGCAGTTGGCAAAGATCACACCCCTGCCAGTACAGAAGGCAAATCATAATCACCTCCTATGAAGCACCTTCTTATCCCACACCTGTGATTAAAACAAAAACATATTGATATAACATAACTAAATTTTTAAAGAAGCCAAAACTCTCACTATAGAAAACCAAGGAGGAAATGAAACAGTTCAGTAATTACAGTGCTTAAATCCAATTGTTGTTTTAAAGATTGGTTTGTTTCTTCAATAAAAAAAAAGAAAGAAAGAAAGAAAGAAAAAGATTATGTAAACAAACATAAAAAAAAAAGATTGGTTTGTTTGTTTTTGAGACAGGTTTTTCTCCATGTAGCCTTGGCTGTCCTGGATTCACTTTGTAGACCAGACTGGCTTCAAACACACAGAGATACACCTGCCTCTGCCTCCGGAGTGCAGGAATCAGAGGCGTACACCACCACACCTAGCTTTGTTATTATTTTTAATTACATATATCCATGTAGGAAGCAGAGCTTGTAATAAGCATTGGAGAAACCAAGATTGTCCATCTCACAGGACTGTGCTCTTAACAAGTGAATTATTCCTAGTCACCTAGAATACCCAATTGAAAAGTGGTCAGTAACCTAGCGATTCTTTGCTTTTATATTAGGAGGCAGACTCCACCTCAATTCCCCCAAGATCCTGAGCATTGTTTAGGCCTTAATCCTGCAGTGACTAGAACACAGCCCTACAGAAGAGGTTCAGTGAACTTTGTATCCTCCACCAATAGAATCTATCCTTGTGCTTACCACAAATCTTTCCTCTAGGCCCTGGGGTGAGCTCTGTTTATAAGCTAACAGAATTCGATACAATAGCTTATTGTAAAGGTCAAACATAGAAATTTATACTATGTTTAAATGTATAGGAAAAAATAAACCTTAGGGTCAGTGTGGGAGCAAGGGGTGGCTTGGCCCAGTGCCCACAAAGATGGTACTATCCAGAGTTTAATTCTCTACCTAGCATGGATGGTCCTACTTCCAGAATTGGGGTGGTGGGGGGGTGTTTGAAGAACCAATATCCCTCCAACTTAGACGTAAAAGCCATCTCATAGTTAAGACAAACTAGGTTCAGTCCTATTTATGATAAAACCTGTGTCTCGAGGATTGGTTCTATACTACCTGTTCCAGAAATGGCAATCATGTCTTTGTTTTAAAAAATAAATAATCATCTTGAAACTCTACCTCTGTTTTTAAAAATTGGTTCTGGCTGGGCTGTGGTGGTGCATATGCATTTCATCCCAGCACTCGAGAGGCAGAAGCAGGTGTATTGCTGTGAGTTTGAGACCAGCCTCATCTACAAAGTGAGTCCAGGACAGCCAAGGCTACACAGAGAAACCCTGCCTCAAAAACCAAAACAAACAAGAAGTATTTTTGGCTACCTTGTTATGACTACCTGTTGTTATGACCACCTTCCAATCATGTCTTTGTTTTGGGAGATCATTGTTACTAATTTGTTATGCTTATGTTCTGTTCTTGTTATCTTGCCTATTTTGCCCACCAATTTCCCCATTTGGAAATCCCCTACCTTAAAGCTATAAAAACCTTGTCATCCTCACATCCAATGTTGACATATCCAAACCCTACCTTAGGGGGAGGTGGCCCATGTACACAATTTTTTTTAAAGCTTGCTTTAACTAGTTGCTTGCTTTAGTTAATTTGGCTACAATGATTTGGGTCAGTTGTCTTTCTGCTCCTATCTTTGGATTTAACCCTGACATATAAGAATGTCTATGTTTATGTGCATCAATGTGTAGGTGCCTGTGTAGGCAATTGTAAGCCATTTGATATGGGTGCTGAGAACCAAGCCCAGGCTCTATAAGAGCTGTACACACACTTATATCTGCCATAGTCTCTTAAATGTAATCTCAAAGAAAATATATTATTTAAGTTTGTTATAACAGAAGAATGTTGGGAAAGAGGATCTTGAGGTCCCACTGCTAGCTGAGGAGCTATGGGTAATTGATGGCTGCTGGTCACTGGGAGTCATGGGGTGTGGCTTCTGCTAGGTTTCCTAAGTTCAGCTAGATGGCTCCTCACTCATTGGCATGAGAGGAGCACTAATTGGATTCCCTGTTGGGTATTGTTGCTGTTGTTGTTGTTTGTTTTTGTTGAAAAGATCAGGAAGTTAGGGGATGTGATAATGGACAAGGAGAACTAGAGGTAGCGATAATTGTATACATGTATGAAATTGCCAAAGAAAAAATTATGTTATTTTAAAGAAAGTAATATTTCTTTCCTTCATACTTACACTTTTCTAGAAGGATCACCCTTCACATCATGTCATATTAATGATGAAAGAGGGGTCACAGAGCAATAAGCTTGAGGTTTTAAGAAGAACTTTGTTTATTCCCAGTTCTCACTTTACAGGGGAAGGGGGAGTTGGTAATGTAACGAGGAGAGGCAAAAAATTGTCAGTCCTCTTAGGGCCTCTCTATAGTGATCTAGGGAACAATGAAGAGCTGGCCTTTCAGTTTGGAAATATGAAAATTCAGCTGTTTCATAGCAATGTGAATATGTCAAGCACTGCTGAACTATACAAACAAAAATAATTAGGGAGTTGAGAGAACAGGCCAATGGTACAGTGTGTGCTTAGAGTTTACAGGTCCTGGCTCCTTCCTCTGTATCTAAAGAAAAAAGTGAAGATAAGTTTTATGGTGTGCATATTTTACAGCAATTAACTTTAACAACTATAAGAATAGCTGGGATGTTCACCTACCAACACAGCTGTTTTATTTCATTCTAATTTATTAAGAGCACAAAGACTCCCAGGTTATGAAAACAACTTTGAAGATTTTCATAGCCCCTCCATTCCCAGCTGGATGCTATTCATGATCACCATTGTTCTCACCTAAATACATAAGGTTATTAGAATTTCAACATGGGCAAGTGGAGGTTTTCAGAATTTTTTAGTAGTACTGACAAGAGACTATAAAATGTCAAAAACTCGTAAGACAAGTGAAAGTCTGAAAGTGTCTCACATCCCATCTTCCCTTTGTTCTTCAGGCAGCTGAAAAGTGATACTGCAGAAAAATGGATGTGTCATAACTTTGGATCTTCTAAAAACACTTTGTGTTCTTTGTGAATTAGATTTTACCTTCTTTCTTGAGTAGCCTGGAAATCATAATGTCTCTGATGTGCTGTAAAAGGATTCTACTGATTTGCCATCAGCCCCAGGCCAAGAAACTTGGTACATTGACTGGTGTCTGATGACTTGGCCACAGCTTCTGTCTCAATATTTCCCATCAGAACAGACCCTGAACTACACACTAAATCCTTGGCTTTCCTGAGCAGCTACTTTAAGCAGATCTGAAATTTGCGCTCAATGTGGTCATATGCTCCCTTCCAAGAATAAAGTTGAAAGTTACACTTTTAATGTGATATTTCTAAAGATTTCCCTAGAAAAATCTAGAAGTTTATATAAAAATGAGGATAAACCATTCATCATTGTTTTCCATAGATCTTAAGTTCAATCAGCTTTTCTATAAGGGGCTTGAATGCACCAGGCACCATGGCAGGTGGTGGGAGTATGAACATGTTCATGGGTTCCCAGAGGCACCGCAGATCTGTCCTCATCATTTGTGGGTACTGAGCATACATGTTGAGTTTCTTGGCTCCTCACTTTAATGGAGTCTTTCTTTCCTCCAAGTAGGCATAACATGCTTTTGTTCACATTAAACCTTCAAATGAGCTACTTGCTCAGAATCAATTGCCACATAGTGATTAGTAGCCAGATAATTCAACTTTTTATTGGTAGGCATTATAGTCTATCACAGAAACCAAGTATACAGCTCAAAATATGTATATTCACATATGTTCCTATATGTAATATGTATGATCACCAGTTTAATGGTAATGCTTCAGGTTGCATATCTTTACTACATCATGCCTATTTTTAGGCCACCATTCTAGGGAGACAAGGGTCATAAGTATATAGACCTGTCGTGTACTACCCATGTTTTTGTACTCTTAATCCAACGTATAGGTCCTCTATAAAACTCAGTGAGAAGGCTTGTCTGCTACAGTAACTCAATGGGATCCAGGAGAGGGTAATGATTGATCCCTTCCCTTTCTCGTGCCACCACCATTCCCAGAAGGCTGTCCTCTCCCTAGAATGGACACTTCCAACACAGACCAGCCCATGTACCTTCATTTGCTCCATTATTTCCTCATGTTGCAGGTGTTTCAGGGTGTGTGAATTACTGAAAACACTGTACACTATCACCCACTTCATACTGAACTGAAAACAGCCAGCCCTAAGAACTAGAAAATTCTCAAGATCACACAGTGCCTGAGAATGAAGGATGTATCTCAGATATACATTTCTGATCCCAATATCAATGTTTTCTCTTTTACTATGTCACTTCTGAACTCTGGCATGTGTGTGTGTGTGTGTGTGTGTGTGTGTGTGTCTGTGTGTGTCTGTGTGTGTGTGTGTCTGTGTGTGTGTGTGTGTCTGTGTGTGTGTGTGTCTGTGTGTGTCTGTGTGTACATTCAAGAATGTGAAGGCTAGGATCAATACAGGATACCTTCCTCAATTTCTCTGTTATTTTTTTTAAGCAGGGTCTCTCACTGAACATAGAACTCATCAGTCTGCCTAGATTGCATCCGCGGGATCCTCCTGTCTCTGCTTCCCCAGAATTGAGATTGCAGGCACATGCCACTACACTTGATATTTTTGCATGGGTGCTAGACCCAGTTCAGGTCTCCTTGCTTGCCTACTTAGCACTTTACTGATTGATCCTTCTCAAGACCCCTTAATCATAGAATTTTAGTTGAACCTAGGCATTGTGTCACATTCCTATAATCCCAGAACTCTGGGAGACAACGACAGGCAGATCTCTGTAAGGCCAGCCTGGTTTACAAAGTGAGTCCAGGATGCCCAAAACTACACAGAGAAACTCTGTTTTGAAAAAAAAACAAAACAAAACAGAAAAAAAAAGAATTTTAAGTTGTTTTATGGTTTGGTCAAAAATGAATTACAGAACCTATTTAACATAAATTATATATAAAATATCAAATATTATTTAAAAATCATTCCATATGTTCACACACCTCCTTAATCCCAGCACTTGGAAAACAAAGTATAAGAATCACAAATTCAAGGCCCACCTGAGATACAGAACAAAACTCCACCTCAAAAGTAACAATAAAAAAATTCACTGGAAAGCACCAGAACCAGCAGAAACAGGGACTCTAGTACTGGCTCGTGAGCTTGACTTCCAATGTCATCATGTTAACAAGTGTGCAACTCTTAGCCTGTGGCTTAAGATAACCATGGATGTGCTTATCCATCTCCAAACATGGGAATGAAAGCAAGCATCCCTGCTCACTATATGGAGAATGAAGTAATTGGTAAAAACTGGAAAGCGTGTAATGCTTAGGGTAGCTCCTGTCGCACAGCATTCTACGTTTTCTGCTATTACTACATGCATTGCGCACATGGGTGAGGAACTCAGACTTACTCTCCAGAGTGGTGGGTAGAGGTTTTGCTTGCTGGTCCTTGGGCATTTGGCAAGAGCAGCTAAGCTGTTGCTGGATGATTCCTGGGCTTAGCACCTTAAAGTCCTCCTTAGAGATGAATGGAGTAGT